>NC_137165.1:14091759-14691759 GCF_951394435.1 Stenella coeruleoalba
ACTAGTTAGAATACTAAGAAAGGTCTTGCTTTGAGGCTAGAGAAAAATTAACCTTAGACTAAATCCAGAAATCCAGTTCTGGTCCCACTTAAGAAAGCTTACATTCAAGATCGGAAAGGATAAAACTCTTTCCAAGTAACTTAACTGCCACAACCAAGTTCAAGAATGTTTATAGGAATTCAGAAATATAACAAGGTAAAATTCACAGTGTCTGGCATCCAACAAAAAATGACCAGAACACAAGAAAGAAGGAAATCACAACTCATACAGAGGAACAAACTCAATTCATTGAAACTGACTCAGACATGACACAGATGATAGAATCAGTAGGCAAAGGCACCGAAACAGTTATATGTTCCAGAAGCTAGAGGAAGGCTTGAATATATTAGGTACAGATATGGAAGGTTTTTTTTTTTTAAAAAAAAAAAAAAAGACCCAAATTGAACTTCTGGATGTGAAAACTACAATGTCTGAGATGAAAAATACACTGAATAGGATTAATGGCAGATTAGACATTGCAGAAGAAAAGATGGGTCACTCCCCTACAAAACCCTCAGTGAAGTCTACTTAACTTGCTGACATTTTTGTGTGAGTTGATTTTGGTGAACAACTCAAAGAAAGTGTTGAGATTTTTAAAGAAAGTGTCCGTGCACAACAGCAAGGACAGGGCCCAAGGCAGGGAGCCTTAAGAGAGTAAGTGCTTCACATTAGGGATGGGTCCTGCTTTGATTTCAAAGCAGGCTTGGAGGAGCCCCAGCTGACATCCTAGTTATTAAGAGTTCTTTCCCAAATTTTCTTTGGTTGCTTTGGCAAATTCCGCCCCCGCCCCTGTGCTGCCGAAAAGGCCCAGTGTTCCTGCGACCACAGCAGGTGTGTGACTTGGAGGAGCATTGAAATCTGCTACGTGAGGAAGATGGGTAAAATACTGGGTCTTCAAGAACCTCATAGTTCAGTTGGGAAAACAGAAACATAAAGAAATCATCTCTGGGACTTCCCTGGTGGCGCAGTGGTTAAGAATCTGCCTGCCAATGCAGGGGACACGGGTTTGAGCCCTGGTCCAGGGAGATCCCACATGCCTCAGAGCAACTAAGCCCGTGCAGCACAACTACTGAGCCTGTGCTCTGCAGCCCGCGAGCCACAACTACTGAGCCTGCGTGCCGCAACTACTGAAGCCTGCACGCCTAGAGCCCGTGCTCCACAACAAGAGAAGCCACTGCAATGAGAAGCCTGTGCGCCACAACGAAGAGTAGCCCCCGCTCGCTGCAACTAGAGAAAGCCTGTGCGCAGCAGTGAAGACCCAACGCAGCCAAAAATAAATAAATTAATTAAAAAAAAATCATCTCTGGACAATGGCATGCAGTCTGTAACATGCTGCCTATTGTGTGCTGATCTCATGGTAGACAGGTGCCATGGAAGTAGGACATTGTTTATCTCCATTTTACTGCTATGATAGTTGAGACATAAACACCTTAAGGAATGTTCCCAAGGTCATACAGCAGGTAGTAGCAGGGCCATTATGCCACCTTACCCCTGTGGCTACATAAGATACAAAAGAAACACAGAGGAGTGAACTACAGTGTGGCAGGGCTCAGGTCCGGCTTTTCAGAGGAAACCCTTGTTCAGCCTCCCAAAGGATTAGGAGTTTGCCAGGTGGGCCAGATAGGGAAGGACATTGCAGGTAGAAGGAACAGCAGGTGCAAAGGCACAGAGAAGGCAAGAAAGGGGATGTTGAAAGGTTGGGAGTGGTGAATAGTGAGGCAGAGCAGAAAATGAGCCCAGAGTGGTAGGTGGGGACCAGTGGGAGAAGGGTCCTGGGCACCTGGCCAAGGATGTGGATTACAGCTGGCCAATCATTTCCAGCCTTATATCCTTGAATTCTGAGGCACCATCAAGAAGTACAGAGAATCAGCAATCTATTTGTGTGTGTGTGTAAAGAAGACATGCCTCTTTTCTATTGAGTCTAAGAGACAAAGGTAAATAGATATTGGCTTACACAGATTCACTCCCACAGATGGGACTGCTTGCTAATGGAAGACTTTATGAATAAAATACATCCTCATTATAGAGTTTTATATATTTCCAAGTGCCACTGATTGATGTAATAATCTGTGGCATAGGCATTCATGTCCTCAGGTTATAGACGTGCTCATTTATGTGCCCAGAGACACACTGGCACAAATTAGTGATTAAATCTCAAACTCTCTTCTTACTTCAAGGCATGTGGTGTTCTTTTGGTCCCGTAAACCACAGCCCTTCTGTATGTCTCCGATGACACTTTCAGAAGATTGGGGACGGGGAGCAGGCAGTGTGGACATGTTAGGTGGCAGGACACGCCTGCAATGAGAAGCCTGTGCATCGCAACAAAGTGGGTGCCAGAGCCCGAGGGGTTCTGGGTGTCTGTAGTGATCCAGGACCACATTGGCTGGCACCCTCTGGCCACCTAATCAGGTGGAAGACCCGGAAACCCTCACTCTTGGCTTCCCAAACTACAGGGATGATGTCATTGACTTCCACCTTCCATTTGACAAAGGCTCTTTCCTTGACCAAACTTCCATCAGGTACCTCTGAGCCCACTTCTCAACTAGGCCTCAGCCTTGGCCTGTGAGAACTGCAACTCCCAACACAAATGATTTTGTCCACGCTCCCACACACAGAGACTTAAAAAAAAAAAAATCTAGCCTGGCTTCTAGCAGCCTAAGGCCACGGTGTCCCTGCAGTGACCCAGTCCCTCCCTCCCTCTTGAGTTTCTGTCTGAGAAACCTCGACTGCCAAGGGAATTTACCATTTGTTCCAGCCGACGCCTGCTGACAGGCTCCTGGCCTCCATTTCCTTAGAGCATTTATTTTGGAAACTTATTGTTGTAAATCCTTTCTCTGTGCCTTTGAGATGTATGTGTACCTCCTGGAACCCAGGAGTGTCTTTCTCATGGACCTGGGAGCTATTCCTCTGAAATATAACCATGAGGGACGACGGGGCCCCTGTGTCTCAATCTCTTTAGGCAGGTATCTTGGTTGAGTGATTAGGCCAGACTAAGATGGCCTAATCATACTGACACTGACCACTTACTTGCTTTCTGTAATTTTTCACTGTCTTGACTATGCTTGATGCCTCACTCACTCCCCTTCCCTACTCCCTTACTCTCCCTTTAAAGGCCAAGTGCCTTTTACATAGATCAGAACCAAGCTCGGTTCTATTCTAAAGAAGTCTCTTTCCCCCGCTGCAGTAGTACCGAATAAAATCTGTCTTTACCGCCATTAACTATTATCCAGCTTTGTTTTCCTTTAACACTTTCTAGAAATGTTCCTGGTGAGTCGGAGCCTTGGGGCTCCCTCATCACCTCAGAACCAACAGGCGTCCAGGACTCGGAGTTAAACAGCAGCCCACAAAGGCAAACATGGGGGCAGCGATTTAGATCTTTGAGTTCCGGAAATAGACTGGGTGCCAAAATGTAGAACAATCAACGAACGTTCTGAAGGAAACTAAAGCCCCAAGAGAGGCTCCAGCACCCTCATCAGCGTAGCACTTAACTACAGACGGTGTGGGGAAGGGGCTGTACAAACAGAACTGCCTGTGTAGGTCCCAGCTCCCTGGGGTTTGTCATATGAAGAGACAAGCAGGGCAGCCCAGACGTGAGGAACAGACCGTCACATCTGAAAAGCACCCAGACCCTGTGTAAAGAGGCATATTTGGGGGTGACATATTCTTCTACACTTCAGGATGGAGGCGGGACATCTAGAGCAAGAGTGTTCAGGGGGAGGGAACAGGAAGTCAGAGACCTGGGCTGAGACGTGGACATGTAGGAGAAACAGCTAGGCGATCAGTGGGTCAGTGTGGCTGGAGGGGAGTGAGGAGAGGGTAGCAGGTGTTAGCAACCCCTTCACACTGCTGTACTTCTTCTCCAAGGACACTCTCTTTGCCTTTGTCCCAAATCAGCCTAAACCAGCCTGCCTCATTCTGTTTTAGAGACTCCCAAGTAGGCTGCCATGTGGCTATAATGCGATTTACTTAATAGGTTGTAGGATTTTTCTTTTCCTTTTTTTTTAAGGTACCATGAGGTACGAAGTGAAAATCAGGAAGCAGTTGGAGTGGCTTATGAAAGGAGGAAAAATAAGGAGCAAGCCTGCTCTCAATAGTTGCAAAGCCCTGTTGGGGCAAAAGTAGATGGAGGCCCACATACCATATGTCTAAATATTAAAAGTGGTAAAATAACTTGACATACTGTTAAATAAAATAAATACTACCTTTCTACCTTGACAACTAGACCTTCATACCGGTCTGGAAGGCCAGATTTAAATCTAGAATTTCTGGCTCTTTGGGGCTCTGCACCCAGCCCACGGCCTGCCCCCTTCTCTTCCGACACCCAGCTCCACCCTGCACTGAGAAGGCCCTTGAATACACAGGTCTGGACACCTCAGCCTGCCTATTGAGTTTCCACCTATGCTGCCCTTGGCCTAGGGCCACTCAGGAGGATGGACTCAGGAGTGAGGCCCAGATACACCCTACAAGCAGGCAGGGGTCATTTGGGCAAGAAAGTCCAAGGTGCCAGGTACTCAGACTGTGGGCCACAAGTTGGAGGAGGAATGTGAGGTGCTGGGTGGGAAGGATCCCTTGATTCCACAGGCTTCCTGTCCCTTAGGGAAGGATACAGTCGTGGGGGGAGAGTCAGAGCAGTGTCCTGTGAAGCGCAAGGCCCAGGGCAGGGACCCCACTTGCCCAAGTCTAAGGCTGGTGCTGCTACAGAGTGGACACTGCCTGTCTACCTTGGGGAAGGAGCTGACAGCATGGAGAAAGTGGGCCAGAAAGAGCAAAGAGCTGGAACCAGCAGCCCAGCCAGCGGGGGGGACCGAGGCTGAGCCGGCATCAGGGAGGGGCAAAGCCGCAAGCCCCACCCAAGCACGCCTACGTCAGCACTGGCCAAAGGGGACAACCTGAGCCTTGCAGAGAAGGAAACCTCAGCTCCTACCAGCTCATAACTATCACAGCCACTGAAACCACAAAGAGAAGTACAAACAAGGAAGCTGAAACAAACAATGAAAACACTATCATCTCTCCTGTTGGGCAGCGAACACCTTTGTAAAGTCAACTGTTTTCCTGCAAGATGCTAATGTGTAAAACTGGGAAGGTAGGGCTTCCCTGGTGGCGCAGTGGTTGAGAGTCCGCCTGCCGGTGCAGGGACACGGGTTCGTGCCCCGGTCCGGGAAGATCCCACATGCCGCGGAGCGGCTGGGCCCGTGAGCCATGGCCGCTGGGCCTGCGCGTCCGGGGCCTGTGCTCCGCAACGGGAGAGGCCGCAACAGTGAGAGGCCCGCGTACCGCAAAAAATTAAAAAAAAATTTAAAACAAAAACAAAAAAAACTGGGAAGGTGGACTCCAGGCCCAGCTGGGAGGCTCATTAGCACTGAGAGGTGAACAAGTCACTCTGCATCTCTCTGTTTCCTCATCTATCAAACAGGTATATACTCGCCCTCTCTCTCTCTACTTGCAAGGGATTTTTGTGATTATTCCAAAAAATGTATTCCTTTGCTGGATGTGAGTTTTGTCTCTCGAAGCTGATTGGCTGGTTCAACATAACCTCGATGCAACCTTCACAAAAATCGGGAAGAGAAGTGGCCTAGCTGCCTCCTACCAGATAAGCATCGAGGCAAAGAGGACCAGCTGAGAGGGAAGACAGGCCAGCCTTTCTCGGAAAAGGAGGGCAGCCGGTCTTTGTAAGCACCCGTCTGCGAGCACCAGGGTCAGCAGGGTAGGGTATCTGGAAAGCCAACCCCAGACATCTCGATTAGCAGGTGGTCACCTGCACAAAGGACCTCTGTGATTTACATTTCACTCAGCTCCTGGGGACAAAAGCAGACAGTCAAGGGGCAGATCACAAGCACTCGCTGTGTGCAGAGCTGTAGGGGATACTTCAGGGAGCTGGACAGCAAGTGAGAGACAGAGGAAAATAGAAGAACAGAAAAGTCTTCTACGGAGCAATGTGTTCACTCACGCCTGTGTGTGGATCAGTACTAATGATGACCCTCGCTGAGTACTAGGAGTGCCGAAATGCATAGATCTGATGCCATTCCCATCAAAATCCCGGCCGGCTATTTTGAAGAGACAGACAAGATGATTTGAAAATGTATATGGAAAAGCAAAGGCTCTAGAGGAGTCAAAACAATCTTCAGAAAGAACAAAGTTGGAGGATTTAACATTATTTAATATCAAGACTTACTATAAAGCTGCAATCACCAGGGCGCTGTAGTACTGCTGTAAGGAAAGACAAATAGATCAACGGAACAGAACAGAGCCCAGAAATAGAGTCACACATGAACAATTAGCTGATTTTCTACCAAAGTGCCAAGTCAAGTCAGTGGGAAAGGAACGTTGTGGTGCTCCAGCGACAAAGGACGACCCTGCCTGAAAAAGTGTCGGCGGTGTTACACCCCCTACCGGACTCTTACTCGCCCTCCCCACCATGTTGCGATGGTTACGAAATTCCTGAGCCCACCTGGGTGACGCCCACCTGGGCAATGGGACCTGTCCTAAATAAGGAAAGGCATCTGGACTGTCTCACTCCCACCCTATAGAAGAAAGGTATATGTGCCTCGACCAATCAGTAAACAAAATTTTCACCTCGGACCGTTCTTTCATTTTCTGGCTATAAAAACTGATCAATAGCACATGTTCAGGCTTGACACTACCAGACTACTAGGAAGTCGGCCCATTGTTGTGGCAGCGACCCTTCCCTCTAATAAATTCTATCTTCTTTACATTCTGCCTTGTGCCCGGAAATTCTTTTCCAACCTGCATTCGGACCACGACAAATGTCTTTTCAATGAAAATTTCTAGAACAACTGGAAATCCATTTGGAAAAAAAATGAATCTCGATCCCTATCTGACTTTATTCACAAGATGAGTTTGAGATGGATGGTGGACCTAACCCAGAACCATAAAGCTTCTTGAAGAAAACAGAAGAGTACTTTTGTGATCTCAGAGTAGGGAAAGATTCCTTGGTCAGTATACAAAAAGAAAAAAACGTATAAAATGGCTTCATCAGAATAGAAAAATTCTGCTTACCACAAGACACCACTAAGAAAATGAATTGACAAGCTACAGACCTGGAAAAAAAAAATCTCTGCAGCAATATATGTGACAAAGGATTTATATCCAAGACATGTAAAGAGCTTTTACAAATCAACAATAAAAATATAAATATCCCAATGACAAAATGGGAGAAGACTTGAACAGACACTTTACAAACTATGTTACACAAATGGCCAATAAGTAGTTTAACAAGTGCTCAACGTCATTAGTCATCAGGGACACGGCACTTAAAACCACAGAGAAATACTTCATACACACTAGAATGGCTAACATCAAAGACTGATGTTTCAGCTATCTATTGCTCCATAACTTATCACCCCAAAACTTAGTAACTTAAACAGTTACAATCATTTTATTATTTCTCAGTTTCTTTGAGTCGGGGATTCAGGAAGGGCTTGGCTTGGTGGGGCTGGCTTGGGAGTCTCTCCCGCTGTTATAGTCGGACCATGGCTGGAGGTGGAAAAGTGGGGGCTGGAGCAGCTGGGGCATCTCTCTCTCTCTCCTTTTACATAGTCTGGGGGTCTCTCCATGTGGTCTAGCTTGGGCTTCCTCACAGCATGGTGGCCTCAGGGTACCCAGACATCAGATGTCTTAGCAGGAGGCTCAGGTCTCCAGGAGCAAGTCTTCGCCTAACAAGGTGGATGTGCCGTACCTTTTATGACCTGGCCTAAGAAGTCACACGGTGTCACTTTCACCATATTCTACTGGCTACATGTGGCCCCACCGAGCCACCCCGATTGAAGGGGAGTTAGACTGTGTCTCTTGATGTGGGAGTGGCAAGATTCTAGAAGAGCCTGGGGAATAAAAGTTGTTACTGCAGCCATTTTGGGAAAATACAATCTGTGGCGGATTAACCTGGAAAGAAAAGCTGACAGATCATACCAGGCCTTGTAAGCCACACTAAAGTTCAGTCGTGTGATGGCCCACTCCCCACCACCCCCCCGGAGGGTTTTAAGCAAGAGAGTGAAATTGTTCATCATCTTAAAAAGTTCTGGGCTTCCCTGGTGGTGCAGTGGTTAAGAATCCATCTGCCAATGCCGGGGACACGGGTTCGAGCCCTGGTCTGGGAAGATCCCACATGCCGCCAAGCAACAACGCCCGCGAGCCACAACTACCGAAGCCCGCGCGCCCTAGAGCTCATGCTCCGCAACAAGAGAAGACACCGCAATGAGAAGCCCGTGCACCGCAACAAAAGAGTAGCCCCCGCTCGTCGCAACTAGAGAAAGCCCGCATGCAGCAACAAAGACCGAGTGCAGCCAAAAATAAATAAATAAAAGTATTAAAAAAGAAAAGTTCCTCCTAGCAGCTATGTGGATTTGGAAGCAGAGACCATTTAGGAAGGGGGTGCAGAAGTTCACGTCCCAGACACGGTGGTCAGCCCCAGCCTAGGTGAGGGTACAGGGAGAGAGTGGGGGTAAGGAAGACTGCCAGGGCTCTGGACTGACCAGCTGTTTTTGTTCACAGAGATGAAGAATAATAGAGAAATGAGTTTGGACACAGTGGGCTTAAAAGGCCAGGATCGACATATGAGATTGGAACTCAGGAGATAAAAATTTAGGAGAGAACACACAGCATTTAAAAGGGCACAGGGGACTTCCCTGGTGGTCCAGTGGTAAAGAATCCACCTTACAATTCAGGTGACGCGGGTTCGATCCCTGGTCAGGGAACTAAGATCCCACATGCCACGGGGATGCAACTAAGCCCACGGGCCACAACTATTGAGCTCGCGTGCCTCAACTAGAGAGCCCACGTGCTGCAAACTACAGGGCCCACACGCTCTGGAACCCGTGCGCTACAACTAGAGGGAAGCCCTCGTGCCGCAATGAAGAGTCCGCATGCCTCAACGAAGCCCCTGCTTGCCACAACTAAGACGGGAGGCAGCCTAAATAAATAAATAAATATAGATAGATAGATAAATAGATGCTTTAAAAATAAATAAATAATAAAAGGGCACAGGAGTGGAAAATGAGTGTCAACCCAAGCATTCACAATCTCGGTACCCACTCTTCCTCTTATCACCGCCGACCAAGCAAGCGCACAGGATGAAATGCGCATGCGCACATCTCCTCCGCCAGCGGCTCCTAGGCAGCAGCCTGCGGATTGCGCGCGCGCAGTGTGCGGCGGTCGCCGTGGAGACGCGTGGCCCTAGCCTGGCCCTAGCCTGGCCCTCGCCGCCGGAGCCTCCGGCTCAGCCGCAGCGGGTCTCTGCTGCCCCAGGCGCGGGGGGCGGCCCCGCAGGCGGATGGACTGCGGCGGTGGGGATGGGGTGTCGGAGGACGGCGAGGAGGAGGAGAGAGAGGGCTGCATGGCGGCTTCGCAGGGGTCCAGACTGCCCCGCATCTCGGGCTGCGCCTCAGAACTGACCAAACGGAAGGTGAAGAAGAAAAAGAAGAGAAAGACCAAGGGGTCTGGGAAGGGGCACGGTAAGAGGAGCAGCTAACGCGTCCGCCTCGCTCCCATACCTGAGATTCTTCTCCGAGGACACCCACCCCACCCCTCAGAGACCGCCACCTACTTGGGGAACTTAAGCCCAGAAACAGAAACTCGCCAGCCCCAATCAGAGGTCCTCCCTCTCTCCGCACGATGATGATCCAGCCCTCCGCACAAAGACCATCCATGTCCGCAGAGACCCCAAATCCTGCGTCGAGAATTCTCAACATCAATGGAGACCTTCAGCCCCACACAGAGACACACCACAGAGCCTCCCAGCCCCACACTGTGACTCCTAGCTTTACACAGACACTCACTCATCTTCCTCCTCCCTCAGTCCAAGCTTAAAATCCTGAACACCTATTCCTTCCCCACAGAAATCTCAAGCCCTCCTACAGAGATGCCCCCATCCTCACACAGAGACTGTCCCCATCCACAGCTACTAAGGCACTAGTGACAGATGCTCTCACTCATACGCAGAATCACAGGCTCCTGCCTTCCGCCTGGACACCCTCCTTTCACCCTCATTTGTTAGGGGCACCTGCCTCTGGTTGCCTCTGTGTAGACACCCAGGACATTCATATAAAGTATGCTCCCTGTACAGACCGCCCTTCCTTTTCCCTCATCTACGGAGGCCACCCTTCGACTGCACACAAACACCATCACACCATCACTGCTACACACTCTTATAATCCCTGACACCCTCAACAACACCCCCTTCTATCAATATAATCGCCAAATAAAGCTAAAGTACAGATACCCCAGCAGGCACACGCATTCACAGTCTGCACGCACAAGCACACACTCCGCTACATACTCACATGCCTAGACCTCTCCAGTACACGTATGACCATACACGTGGGGTTCTCACTCCAGGCCCTCCTGCGGACACTTCACAGACGTACACCCACTAACAGCTGCCACAAAAGCACAGAGCCCTCCGTTCTCATAGAACGCCCCGGGAGCTCGACAATGCCCCTGAGCACCCATTGGTGGAGAGAGTGCAACAGTGACGTCGAGCGCACCTGTCCAGGGGTGCTGTGAGTCTCCACCGTCCTTGTGTGGTTCACCTTGGTGGCTCTTGTCTATCAGGGAGGTGGCTCTCGCCGACCCTGGCACAGCTGCCCTGACCTCCAGCACGACTAGTCCTGGGTTCACGTTTCTGGGTCCCGGCCCTCTTTATGCAGAACCAGCTCCCCTGACGAGCTGAAGGCAGAAGGCGCGACGGGCAGATGATAATTACTTCTCCAGTTGGGATCGTAAGAAAGAGGCAAGAAAGCAATTCTGGAGTTTAGGTCAATAAACTCCACGTGTATCTGCCAAACCAGATGAGGAAATTTATTATCTTTTTAGCTTAGCTTCTGCCTCTAGAGATTACAGTGGCACGGACCTCATACTGTCAGCAGGGGACACCAAATAATTCTCAGGGAGTAGGAAGGTATAGGAATGCCAAGAGAGGATTTTTTTCTTATTTTCTTTTTTTTTTTCTTATTTTCTTCTCTCTTTTTTTTTTTTTTGGTGGGGGGAGGGAGATTCCTCTATCCCAAAGAAATAGGATGAGCTGATTAAAGAATCGCATGTTGTAGAACTGTATATGCATGTTATATAATTCAGAAGGGCTGTTAATATTTTTCAAAATCAGTATAAGCCACACAGAAAAAGTATTTCCTGGCTTGGCAGAATGCTTTCCACGGTCAGATTTAGGAAGCTTTTCTGCTGTTCTTCATTTCTTCCATCATAAAGTGTCTAGAATAGGGGTAAGTCATAGGCTCCCAGAACTGGGCAGTACCTTGGCGAGCACGTGGGTAGGTGAGGTGGGGGGCAGTGTGGAAAGGACAGGGCCCTGGCAATCGGGTGTGTGTTCAAATCCCGGCTCTGCCACCTGCTTTGTGACATCGGCAACCGACTGAAACTTTGGGAGTCTGTTTCCTTACCTGGAAAATAGGGCTGACAACCTTTACCCAGAGGACCTGGCTCATAGTACATGCTCAATAAATGGTTCCTCCCTCCCCAAAATGACAGCCCAAAGCATGTAGGCAGTGGATGTGTATGGGGCTGGTGGGCTTGGCCACCTGAGGCCCCAGGTGAGGAGGGGCCTCCAGGTCCCCCCTCACATCTTTAGTGGTTTGGGCATCACCCCCAAGCAGGCTGAGGGCAGGCATCACAAACGCTAACACCACCCATCTGCTCAGCAGATAAACATCAGAGTCGAGACCTGAAGACCCAGCAGCTGTCTCCATCCTTCCATGACATCTTAAGTCCCAGCAAAGATCATGGCCCGGGGCCAGAGCACAGACAGGACAGGGATGAAAGCAAGCTCACCCCCTCTTACTCCTCTGCCGTGTGTCTCCCCTGCTTTGCCAAAATAGAAGAGACCCTTTCCAACCAGATCAACGAAAGTCTGCGTTGGGATGGCGTTCTCGCCGACCCAGAGGCAGAAAAGGAAAGGATTCGCATTTACAAGCAGAACCGGAGGAAGCGGTACCAGGTTTGGGCCCTGAGGGGCTTCCACTCTGGCCCCCGTGACGAGGAGGCCCCAGAGAACCCAGCCTACCTCTCTGACCAGACGGCGGCAGCGGCGGCCAGCAGCCCTTGCTGACAACCGAGAGCGCCAATCACTGCTTTAAAGGAAACCTTATCCCAGAGTAGCAGCTCCACCTGAGTGAAAGCCCACCTGCGACACGGACAAGCTTATCATTTATCCTTACCACACGTTTATGTGTTAAAAAAAAAAAAAGAATAAAAATAAAAGGAAATCAGACCTACCTCTGAAGGAAGCACGTGTCTGGTGTGTCGATGAGCTCAACTCACCTTCCACCAAAACGCCGCTCGAGGCCCCGGAAGCCACAGCTCCTTCCTTAAGAGAGCAAGCAAGTCAATGAATAAAATTCTTTTCCGAATATCCTTTTTTTCTCAAACAATCTGGCATCTCTTTGTTATTTAATTTCCCATCACAGTTAGATATGTATAATCTCCCCCGCCCACAAAAAAAGAGAAAGTGTGTAGATTGTATCAATTCTAATTTTAAATTAATTTCATGGGTAAAATTCCTCACACAGCATGCTTTCAGAAGCCCAAGGAAAATGCCCCGAATTCCCTAAAGCCTTTTTTTAAAAAAATTAAATATACTCCCTGCCCTATGTGGCCTTCAAAATAAGTGAGTTCCAGAACATCATCTTTGGGAGGTTATTACGGAAAGTCTCAAAAGGAACATTGCTTCTCACATCAATACGGGCCTCCTCTAATCCCCCAAGACAGCATTTCAAGCAAAGTTCTGGAGCATTAAAAGGGCCCTGCAACACTACTTGTTCTAAGTTAATATTCTTCCTTTCCACAAATATTGAGTGAGGGCCATGTCCTGCCTTAGTTTAGGTTCTTCCAGAAACAGACAAAGACTGCACTGCAAGTAGATTATCTCAGTGGAGAGGATGCAGGGAAGGGGAGAGGGCCAACCCAGGGACACTATGAAAACAGCTTCCATACTGGGCAACAGGGCCTCAGTCCCACAAGGAAACACTGTCAGGATTATCCCCGCAGAGGGGGAGGGAGCTGGGGTGTTACACTCCCCAGAGGCATTGGCTGATGGGTCCTGGGGGGGTTGGGTTCCTGGCATTTCAAGCCTGCCACACTCAGACCAGAGAGCAACCTTAGCTCGGGAGGGGGGTGGGGGAGGAAATCGCCCTCAGGCACAAAGCAGCAGCCTGAAAGTTCCAAGAGATAGAGGCGGTCTCTGGGGTAGCATCGGACACCTGTGTCCAGCACAGTGCAGGCCCCGAGGGGGACAGAGTGGACATTTAGGATGAGGTTCCTGCCTTCCAAGGAGGTAAAGACGTACAGTGTACACAGGAGAAGTTGAAAGCCAACACAAAACATCACAGAATGCCTATTTGAAAGTCAAGCGTAAGTGGTCCTCTTGGTCTCCGCTAGCCCCCAGCTGACAGAGCAGCCCCCTACCCCTTCCTTAAAAGGACAGTGACAGGTTTCCCATCGGCCACCACACCCTGGCAAGATATACTGAGGGGCTTTCAGAAGCGCCCTCTCCTCCCCTGGAGAGGAGGTTAGCAGCCGGGCCTGGCAGGGGCCCTCCCTGTGCCGAGGCTAGGCCTGTCCCCTGCTGCCAGGTTGGGGCGCGCCCATGGAATCAAGCAAAGGGCACTGAGGGCTCAGGCACAGCTCCATGGGGAGGAGGAGATGGGAAATATACTAATACTCAGACCTCAGCCACTGATCTGGGTTTAAGGTAAAGATAGCAGAGGGTGGGGCAGTTCAGTTGACATTTCCTGTGCCCTCTGGCTCTACCATGGTGGCTGGGGGTGCGGTGCACGTATGAGTCTGAGGGCACACCTCCCTCAGAGCACCTTGGTCTCCTGGTATCGTCTTCCATGGGGGGTGGGGATGGGGGTGGCCTGTGGCCGCCTTTCTGCCATGAGATATTCTGGGATAATGGTGAAAATGACGCACTTTGACCTCAGAGCTGCATTTTTCTCTTTCCCACCACGTGCTAGCTGTGTGACCTCAGACAAATTGCTTAACCTCTCTGAGCCTTAGTTACCACATCTGGAAACGGGGATGCAAATACCCATCTCAGTGTTGTGAGAATCAAATGCAGTAATTACATAAAGCATTTAGCACAGCGCCTGGCCCCTAGGAAGCGCTCAATCTATTGTAGGAGCTTTGAGCAATGATGTTTTAGGTGGGGTGGCTACACAGCCACCTCATCAAAGGGTGAGCTTCACAAAGAAACGTGGCTTCAGCGACTGGCTGATAGAATTCAAACAAACCGCCAAACAAATTACAGGGGTCTGGAGCAAGAGGAATGCAGGAGGAATGAACCGAGGGTCTCAAAGTCCAGTGTTCTGGGGAGGGGGCTTTGAGCCAAACAAGAACGTGCCTACTTGTAGCCTGGAACTAAAGGGGAGTCTGTGCTCAAGATCTGAACAGAGGAAGCAGGTGGGGATTAACTCTTCCACAAGCACAGAGGAGGCTCCAACTCAAACCACGCTGGGTTAGAAGTTTTAAGTATCTTTCTCACATCCAGCCTGTTTCAGTGAGGACTCTACCCAATGAAAACCGGCTTACTGACAAAACAGAGAGACTGATTTATAAGGCCAACAGTCCACGGTTGGCTATGGCTTCAGGCATGGCTGGATCCAGGAGGTCATACTGTGTCATCAGAATTTGTCTCTTTCTCCACATCTTGCCTCTGCCTCCCTGATTAGCTTCACGTTCAGGCAGGTTCTCATAACAGGATTGCAAAAATGGCCACTGACATCCTTATAGTTCATCGAAGAAAAGAGAGTCACTCCTGTATTCATATCAACCCCAGAGAAGATCTCTGGCCTGGCACAGGTCATATGCCCATCAATGGACTAATCACAGTGGTCAAGGAAATGGAGTATTTGCTGCAGAGACCTAGTGTACGGTGGGGACGTGGCGGAGGGAGTCAACCCCACTGGACACATGTACTGAACAGATTGTCATAGAATCTATATAAAACCTACATAGAATACAGAGTGACTCCCTAGAGAGATGCCAAGTAGATTTGTCCATTACCCTCCAGGTGGAGAATGATTCTTTTTTTTTTTTTTTTTGCGGTACACGGGCCTCTCACTGTTGCAGCCTCTCCCACCACAGAGCACAGGCTCCGGACGTGCAGGCCCAGCGGCCATGGCTTGCGGGCCCAGCCGCTCCACGGCACAAACCCGTATCCCCTGCATTGGCAGGCGGACTCTCAACCACTGCACCACCAGGGAAGCCCGAATGATTCATTTTTAAAAGAACTTGAGGAAGGGTCATGGGGGTGGATTGCATAGCGTGAGTTAATCTCAAGGACCCAGATTGGCTGCACACTCATCTCCAGAACTACTGACCCTTGCCCAACACTAGGGAATCTATTAACTAAAGATGAACAGGACTGTGTAACCATGGGTCCCTGAGCTGTTTTGGAGCAGAATGTTATCAGCTGGTCAGCACAGTTTAGTAATAATTGGGTTTATGATTTGCACCTGGTTTTGGTGGTGCCTAGGGGGCGGATTTCAACCTTTAAGGCTAGAAGCTAGCCTTAAGGTCAGGTAGCTAGAAAGTGCCTACATGACCAGCTCACTCTAAGACACTCCCACCCTAAGTAGCCCCTGGGTCTCCACACTAGTAGTGGTTGGAGACTCGGGAACAAAGCGCTACCGTTTGAGCCCCGTGAACATCCACTGTGGACACTGCAGGAAAATTCCAGGGAGGTTACGACTGCGGTGCGGATTGGCGTGGTAGATACGGCAAAAGTGATGGAATGTCTCTTCCGAGATGAGGTTAACAAAAAGAGAATGTGTTTGCAGGAAGGAGGGAAGCATGAACAGGGCTGTGAAACTATTCTATAGGAAACTGCAGTGGTGGACACATGTCATTACACATTTGTCCAAACCCATAGAAAGTATAACACCAAGACGGACTCCTAAACTATGGACTTTAGTTAATAATAATGTATCAATGTGGGCTCATCAATTAAACAAACGTACGAACTCATGCAAGACGTTAACAATTGGGGAAACTGGCGGGGGTCGGGGGGAGGTTCACGTGGCAAGGAATCCACGCCCCCAGCTAACAGCCCACAGCCCCACGTGTGAGCTCGGAAGCAGGTTCTACCCCCGTTAAGCCTTGAGGTGACCACGCCCTGAGTGACACGGTGGATTACAGCCTGTGAGACTGGAAACCAGAGGCATCCAGCTGAGCGACACCACAGAAACTGCGAGATAATAAAGTTGTTTGAAGCCACTCAATCTGGGGCTGATTTTGTTACGAATGCAGTTGGCTTCTTCCCTCACCGTCAGCTGTGCTTCTCAGCAAGCTGCGTCCCCCTCGACCTGAGGGTGGAAAACCCGAAACCCAACCTTCTCCTAAAAGCCATGTATTATCGGGCACCACGGACTCCCACCGCTGGTGCTCCGAGGAGGCCTAAGTTTATACCCAGAAGCAATGCTGTGCCCTGCAGGGTTGAGGGGGGCTGCTGGGTGAGTTAAGGGATAGGTAAGACTGAATGGCTTCCACCCGTTACGCTCACACCTGGAGCTGTCGACAGCTATTTATATTTTTGTGGTCTGTGTTTTGCATCCTGCCCCGCACCTTGTAATTATAATATCTTAGGTCACTTTCTAGTTTATAGGTTCTTCTATCTCATTTGTTCCCCAGTCAAGATGTCCTCTGAGTGGTGGGAACTATTATCTCCACGGTACAGTTTAGGCTTAAAGAGAAGAGGTGAATTGCTCAAGTCACACAACTTGTAAGACATGGGCTCCAAGGTCTCCAATGGTCTTTTAGAAAATGTTTATCAAGTCACTACTCAGTCTGCAGTTCTCTGCTAATTGCTGCCAGGATACTGGGAATAACCATCTCATGGATCAGGCTCCTCCCTGCCCAGGAGCGGTGGTGCCCAGGAGCGGTGCCCAGGAGCGGTGCCCAGGAGTGGTGCCCAGGAGCGGTGGTGCCCAGGAGCGGTGTAGGCATCACATACCCAACATAACACGATTCCATCTCCACCAACCATCTCTGAGATGCGAGGTGTTGTGATCCCAATCACACACGAGGAAATGGACGCAGAAAAGGAAAGTGACCTGCCTACATGAGGAGGGGAGGAGCTGGGATGTCACACCCAAGTCTGGTTCGTTCCAAAGGTCCAGCTCTTAATCACTGTGCTGTGGTGCCTCAGATGGGCTCCCAAAGCAGCGGGGAGCCAAGCTACACTCCCTCCTGGAGTCCGACCGCCATGGAAAGAGGCAGATGAAGACAGAATGGGGGCTCGTCGGCAGGGCCGGTGGCTGAAGCCGGCTGGGGTGTGGTTGAAAGGAGGGAGTCCTTCCCGGGAACTGTGGCTGGCAGGGCAGCTTGCTGGGAAGAAGAGGCCTGGGGAGGTAGGAATCCACACCCACAGGGCTCCAGAGGGCCCCAGGGTGATGGGAAAACACTCTCTGGGGCCTCGTGGACATGCTGTGTACTTGTTCATGGTCAAATCTGGCCTTTGAAACTCCTGACACACTCCCTTCTGATCACCACTGGGAAGGGCTTAGGAAGCATCCTCTCTCCCACCTCACCCAGGCCCGCATGCCCACCTGGGGCCACTTACCGGCCACGCCTTGGCGTTGAGGATGGTGCCAAGGCCTCACTGTCAAAACAGGGGCCTGGGACCAGCAGCACCCACAGGGCCTGGAGCTTGTTAGAAACTCTCCGGCCCCAGGCCAGACTTCCCGAATCAGAGCCTATAGTTTAACAAGCTCCCCAGGTGACTCGAGCACGTTGATGTTTGAGCAGCTCTGCTGCTTGGGAGACAGTGTCCCCAGATCTCTCACGTGTTGCGCATCTTGTAAGGAGTCTCCGACTGCCTTTTGTTTTTCCTTTTTTTTTTGGGCTGCACCGCGCAGTATGCGGATCTTAGTTCCCAGACCAGGGATCCAACCTGCACCCCCTACAGTGGAAGCACAGAGTCTTAACCACTGGACCGCCAGAAAAGTCCCTTTTCTTTTTCTTTTTTTTTTTGCCTTTGCTCTTTGAAGGATGTTGGGGTGACCAACGGCCTTGGAAGATAGACAGGGTCTCGATTCCAGTTCCTAAGCTCAGAGTCCCTCTCCCGTCAAACACCCTTTATATCCCAGTGTCACCTGGCCCCCTCTGCATCATTCCGTGGGAACTGAGGCTCTGGAAACCAACAAACAAATGCTGACCCTCTAGCTATTGCTGTGACTCATAAATCATCCTTTGTCTCTGACCCAAGAGTCTCATGTCTTTAGCCAACATCCATGAAAGCGTGGAGGCTAATGTGTTAGCTTGCAAATAGTGTAAAAGCTAAGGCCCTACACAGTTCTTAACACACTGACCATTTAACTCTCTGGTTTCTCTTCACTCAGATCACAAAGCTGTACCATGTTCTACACGCGGGTTTTACTTCTCAAATTACACAGGAAATGCATATACATTACAGACAAATTAGAAATTACACATAAGCAAAAAAATGTTTTAAAAACACCCAATAGTCTCACCATTCAGAGAAACTGAGCCTCATCTGTTTCGTATCCATCCTTCCAGCCTTTTTCTATTCAAGCATCTACATACAGGAAAACAAAATTAATGGGTTAATAATACATGTGTTGTCTTCTAATGATCCTCTTAAAAATATAGCATGAACATCTTTCCAAGTCACTAAATTGACATCCACATCGGCCTTTGTAAAGCTGGCCTGGTATTTTATTGTATAGACTATTTATTCAATCCCTCTTTGTGGACATTTACTTGGTTTCCTACTTTTTGGCGATTCTGAACAATTTTGCAAAGAACATCCTTACAGTCACATTTTAGTGCAATTGTCCAGTGCTTTGGGTACATTCTTGGGAGTGAAATTACAAGCCAAAAGAGAATTAAAACAAGAAACACTTGTATGGCTTTTAACTCATGGCAGGTACTGTTCTAAGCACTCTGCATGTATGAACTCATTTAATCTTCACAAGCTGTCTGTGAGGAAAGAACCCTTCTCATCCTCATTTTACAGAAAGTTTAAGGGACTTGCTAAGGTCACACAGCTAATAAACGATGGAGCTGGGATTTGAATCCAGGTGGTCTGGTGAAGAGGTCTAGAATATGCCACTCCAAAATATGCCACTTTGGCATAAAGATTATTTTGAGCTGAAGGCAATTAAGAATCAACAGATGTAGGAAAAGTTCTTTGCTTTCCCCTTGTCTGCCTAAAAGCAGGGCACCAATTTCCCTTTGTGAAGCTGGGATAGATTGCTCCTGCACCTCCTATACCATGATGAGGACAGCAACTCTTGTCACCAGAGACAGAGAGGCACCGAGATGAATCTGCATAAACAGGTCTTATCTTCCATTAATTTCCCCAATTATTTCCTAGTCACTTTCCCACAGTTTATTGGCCCTAGGCCCAAACTCCCTTTCCTTTTTCTAATGACTTCTCAATTTATGACCCTTTGTTAAAATGGTATATAAGCTCCTGAGTCTAATTTCTTTGGCTTTTCACTTCTGTGACAACCCCGTGTACGTAAAAAATATTAATATCGGGGCTTCCCTGGTGGCGCAGTGCTTGAGAGTCCGCCTGCCGATGCAGGGGACACGGGTTCGTGCCCCGGTCCGGGAAGATCCCACGTGCTGCAGAGCGGCTGGGCCCGTGAGCCATGGCCGCTGAGCCTGCGCGTCCGGAGCCTGTGTTCCGCAATGGGAGAGGCCACAACAGTGAGAGGCCCGCGTACCGCAAAAAAAAAAAAAAAAAAAAAAAAGAACTCATTTCAACTAACTTTTTGGACACTTATTGCTTTGTAAGAACTTCTCCAGGTTGGAAACAGTGGCGCTGGCATTCAGAACATCCTGTTATTCGTGCTCGCCACCTTAATTACCTGCCCTAAGCCCCAGTGCTTTTGGAGAAAAGCAGTAATTTGTAATTACCAGCAATTGGTTTGACACACCCAAGATCCCTGCCTTCTCCTGCATTCTCATTCTGAAAAAGAAACCAGCAAACGTAAAGAATAGAAACCTCCTGGGAATTGCCTGGCAGTCCAGCGGTTAGGACTCCGCACTTCCACTGCTGGGGGACTGGGCTGGATCGCTGGTTGGGGAGCTAAGATCCTGCATGCCGCACAGTGAGGCAAAACAAACAAACAAACAAACAAAACCCTTTATGCTCTGATGACTAAAAGCAATGTTGTCTCTTAGATTGGTCCATTCAAACCACCATCAAAAGCTACGGTTCTCCAGAATCAGTAATGGTTTATCAGGGAAATAGGAGTGATTTTTATTTTCTCTAATACGTATTTTCCAATTTTAAAAAACGATCACTTATCAGTTGTGTCGTAGAAACATTATTTAAGATATACTTTCTCCAGTATTTTAGTATGGAAAATTTCAAATATAAACAAAGCAGACATAGCATAATGAAACCCCATGTACCCATCACCCAGTTTCTAGAATTTTCATCTTCTACCATTCTTGTTTCATCTATATCCCCATCCATTCCCCACCCCCTCTCACCTTTTATGGTTCTCTTTTCTTTGGGTAAAAAATTACATTAGAATGCATAGATCTAAATTGTATAATCTTGACAAAGTATATACCCATGCAACGTACCCCCATCATGGTATAAAACATTTCCATTCCTAAAGAAAGTTCCCTCACTTCTCTTCCCAGTCATCCAAACCACATACACCTAGGCAATCACTATTATTTTTTACAACTTAGTTTTGCCTGTTCTAGAATGTCCTGTATATGAAATCATACAGTATATATTCTTTGGTGCCTGTCAGCATTATGTCTAGAGATTCATCCATAATGTTTCATGTAGTAGTAATGTATTCCTTTTACTGCTAACTGGTATTACATTGTAGGAATATACACCAAGGTGGATCAGTTCTCTTATTGATGGATGGACATTTCAGTTCCTTCAACATATGACTGTTGTGAACAAAACTGTCGTGAACATTATATATTTTACGGACCCGCATTCATTTCTCTTGGGTAAGTACCTAATGGCATTTCATTGTGATTTTAATTTGCATTTCACTGCTAGCTAATGATGTGGAACACTTTTTCGTGTGCTTATTTTCCATCTATATATCTTCCTTTATGACGTATCTGTTCAAGTCTCTTTTCCATTTTTAACAGGGTTGTCATTCTTATGTTGACTTGTAAGAACTCTTTATATAGTCTGGATATAAGTCCTTTGTCAGCTGTGAATTGTTTTTTCAGTGCATGGCCTATTTTTTATTCAATATTTTCTTAATGGAGTCTTTGAAGACAGAAATAAATAAATAAATAAATAAATAAATAAAATAAACAGTTTGCTTTTCTTTTCAGATTTTCTATTTCATCTCATGTCAGTTGGGTCAGATAAAGTTTTTTAAAGGAATTTTTCCTTTTTGCCTATGTTGTCAAAGTTGTTGGCCTACAGTTGTTCCTAATATTATCTTATTACGCTCTTGGTGCCTGTAGGATCTCTATTCAGTCATGAGATCGGTAATTTATGCTTTCTATTTCTTAATCAATCTAGCTGAGATTTATCAATGTTTTCAAAGACTCAAATTTTTGTTTTTAAAATTTTCACAATTGTTTGTCCATTTCTATTTCATCAGTAAGAATCTTTATTATTTCCTTTCTTCCTCTGACTTTGGGTTTAATTTGCTCATCTTTTTCTAGCGTCTTAAGGCAGAAATTGCCAGAAGGGGGCGTTAGGGGTGGGAGCTGCTTCCTACAGTTACTAACAATTGGGATTACGTCCCCTTATTCTTTTATCCTTCCAACATCTGTGTGGTCAACTCTCTGTATGAAATCCCCTTTGTTGGAAATATCTTGTATGGGTTTAGTTTTCCAGACTGGACTCTGACTGTTATACATACGAACTAGCATTTCTTAAAGTGCATTCCAAAGAACACTAGTCCTATGAAATGCACGTAGGCTCTTTGATCTAATGAGTTCGGAAAATGTTACATACTAGATCTTGCCTTTTGAAGATTATCAATGCATGTTACCACATTAAAGGCTAAGGTAGACTATTCTACAGCAAAAACTCACTCCTTCTCACATCCATGGTGGAAGTATGGTTCCCTGACCCACTGATGTGAGCTTTGGCCATGCACCTTGCTTTGGCCGGTAGAAAGCAGGTGGAAGTACCAGGGTGCCGGTTCCTAGTGTAGACCTTAAGAGGTATTGTATGTTTCTACTTGCTCCTCTGGGAGCTTTTGACCTCTTCCATGAGAAGAATGCAACCTTCCCAGCCTACTCCAGAGACAAGGGGAACAAACTTGAACTCAACACCTAGCCTTGGGCAGAAACGCCCTATCGTATCACTGTGATTTTGTGGGCGGTATTATACAGCAAGAGCTGATTAATACACGGGTTCCAGGAAGCCTTCAATAAGCATGTTTAGCATTGTTCAACTTTTCATTTCCCCGAACTTATTTGATCACAGAACCTTATTTTACTCCACAGAAAGCACTCTAGGAAATAGTGACATATACAAACCACTTGATAATGATTATATGCCAAAATAAAATTATGAGAATTTAATTTTGACAAGAGGCGTCCCACACAATAGGAGTCATTGCCTAATCAATAGGGTTATTCATTTCTTCAATTTCCGGGAAGTATACCAAAAGGGCTTTCTGAGAGTTATCACGTTACTATTAATTCCACCTACTGCTGCTTCTCCAGGGCACCAGCTTAGTCTGATACACTTCAAAAGGCTGAAAATTTGAAATATTATTAGCTTCCACACACTTTCGCCTCTCTCTCTCTCGCCACACATGCACGCACACACGCACACACACACACAAATTATAGCTTTAATCCTACAGGCTTTAAATATTTTTCTATCAAAACCTTGGAACTGCTGATTAGTTCATTCATTTTATGGAAAATTTACACCGTATGACCTAAAAGGCAAAATTAGCCCTCATTGTCGTCCCAATCGGCCAAGTTAGACCTAATGTCTATTAAAAAGAGACTGGCTTTGAAAATGTATTTGTAAGAAGGGTAATATGTATTCCTGGGACATGTTTATTTCTGAGTCGCAACTCAAAGGCTAATGGATGAGGCACAGAGCCTCGCCATGAATTTGAGGCTGGAGTGAAATAAGATGCCTTCACTTTCAGTAGCTCTTACCGACCCTCTCTTTTGCTTTGCCCAAAAGGACTTTTCCTCAGGGAAGACAATAGTCTGAGATTGAAGAGATACGGGTGGTCATATGGAGTGTCATCATTCTGACTGCCTCAACTGCACGAGACGTTGCAAATGAGAACTCCCAACGCGGGCCCGCCTTGCTTCCGCCACCATGTCGATTTACGTGCAGGACGCTTGCTGCAGGCATGCACAAAACCTACAGTGGATCCTGGTGTCCAGACACCATGTTTCTATCTGTCCCTTTGTCCTGCCTACAGGTTTTTCCAGCCCAGAGCAAAATACCACAATAATATTCAGGCTCGGTGGACTAAGGTGTGTATTTCTTCTGCAAAGTGGGAGGAAGGCGATTTGAAAGGGAAGGTGGGAAGGGGCTGGCCTGACAACATCATTCACAGGTGCATCTCAGAGCAGATCGGCTTTGGGAAAGAGTACACATCAAATCTGGGAACAAATTCCTTAAAATTCCTGTGCCCAGGAACCCCTTGGAAAATCTTCTTATACCCCCAGGAGAACGCACACCCCAGTCAGAAGTATTGTACTATTACTTCTATTACTTCATAATCACGTCTTAAAATTTCTTAAGAGGAGGAACCGTTTGTCTCACTTTTCTTAACCAGGCATTATGAGTTTCTTTTAAAAAAAGGAAACATCTCCAAGTGTTTTTAAAGGATAATTTATTATGAAATGAAGAAGTCATAAAACAAAATGAAGTGAGACAGATGTCAAAGATAAATTTACAAAGTCGTTTTCATCAAATACTATTCCTAAGGTGAGAAACAGGAAATGCATCAAATGAAAAGGTACTTACTCTTTTTCAAAGGTCTGTGATTTCAAAAGAAAACTTTTCTCTGAAAATACAAATCATCTTTATTACATAAAAGACATCATTTAAGAGTCTGAGAAAAAAGACTTTTTAACTCATAAGTAAATGGTATTTCCCAGACTCCCTTAGGAATGCTTGTTTTTAATCAGTGGGTTTTAAAAATCATCGCTTCCACCTTGCAAACGAACATGAATCCACCATGGATCGACAACATGCTATCCACCCTGATGTGTCCCCTTACGTCTTCACATGCTTCCTCTTCTGCAACTTTCAGCAACGCGGATTTGGAGAAAAAGAAAGGATTTGAGAGAACTAGTTTGGTCGCTAGTGAATAACTTAAAACAAAATCTGCTTTTCCACTCGCATGACACACGTACAGTCGCTCACTTCTACTTACTTTACTGATATATTTCATATCAAAAAATCTCATACATGCATCTCAGCACGGGGCTGTTTAAAGGCCGCGTTCTCTACCCCTCGTCTCTCTGGCCGAGCTGCCCATGGCATTGTCCTGGACTCGTCAAGTGTCTCCATTGGGCCAGAGCAAAACCTTGGGAATTCTCTTACCATAGTTTAAAAATCACACTTACCACTTGTCTTAAATGACAAGATCATGAAATCAGAGAGAAAAACCCATTTTTAATCAATAAATGCTGTGTGATTTACTCTTCCAAACGCAGGAGGCTGCTCTGCATGAAGACAGGAGACTACGGGGTCTTGGAGTGACCCCTCGAGGGGTCCCTGCTGAGCTTCACGCTGGCAAACTCGGGACCATGGAGCTGATCGCAGGCTCCACGGAAGGGATGCTTCCAACCAGGTGCACGACAGACTAAACACTATTCAACCTGAAGAGGACAGCAGACCATTTGGCCCTCTAGGCCTCTGATGACTTTAAATGACAGTGATTATCATCACACCTGCTCTCCTCAGAACAAAAGTCCCTGCTGTGGCTCCAGGGTACCCAGAGAACTCTCAATTCTGCTTTCAGGACAGCTGCAAGCCATCAGCACAAACCCGGAGATACAGCGGGAGTCCGAGCTTCCAGGACTCTGCAAGCCCCAAGCACTTGACATAACTTGGATGCATTGAAAGGAAATACCCACGGTTTTGTTCTCTCCGATATCAGAAGAGCAAAAGTCCTCTGCCACTTTCTTTACTCAAAATCCACAGGGATCGGCAGGAGAAAGAAGTACGGGCCGGGTGAGGCAGGGCGGGCAGGAGGCTGAAGGCCAGAGGCAGCCTGGCCTCCACGCCCTCCTGACCTGGCCCAGCCTGTGTCCCCGCTTCTGTGGCCCGTTCAGCTGAATTCACACAGTTTCTTCCATTCACATGCAACGCCATGATTGTCACACTAAAACGAACGCTTAGACGTGTACGGTCACCCCAGCGCCCAGGTTTGGGAGCCTGACATGTGGCATCATTCCCTATGCTCAATTCTCCTTTGCTTCCCTTGGCTGGAGGTAGGGAGGTGGATTTCCTTGCTTTTTCGCTTAGACCTCGGGCACCAGCAGAATTCCTCCGCGGTGTTGACCCAAAGTCACTGGAAAGGATGCCCACCCTGATGAACCAGATCACCAGAAACATCTGTGTCCACCTCCTCCCTGGGGGTATCAAGTCCTAGGTGTGACTGTCAGCTCCCACTGTGAGTGAAACGCCCCCTGTGGACTCCGCCAAAAGTGCTTTCCCTAAGCATTCTTTCAAGACGCCATTTCTCTCCAAAGGACCCTCTGCTATGTTTCACCTTATGAAAAAACTAGGAAAGTATTTGGAAACCCCAAAATACATATCAGGAGAGTTACACAAGCCTGTGGAGACATTACCAGATGCCAGGGGTTCCAGGCGCTTCGCCAGAGCCCGAGCTTGGAACCCACCCGTGGAAGGAACCAGAACCAAGCCGTTGCCCCCGGACTCAGCCACCAGTTGATCTGACCCCACTCTAGAGGCAAGAACAGGGTGAACGCCTTCCTTCCTGCCTGCCTGCCTTTCCCTTCCTCTCTTGCTTTTTTTTTGAAAGGCATCTTATATTGTGGTTTGGGGTTTTTTGATATCACAAAAAAAGATTTAGAGAATTCCAAGAGTTTTGGTTAACAGGAAATACAAATGGAAATTTAAAAAACCAGAATGGAACTCAACTCTCCACAGATTGAACCCATATGGGTGTCACAGCTCACTGAATTAGCACCACTTTTGTAGCAGTGAAGACACCGGGGCAGAAAGTTCTTCCAACTCACTTTTTCCATCTCAGAGACTTTTTCCACGCTCCTCCTCAGACAAACTGACCGCCGGAGGAAGGGCGCTCCCCTCTTCCCTATTTCAAAGTGTGGCCATTTTCCTTTTGCTCTAGCCATCCTTTTATTTTCTCATCAAATTGAGACTTCGGGGAAGCTATGTAGCAGCAAACTAGGAAAACACACTCCTTTTCAAAGCAATTGGAAAAAAATTGTAAAAAATCAAATTCTTTCAATAATTAGAAGATGTTGTGACTTTTTTTTTTTTTTTTTTTATTCCCCAGGCTGGGCTTAGAGGTATCTCTGGGTTAGACTCTTCTGGGGCTGGAATGACACACAAGGGCAGCCTGGCCCAACCCAACCTGGGCAGGAAAGCCAGGCCAGCCCCCCAGCCTGCTGCAGTCAGCTCTCCTCCGACAGGTAATCACCGCCCACGAGCTCAATGGCTTCGAGCTCCACGCTGGACAGGAACCTCCTCAGTGTCTTGCGGCAGTTGTAATCCAGAGTGGTGGTGTAGACGGTCTTGGGGTACTTGGGGTAGACGATGGTGGTGCTGAGAAAGCGGGCGGGCTTGTGGCGCGGCTCAAAGCGCACCTCAGCCTTGTAGTTGCGCCACGTGCAACTGGGGATGCAGGTGATGGTCTGGCTGCAGGAGGCCACCGCCAGGCCCAGGGGCAGGTGGACGTCGTCGATGAAGTGTCGCTCTGAGTCGTACTTGACGGAGGATGTGTACCTGAGCGGGAGACATAAGGCAGCGTGAAGCCGCTCCTCTGAGCTGGGGGCGCGGGGATCCCTACCGTGACCTTGAACCTTGAGACTCTAGGGAGAAGCCGCACGGAGTTTATAACGTGCTCACTGTGTGCTCCTGTCCTAGCGCTTTACTTCCAGGATGTAATTTAATCTTCCCAACAACCCTGGGAGAAGAAATCGGGGTGCAGAGGTTAAGGTCACAGTGGGAGGGAGCGGTAGAGCTGGGGTTTCAGTGCAGAAATGCAGGATTCCCAAGTTCAACCCGCACTCACTGTTCCTCACTGCAGGCGGCAGCCCCTGGAGTCGGCTCCCACTGACTTAAGCTTTGAGACTTTGGCCAAGTTACTTAACTTCCAAGCCTGTTTCCTCTTTCTGAAAAAGGTGCCCAATAGAATGGGGGAGAGTGTTAACCCAGCGACTGCTGTTGGTGGGGATGATATATACAGCAAGGCAGATTCTCCTGTCCACGGGGGATGAGTGGTTTCTCTATCCCCTGAAGTGAACAGTCAGCTCTTTAATGAGAGGAGAAGGGAACCCAGACATCCTGAATGCTGGTTCTGAAAGCTTGGTGATACCAAATCCTAGTATTGGGGCCACCTCTGCCTTCGGCTTGGAGACTCCCTCAAACCCAGGGAACCGAGATCTGACCTTATCCATCACAGCCAATTACAGTCTTGTTTTCCACAAAATAAATTAACATCCACGTTCCTCAGCAGCTACTTTATAATTTTTTTAAAGTCCATCTTGGGCAATTTGGGAATTTCTTTTTTTTTTTTTTTGGAAGCAAAGCATGAATTCATATTACTTCCTAATTATGGCATCTTCATAGATACTAAAATATGCACAAGCGGGACCTCCCTGGCAGTCCAGTGGTTGGGACTCGACGATTCTGCTGCAGCGGGTGAGGGTTCGATCCCCGGTCGGGGAGCTAAGGTCCCACATGCTGCGAGGCATGGCCAAGAAATTTTAAAAATAAAAAATAAAATAAAAAGTATGCACAGGCATCACACACAGACAAACTGAACAGCACTGCCCCTCGCCAGCCCCTACCCACTGGTCAGGGAGTAAGAACCGGCACTCTTTTTTTAAAATGAGTCCAGTGGAAACATCTCTTCGCCTTGGGCAAGTAGGTTAAAAGGCTGGGAAGCTCATGTCATGAAGTCATGTCCCCATTCTGTTCAAAATACAAGCTCCTCAGGAATAAAAGGCTGAACTGCTCACCTCCAAACTGGTGAGCCTCCTTTGTTCTGTGTCAAAGGGCCCTTTGTATTCGTGCAACGGAACTCCATCTCTAAAGCCACCAGCTACCAAAAGTAAAATTCCATTCTCTAAAAAGACATACCTTTAATGGAGCCTCTCAATGGATCTCTGCCCCCAGATGAGCCTGGATGATAAATTCCCCGAGGAAGAAGAACGGTACTTGCCCAGTGAAATCAGAACCTGAGGCAAGGTCACAGCACCTTGACACTGGGGTGGGGGTGGGGAGATGTGGAAAGAAGCTTCTGGAAAGGGGACTTACTTTATTACAAATTTTTAAACATCTGATGGCCATGATAAGTGCAAAAAGCAAGTTGCAGGACTTTATGTATAACACGATCTCGTTTTTATTTTAATAAGTGTATCTATATTCAAATGGTTAGAGCACAGAAAAAACATCCGAAAGAGTACCCACCAAACTATACGAGTCTTTGGCACACTTTTATCATTGACTATTTTTTTTTTTTAATAACAAGCGTTAATTACTGGAACAAAAAATTGAAAATAGAAATAAAATGAAATCAGGGACTGCTATATTTACCTTACTTCAGTTGGTGGTAAGGGGTCAAACTCCACTCCTTCACCGAACGACAGGGGGCATAACCTTGGCGAGCAGCCGGAGCCCAGGGTGTTGGGAAGAGAAGCTGGATTCTGCAACAACAGAAAACGCAGTTAGTTCACAGCCCCATCCGATGCGTTCCCCGCAGAAGGTCCTGGCTCTAGCCTCCAGCTGATGGGCCCAACTGAGATTTGTGTCACCCTCCAGGGAATAATGCCAGCGAAGGGCTGACCCACAGCACGGGAAGACCACCGGACAGGGCACAGAGGATGCCAAGAGGTCTGCTCGAATCCCAGGCCTATCATGAACGTGTGCTCTCAGCAGAGTCACAGCATATGCCCTGTGACCTTATTTGCACACCCAGGGGGTGTCCCTTTCCATCGATGAGGTTTTGTGGAAGGAGGAAAAGAGGAAACAAATTACAGCTCAGCGTCGTGACCGCGGCCAGACCCCGGGGCTGCTGCATCATCCCGCAGCAAGGCGGTGAGAAAACCGACACGAACTGGGACTTCACTAACCAGAACCTTCAATTATGTGCCCCCAACCCTGGCATTGTCTCAGCAACTCTTCAGAAAAGGCCAAAACCAACAAAGAGAAATGCTACAAGGGATTTTTTTTTTTTTTACACTGAAGATTCAGTCCAACTTCCCCCATGTCCTCTGCCTCTGAGGCCACCAGATCAATACCCAGCCAAGATGGAGGAATCTGCAAACTCACTGGGAAGATGAACACCACAAAGTTGTCTATGTCATCTTCCACTATCCAGAAAACTCAAAGAGCCAGAGCACAGCATCCCAGGGGTTCACTGCCTTCCAGCCTGGTCAGAGCATGGGGCTTTCTGATTCAGCAAGCAGCCTGAGTAAGAGATGGGACCATCCTCCACACAGCTGCTGGGTTTTCACCTGACCTGACTGGAATCAGGGCTTCTGTGTTAAGCGAGCAACAGAGAGCAGCCCTTTGGGTTCCTGGGCTAACTGGGGGCTGTCATTTTCTTTGCCTGATTTGAGAGAAGAACCTACACTTGGGCCAGGGTATGGCGGTGGCAGCCCCACCCCCATGTCTTCCAGGAAGCAGACGTTTCTAGAAGGTTGACTCTAAGACTCTTATGTTACCAGGACAAGGTGTCAAGTGGGGGCATAGGGTGGACATGCAAAAGCCAAAGGGGACCAGGTAGGTCAGGGAGAGGCAGGGGGACCCCAGGGTCCAGCCCTGAACTTGGTGGGGGGAGAGCTTAATAAGCCCCCACTGGGGCTTGAGAACCCAGCTGGGGGAGGGGGTAAGGTGCGGGCACCGGCTACTGCAGAGCTTTAGGAAACAGCCCCCAGCAGTGACAGGGGGCCCTGCGCTGCCCCAAGCTCTCTAGCTGCTGGGCACTCCCCAACCTGGGGGTGCCTTCCGGGAGTCCTGGGGGCTGCAGGACAATGCAGCCACCAAGAGGAGGTAGGCGCCACCCAGCACTCACAGGTATCCAGACAAGTACTCGGTTCTCTTGCTCCTGCTTCCTCTGCTCCCTCATCCCTGCCACCCAAGCTCCCTGAGCACCCAGCCTGCTCCAGGGCAGGCTGGGAGTGGGGCGGGGCAGCAGGGGTTCTACGCATGAACAAGGGGCTTACCAGGGAAAGGGGACGAAGTCACAGTCTTTGGCATGGCTCTGGGAAGCATCCAGGAAGACTTCCCAGAGGAGGTGACAAGTTGGGCACTGCAGGGCTGGCAAGGGTTTGACAGGTGGAAAAGCCAGCTGGGTGCTGGGAGAGGTAGAAGGGGATGGCTGGGAGGGAAAAGGCACACCAGGGGGACGAGTAGCATCAGAGGCACCGATGTGTGTATCTGCCTGTGGTCAGGGGATGTGGAAGATGAGGCTAAAAAGGGCCAGGTGGCGAGGGTTCTGAAGGCCAAGATGAAGCAAGTGCTGCCTTCTAAATGGAAATGAGAGGATGCACTGATGTCCACCGAGAGACAGGATCATTGGTCAAGAATTCCACGTACCATCAAAGTGGGTGGGTCCCCGAGGAGCAGCAGCTGCCACTGACTACTTCACCCAGGGGAGAAGGCTGCAAACACCCATCCCCAAGGGGGAGGGGTGGCCTCAGAGTCCCACTTTTAGCTTGACTGTAGGCAGGATGTGGGTCCCCTGGGCTCTAGTTAAAGGCAATAAACACCACCATGTGAGCCATTTCTAAGGTAAAAGGGACCTGGTGTTTTTTCTTTAAATAAAAATTTTAAATTAAAGTAAAAGGACTCATTTTTGAAAGTTTCCAAGTTACTTAACTTCCAAGCCTGTTTCCTCTTTCTGAAAAAGGTGCCCAATAGAATGGGGGAGAGTGTTAACCCAGCGACTGCTGTTGGTGGGGATGATATATACAACAAGGCAGATTCTCCTGTCCACCTAAAGGCCTCCCACCCATCATGGGCCAGACACGGGTTAGGTGACGGGACAAGAGGGGCCACGGATCTGAAAAGGTCCCCTCCAAGGCCACTAACAGTCCCCCAAAGCTGGCCCCCTTTGCTCTCTGAATCGGGGAGCCCGAGTACACCCCTCTCCCCAACACCCACCGGGAGGGGAAGCAGGCCCGTTGGAGCCACCGGGGGCGAGGGCAAAGCCCGGAGGTGCCTGGGGGAAGTTTGCTCTCGGTGTTCCCGGACCCCTCCAGCCCGGCAGGGTCAGGAATGTGGACGAGCCGCAGCCTGGCAGCCCCGGGGGCCATCACCCCGAAGGGAGGAGGCGGTGGTCGCCTTTCCCGGGGCTCCCGGGCCTCCCAGGCGATGACAATTTTCCAGCCACCGGCTCCAGCTGGCCGGGCTTTCGCCGCGCCTCCCGCCCCGGGCTCCCAGCGCTGGCCACGGGCGGGCTCCCAGCGCTGGCCGACGGGCGGGCGGCGGCGGGGACAGCGTGCCCCGGTAGGGCCGACACGACCGCCTGGGGGTCTCCGGTGCCCGGGCGCGGGGGAATACAGAGGATGGGGGGAGGGGCCGAGGCGGGGTCACTCACCGGGGCCGCGGGGGTGGCCGCCGCGTCGGGCTCCAGCGCCCCGGGGGCCGGCGCCCGCTCCCCGCCACCGCCGCCCCCGGCCGCCGCGAGCGCCCAGTGGCTGGGGCTCGGGCTAGGGGGCAGCCCCGAGTCCGGACTGTCCAGGACGCCGTCGCCCTTCTTCTTCGCGTCCACGAGCTCGGGCACATCCTGCAGGCTCAGCCGGCCCACCATGGCGGTGCGCGCGGCGGGGCCGGGGCCGCTGCCCGCCGGCCGCCCTCCCTGCCCGCCGCCCGCGCGCCGTGCGGGTCCGCCGGTCTCCGCGCTCCCGGGCCCGCCCCCTGCCCCGCCCCGCCCGGGGCCCGCCCCGCCCGCCCGCAGTGGCGGAGCCGCCAGGCCGGGCGCCAGGGGCCGCTGCGCTCCCGCCGCGCGCAGCCCGCGCTGCGCTCCGCCCGGCCGCTCAGCCAGCCCCGAGCGGCCGATCACAGGAACGGGGGGCGCCGGCCCGGGCCCCCGCTCCGCTCGGCCACCCGCCCCGCAGCAAGCCGACCCTGTACCCCTCTCGCGCCGGGCCCGAGGGCGCCTTGTCCCCTCGCTCTGGCCCAGCCAGGCCGGCAGGCGCTCATATCTCGAGCCCTGGCGTCGGGCGGGAGGCAGCGTAGAGCCCGGGCCCGGAGAGGCCGGGGGAGCCGGCTGAACCCAGCGAGCAAACAACTGGAAATTATTAATAGTTAATGTGCTTCGTATGGTTCCAGCCGCCTCTTGGCTCAGCCGGGCGGGCTCTTAGTTTGTGTCTGGCTCTCATTTCTGCCCCGGAGGAAAAGAGCGCCTACTCCGTTTCTCCTCAGGGGGCTCAGGGGCTGGGGGGTGGGGGCGGAGCTGGGAGGAGCGCATCACCCCCTGGCCTGGGTGCTCAGCGGAACAGGCCGTGGCCACACCTGGCAGGAAAATTCTGCGTGGACTGGACCTCGAACCAGATGGACGGGCTCAGCAGGCTGCCCACCGGCTGTCTGAAGTGCCAGGGGCTCCCTGGTGGGGGGTCACAGCTTTTCAGGCACTCCCTGGTGGGGGGTCACAGCTTTTCAGACGGGGGACTTCTTCCTCTTTAGACAGAGAAGCCCTATCTGAGTGGGAACTTGTTGCAGTAGCTGCCAGCTGTAGAACTGGGCTGTTCTCAAATCTAAAAGTACTAGAAAGTTCGAGTACTGTTTCTAGCAGAGACCTCCCTGATTATCAGTAAGTATAGGAAGTCCCCACCTCCCACCAGCCACTGTACCCTGGGGGTTTCTGATGGGTGCCCAACTAGGGCCTCAAGCTGGAGCTTGCCCAGACCTAGCCCACAGGTGCCAGCTCTGGAGAGGAGCAGTGCCGTGGACTAGGGACTTCCCTGGCTAGATGAGAGGTGGGCGTGCTGCACGCCCCACCATAGCGGGCCAGTCTGTGTCCTTGCGAAAACAAAGGATCCTTGTCCTGCTTGGGACCTGGTGATGTCCAAATTTCGAGCAGGTAGATGTTCGAGATTTGCTGGGAAAGTTCAGCCCTCCTACCCTCCTCACTCATCACTTTTAGGTAAGGAAACGGAGAAGGAATTTGACTTGCCCCAAGTCACACAGCTGGTACAACGCAGCTTGCTGTGACCAGAAAGCCCAGGATCATCCCCTCCATAGAGAATAAAACGGGTACGTGCCTGTGTGCTGGAGGTCATTCATTCAGGACCTGTGGGAACAGATTATAAAATCAAGCGTGCACAGTCCTGGATCGATGTTTCCTGCAAGGAAGTACTGTAAGCAGTGGGTCTTAGAGATTGGGCCAACTGTGTGGCTACAATTCCCTACCCCTGTTGACCTCACCACCTGCACACCCCAACCCGGGGCATCACGGGAGGAATCTAAGAGCTTCCTGGGGGTGTGGAAAGGCGGTCTGCTGGCCGTGGCAGGACTCGGCGCCCTAGAGGGAGTTTGCCCACCAGCATTCCCATGTAGATCCTGAGAACTCTTTCCCGGCTTGGCCAGCTGGGAAAAGGTGTCCAGGAAGGTGGCAATTGCTCCCTCTTCCAAGGTCATCAGTCTGGAAGAGGAGGCTGAGGCTGAGGAAGGTCATCATGCTAGGCCAGTGCAGCCACTGTCTCCACCAAAGACTGGATCGTTGTGGACTGTCTTGGGAGGGATCGCCCCCTGGACCCGCTAAAACATGGAATCTAGGGGGAGCCCTGAATTGCCACCTTCTCAGGGGAATTCTGAAGGGCTTAGATTACTCACATTCTCACAGAGATCCACAGACATCACAGCCGCCGAAGAGAGCAAGGGAGTGTGAAGCTGCCAGCTTCGGAGGGTCCAGGCAGATCAAGGGGACACCTTCGAGGCACCCCTTCCTCCTTGGCACTGGGGTCATCAAGCAGGTGGCCCAGGACTTCACGTGGGCATCTCAGCCATCAAACTGTACCCAGGAAGCATCTATGTCCTGAGCTCCAGCCTATGACAGTTCTGTCTGATCCCCAACATAACCTCTCCCCAACCCAGAAGAACATCTTGGCTTTAATAGAGATCAGGACATCCTCAGGCCTCAGGACAATTGCCAAGGAGCTCCCAAAGCGTGAAATGATTGCATACCCTGGCCTCCTTCCTTACAGAGGAGCCCAGCGCTGATACACACAAAGGAAACTGGAGGGGCCTGAAGAGGAATTCAGCCCGGGGACCTGACGCTGACGGAGAAGCTGCATCGAAGTCTTCCCCTCCATGGTTCCCAGAACCCTGCTGAGCCAGTCAGCAGACACCTGGGACCCCAGGTTTGTCCTCTCCTGTCCAGACTGTCTTCAAAGAGCTCAGAGATAAGCTGGAGCTGACTGGAAGCTGCTCGGGTTCAGAGGAGAACGTGCAGGGCATGCCCAGCCAGGCCCAGGTGTCCTGCCTGCACTTGCATCTCCATGAACTCGTGGCAGTCCTGCTGGAGATGAGCAGAGGGGTTCTTACAACAGGAACCATCTGACTTCAGCCTGCCCATGAGTGCCCCTGGGTGGGAGAGCAGAGGGACTTCCTTTGTAACCTCGTGGGAGCCATGCGGCACAGACCCTGGAAGACAGCTGTGTTTCGTCAGCCCTGAGCCGTGAGTCCGCACTGCATATCTGCTATAGTCCTTGGGAAGAGCCCCATGCCCTGGGCTCATCATTGTCCTACATCTTCTGCCAGATTGTTTTCCAAAGGACGTTTCTTAAAAAAAAAAACACAAAAAACTCTAACCAAGGCTTGGGAAAGACAACGGATTCCACTTGACCCCCTCCTGGTCTGGCTTCGAAGACAGGCCTTCTTCTGAGGAGCATCTGGGTTGCACCTAGAAACCAGGGGTGAGTTGCACAAAAACGAGACCACGGACCCTGCCGAAAGAGTGGCGTCTCCTCAAAGCGGTCCTTTCCGAGCGGCCATCATCCCCTGCCTGGATCACAGAGACTGGTGTCCTCATAGGACTTGGCTTCTGGCCCTGAGGCCTCTCCCAGCAGGGTCTGAGGAACAAAGCTGCGTCACAATGAATGCCAATCCTGCATTTTCCCTTTTTCTCCACTAAATTAAGCTGATGCCCAAACAGGAGTTGAGTCAGTCAAGAGCAGGGCGGGACCCCCCACAGCGCGGCTACTTATTGTTTTTGGAGTAGCTTGTTTTCAGTAAACCCAGCCAGACAGCGGATTAAAAGCACTGTGGGCTCCAGCGCGCTGGCGTGGGCCCAGGGCCCCAGGTACCTTGCGGTCTCAGCCCCCTGGGTCTCCGGGCTCCGGGAACCACGAGGCAGTGGCTTGGCCTTAGTATTAAACCAGGTCCCCCCTTGCGTTCATATACACCCATGTCAACCAAAATGCTTAAAAAAATAGGACTTTGTTTCCTTATGTGTCTTAAGATTAAGGTTATTGGTTTCAAAGAGCATGGAAAGGGAACTGCCATATTCGATAAAGAAAGAAACTGCATTAAAAAGATGTACTGGGGCTTCCCTGGTGGCGCAGTGGTTGAGAGTCCGCCTGCCGATGCAGGGGACACGGGTTCGTGCCCCGGTCCGGGAGGATCCCACATGCCGCGGAGCGGCTGGGCCCGTGAGCCATGGCCGCTGAGCCTGCGCGTCCGGAGTGCAACGGGAGAGGCCACAACAGTGAGAGGCCCGTGTACTGCAGAAAAAAAAAAAAAAAAAAAAAAAAAGATGTACTGACACGGCCCAGCCCACAGGAGTCTGTGCACACATGAGTTGGTGAGCTTGGTTCATACCTCTGTGCTCCCGGGACTCACAAAGGTAGCCTGAACCAGAGGCCAGGGACACCAAAGGCTGGCCATTTCAGAGCAAAATGGGCCTGAGGGAACAGGCTCCTTTTCTTTCTTTCTTTTTTTTTAAAAAATATTTATTTATTTGTAAAATTTATTTATTTATTTTTGGCTGGGTTGGGTCTTTGTTGCTGTGCGCGGGCTTTTTCTAGTTGCAGTGAGCAGGGGCTACTCTCAGTTGCGGTGCACGGGCTTCTCATTGCAGTGGCTTCTCTTGTTGCGGAGCACGGACTCTAGGCACGCAGGCTTCAGTAGTTGTGGCACACGGGCTCAGTAGTTGTGGCTTGCAGGCTCTAGAGCGCAGGCTCAGTAGTCGTGGCGCATGGGCTTAGTTGCTCTGCGGCATGTGGGATCTTCCTGGACCAGGGCTTGAACCCCTGTCCCATGCACTGGCAGGCAGATTCTTAACCACTGCACCACCAGGGAAGCACCCAGGCTCCTCTTCTGACCTCTCACCTGGGAGACCACCAGGTCAGGTGGAGAGGTGGGATCTGGCCCAGCCTCAGTGGCGACGCTCACCCAGACACCGAATGAAGCTTGGGGTGGAGTCAGGCCAGTGACCCCTGTGTGGGGAACCTGAGGACCCCAAATACAGGCTCCACCCTTGGGGCCTCCTATGTGTAAGCTGAGAGCTGTTCTCCCAAACGCTCCCTAGTTACACAGAAAAAGGGCCGTGGCATCTGCAAAATAAAACCCAGATGGGATTTTGCAAAGAGCTGGGGCTCACGGCCTCGTTGGAATGACATCAATACACTTGCACTCCTGGCTCCGTTCTGCGTATTCACACCAGACAAGGACTTGCAGCCCAGAAAAATAGCCCTTAGTTGAGCAACTGAAGTTAAGACCCTTGGCTCCTTGGTTGAAGGGCGTGATAGAACGGTGTGCAGGCAACAGTTGGCCAGTCTGCACAGCCACTCTCCAAAGGCAGCCTCCAGGACCCTCGGGGGATTTCGGTCTGTAGGCTGCGTGGGAAAGGGTGGAGAGTGGGAGCCTGGGGGCGGCCAATTGGCTCTGCTGTCCTCCTGGAGCCGGTGTCCCTAAGTGCATTCCTCTCCTCCCTCAAATTCAAAGCAGAATACCCCGCAGCGGGAGGCGGCTGTGGTTTGCAGCTATGTACTGTTGGGAGCTCCTGAGACTTGCCGAAGACATTTACATGCCTTTGAAGAAATGTTTTTCAGTTTTGAGGAAAATTAGCCAGGGGTGGGGTAGGAACTTGAGGTGAGAGAAGAGGTACCAATGAAAAATTCCATGAGTCTCATGTTTTCCCAGGTCGCATCAGCTGGGGGTTAACTGGAATTTTATTGACTCTTGCCTTGTACTTCTGCAGGATGACCCCAACCAATGACAAGTATTTCTGGAAGTCTCTGCCTCTCATATGCTCATAAATAAATCTGGTTATATGCAGAGGATGCCTGCCATTAATTTCCTTTTCCTGCACCCACTGCCCCAGCCTTTGGTTCTGCTAAGTTGGGTGACAGTGACCCACACGGCGGCCCTCCAACAGGCTGCCCTTGCAGAGACCACCACCAGCTCCACCAGGCACTTAGAGAGGGGCTGCAGCCACGCCACCGCTGTAGGTACCAAAGCCCCGGGTGCCGTTGCCGGTGCTGGTGCGGGGGGAGGGCCACGTAGCTTGGAGGTGCCGGAGCTGTGCTGTGGTCCGCAGCTAAGTGCCTCTCGCCCCTTCTGGTTGCGTTTACAGGGTGGTCCTGATGCAGTGTGGCTTCCTTTATGCCTGCTTCCCACCCTAGGATTCACCTTGAACCGTGCAGGGCTGGGCCAAGAGACAAATAATAAAACAAGCAAGCAAAAAACCCCTTTGAATTCCAAATCCCTCTCCCCTGAGCCAGGCTTACCCTTCTGGGCCGTTCTCTTGGGATTTCTCTAAGAGGCTTCCAGGTCCTGCGTGCAAAGAGCACGTCTGGACCTGAGAATGACAGGGATACTCGACTTCAGTCCCAGCAGGGCCCCCTGCCCCATCAGACACCCATCAAATATCACCCAACTCCCATCTCAACACCTTGCTTTTCAAAGACTGAAAGGTAGACTCTGCTATTTCCAGGGATGCCTTTTTTAGCATCAAGGCTGTCTGCCATCTGAGAAAGGACCTTCTGCTGTTAGCAGGCTGTGTTGGAAGCAGAAGCTTCTAGAATGTCAGATATCATCATCTTACAAACCCCAAGACAGGGCACAATGCCTACCTATTCTCCACGCTTGTAATAAAAAGAGCAGTTAATACGAGTGCAGCCCGGGCCTTCCATCACACATGGACATTAAGGAATCTGGGCTTTGTGTTCCTCTTGAAAGACTGTTTATCAGCAGATATCCTGTTCTTGTTCCCCAGAATCCATTTCACCTCTATTCCCAAGGCTGAGAGCTCTGCTCTGCTCTGGGTGAGAGATTTTGGGGTTCGTGTGTGCTCTCCTGCTAGACCCATTCATTCAATCAGCACCTACCAAGGGTCTACTTTGTGCGAGACAGAGTGTGAGAGCACAAAGAGAGCCTCACCAGCCTGGTGGAGAGAGGGAGGTGAAGATTGGGGGAAGATTTCCGGAGGGAGTGACACCTATGCTGATACTAAAGCAGCAAATAAGGAACAGGCAGCAAAGAAGGGAGGAGGAGATGATGACCACAGCTCTGCCATGAGGTCTCTGAAGATCTGGTCATCCTTCTCCCCTGGCTTAGATTCACTGAGCGGAGAGCATTGCAGACTTGACAAGTGCCCCAAGTTCATTGCCTCTGGAGTCAATTAGCTCCATTCCCGGACGTGCATCCTGCAAAGATGTTGCACTGGTGACAGAGGGAAGCAAGAGTTAGGGTGGCTGGTTTAGTCCAGCTGTGCTCCTGGAAATGCCATGGCGAGGACACTGGAGCAAGCTGTTACTTTTCCTTTTGCACTTGTCACGGGTATTGTTTTGTGACTGTACTCTGGCATCCAAAAGGTTAATTCTCTTTTTATTTTTTTAAACTGAGCTCAGTTTAGCTCGTAAACCCCCCGTTTCTCTCTAGACTGAAGTGTCTTGCTCACAGTATAGTTCTTCTGGAAAATGACTAGTGGCTCTTGGGTAAATACTACTCTCATCCTTCCCTTTCGCCTGGGTGGCATCTGGGGAGGCTTCCGTAACATCACGGCAGCAAGGATGGGGTGGCTGGTGGTAAGTGCCTGGTCCGTGGTCGCCTTCCTATCTCTCTGGCCTCTACGGAGGAGAAATTTGCTCTGCTTGGCCAAGGAATGCCACCCTCTGCTTTTTTTTTTTTTTAATGGCACTGGTTGGCATTTGTGCCTCTACAACGTCGTTTTTTGTTTTGTTTTGCTTTTTTATTTAATTTATTTTTGGCTGCATTGGGTCTTGGTTCTGCACATGGGCTTTCTCTAGTTGCGGTGACCGGGGGTCCACTCCTCGTTGCGGTGCACGGGCTTCTCATTGCGGTGGCTTCTTCCGTTGCGGAGCACGGGGTCTAGAGCGCAGGCTCAGTAGTTGTGGCACACAGGCTTAGTTGTTCCGTGGCATGTGGGATCCTCCAGGACCACGGCTCGAACCCGGGTCCCCTGCATTGGCAGGCAGATTCTTAACCACTGCGCCACCAGGGAAGACCCACCCTCTGCTTTTCATGTCCATATGCCACTTGATCTGTACCCTAGTTGTCCCAGCCTGAAGTCCCTTCCAATGAGCTGGCCCTTTCATTACTTCTGGGAGCTCAGGGAGCTTGGAAGCCATCACCTCCCCATGATGGGGTGTGAGGGACTCTGTGAGGTGTGCCCGCCCTTGGGCCCACCTGGCCGGACAACACTCTCAGACACTCTCTCTCCTCCTCAGGTGCCTTGTTGAACACCTCACTTCTCTACGGGGACTGCAGTCTCCCAGGTTAATTGCTGGAAGCCAGGCAATGGTTTCTAGATCAGGGTTTCCCTCAAACTTATGGGGGTTTCGCTTATACTGGGGCTCAGCCCAGAGCGGTAGGGTTCTGGATTTCTTCTCCATGACCTTCCAGCCTCAAAACCAAGTCATATCCCCTCTAGTTCTTCCTTTTCTATTGATACCTGCTGGTCAAAATTCCCCCTCCCCCCCACCTCTTTTTTCTAAGGAAAAAAATGTTTATGTCAAGATGCACTGTCCCTCTGCTGATGGTGCTGGCTGTGTGCAAAGTCTTCCAGCATTTTGGCTCTTAACATGTAAAGGGTAACTTTTAGAATAAAGGACAAAAACAAAGCAAAACGCCATTCCAACAATTCTTGTAACTCTCGCGGCTTTCAAGACTTTCTTCTCTACTATAGAATCACAAAGTCTCTACAGGAGTTCAGAAACTAAGAATTTAAGCTGTTATCTCCATAGCGTCACTGCCAGAAGACAGTGCACGATAGGGAGCCCAGTCTGCTGATGGAGTCTGGGGAAAGGGCAGAGATAAAGAACAGAAGGGATGCTCAACTGAATATCAAACTCTACAAATACAAAGGACGACCGCTGCTTTCATGAGCGAACCAACAAAGCATGTCCTCTAGGAGCCCTGACCATGAGGGAAGCCACGGGGCTTTTGCTCAGAAAGTTTTCTTGCAGCAAGACACAGCACTGGTTGGGTCACATTTGGTTTTGTGCAGTGAAAGCCAAAGGGGGAACTTCTGCTTACTGGGTTTCTACAGATAGAGCTGCAACTACATCCTCTCAGTCAAGAAGCAGGAAAGAACATCTAGGGCAAGTGAGGATGTGGAGAAGAGGGTACACACGTACACACGGTCGATGGCAGTGTGCAGCATAATCTTTCCAGAGGGCACTTTGGCGAGAACTAGCAACATTTCAAATGTGTGTGCCCTTTAACCCTTTAAAATGGGAATTGAACGATTTTAGGAGAGTAGCCTACAAAAAGGTGGGCACAAGTAAGCAAAGATATTTACAGGAAGATTTTCACTGGCGATGTGTTTCTCACTGCCAAAAAATAGAAACCTATTTGTATACTGAGAGGAGACTGGCTAAGTAAACGGTGGTCTATCTCAACTATAAAACACCATGTAGCCTTAAAAAGAATGAGTGGCTCTATGTATGCCGAGGGAAAAGAGATCCAAGGTTTCTTGTTTAGCTGTAGAAAAATATGCAGATATGCTTAATATGAATTTTGTTTGCAAAGCGCCCTCCCCCCACAGTGTAAGACAGAATGTCTGGAAGAGGAGTGTAGCACTTCTGATATATTTCTATATTGTTTAAACTTATTAACATGAATACTGTGTACTTTAAAAATGAGTATTATTATTGCAATATTTTATAAGGTGAAGAAAATAGAAACAGCAGTACAGAAACACTCACAATCATTGGGGTTAGCAGTCATGAGAGGAGGTCAGTGGAGCGAGCCTTATGCCAGCTTCTTTGCAGAAGCCCTCAGAGCAAAGAGGAACTCCGTGGGCCCGGCTGGGAAACCACGGAGAAGGGCTACCCCACGAGGAAACCCCACCTGCCAGGCCTGACCGGGACTGAGAGGCTTGATTTGCTGGGGCAACTTAGATTTTTCTCTTGGTTTCTGTGACTGGTGTTTGTACAATCATTAAGAAAATGTTTTACGATTAACTAACCATATTGGTTGACAAAGAGAGTTGTCAAGGGTGCCTTACTCTAAGGCCTTGAGACTGAGGAACTAGGAAAAGGAAGGTGGTGCCCTTTAGAGACGGGGAGTTTCAGGAAGGGAGCCGAGTGTACCTGGAGATGCACCACCCAAGTCGATGATGGGACCTGCAAGCGGACTGGGGTCAGCTGAAGGGGACGGACAAGGGCTAAAAATCTGAGAAACCTCAGAAGGCATAGCTGGTGTTTATACCTGTGATGGGCAGAAAAGTCCTCTGAAAGAGTCTGGAGTGAAAACCACAAGAGGCCTAAAACCTTGGGGCTTGACCAGAGTCAAGGTTCAAAAGGAAAAAAGCATCAGTGACGGAGACCAAGACGTTAAGGGAGCAGGAAAGCAAGGCATCGAGGGAATGAAGGGAGAATTCCCAGGGGCAGGGAGGACTCACCAAATCCACGGAGAGTGCAAAGAGGATGAAAGTGTGGCAAGAAGGTCATCCTTCCAGAGAAGTTTCTGGAAGGTAGTTGAGATGGATGCTGAACAAGAGGGAATGCACTTAGGGGCTGGAGGTGATGGCTGTAACCTTTTGTTGGAAATGGTAACGAAGGCCACAAGAGAAGTAGCACGGGGGCCTGGGAGGGTGGTGGGAGATCAAAGAAAGCATGGAAGCCCTGGTTCACTTCTTCAGGCAGAACGGAAAAGGGGACGAGCTCTGAGAAACTTGGTGGGAGTGGAGGAGGGGGCAGGAAGGGAGGGGTGGGACTCCAGGGAAGGCCAGCCAGGGAGGGTGGAGCGGTGGGTGGCAAGTGGGATACACAGAGGTGGCTTGGACTTTGCCAGTCATCTCCACAGTGAAGGGCAAGCTCACGACTGGAACTCTCGAGGTCTCAGTTTCCCAACTGATAAATGAGGAAATTTGAACAAAGCTCTAAAAACAAATAAACCCACATACCACCCAACGCTGATGCTCCAATTCAGAGCTTCCCAACTACAGAGCTGGGTCGTGGCCGGAGTGCACAGCAAATGCCCACGTGGATCCCCTCAGCCCGGTTGGCCGGGGGCGGGGGCGGTCCCCTGAAGCAGCCACAGTCCCCAGGCCCATGAATATGGCCCCGGCAGCCTCTTCAACTGGTTTGCCCCAGTGTGATGCCAAGGGAGCCAAAGGTCATCATTTCTATGCTTCAAGTCCTGAAAAGGTTGGGAAGCTTTGCATGTACACAGACAGACGTGTGAGGCCTCAGGCGTTAAGATTTGGGGCTTGTCGGGATTTTGAGAGAAGGATGGGCTTCCTTGCAAATGTTGCCCAAGCCCCCTCCCCCAGTTCCGGTTGCATAGTTTTGTTCTTAGAAAAGAGCTGCCTCGCACAGGGTCGGGGGGTCGGGGGTGGTCCTTGCCCTCTGATGTCCTCTTTCTAAAGGCGGCAAGGCTCAACCCAGAAGGTGGCCTCCAGCGTGACTCGGACAGGATTTGGGTGACAGTTCAGGGATGTGGACCTCAGATGAAAAGCTGCTCTCTCCTGTACAAAGGTGACACCGCCAAACACCCCCGCCCCTCGAGCAGCAGCCGCTGATGAGGACAGCAGCTTCCAAACTGGCTTCTGGGGAACCTGGAATTCTTGAGATGTTTTAGGGGGCAAAGGAGCTCCACAAGGCTTTGATTCTAACCTCCCTTTAAGGATGCATACTTTAAGCTTATTCTAAAAACTGAACATTCGAAAGTAATAACATAACATGCGAATGTGTTATTGGTGCAAATACAAGATTTTACAGATCCTTGGTGTGTTAACCTGCACTGTCAGGGCTGTTCTGTCCACGTAGACCTCAGGATAAAGAGTCCTTGTCACATCTGGGTAACCAAAGAGTATCTGGGATTGGGAGGAGGGCTTGTTTAAAACAAAACTGATGCTGTTTGCAAATTCTTAGCTGGATTAAGTCAAGATTTCTCTATTCTATGCAAGCAAAGCAAAACACAGAAATAAACTGGATGCTGGCATTGGTACATATCGACTGCCACCCATAACCTTAGCTTTGCAATGCTTTCTATTTAACTGAAACAGTTTCAGTGTTCTCACTGATTTGCTTTGAAAGATACTTGAACTCACAAAATGTATTAATAAAATACTTTTATCTATTCGTAGAGTGAGAGTCCCATGTAAAGTTGGGTCTCATAAATTTGAAAACCACTTGTGAAGTGCAAAGAGCATGGTGACACCAATCCTGGCTCCGCCACGCACGAGCTATATAGCCTTGGGCACATCATTTGCCCCCCAGGCTTCCAGGTCCACATCCATAAAATCATACCCACTTAACAGGGGTTTTGATCCAATGAGGTCTCTTAACTATCCAGGAGGCAGTAACTACTCAGTTCCCTCCCCACCCAATAGCATGGAATGGCCTGGATCTCTCGGGCCTGCTCACAATCAGGTATTATTTGCATGCCAGACAGTAGCTGGGCTGCAACTATGGCCCAGGGCTTAATCCACGGGGACCATAAGGCCCATTAGCGCCCTTCTCTGAAGACTGAGCAAGCCAGCCACTTGGGATCTGCTGAGAGCAGTGCCAGGGTTGCAGCAGGGAGTGGGTATGAGGCTGGGGGAGGGGGGTGTCTCTGTGTGTGCACTCATGTTTTCTTCACACAATATTGGCCATTTTTCCATTTGCCTGCTAAAGCGCTTCCGCGGCTGCCCCAGGCCAATCGCAGGACTTCAGTGAAGAATTCCGTGGAATGCGGTCTCTTTAGCAGGTGGTGCGCTTCCCCTCTGCTTGAGAAGGGCCTTCCTTTTCCATCAGCACAAAGCAACCAAGCAGAAGCTGGAGTTTCTCTCTACCACCTCACCTGGTGCCCCTGAAAGTTGCAGCCTACTTGGTAAATGCTTTTCATGGCCCCAGAAGTAAAGGGAAGTTATGTTGAGAAGCTGTTCTTAATTTCTCACGTGTTGAAGAATTACCCCAAGCAGGATCGCACCAGCGATTATGCAAATTCTATTTGTTGCTGAGCAGAGGCCACCAGAGCTCTCAGATTAAGTGATAAACATTCTTAGGGGACAAAGAATGTACACAGCTTTTCCTCTGTATCACTCTTATCGCCCAGCATTCTCTGTATCGATATCCCCAGAGGGGATTGGAAGAGCCAGGCAGGTACTTTTCAGCTGATTACAGGGATTCCACTGGCCCTGGGAATCATCTTTGAAAGGCAACTGTGAAGTAATCCGAATAGCTGGTGAACTTCTGGCTTCCCCGTTAGGTCTGCCTGTCCCAAGATAATCTCGCTTAGCATTTTCTGGGCATTGAAGGTCAAAAAAAAAAAAAAAAAAAGAGTGCAGGCAAGAATTTTGTCCCTGCCAGGACTGGCCAGTTGAAATCGGCTCTGTGGACACCAGACACCATTTCTAAAGACATGTTTTTTGGAAAGCAGCCTTTGGCAATCCTTCTAATTTGCATTCAGAGGAAATGTGCCACATTTTCCGTAACAGGCAGTCCGGCCAACACCACCGGGGAGGGAGGAAGCTCTTTTCTCAGTGTCTGCAGGTTTATCCCTAAATGCTACGGAAATAGCAGCTGCTGGGGCAAGGGGAACAGAGGATGGAGCGTCTTTTAAAACGCTTGAGTAAGCTGGATATCCCAGGCGGCAGACCTAAAAAGGCAAAGGCTCCGTATTCCGGTGCTTGCTTCAGATGCGGCCTGCACCCAGCAGCAGGCTGTGTGGTCACATGGCCATCCTGTCCAAGTGAGCCCAGGGACAGAGCAAGCGCTGTGGCCACCCACTTGGGGCTCAGGCCTGGCGAGTGGTAAGGAGCAGGTCACATTTCACACGGCCTCGTGGCTGACAGAGCGTGTGCGCAGCTGGCTCTTGTGTGACCTTCACTGCCCTGTTAATTACACGCACCCCCCCCCCCGCCCCCTTTCATGGATTCTGAAAACTGCTTTTGTTTCAAACATTCTTTATATCCCTCTACTTACCTGGTTATGTATGTGAGAAAGAAGAGAACCTGGTGGGTCAATCATCTGGCAGCGTTCTTCTGGGTGGGGTATACGGAAATGTTTCTTTTCTCATCAGATGGATTTCTGGCTACCCTATCGAAGTGGTGAGCTGGTGAAAATAAAGAATGGAAACTAGGGAATGATCTTGAAGCCAACCTAATGGAAGTGCTGCCGCAGATTTTCCAGGGCTGAGGGGAACATCAGACTTCCCCAGAGGTTCGCTGCAAAATGCCCACCCAGCTATTAAGGAAACCGGATTGACTTACTGTGCACAGGACAGAAGGCCTCTGGCAGTCACATGGAGAAGCAGGCTGTGATTGGAGCTGGGAGGTGGAGAAGGGAAAGTCAACGGGGTAGAAGTTTGGAGCACAGGGAGGATTCCAAATCAGAAGCAGAACGCTTTATACCTATTTACAGAGGGTTTCCACCACCGCTGGACATGCCGGGACCTCGCTGAGGAACATCACATTCTGGTTTCGTGCTGTCAGGGAATGGGCGCATCTTCACCAGGCAGAAGGGCAGATGCCAAGGGGGAGCCCGGGCTTCACGGGCTCGCTAATTCTTTCCCATAGCCTGTTCTGTTTTCTGTCAACAGTGAGGAAATACATCCTAGCAAATGACATCCAGTAATGCTTTAATTAACTGTAGTATTTTATGCTGCGATATGCGCCACGAAACCACTTCCAGATGGGGGAAAAATGAATGATATTTACACAAAAAAGCAATCCCTTTATTTTCAGGAATCGATACCTTGAGGGTCCAGGGGGCTTATCTATTTTGATAAATACTAGAAAGAGACTGGAAGAGTTTCTTTACTGTGTAAAACCTAACAGTACTCTTTCTGCACGCCAGCTTTTCATGTGTCCGTGTTTCCAAGGCTATTGTTTAAATGGCCCAACACAGTTCTAAGGATTTTATTTTTAGCAATCTGACTTGGAGGAGACAAGAAGTGTGAAACACTTGCTTTCACGCTCAAGCAAGTTGGTTATTTTGGAGATTTCTCTTCCTAGAGAGAGGAATTACATTTCCAGCTGTGAACTTGTGGCATTTTCCCTAGCGTTCTGTAAACGGGGGACCAGGGCTCCCTGTCCAATGGCAATTCAGGATGGGCTGGTGTCACGTCCCCTGCGTCCCCTGCTCGCTTGCCCTGCCTGCCCGTCACTCTTACATTGGTCCTTGGACGTCTGCTTTCGGTCCTGTTCCACCTGCACCGAGGAGCTGCCCGAGGCATGAGAAAGTCGGTGCCCTTTCCTGGGAAAGCCCCAGGTACTGGGTCTTTGTTCTTCAAGAGAGGGAGGCGTGGCAACAGTTAGCTTCAATTCCAGAACGGAACTTGGAGGTCAAAACACCCCGTCCATGGTGGTTCCCATTTCCCTGTTATGATCCAAACAGAACTTTCTCCAGCCTGGGCACCTCTAACGAGCAATCAGGAAGTCTGTCCAGAGTAAAAACAGCAGTGAACTCTTTATCAATTATAAATTACGAGTATTTATTTTAACCACATAAGGTGACTTTAAGTTTTTTTTTTTTTTAAAGGGGCTAGAGAAAGCGGAGGGAAGGAACCGGTACAGTATCTATATAATTTAGCTGAATAACAGAGTTGTTAGCTACTGTTTTTATCAATGAGTGCTCCTTTATATATATTATTTCAAAGTGACAGTAATAAATAAACCTTCTGTTTGGGGCTTGATCATCAAAACAAGAAGAATCCTAGTCAGTACGGGGACAGCATGATTTCTGCCATGGTCCCTACCACCAACACAAATTCAAAACTCAAGCTGCTGGCTATCAGCAAAAAGAAAAACCTTTACCGTTTGGGCACCAGCTCAGTTATACAGTAATTACACTTGCTTAGAGTCAGAAAGAACATACATTTATGAAAATGTGCAACAGGAACCCTTCAATAAAGCAAACTTCTGTTACAATGGTTCTTCACGAGAAGTAAGCGTTATAATCCCCTATGGAACTTTTAAACCTAGATGCTGGGCCCCACTCCAGACCTAATTGATTCACAATCTCCATACATCTGTACTTGTAAAAAAAAAAAGAGCCCCAGGTGATTCTGATGCAGACCCCCCCAGATGAGAAACATGCTCTGTCTGTACAGGGCGCACACAGGGCATGCAGCGCCCATCGACAAGACACTTAACGTAACTCCTACTGCCTTCTGCCGGCTCCTGGAGCTCACTGACAGTGTAATAAATCAAGAAGGCAACTTCCCCGGCTGTGACCACCACCCGGGGCGCAAAACAGCAGCTTGACATCTCAATGCCGTCATGGAGACTTCCAGAAAATGACTCCTCATGATGAAACACAAAGAGAAGTGTGGATCTGTAAACACTGAGAGTGACAAGAACCAGGTGTGGGAGTCCACTGGGTTTCCAGCTCCCAGGCCGAGGACAGATGGCTGAAGTGGCTGTTTGGAGATGGGCCCATCATCCCTTCTTTCAAGAGTGGGAAGAGAATGTTAACCTCAATTAGCTCGGGCTGGATAACCTTACCAGAGCCACACCATGGCTGTCTGGGCAGAGTGAAATCTATCGACTGAGCTGCCCACGTGCCCCCCCAGCCCCTTCCCTGCCCTTCCAGCGCTTTTCTTATTTAGCCGGCTTTCCCTACTAGGGCTTAGCTAAAGGCCACACCTCTTTCTTCCGTCACACCTGTAATCTTCCAGTTCATAACTTGGGCCCTAGAGCCAAGCCCTGACGACATCTCTTAAGGGTCCGGCCGCAGAGGGAACCTCACACGGCTGCATCTGGAGGAAGGGGTGAGTTCCAGGCTTTCTCACCCACGGTGCTGGGATAGAAGCATGGAAAGGAACAGGACCACATGCCAGAGGGTGTGACTGCGGGGGTGAGGCTACAGAGTCAGTGACAACTGGACCAGTTGGGGGCAGCCCGGGACCAGCAAGTGAAGCACACGGAACCTTCACCCCCAGCTGCCTCTGCTGCAGGAATCAGGGACCATCTTGACTGCCTTTTTATAATCTGGCTGTTACCCGTCTTCTCCGATTAGGACAGGAATTAAGACAGGACATGGGAGAAACATGTGAATGACCCAAACGCCCCAGCAAGTTTCAAGACTGATGATCTGAGAGTCGGGGAAGCACAGGAGAGGTGGGGGGCTTCCGGAGATCTGGGTGCTGGTGGGGGGGGGGTGTCACTGGCTGGGGGAAAAGTGCCCCTTGGACGCTCCTACAGTCTCTTTTTAATTAGTTTCTCCAGTTTGCGGATGCGAGATGACTCCTGTTCTGGAGTTGGAGCCAGGAGGGACAGAGAGCTGGAGCCTTCGGGCCCTGAGGGCGGCGCGGGGAGCCTCTGGCGGAAGAGATCCAGCATGCTGCTCTGCTCGCTCCTTTTCAGTCCCTGAGGTGGAGAGAGAAAGGAGGGTGCCGTCAGCTCTGGCCAGAAGGGCCCGAGGGCAAGTGCAGTAGCTGGTATTCACTGGGCTGAGGATTAAGGCTTTCTTCAGGGAGATACCAGCCCTGGGTAGCAGCCTGGGAGAGAATCAGAGGAAGAGGCAATAGGAGAGTAGGGAGAAGGGGCTGAGAGGGCGGAGGACAGGCAGCAGGATGCGCGAGGGTAGCCTCCTCTCCACTGCAGTCCCGCTGAGCCTGGCTCTCTGCTGGGTGTTAGGGTGCCATCAGAACGGGGACATTCACAGGCCCCGGTTCTTCCTCCTCCTTAAAAGGCTTCTGGGAGTTGGGTGTGCAGCCCGGGCCAGGCATGGGCACTTTGAGATAGCTCCCGGGGGCCAATATCCCAGCCCCCAGTTAACCACCAAGCGTGAGAAGAAGGTGCCCGGGGACAAAACAAAACGCGGAGCCAACCTTCATGTCCAGGATCTTCTGGAAGGTTTCTGTGTTGCAGTCCGTCAGGAGTTTGATGTAGTTGTCCACAAACACCACCAACGGCTCGTGAGGGGCCATCACGACCTACCGAGGGAGAGAGACGAGAGTAGGCCTGCCGGGAACACTCACGGTCGGAGGCCGAGGATTATCTTTCCTCACTTGCAGGCCGATCACAAAACGGACTCTGCACGATCTCCTTAGGTGGCAGCAGCAGCTGCAAACCCAGAAATGTCCTGACAGCCTGTTTCATCTCGACATTCAGTTAGAGCAATGCTTCCTAAATTTCCTAAATCATAAACGTAACCTGGATTGCTTCTTAAGTACACCTTCCTACGTCCCTCCTCTGAAGGTTCTAATTCAGAGGGCCTGGGGGGAGTCCCAAGTGACTTTTTAAATATCAGGACCACGGGACACACTCTGCTGCAGGGTCCCCTGTTTGAGACATTTCGTAGGTTCGTGGTACCTGCTCCTTCTGTCCTGATGTATCACTGTTCCCGAAAGATGGCCTCAAAAGGCACTGAATTAAGTGCATTTTCTCAAAAACAAAACCCCTAGAACAGCCTCACTCTTTTCAAGACTTCAAATCTGGAACTTCATTTAACTACGTCCAATTCATGTACCAACAGCAGGAAAGCAATGGCATCGCAACCCTCACATTCACTGCCATTTGGTTTTCAGCATGGCATCTGATCTCCTTCCTCCAGCAGACTGTTTTTTTTTTCCTCCAGAGGCAACCATTGCTTCAATGTTCTTTTTTTTTAATTTTAAAAAATTATTTAATTAATTAATTTTTTGGCTGTGTCGGGTCTTAGTCGCGGCACGCAGGATCTTTTTTTGCGACGCACGGGCTTCTCTCTAGTTGTGGCGCGCGGGCTGCAGAGCAAGCAGGCTCAGTAGCTGTGGCGCGCGGGCCAGCAGACTGCTTTTGTTTTGAATTTCTGAGCATATGACTCAGACTGGCAAGGAGTATGCACTCAGAAGTTCTCTCTAAACCCTGCTCTCCACCCTGCTGAGTAAACCAGCTAGGGAAGAAATGGATTAGCCTGCTTCCGGTTTCCTCAGGCCAAAGCCTGAGGTCTGTGTGGGCCCCTCACCTGCTCCCACCCATGTCAGGGCCTGCCGTTACTTTTCACTCCTCCATCATTCGAGTCATTCTGTTTGGAGACAGACCTGAAGGGCCTGCAGGCCCTGGCCTTCTAAGAGCATCCCCTGACAGTTCCGTTTTTTCTCCAGCCTTCTCTCCCCTCCCCAACAGGCCCCCTTTCCCCTTGACACATCCAGATGGAAATCATATGCAGGAGCTCAAGGCTTCAGACGTTCTCAGCATCATCACCCCATGTATATTTTATTAAACGGGGCTTTAGAAAACCCATTTGCTGATTAGAATCAGTTATGCAACATCTGTTCAGAGTTCCTATAAAGTGGCAGAGTTCAGAGTGCCAAAGAGGCTTACGTGGACCTGAGTAACTGATAGCTGGGCCAGAAATTCCTGCTAAGAAGCAGAGAGATCCCTGACTTAGACGCTGATTCACAGTGACAGCGCCACCCAACCTCCAATCTTGGTCAAATCTTATTACAAGAGAATTCCACTATGATGAAGAATTCATTTGGCAGATAGAATTACTGACCCCCCAGTAACAGTGCACTGACTTTCAACAGTATCTGATGAGGCCAAAGTCTGTGGACAATCTTTTAGGACTGATGGGCATAGGTCCTAACCTGTGCTTTCAAAGACTAGTACTCAGTACTCCTTGGAATAAACAATCAGATAACCAGGCCCTTTAACCGAAACCCCGAGGAAGACACAAGCCCCACCTTGAGGATCATCTCCGCTCGGGTCATGCCTTTCACCACGATCTTTGTGTAACTGGCTGGGGCTTTCCTCACCACCTGAGAGCCGATGGAAGGCAGATCGAGCAGGACCATCTTCAGGGAGTGGGTGTCCAGCAGCAGCTGAGGGAAGAGAGCAGAATAGAACCAGCCACTTCACAGGGACACGATACCTGGTGTACGCACACTGATTAATAACACTTTCCTGATTTTAAATGTAATACGTTCTCATGAACGAATGAACAAACATAAAAGGAAAAACATGAGTTATAATTACTATGACCCAGGAAAAAATAATAAGATGTCACAGTTCAGTGTGGTATCATTCCCACCAGCTTGTGTGTGTGTATAACATGCTAGAGTTATACTGTATAGACAGTTTTACGACCTGGTTTTTCCACTTAATACATGAAGTTTTTTGAATTCTATTTTCCCATCTTGGCAGTCTTTAAAAAAAAAATCATGACTTTTAATGGCTATACAGTACTCTATGGCGTGTGTGTGTGTGTAACTTTAATATTTTTAACCATTCCCCTACACTTTGTTTCTAGATTTTTATTATTATAAATAACGAATACTGTGATGAACAGCTGTGTAGATATAATTCTAGGTCTATCAGCGGCATTTCCTTAGGAGACAGTCTTTGGGACAGATCAAAGGACAAGGGCGTTTGGGAGGCTCCTCTCACACATCCTGAGCTGCTTTCTGAATGGAATGTACCTATTTACACAGTGCGGACTGCACCCACATCAGCACTGAAAACTGCCATAAAAATTTTGCGTATTCAACAGGCAAAACATGGTAATTCCGCGCTGCTCTACTGTGGATTTCTCTGGATACCAGTGAGGATGTAGGAGATTAAATCAAATTTAAACATCAGTATCTTGGCAACAAACTGTCTTTTTCTTTCTTTTTTTTTTTTTGGTTCTCTTGGATAGCAATTATTTGGAAGGCTATCAGCTTTCCTGATTGCCCACCAACTGCAGGCACAGAAATGGCACATATACACTGGCCTGTTCAGACAGAGTAGGAGGATGGAATCACATGCCCACCAAGCGGACAAAGGTAGCAGTAGGGTGACAGTCTCACTACTGCAACTCTGATGGTCAATCTTACGTTCAGGACAGGGCTTGCTGTATCTACCACTGCCTGCTCCTCTCAGAAAGCTTTTCATAATTATATCAAGCAGGGGTGGAATGGTATCCCTTCAGGCCCTAGGACACCCTGAATTCTCTCATTCTCCCTGTACTTTGCTATGGACAGGAGAATTAACGACTAAAGATAAGACAAACTCATTAATGAGAAACACCATTAACTTAATGGACATGGTGATTATAATTTTGACAATGGTACAAAAAATTTGGAGAAGCCATCAATGTTTTACTTGGGATAACACAGAGGGAAATATTGCTCTCAAAAAATGGTGAGGCATTGAAACAGACTGATTCTGAAGTTTATATGGAGAGGCAAAAGACCCAGAAGAGCGAACGCAATATTAAAGAAGAACAAAGCTGGAGGACTGATCCTACCCAACTTCCAGACTTATAATAAAGCTACAGTAGGGACTTCCCTGGTGGTCCAGTGGTTAAGACTCCACACTCCCAATGCAGGGGGCCTGGGTTCGATCCCTGGTCAGGGAACTAGATCCCACGTGCCACAGCCAGGAGCCCGCATGCCACAACTAAAAGATCCCGCACGCCACAACTAAAGATCCTGCATGCTGCAATGAAGATCCCGCACATGGCAACGAAGATCCTGTATGCCACAACTAAGACCAAGTGCAGCCAAATAAATAAATAAATAAATATAAAATAAAATAAAGCTATAGTAATCAAGACAGTTTAGTACTGGTGAAAGAATAGACAAATAGATCAACTGAGAAGAAAAAGCCCAGAAACAAATCCACACAAATATAGTCAACTGGTCATTCACAAAGGAGCAAAGGCAATTCAATGGAACAAAGACAGTCTTTCCAACAAATGGTGCTGGAACAGCTGGACATCTATGTTCAAAAAATAAAAATAAAAGGGAATCTAGACACAGACCTTACACCCTTCACAAAAACTAAATCAAAATGGATTACAGACCTAAATGTAAAACACAAAACTATAAAACTCCTTGAAGATAACATAGGAGAAAACCTAGATGACCTTGGGTATGGTGATGACTTTTTAGATATAACACCAAAGATATGATCTGTGAAAGAAATAATTGATAAACTGGACCTCATTAAAATGAAAAACTTTTGCTATCCAAAAGACAATGTCAAGGGAATGAGAAGACAAGCCACAGACTGGGAGAAAATATTTGCAAAAGATACACCTTATAAAGGACTGTTATCTAAAATATACAAAGCTTTTTAAGAAAAACTCAACAATAAGAAAACAAACAACCCAACTAAAAAATGGGCCCAAGAGCTTAACAGATACCTCACCAAAGAAGATATATAGATGACAAATAAGCATTTGAAAAGATGTTCCATATCATTTGTCATCAGGGAAATGCAAATTAAAACAGCAACGAGGGCTTCCCTGGTGGCGAAGTGGTTGAGAGTCCGCCTGCCGATGCAGGGGACACGGGTTCGTGCCCCGGTCCGGGAAGATCCCACATGCTGCAGAGCGGCTGGGCCCGTGAGCCATGGCCGCTGAGCCTGCGCGTCTGGAGCCTGTGCTCCGCAACAGGAGAGCCCACAACAGTGAGAGGCCCGCGTACCGCAAAAAAAAAAAAAAAAAAAAAAAAAAAACAGCAACGAGATACCACTATACATCTATTAGAATGGCTAAAATCTGGAACACTGACAACATCAAATGCTGGTGAGGATGTAGAGCAACAGGACTCTCATTAGTTGCTGGTGGAAATGCAAAATGTTACAGCCACTTTGGAAGACAGTTTGGTGGCTTCTTCTATTAAAACTAAACATACTCTAACCATACAATCTAGCAATCAGGCTACTCGTTATTTGTCTTGAATTGAAAACTTATGTTCACACAAAAACCTGTACATGGATGTTTTTAACAGCTTTATTCATAATTGCCAAAACTTGGAAGCAAACAAGATAACCTTCAGTAGCTGAATGGAGAAACTGTGGCACACCCAGACAATGGATTATTACTTAGTGCTAAAAAGAAATGAGCTATCAAGATATGAAGGAACCTTAGGGACAACTAAGCCCATGTGCCACAACTACTGAGCCTGTGCTCCAGAGCCCACCAGCCACAACCACTGCGCCACAACTACTGAAGCCCACGCGCCTAAAGCCCGTGCTCCACAACAAGAGAAGCCACCGCAATAAGAAGCCCACGCACTACAATGAAGAGTAGCCCCCACTCGCCGCAACTAGAGAAAGCCAGTGCGCAGCAACAAAGACCCAACGCAGCCACAAAAAAAAAAAAGATATGAAGGAAACTTAAATGCACATGACTAAGTGAAAAGGCCAATTTGAAAAGGCTACATATTGTGCATGACCCATAACACAGCACTCATATCCTTTAGAGAAATTCTTGCCTATGTAAAAAAACAAACAAAAAAAAACCGTTCCCTGCATCCACTGTTTGTAAAAGCAGAAGACTGGAAACAACCTAAATGCTCATCAACGGTAGGATGGATAAACAAATGGTGGCATATTCATGCAATGGAATATGGTATTTTAGTTAAAATGAGTGAACTCAAACAACCTATAACAACATAGATAAATCTCAGAAAACATTATGTTGGGCAAAAAAAGCAAGTAGGGGGCTTCCCTGGTGGCGCAGTGGTTGAGAATCTGCCTGCCAATGCAGGGGACACGGGTTCGAGCCCTGGTCTGGGAAGATCCCACATGCCGCGGAGCAACTAGGCCCGTGAGCCACAACTACTGAGCCTGCGCATCTGGAGCTTGTGGCCCGCAACAAGAGAGGCCGCGATAGTGAGAGGCCCGCGCACCGCAATGAAGAGTGGCCCCCAGCTCGCTGCAACCAGAGAAAGCCCTCACACAGAAATGAAGACCCAACACAGCCAAAAATAAAGAAAGAAAGAAAGAAGCTTTCATTTAAAAAAAAAAAAAAAAAAAAAGCAAGTGGGGAATGATATGTATAGTACCATTTGTATAAAGTTTAAAAATATGCAAAACAAAATTATATATCTTTTGTGAATAGATCCACATGTAACGTATCAAAACATATACGGGAATGATAAAAATCAAAATGAGAATAGTGATTACCTCTGGGCATGTAGGGAGGCGAGAGGAAGGGTAGGGTCCAGGGGGGACTTCAGCCATAACTGTAATGATTTACTTTATATAAAAAACATCTAAAGCAAATGTGGGAACATGTTAAGATCTGACTAAGCTGAGTGGGAAGCTGATATTCTTGACATTATTTTCTCTACTTGTATTAACTGGAACTATGTCTTTTTCTTCTTCTTCTTTTTTCCCCACACTATGTTATTTGAGGCCTAGTGAGGATTCAACTTTATCTTCCATGCAGCAAAATTTCAGAGCCTTGTCGAAATCAAAGGCATGTCTTGGCATTATTTGCTAGCAGGAAAAAAAAAGATCAGTGATCATTTAAAAACTTATGGGGATTCTTCCTGTTTTTTCTGTACTTCTATTTCCCAGAGATATATTATATGCATAAATAATTGTACAGTCTTAAGCGACAGGAAGAGCTTTGAATGAGCCAGACATAACTCTCTAGTGTCTCCCATATTTTGAGAGATAGGACTTTTTCAATTCCCAGCCAGTCACAATAAAATTTTGTCCTCACCAGACAGCTGTACAGATGGAAATCTTCGTCTCAGGTTTTACCGGAAGTAATGCAGTCAGAAAAGGTGGGAGCTAGTCTGATAGGCTTAGCAGCTGTCTGTGGGCAATGAAGGTGAAAGGCCCCATTTATCATGAAAATCTGCTGGCTTTCATCTTTGAAAATAGCTGAAAGTTCATCCCCTTAGGCATGAGGCATTGGGCAAGAGGTGGCCATCCACCAAATTTGTTTGAGCCTCAGAGATAAATTTTGGGGTGGTGTGGCTCATGTTCCTGATGGGCTACTGGGGTGCAGATCTGGCCAGCATGCAATGCCTGGGAAGCGTCATCACCCAGCAGTGGAAAGCTCTGAGGGGTTTACTTCTTAAAGAGCCCCTACAACTCTTGGGGGTCATCATGACTATCACAGTGATGGAAACCTTGAGTAGACAAGATAAAAGGCCCACTGCTAGAAGGTAAAGGACCATATATACAACGCTAAGTTTCAATGAGGTGACACAGAAGAGACAGTTCCAGATATGAAGAATGGATGGACCAAGGTGAGGACATGCCTAGTTTCTTTCCTCTTTTCTTTTTTTTAAAATTTAGGTGTAACTTTCATACAGTAAACTACACAAAGACCAAGTACATAGCTTGATAAACTATTACATATGTATACACCTATTGCCTCATTAAAGATATGGGACATTTCTCCATCGACAGAAGAATGGATAAAGAGATGTGGCATATAAGATGTTACTGAAAAACCCGAACGAACTTTTTGGCCAACACACACACACACACACACACACACACACACACACACACACACACACACACACACGCAAAATGGAATACTACTCAGCCATAAAAAGAATGAAATAATGCCATTTGCAGCAACATGGATGGACCTAGAGATTATCATACTAAGTGAGGTAAGTCAGACAGAGAAAGACAAATATCATATGATATCACTTATATTTGGAATCTAAATGAAATGATACAAATGAACTTATTTACAAAACAGAATCAGACTCACAGACACAGAAAACAAACTTATGGTTACCGAAGGGGAAAGGGCAGGGGGATAAATTAGGAGTTTGGGATTAGCAGATACACACTACTATATATAAAATAGATGAACAATAAGGTTCTACTATATAGCACAGGGAACTATATTCAATATCTTGTAATAACCTATAATGGAAAAGAGTATGAAAAAGAATATACATATATATAACTGAATCACTCTGCTGTACACCAGAAACTAATACAATATTGTAAATCAACTATACTTCAATTTTAAAAAAAATAAAATAAAAAAAAAAGGATATGAGACATTTCTTGCATCCCAGAAGGCTCCCTCAGGTTCTCTTCCAGTCAACGCTCTCCCTTCCTTCCTAACAAAGATGACCACTCTTCTGCCCTCTGTCACTCAGGATTCGTCTACTGCTCATTAACGTGCTATGAACATTCTTGTATATGCCTTTGGTGGCCATACACCCTTATTTCTCTGGGGTGGCATCTACACAGAATTGCCGGTTCAAGGAGTAAGCATATGTTTAGCTTTAGTACAGACTGCCAGATAGTTTTCCAATTTGGTTGTGCTGATTTCCATTCCTACCAGCGATGCATGAAAGTTCCAGTTGCTTCACATCTTCACCAACACTTGGTATCGTTGGCCTTTTTAATTTTAGCCATTCTAATATCATTGTGACTTTAATTGTGACTTTAATTTATATTTCCCTGGATGATTAATATGCTTTTTGGCTTTTTTGGTGAGCCTCCTTCTGAAGTGCCTGTTCAAATCTTTTGTCATTTTTCTACTGGTTGATCATCTTTTTCTAGTTGATTTGTTGAGGGGTTTTTTAAAGTAATTTTTTCAACTTTATTGAGGAATAATTGACAAATATACTTTAACTGCATATACTAAAAGTGTACAAGGTGATTATTTGACATACATGTATATTGTGCAATGATAACCAAGATCAAGATAATTAACTCTCCTTATGTGTATGTGGTTAAGAATGCTTACGATCTACTCTCAGCAAATTTCAAGTATATCATACCACGTTATTAATTACAGTCACCATGCTGTACATTAGGTCCTTAGAACTTATCTTAGAACTGAAATTGTGTACCCTTTGACCTACATCTCCCCATTTCCCCCTTCCCCCAGCCCCTGGCAACTAACATTCTATTCCCTGTTTCTATGAAATTGTTTTTTTTTTTTTCCTTTTAAGATTCCACATATAAGTGATATGTTAAGAGATTTTTAGAAGTATATACTTAGAATATGAGTACTTCGTTACATATATTGCAAATATCATCTGCTACTCTGGCTTGTCTTTTGAGAAAAAGAAGTCCTTAATTTTAAGTACTCCAAATAATCTCTTCTTTTATGATTGGTACTTTTAATGTTTTGTTAAGGAATCTTTGCCTAACCCACAGTCATAAAAATATTCTCTTATTATCTTCCAGAAGTTTTGTTGTCTTATCTTTCACTTTCAGAGCTATAATCCACCTGGAATTGATTTTTTAAAAACTGAGATACAATATACCATAAAATTCACCTTTTAAAAGTGTACCATTCAGTTCCAGACATCTCAACACACCACAAATAAATTCCATACCCATTAGTGATCACATCTCTTTTCCTCCTCTCCTCCACCCCTTGCCAACCATTAGTGTACTTTCTGTCTTGTGGATTTGCCTGTTCTGGACATTCCATATAAATGGAATCATACATTACGTGACCTTTTGTCTGTGGCTTCTTTCACTTAGCGTAACGTTCTCAAGGTTCATCTATGTTGTAGCATGTGTAAGTATTTCATTTCTATTTAGAGCTGAATAATATTCCCTTGTAAGATTAAGCCATTTTCTTTATCCATTCATCAACTGATGGGCATTTGAGTTGTTTCCCCTTTTTGGCTATTATGAATAACGCTGCTTTGAATAACGCTGCACAAGTGTTTGCATGAACATACTTTTCCAGTTCTTTTGGGTTTCTATCTAGGAGTGGAATTGCTGGGTTACATGGGAACTCTATGTTTAACATTGTGAGAAACTGCCAAACTGTTTCCCAAAATGGCTGCAGCATTTTCCATTTCCAGTGCACAAGGGTTCTAATTTCTCCACATCCTTGCTGGAACTGACTTTCCTATGTGGTGTGTGGTTAAGGTCAAGATTAATTTTTTTTCCACGTGGATATTCAATTACTCAGCACTGTTTACTGAGAAGACCATCCCTTCCCAACTGAATTAGTGCCATTTTTGTCATAAATCAAGTGTCTATGTATGTGTGGGTCTATTTCTGAACTTGACTCTGTTCTGTTGGCCCATTTGTCCCTGTGTGCTTAATTACTTCAGCATTAAAATAAGTCTTGGTATCCTGAGGTTTAAATCCTCCAACTCTCTGCTCTTTCTTTAGAGTTATTTTAGCTATTCTTGGTCTCTGCACTTCCATCCAACTTTTAGAATCAACTTATCAATTCCCATTCACACCCACATCCACCCCACCCCTACTGGGATTTTACTGTATCTAGAGGTTAATGTTGGAAGAATTGATATTTTAAAAATAGTGAGTCCTGGGCTTCCCTGGTGGTGCAGCAGTTGAGAGTCCGCCTGCCGATGCAGGGGACACGGGTTCATGCCCCTGTCCGGGAAGATCCCACGTGCCGCGGAGCGGCTGGGCCCGTGAGCCCTGGCCACTGAGTCTGCGCATCCGGAGCCTGTGCTCCACAACGGGAGAGGCCACAACAGTGAGAGGCCCACATACCGCAAAAATAAATAAATAAATAAATAAATAAAAATATTGAGTCCTTTAATACATGAACATGAGCTTTCCTGACATTTTAAAGGTCTTCTTTAATGTCTCTTAATATTGTATCATTTTCTGTGTAAAAGACTAGCACACTTTTTAATAGACTTATTCCTAGCTATTTAAGGTCTCCTAACACTACTGTATATGGTTTCATTAAAAATTTATCATTTTAAATTGTTTGTTGCTGTTATATGCAAATATTAAAAATAATTTAAATACTGACCTTATATCTCACACCGCTACTAAATTTATATTCTAATAGTTTGTAGATTCTCTTGGATATTGTCATTCACAATCACGTTCTCTGTGAAATGTGAAAAATGACAGTTTTGTTTCTTCCATTCTAATCTGTGTACCTTTTATTTCTTTAAAACTTTCTTTTATTTTTTGTCTTATTGTTCTGGCTAGGACTTCAAGGGCAATGTGGGATAGAAATGGTGACAGCAGACATCCTTGTCTTCTTCCTAATGTCAAGAGAAAATCTTTCTATATTTGACCATTAAGTGTGATGTTTATGGCAATACTGTTTTTCATTAACTGATTCATTTCTTTCATGAGCTGGCTCGGTCTCCCCATCTCCAGGACCCTGGCGACCCTGCCAATGCTTGTAAACCCCTGTGGAGAATGGCCGTGCCTGTCTCTTTGTGTGGCACAAAGGAGGACCCTTTTGACTGGGTGACAGAAGAGGCTTCAAGCTCTCAGTGGGAAGGAGGGCCTCATAAAAATCAAGACGGGCCAGAGCTTAATGAGACAGAGAAAAGTGAGCAGTTGGGTAGTTAAGAGATTCAAAAAGGTCTTTAGGGACTTCCCTGGTGGCGCAGTGGTTAAGAATCCACCTGCCAACGCAGGGGGACATGGGTTCGAGCCCTGGTCCGGGAAGATCCCACATGCCGCAGAGCAACTAAGCTCGTGCTCCACAACTACTGAGCCCGCGTGCCACAACTTGCCACAGCTACTGAAGCCCGTGCGCCTAGAGCCTGTGCTCCGCAACAAAGAGAAGCCACCGAAATGAGAAGCCCATGCACCGCAACGAAGAGTAGCCCCCGCTCGCCACAACTAGAGAAAACCCGTGCGCAGCAACGAAGACCCAACGCAGCCAAAAATAAATAAATAAATGAATGAATAGAAAGAAATGTAGATGTTAAAAAAAAATCACGTTATTTAAAAACTAACTAAATAAATTTATTTAAAAAAAAGTCAATATGGTCAAAACGTGGTAATATGTATGATGGAATACTGTTCAGCCTTAAAAAGAAGGAAATTCTGAAGCATACTAACATGAATAAACCCTGAAAGCACGCTGAGTGAAATAAGCCAGACACAAATGGACAGATACTGTATGATTCCACTTCTAGGAGGTCCCTCGAGCAGTCACATTCATAGCGATCGAAAGGAGAATGGTGGCTGCCAGCAGCTGGGGCAGGAGGGCTGGGGAGCTAGTGTTTAATGGGAAGGGAGTTTCAGTTTGGGATGATGAAAAAGGTCTGGAAGTGGATGGTGGATGTCTGCACAACAATGTGAATATACTTAATACTAGGAACTGTACACTTAAAATGGTTAAAATGTTAAATTTTATGTTATGTATGTTTTACCACAATAAAAAAAGTCAATATGGTATATAAAGATAATTCAAAGGAAAATATTTATGGATCTAAAATATTCTGAGCAATATAGTTCATGTCTATATTTCATAGACATGAACTATATTGCTCAGAATATTTTATTTTTATTTTTTTAAGAATTTTTAAAAATATTTACTTATTTATTTGGTTGCACTGCGTCTCAGTTGCAGCAGGTGGGCTCCTTAGTTGAGGCATGCAAACCTTTAGTTGTGGCATGCTTGTGGGGTCTAGTTCCCTGACCAGGGATCAAACCCGGGCCCCCTGCATTGGGAGCGCAGAGTCTTAACCACTGCGCCACCAGGGAAGTCCCCTCAAAATATTTTAGATCCACAATACAACAGATCTAGAAGGAGGCGTGTGGAGAGTCTGATTCAGGGCTCTTATTTAAACATGAGGAAACTGAGTCCAGAGCAAGGAAGCAACTGCTCATGATCACAGGGACCATTAAAAGCAGAGCAGGGACTGGACCCCAAGTTTTAGGGTCCTTTTCCCAACACTACAATGTGCTGCTTCCTCTCTGGTAAGTAGTTTATGCAAGTGGATTCTTTTTTTTAAATAAATTTATTTATTTATTTTTGGCTGCGTTGGGTCTTCGTTGCTGCACGCAGGCTTTCTCTAGTTGCAGCGAGTGGGGGCTACTCTTCGTTGCGGTGCGCGGGCTTCTCATTGCAGTGGCTTCTCTTGTTGCGGAGCATGGGCTCTAGGCACGCGGGCCTCAGTAGTTGTGGCGTGTGGGCTCAGCAGTTGTGGTTCGTGGGCTCTAGAGCGCAGGCTCAGCAGTTGTGGCTCACGGGCTTAGCTGCTCTGTGACATATGAGATCTTCCCAGACCAGGGCCCGAACCCGTGTCCCCTGCATTGGCAGGCGGATTCTTAACCACTGAGCCACCAGGGAAGTCCCTGGATTCCTTTTCTACTGTGTGCTCGGTCATAGATACTGTGGCCAAAAGACTAATTAATGATCCTGCAAATCCCACAAGACTCTCTGAAAATCACAAACTAGCAAGAAGCATTACAAATACTGGTATGGTTCAGTTCCACGTGCCCTTGCAATTGCTCAAGTGGACTCTGGGGCCCAAAGAGAAATAATTTACTTTATACAGTAATCAGGAAGAGAATCAAGAGCAGGAAAATGTCTCATTTCCCATTTTTGGCACAAGTATTAAAGTGTAGTCTAAATTTAGGATCTAGTACTTCTGTGGCAAAGCAGAGGCATCTGAGATTAGGCCTCAGTCTTTGCTTTGACTCTCACAGCTTTCGTTAAAGTTTGGATTACAGCCGCTGCAAGACTTGCAGCAGAATCTGTGTTTTTTGTTTTTTTTTTTTCTGGGTACACGGTCCTCTCACTGTTGTGGCCTCTCCTATTGCGGAGCACAGGCTCTGGACGCGCAGGCTCAGCGGCCATGGCTCACGGGCCCAGCCGCTCCGCGGCATGTGGGATCTTCCCAGACAGGGGCACAAACCCGTGTCCCCTGCATTGGCAGGCGGACTCTCAACCACTGCGTCACCAGGGAAGCCCGGTTCCTATGGTTTTGCTGCCTGATTGATCACGCCTCCAGCTTCATGACTGCTTGGGTTTCTAAGGCCAGATACTCAGGGCAAGAACAGACCCAAGCTAAACCTGAACTTCAGGTGGGAATCCTCCAAGGGCCACATTGCCTTTAGTTCTCACCCACGGCCTCCCCCAGGCTGGGCCTGTTGAGATCTATGCTCTCCTGTTACCCACTCCTATTTGTCTGGGGTCTGAGAAAGTAAAACACCAGTTTCACAGATGGTTTTCTCATCCTCATCTCAAAGCAGAAGTAAATACTGGCCAAATTGATATATTTCTGAAGATGCGGGCTTTCAAGTCTGAGCTGATTATTTTAACATTCTTTTAAAGAAGAGAAAATCTGAGGAAAATAGATATGACATTGGGTTCATGTGACAATATGAAAATATCATGCTACTGGACACTAAATGAGCTTGTAAGGCCTGGGCAGAGCTGCAAACTCATGGAAACATGCTCCCAATGAGTCAACTTTGTGTTCCAGTGGCTTCATCAAGTCTAGAGACAGAAACCTAGTAACTGAGAATCTAAAGCTTCTCTCAGACACACAGAGAGCAATCACTCCGCGTCCTCTCCTATCACACACAAAAGTGAACAGAGTGGATTCCCGATAAACATGAGTTAATGAAACTGGGCGTGCTGGGGCATCATTCTGCTGTTTCCCGAGGACAGAATTCGTTCTGTGTTTATGACATGCAAGAGGTAAGAATTTCCAAACACTGAAATTCTACACTCAGACACAGTCGGTCAGTGTCTGAACCCACGCAACCTCCCAGGAAGTTTGCTGAGACAGTACTTCTGACTCTGCTAAGCTGGTCAGCCAGACAGCCCGTGGCAAGCATCAACTAGATGTTTCTATGTGGGGAGATGGGCATTGACAGTGGAAACAAACTATCAGTAGTAACAGCTGGCATTTGCTGAGGGCTTCTCATATGCCTGACATTGGGTCAAGCACTTCAGTGCATTACCTTGTTTAATCTTCACAACCACCCTGTGAGGCGCTGCTGTGAGTATCCCCATTTTATAGCTGAAGAAACTACAGCCCTGGAAGGTTAAGCAACTTGTCTAAGGACAAACACCTTAGGAGGTACTCAATGAAAATGTTTTCAATAAATGGATGAATAATTTAAGCTGCCAGGTCATCATTCTGTCCTCAAACAGGGAAACCAGTGACTTTACTTCTCCACAGCAGCTCTGTACTGGAAGTTACACAGTCTGATCTACGACAAAAGCCATAAGGAACAGTCCTATCCCAGTTCCGTCTTACCTGTTCTGCTCCCACCATGCTAATTGGCTTGCACTTGAAGAGGTGGGTGATGAACTTGGGAATGAAGGAGCTGTGGATAAAAAAGAAGTGACAAATTAGGCTTATATTCTCTTTGGTAAAGAACTGCAGAAACATTTCTTCTTTTTTTAAGGCCCCACATCCTTCTACAAGAAAACTGAGAATTAAAGTAGACACTACTGTGGCCTACAAGCATCCACTCTTCTTCTTTCTAACTGTAGCCCTGGTTTTATTTAGGTAAATCTGGCCTTGGGATGCTGGGGAAAAGCTGATCCCTCCTAAACTACAGGCAGAGCCTGGGGTCCCTTGGTGACTGTTGTTGGTGCTGACATGGCTTGTGCTCCAAGCCAGCTGGAGGGAAGGACTTCATTGCACGGCTGGGGCGAGTCTCTCTTCTTCTTTAGGGTATTCGTGTGTTTGGATTTAACATCTAGAGCTAACATTTTACCACTGTTCTAAGGATGAAGCCAGGCCCAAGGAGAGGAGGGTAAGTAAAGACCCTGGGTCCTTAATGACATTGCTGAACCACTGAGGCAATCATCTTTGGATCTCTCCTATCTCTGGACTTTGGTTATATGAAATAAAAAAAAATTCACCTCTGTTTAGGTCAGTCTGAGTCAGGGCTTCTATGACTAGTAGCTGAAAACATCCTAATAGATAAAGATAGTCGAATACACATGAGGTAGTTATGTGATCTTAAATGCAAAATAATAGGAAATAAATGCTAAGGGAGTAACTGTCAGATCAGGGAACAAAATACATGATCTCCAAAAAGTTTACTGGGGACTGAAGGGCAACCTGGGCCAGGTAGATTGATGATGCTGGTTTGGGGAAAGGGAGAATATGATTTTAATAGGTCAGGAGGGCTTTTTAGAAAAAAAACTGCAGAGGCCTGTGTAGGGAAGGCTGAGTGGTACTGGTGCAGAACAGAAGATGTGGGAACCAGAAATGCCTATAATCAGGCCAGATTCACAGTGAGCTGACCAGGAGAACACAGGGCCCACGACGAAGGGAGGACCATGGCAATAAAGGGCTTGGAGGTCGAGGTAAAGCCTGGCCAGCCTCTCCCTCTCCTCACTCTCCAAATGCTGCTCTCAGGCTTGCGCTCGCCACGCTCTGCTCTCTCCGCATCTCTCCCAGAGTGCGTGTGCCCACTCTGCTATCCAGTGGCCTACTGGACATCCCACTGGCATGGCACCAGTACCTCGACCCCAGCATATCCAGACTCAGCCCCACCCCAAAACCAGACTCAGGGGACTGGATCTCCTCTGCCCAGTCATCCAAGTCAGAAACCGTACCCTTGCCCTCAACTCCACTATCCAATCAGTTCCCAGCTCTTCCCTGAAGGCCCACACCCACCCCTCCTGACCATCCCCCTGCCGCTGCCCTTCTCTTTCTCACTAGAGCTCTTTCAGTTGTTTCCTAACTGGTCTCCTAGCCTTCGGCCTTATCATTTCTCATCCAACAGCTGCCGAAGAAATCTGTCAATATTTCAGATGCAAACATGACCAAGGCGCTCCCCTGATTACAATTCTTGCAATGGCTGCAGACAGGCCTTCCTTCACTGTCTTGACTCTCTCTCCCCAGCCCCATCTTGCTAAGCCCTGGTGCGCTGTGCTTCAAGGGGGCTGGGCCACTTGCAGATCCTACGACTCTGTAGAGGCTGTCTGATGCCTCTGTGCACTTGCTCACGCTGCTCCCTCTGCCTGGAACGCCCTTCCCCACGGCCTTGCAGGTCAGTGCACACATGTCTCCCGGACTCTGCTCAAGGCCAGTTTTCCTATGAAGCCTTTCCTCAGTCACCTCCACCATACTCTGCAGAGTTCACAGACCTCTAGCCTAATACGTAACCTACTCTGTTACACTTATTTGCTTACACGTCTACTTCCCTCCACTTGACCGTAAGGCAAATGCAGACAGGGACCACGTCTACTAAGCCAAAGCACTTAACTCTGCATCTGGAACACAGCAGGCGCTCAACTGACTGCACGCTGAATAAATAACAAATAATAACGGTAACAGCTAACACTTTTTAAATGTCAGCATGGTACCAGCACTTTACCAGGACTGATTTTATCCCTCCAACCACTAGTAAGAGATCTATCATCTCCATGACTGAATGGAGGAGGATCAGCTGAGTGGATGAGGGAAGTCGCTTATGGTTCAAACAGTAGTTTCAATCAGCGGGGTGATCCTGATGTCTAAACAGGAGAGACTTCTGTTTCTCTGAAACAGGAGAGACAACCACTCTGAAGTGGTTGCTTCAGAGACCCAGTGGAGGCAAAAGGAAACATCCAAGGCTTTGCATTAGTGAGATGAGAAGGGAAGTTAAAAGGAAAGAGATGTCAGCTCCAGATATCAGGTCTACGGGAATGCCTGCCGATTGATCAGGAGGGGGTGAGGACAAGGGCCTATGTGGAAGGGATCCTTCGGGCTCTAAACCAGAGCCAAGTAGTGTGAGATTGCATTACGACCAATGTCAATGATGCGCACAGTTCATAACCTAAGTTACTTCACACTAGAGTAGGCTTCAAGCGTGCCCTTGAACTGGCTCTGTGTGCTAGACTGTAGGGGTGGGGTGGGGAAGATACAGGGACCAGGGACATGTCTGTGTGGGAAGAGCTCCAGCAACGTGACGGGTAACTGCCAGAGGCTCCTCCAGGCCGCTGCAGTGGTGGCAGTTATCGCTCTTGGCTGCAGAAGGCTTTTCTCACAGCCCCATCTGAGGGTTCTGGCCTTCAGCTGGGAGTTTATAATGATGAGAGGGTACCGGGGATTAAATGAGAAAACCGCTTTTTAGATCACAGGTTAAACTTTTCCAGATGTGAGAGGTGGGCATCCTCTTCCCAGCTCACCCAATATGGGCTTAGTAATGAAAGCAAAGGGCTCTGAGAGAATGTGAGGCGGACGCCGGGACTAGGTAAGTAAGTGGACCCCTGACTCACTTTAACATTGGCTCCATCAGACCCCCGTGCATCGCACTGGAGGTTCTTGGCCACGGCCAATTTTTATAGAGACGCTGTTTCTACCCGGTGTTACGGGGAGTGTCACAGTGTGATTTACCAGCAATGCTTTCAACACGCGTTAAGGAGCACCCAGAGAGTGGAGGGGTGTCCGCTCCTGGCCTACCCGCCGCCCCGCACATGTCAATGCCTCCCGGGAGAAGCCACGCGAGCCTTTCCTGACAAACTGGGAACTGAAGCTTACGCCACAAGCCACTCCATAACTGTTGCTCCTTAGGGATTCATTTGTGAGGGAAAGCCTTAATTGAATACAAACTGGGAGAGATCTGGGGAAGACAGAAACTTGGAGCCCTAAATCACCCTTTGGGACTTGGATGAGAACAACCTAAATTCAGTAGCTGGGACTGGGCCCATCTTCCTGAGGCCCTTGCCTGCGAAGTCTGCCAAAACGCTTGTTTGATACTTGGTCAGAGGAGGTACTGACCCTCCACGGTGTCCGGTCTCCAGAGAAACAGTGCTATAACCAGATGCTGACTGTCGAGGGACCAGACCATTTCCCCTCTTTAAAACAAGCCAGAAATGGCCACACAGGAGGACGTGGCAGGAAGACACGCAGCGCAGTGTTCACTCCACCTACTTGGCAATGGACTGGCTCCCTGACTTGCTCCCCCCGATTTCTAGTACCTTCCCTGGGCTCACGCATGCCCACAAGTGGATGTATTCCAGCAGCCACAGTAACGAGTGCCATGAGGAAGGAGCAAGACAAGGCTCAAAAGAAACAACCCATGGTTCCTACCCTTAAAAAGCTTATCATCTAGCTGGAGACACAAAATACATACATGAAATGTTGAAAAATACTTTTCATTACCCAAACCTGGGGGCAGGCAGGGGTGTCATCATGTCCACGTAATTCGAATGACAGGCGCTCCCCGCTCACTTCTGTCTGTCTTAATGAGGATGACTGTGTGGCTGCTACTGTTCTTTAGGACTTTAAGTAGCCAATTTAGTTTACTATGCTTCTCTGGGGTACAAAGAAATTAGCTGGACGGCGGGGACACCTGGATCGGGCGCGTGCTGGTGGTCAGCATGGCATTCAGAACAACCCAGTGATGAGGATGCTCTAGGACTTACTTTGCAAATTTAATGCAGAACTGTGTGAAGTATTTCCGCGTGGAAGCCAGGTTGTCACGGATGATGGGGACGTTCTGTTTAATGTGAAGAATGACAGAGGTGACGTAGGGGCTCTGGTCACCGACATGCTCCACGTTCTGCCACTGCATCTGAAAATGGAGACAGGGCGGGACAAGCCTTTAGGTCCTCTGCTGGAGGATAGCCTTACCTCTTAGCGAGGAAGGGGCAAGGGTGGTGGAAATGAGCCCGTGACTTGCTGTCACGGAGGCTGATTTGTCTTGAGGGGGTTTGTCTCTCCCTGTCTATAGGAGCTAATCATGAATAGAAACAAGTAAGCCCACCTTTTCCCTGACAGTGAAGTGTACCTTTTCCTACCCTGTCCCTCTCAGGCTTGAAACAGCCTTCCCTCCTCATCTAAGTGCCACCTTCTTTCTAAACGAACCCTCACCAGGCAGATGAACTGGATCGTATTCTTCTACAAGCTGCTCTACCTGAAAGGGGCTGTGGGTGGACAGGGGAGGGACGTCTACTTCCGACCAGGCTGGCAGCTTGGGAAACCCGAGAGGTGGCTGGGCCACACGAAAGGAAACCTGGAATGCCCTTCTCTCAGGTACACGGGGAGGAGTTGGGGATTTTTTTTTTTTTTTTTGCCGTACCCTGCAGCATGTGGGACCTTAGTTCCTCGACCAGGGATTGAACCCGCACCCCCTGCATTGGAAGGCTGAGTCTTAACCACCGGACCGCCAGGGAAGTCCCAAATTGGAGATTTTTTTTTTTTTTTAAAAAAGGAAATTAGAAACAATATGACCTGTGAGACTTGCTTCAAAATAATCTAGTGCTGGGAGGAGCAGGTGAAACAAGATTAGTGAAGCTGGGTGATGGGTACATGAGGTTCATTATACTGTTTTCTCTATTTTTTCTGAAGTATAGTTGCTGTACAATACAGGTGTATTGTACAGGTGTATAATACAGCAACAGTTACAGGTGTACAATATAGCAACTCACAACTTTTAAAAAGTATAGTTGATTTACAATGTTGTGCTGGTTTCTGAGTGACTCACAGTTTTGAAAGGTGATGCTCCATTTATAGTTATTATAAAATATTGGCTATATCCCCTGTGTTGTACATTATATCCTTGTAGCTTATTTTCTCTGCTTTTTGGTGGCTTATTTCTTCTACTTTTCTGTTTTCTCTACTTTTGTATATAATTGAAAATTTTCATAATCAAACATTAGACTCTTACTCCTAGAGCCTTTGGGGTTATGTGGGATTTCAATCAAGGGGAAGGAAAGAGGATCTCTGGCAAACACGAGGGGCAGGTCAGAGGTTAAGACAGTGCCATGGGGAACGGGGCAGGGACTGTGTAGATGGCAGGTGCGGGGGAGATGGGCATCACTGAGAAGCCCTGTGTGACCCCTGACCAGGCCATGAACAAACACGAGAGACCTGCTGGGCTTAAGTTCTCACAACCTGAGGAGAACTAGGGAAAATGCTCTGAAAGCACGTACAGTAAAAGGGAGAAAGAAGCGGTGGTGTGATACTGCTTCCGCCTCGGATACACATGGGAGAAGGGAGGTCTTACCAGCTCCCAGCCTGCCCCGCGCTGGGGCTCTGCTGAGTCAGCCTCTCAGAACGGAGCCGGGCTGTCTGATAAAAAGGCCCTAAGCCAAACACAAACCATGTAACACGTTCACAGAACGAGGGCAGTAGTTCTGAGGCCTTGATGTCTCTGGCAAGAAAATACTATTTTTATAGAGCTCTTGGGGAAAGGAAAAATTCAATCCTGAGAGAACTTGTTTGAAAGAATCATATTGTACGTGGATGATCCCCCAGCTCCTGGGAAGCTCAAATGACTCTATGTTTTACCCGAATGTTTCTTCAAGTCAGCAGATATTTATATCCTGAAAGCTTTCAGTCTGTGCAAGGACAGAACCACGGCAAAGCAGGAAGGCACCTCCGTCTTCATTTTACAGATAAGAAAACCAAGGCCCAGGCACATGAAGTCTTATGCAAGCTATCATAGTGAGGCTCCAGAAAGAAAAGGGTCTCTAATTCTCTTACTGGGAAAAAAATAAAAATGAAGAATGGAGAGATGGTAGAAAAGTCTAATATGAACTGACTTTATATTCTAATTCTCTGGCTATGTGTAATGTTTTCCTCTTTTTCTTCTATTTTATTCAAGAGGCTTCTCTTCCATCTGATTTTAGAGATGTGACCCATCCAAACAAGGAACATCCTCGGGGGTTTTAAATGAGCGCACAGGGTTGAGGCCAGAATTGGCAGGTGCTGTTAGCACCTACGCTTCATCTTCTGCTCCCAGCTCGGCAGCGGCTCCGGAGCAGCAGGCCCCAGGACGGCACAGTCAACTGGGTAGAGAGCGGGACGCACCACCCCTCCACCCGACGCAAAGCTCGTCCATAGTAATGACCACTGTTTTCCAAGTCGGCAGCAGTTTAGGTTTCAACAGCTCAAAAAGTTCATAAACAATCATCTACGCATAACGGTTCTCCATCGACAGAAGACGACCACAGAGGGAGGTGGTGACATGTCCTGTCATCGGTTCCAAAGCAGCTCCGGGGCAAGACGAAGTGTGCGGCGTGAGTTCAAGTTCCCGCTGGAGAGCTATCTCCTCTTGATCACCACTGGCCACGTCAATACGTGCCCACATTGGGAATCGGTGTGAAAAGACTGGATTTGCCTTAATACTTAAGCCAGTTAGGACTCCACCGGTCAAGTTAAAGGAAGTATTGGCAAAAGTCAAGTAGATTCGCAAGTTTAAATTTAAGTCAGCTTTATGAAGTAAGAAAAGAATTTCAAGTACTGGAAAACAATGAAAGTTGACATTGCTCGGACTGTTTTCTAAAAAATGAACAAAATATCGTCAGCGGTGATGCTGTCCAGCCACTGCCTAGGATGGATGCGTTGCCATCACCCATCCCAATGACTTAGGGTTTGGGTTGTAACTCGAATGACCCAATATACCTACATCAGGGCCTACCGCGTGCAGGCTGCTTGGCCTGGCACTTTGCAAACATCATCTCATTACTATTCAGACGTCATCTTCCTCACAGCGGTCTTATTGACGAGGAGACTCAAAAAGCTCAAAGAGGAGAGGTCACCTGCCCAAAGTCACACAGCTAGTCAACAGCAGAGTGGAGGCAGCCCAGGTCCATCTACAGCCCAAGCACTATACGAGGCCACTTCCTAGACACTTGTTAACAAATGATTTAAAACAAAGAAAACAAAGAACAAAGCACTCAACTGGCCCTAGTTCAAGGGGAGCCTAGTTTCTCACGGAGAAGCTAATGAAATACACAGGGATCAAGCAAAGTTCTCTTTCAAAAAGGGACACAAACAGTAGCTTGCACTGGAAGAACAAACATCCTGAACAGCCATCAGTCGAAGTAAGCCTCCAACTTTTTCAGATGAACTTTGCATGTGACCTTTAAAATTTACCCCTCCATACTTCAAGTTTTTCCTTCTGCGCTTTTTGTTTAGAAGGTGGGGTGGGGTTGAATACCACTGGTGCTATATAAACAAGAAAAACAGTTTGCAAAAGAAGCGGTAACTAAGATGTAGGAGTGACAGAAACAGCAAGCAAGGAAAGGATCAAGAGGACAATGCTAGAGCCTGTAGGACCCCACACTTGGCCTGAGGGAGAGGTTGTGAGGCCCGGGGCGTCGCCAGCGCCCGTGGTTTCTGCCACCTGGGGAGGAGTGTGTGGCTGCACCTCACAGGGAGGGTCAGGGAGATGCTCATTCTTCCTGGCGAGAACCCACAGGAGCAGAGAATTCTGACCCATCCACTGATCAGAGGACAGGGCTCCACACTAGTTTACTATGGAACTTGTGTTTCTCCACAGCTGTGTAAAACTTACAAAGGGGTCTCCTAAGAAACTGATTTTCCTTAAGTGAGAATTCAACTTCCCAAGTACTCATCCTGCTCATGGGAGTAGAGCTGTACAAAGCACGGATTCAGACATGTGGAGTCTGGGAACACTGCAGGTAATCAGTCTAGTGCTACAGTTTAGGCTGTTGGGCCACTGGCCCCAGGCATGCACACACGCACACGCGCACACTCTCATGTCTGTCGGGGCTACTTTTACTCATAGAACAAGCGTGTGCTATGTTTCTAGGCACCTTCCCCATGTACAGCACTGAACCAAGAACTGTGGGGGGAATAAAAAAGAGGAGGGAGCATCTATCGAGCACCTACTGTGCACCAAGCACGATGACTGACATTTTCCTGTGAACCTACTGCTTATGATTATGCAGCGAAGAAGGTATTCTTACTCCTGCTTTATAGATGATAAGACAGCCTTGCGGACAATAAGGGGCTGGTCTAATGAAGCATAACTGGTAAGTCCGAATGGTTGAGATCTAGATATTGGTCTGACTAACTCCAAAATCCATGTTCTTTCCACTTTACCACGTTGCTTTCCAAAAGAAGTGTTACCACCTGAAATGAACTTGAAATTCGCTGAGGGATCTGGGATCTACGATCTACGTACAGAATGAGCTTGTCCACAGCAGATGATGTAGTGGTGGTGATGGTGGTGCAGAGGGGGAGGAAAGGATGACTCTCCTCACCTCTTTGATCAGGGATACACATTCCTTAACTCCAGGAGGAAAACCAAGAAGACCCAGGATAGAAAGTGGAGCAAAAAAGGCTCTAAGAAGATATATAGATATAGGGACTTCCCTGGTGGTCCAGTGGGTAAGACTGCATGCTCCCAATGCAGGGGGCCCGGGTTTGATCCCTGATAGGGGAACTAGACCCCACATGCATGCCGCAACTAAGAGTTCACATGCCGCAACAAAGATCCCACGTGCCACAACTAAGACCCGGAGCAGCCAAAATAACAAAATAAATAAATATTAAAAGAAGATGATATAGGTGTAGATTTTTTCTCCCATTCACTGCTGGGCCAATGGGAAGGTGAATTTGTATAACTTTTCTTTTTTTTTTAAAATAAATTTATCTATTTTTATTTATTTTATTTTTGGCTGCATTAGGTCTTCCTTGCTGCACGCGGGCTTTCTCTGGTTGAGGCGAGGGGGGGCTACTTTTCGTTGCAGTGCGCGGCCTTCCCATTGCGGTGGCTTCTCTTTGTTTCGGAGCACAGGCTGTAGGCACACGGGCTTCAGTAGTTGTGGCACACGGGCTCAGCAGTTGTGGCACGTGGGCTCAGTAGTTGTGGCTCACGGGCTCTAGAGTGCACAGTACTCTAGAGCACAGTAGTTGTGGTGCACAGGCTTAGTTGCTCCGCAGCAGGTGGGATCTTCCCAGACCAGGGCTCAAACCCGTGTCCCCTGCATTGGCAGACGGATTCTTAACTGCTGCACCACCACGGAAGTCCCCGTATAACCTTTCTTTTTTTTTTTTTTTTTTTTGCAGTACGCGGGCCTCTCACTGCTGTGGCCTCTCCCGTTGCAGAGCACAGGCTCCAGACGCACAGCCTCAGCGGCCATGGCTCACGGGCCTAGCCGCTCCGTGGCATGTGGGACCCTCCTGGACCGGGGCACGAACCCGCGTCCCCTGCATCGGCAGGCGGACTCTCAACCACTGCGCCACCAGGGGAGCCCCCCGTATAACCTTTCTTAAAGGCAAATTTAAAGTATCTATCAAAAAATCTTAGCATTTTACATAGCTTTAGATCTCTGCAATTTCCTTTACGGCAGTTAATCTGAAGTTAATAATTATGAAGGCTCAGAAAACATACACACACACGAACTTGTCCACTGTCATACTGTTTATAAATGTGAAAAATTGGAAATAGCCAAAAATCCATCAAAAGTGAAATGATCACTTACATTTCAAGGGCAACAGATGATAGTACTTAGGATGAAGGAATCTGGAGTCACCAGTCATGAGTTCTAATACTGTCTGTGCAACTTGCTAAGTGAGTGACTTGGGCAAGTGACCAAACTCTCTGTGCCTCAGTTTTCTCAGACACAGAATTGGGATGATGATAATGTGTATAATCTATACAGTTACTGAAAGACAGCACAGCGAATGCTCATAACATAGTACCTGGCATGTATTAATTCCATGGTAAATGTTAACTATTGTTATGAGTTTAACAGTAAATACTCTGTACTATGGAATACTATGCAATCACTAAAAATATCATAGCTCTAGATCAAATGACACAGAAAACTATTAAAACCTGCTAAATGAGAAAAACAGGTTACATAGTAACTAAAGTATAAACTTATTTAATTTAAAAGTATATGCATAGAAAGAATGAAATATGTCTATTAATCAGAATTACGGGTGATTTAAATTTTCTTCTTCTTTTTTTTTTTTTTTTTTTGCGGTACGCGGGTCTCTCACTGTTGTGGCCTCTCCCATTGCGGAGCACAGGCTCCGGACGCGCAGGCTCAGTGGCCATGGCTCACGGGTCCAGCCGCTCTGCGGCACGTGGGATCTCCCCAGACCGGGGCACAAACCCGTGTCCCCTGCATCGGCAGGCGGACTCTCAACCACTGCGCCACCAGGGAAGCCCAAATTTCTTCTTTTTAAAAATCTGTAATTTTCTGTAATGAAGGTAATTTGTTTTGGTCATAATGAAAAAAAAAATCTCTTTTACAAAGAAAGAAAGATGTGCTTTGATTATAGGTGGTACATGAAATTGAGGATTTCTTAACCATGGAGCTCTGTGGGCCTCCTGAAACAGATCTACATTTTAATGACAGAGGGAAATGAGAACAGATTTGAGGACTGTTCTAGCTATTTCGAAATGTCTTTGGGGGATAGTAAGGCGGTCTCCTAAATTAGTACATGTTCATGATCTTGAAACCTAATAGAAATTACATGCCAGACTGTAAGGAAATTTAATTTGGGTTTTTTTTTTTTTTCTTAAAACTACCATTAATGGGCAAAAAGCTAAGTTTGTTTGATTTTGGACAGAGACTTAGATTCTTTAAATCTAGTGATGTGAGTAGCCCTAGGGAAAAGGACAGAGTGAGGAGAGCACCACAGGACCTTTTAAGGAAGCCACAGATTTTTTTTTTTTTTAATCCTACTTGTTAAAAAAAAAAAATCCTACAAAAGGCCATAAGCAGACATACTAATTCCTAAGAATTCACAGAATTTACATTTAAAAGACAAAACTCTTCACATTTCCACCAAAGCACTCCAAACAACTTCCTTTTCAAGAATCAGGAGACTTGGTTTTATTTTGGCTTCACTGTTATAAACCTATATGGCTTTTTTTATGAAAAAGAAAACCAGGCAACACACACCCCAGAAGGACAATTCATCAGTTTTAGGGAGAAACGTGCAGAGCAAACTGCACTACTTGGGTTGGCTGCTCAAGCCGATTTCTCCCCTGTAGGAAAGTCAGTGTCAGATTGAGAAATGCTGAAGACCAATATCTAACAGGATGCTTGTAAGTGCTTGAAGAGCTCATAGTCAAAGTGAGCGTGAATGCACACTCGTGTGAACCCAGCAGTACCGGGCACACACTGTCATCATTTCCGCGCTTTTAGACAAGTTGCTTACGCTCATTTTTGCCTCAGTTTCCACGTGTGCCAAAAACACTGACTCTTACTCTGTAAGTGCGGTGTGGTACAATCCTGCACAGAGGGGAGACCTGAGCCCTGGCTCTGCCACATGTTATCTAAGAGATCTGACAAGCGACCTAACTTCTCTGAGTTTCAGTTCCCTTATCTGTGAAAGAGAGAAGGAACTAACACAGGGACCTTACATATTTGTCAGAATTAAACGAGATAATGCCTTTGGGTGCTGATTCCTGGTAAGCGCTCGGTAGATAACAACTTACTATCATCTCACAGAGCTCATCTAAGAGAATAATGCAATATGGGAGGGGAAAGTGGTCTGAAAGGTAATTTTGACATAACTTAACATCAACACTACTGTAATCTCTAGGTTACAGTTTCAGAGAAACCACTAAACTCTCCTCATATTTCACTCCCTCCATGTGGGCCTGGCTTGTTTAAAGACATTCCTGTGGATTTTCTACCAAACTTTGCCCCTCTGTGTTCTCCTCTCCTTTTCCAGCAGCAGGGCTCTTGCCCACAGCTGGGAAGCTAATAGCTAGATGTGGGCATTTCCTATTTCTGACTTTTCTTCAATCAGCTCCAGGATGCTACTTGTTGAAGAAAGAAGCCCTGCTATTAAGTACGATCCAGGAGCATCACATCATCCTCAACAGCACCTGGATGAGCCTGGAGGCTTCCGGGAGTCTACAATCCTGCCGTTTCCAATAAAGATGCCCAAGTTTCCTAACCTATGTCTACCAGCTCTACCCAGCTAAATCTGTTCAGGAGAGTTACTACCTATGTCTTACTTTGTCACCATTCTTTGGTCAAATGGGTGTCTACAAACTTTTGTTCTTCCTGTCTTTTTTACTTTCAAAGTCATTCACGGAGTACTACTGTGGAGATCAAAAAATGAGTAAGACACAGCCCATGAGTTGTTCAAAGCTTAACAGGGGTGGGACACAGATATAAAAATAATTGTACAACAAAGTAGAGAGTTAGTATAGGTGCCGTGGTGTCTTGAGGGAGGAAAACACTCTGGATGAGACAAAAAATGGTGTCATTGGAAAAGACTCAAAATAGCCAAAACAATCTTGAAAAAGAACAAAATTGGAAGACGCATACTTCCTGATTTTAAAGCTTACTACAAATCTATAATAATCAGAACAGTGTGGTACTGGCATGAGGAAAGACATACAGATCAATGGAATAGAATTGAGAGTCCAGAAATAAACCCATGTACTTATGGTCAACCGATTTTTGACAAGAGTCTCAAGACCACCCAATGGGTAAAGAATAAATAGTCTTTTCAACAAATGGTACCGGGACAGTTGGACATCTACATGCAAAGGAATGAAACTGAATCCTTACTTCACACCATATACAAAAATTAACTCAAAATGGATTGAAGGCCTAAATGTAAGAGCTAAAACTATAAAATACTTAGAAGAAAATATAGGTGTAAATCTTCATAATTTTGGATTAGGTAATGGTATCATAGGTGTAACACCAAAAGCACAAGCACCAGAAGAAAAAATACAAAAATTGAACTTCATCAAAATTTAAAACTTTAGTGCTTCAATGCACATGATCAAGAAAGTAAAAAGACAATACATGGAAAAGGAGAAAATATCTGCAATTCATGTATCTGACAAGGAGTCTAGTATCCAGACTATAAAAAGAACTTTCACAACTCAACAATAGAAAGACAACCCAATTTTAAAATGGGCAAAGGAGTTGAACTGACATTTTTTCAAAGAAGATATACAGATGTCCAATAAGCACATGAGAAGCTGCTCAACGTGTTAGTCATCAGGGAACTGCAAATACAAGTTGAAACCACAATGAGATACCACTTCACACCCACTAGAATGGCTATAATTTTTCTTTCAAAGTGTTGATGAGTGTTGATATAGAAAAATGAGAACCTTCACTCATTGCTGGTAGGAATGTAAAATGGTGCAGCTGCTGTGGAAAACAGTTTGGCAGCTCCTCAAACGTTACACGTAGAGCTACCAGATGACCCAGCAGTTCTACTCCTAGGTATGTATACAAGAGAATTGAAAACATATTCACACAGAAACATGTACATGAATATTCATAGCATTACTCATAAGAGTTAAAAAGTGGACTCAATCCAAATGTCCATTGACTGATCAGTGAATAAACCAAATGTGGTTTAACCATATACAAGGGAGTATTATTCAGCCATAGAAAGGAGTGAGGTACTGATACGTGCTACCCCATAGATGAACATTGAAAACATCAGGCTAAGTGGAGAAATCCAGTCACAAAAGGCCACATAGTGTTTGATTCTATTTATGTGAAATGTCCGTAACAGGCAAATCCCTAGAGACAGGAAGCAGATTAGTGACTGTCAGGGAAATGGGGAGTGACTGCTAACGAGTATGGGGTTTCTTTTTCACGTGATGAAGATGTCCTGGAATTAGACGGTGGTAGTGGTTCCACCGAATTATACATTTTAAAAGGATGAATTTTACTGTATGTGAATTATACCTCAATTTTCTAAAAGCAGGCAGACATTTGAACTGGATTTTAAAGGGTGAGCTAATTGGGCAGACAAGGGTGGAAAGAGAATTCTAGGCAGAAAGAACAGAATGAGAAAAGGTGTGGAAGCCACAAAAAAAGTAATGCATTCAGAGAAAGAAAAGTGGCTCAGAGGCTGGAGTATAGTTATACACACAGGAGTGGCAGAACCAACAAGGTAGTGAAGGGACAAATCATAAAAGCCCAGTATGCTAACCAAGGAGATCATGGGGTGCCTTCAACGAGAAGGAGGTCTCCTCGCAGGAGGATGACATAACTCAGTTTCTTGGCTCAATCCATCTTGCCAAAGAAGCCTCCTTCCCTCAACTCAGAATCATCTGACAACACCGCTCCACTTTGGCGAGCCCAATGCTCATTTTCTCACCATTTATAAAATAGTTATTTACAGCATCAATTATTCTAAGTTTTTGCCCCACCAGAATATAAGCTCCTCAAGGGCAGCCCTGTTTCCAGCCTTGACTACATAGGTACAAGCACACCCAGAGTGCTCTGTGGAATTCCAAAGATGTGTAAGGAGACTGGCAATGCTGACAAGGTGCTGAGCTTTCCTAACTTTATAAACCTGTGTTCATGTTGTCACTCAGCTCAGAATGCCCTCCTAATCACAAATCTCTTCAAAACTTTGCCATCCTTGGTGGTCTGTTTCAAATGCTACTTCCTTAAGAAGGCTTTCTTTGCTTCCCCACCTGGATGTGAACCCTCCTCTTTTTTCGTCTGTTTGTTTTGCTTTGTTTTGGCCACGCTGCACGGGCGTGCGAGCGCAACATGTGGGATCTTAGTTGCCCAACCAGGGATCGAACCCTGCAGTGGAAGCTCGGAGTCCTAACCACCAGACTGCCAGGGAAGTCCTGAACTCTCCTCCTTTGAGAAGGGTGTATTCTGTACTTCTGGTACTGATTTCCTCATACCTTAACCCCCCTCATCTCACACATCTCTTACCCCACACTTTCTGGAATCTAAGCACCTTGGAATAAGGTCCACATCTTTCCCAGCCTTGGGACTCCCAGCACCGTGCTGGGTAGAGTCTGAAATGAACTGTTCAACTAGCAGCAAAAATGATGGAATCACAGACAGGAATAAGCATTATCACAAAACAAAAGTTTTAAAAAATCCTAGAAGAAACTACACAGAACAGAAGGCAGGCACAAATAACAGAGGGTATTTGTTTAATCAGTTTGTGACCACTTGGCTTGTTTATATCTGGTCATTTTCATCACATGGATTTCATTTTGCTAGAACTCCAGAAGACTCAGACAAAGAGTAACGGCCTCCCAGCTGCTGCCTTCCCACATCTGTGGTTTTCCTATGATGTAAACAAAAGATTCTGGAGGTATGGTCTCTGTTAGTGTTTGCTGGTGTGGGTATGGTGGAGAGATGGGTGGTGGAGGCAGTTTGAGGGAAATCCACCTAATGAACTGACAGTTCATATAAGCAACACCTGGAGTGTTAAACCCCCTACAACTGTTATTTTACTGAAAAAAAAAAATCCACTCTTCCTTTGGTAAATGTAAAAATTCTTTCGCCAGCTGCATTCCAATCGAAAGTGTGTGGCAATGCAGGAGAGATGGCAGCCGGAACAGATCATGTTCAGGATGTAGGGAGTGTTCCCCAGCAGCGAGGGGATAATCAGAACCCACAAAACCAATCTTCAGAGTCACGTTCCTTTCAGAAAATGAGTGCGTCTCCCTGTGCCTGCTTGGAGTATTCTGCTTGTAAACACTTGGATGCTGGAAATACACATCCATATCTGATTGGTGGCAGGAAGGGCCTTTTGAATGGAAACTCCGTGACATCAGCTACTCAGGACTCCCCACTGAGCGCCATAAAACTCCAAAGCTTAAGTTTTGGTCTTAGCCCTAGTTTTGTTAAATATTTACAATCTACTACAAAACCAAATTCACAGCAAATGTGTGTTTACACAACCTTGGGACACGGCCACTCCTGACAAGAGGGAAAGAGGACTAACGGTTATTGGCACCAGACCAGTCACTCTCCTCAGAAGGCAGATCCTGGCATTTCACATACTGATGAGGTAACTTGGGCCCAGAGAGGTTGTTACTTGCTTAACACGCCCAAAGGAAAAATGAGGAGAGTTAAGTCTGTCTGATTCCGAAGCCAGTGTTCTACTCTGCTACTGGTCAGTATGCCCCAGAGAAGTTCTTTCTCTACAATTTGTAAGAATGTTCCAAGAGTCTACGATTCTAGAATAGGCATTGGCAAACTTTTTCTGTAAAGGGCCAGACTGTTTATATCTTAGGCTTTGCGAGTCATCTAGTCTCAGTTGCAACTACTTAATTCTGCCGTTGTAGCACAAAAGCAGCCATAGATAATATATAAATGAATGAGCGCGGCTGTGTTCCAATAAAACTTTATCTGGCAGCGGACCAGATTTGGCTCACTGGCTGTAGTCTGCCGACCCCTGCCCTAGAAGGTTCAAAGAGTGGGCAACTTCGTGTTATTTGGCTTAGAAATCAATGAAGAATTGCCTATTTCCAACTTAATTAATCAACAAGTATGAGTCTTCTCTATTCTATGTGGTCCATGAACTTAAGGAACTGATTTTCTTTTAGGAAGAAAAGACACAGGCACGTAAAAGCCAAAGAGCAACATGAAGCTGCACGTGATAAGCGCCAAAGGAGGGGCCTGCGGACTGAGGGCTGACTGACGGGCCACCACGATATTAGAAAACCAGGGTCCGCAACCTGATCAAATGATCCTGCACCTCACGAGAGCGCAGAGAGAGTCGGAAAAACTTCTCAGTGGGCAGGAATGAAAATGAGTCTGAAGTGACTGCCGCCACACGAAGGGTTTTCGGCACGTGTCAGATGCTGATCAAAGGCAACCTCACGGACTTCCCTGGTGGAGCAGTGGTTAAGAATCCGCCTGCCAATGCAGGGGACACAGGTTCGAGTCCTGGTCGAGGAAGATCCCACATGCTGCGGAACAACTAAGCCCGTGAGCTTCAACTACTGAGCCTGTGATCTAGAGCCCGTGAGCCACAACTACTGAGCCCCTGAGCCACAACTACTGAGCCCTCGTGCCACAACTGAAGCCCGTGCGCCTAGAGCCCGTGCTCCGCGACAAGAGAAGCCACTGCAATGAGAAGCCTGTGCACTGCAACGAAGAGTAGCCCCCGTTCGCCGCAACTAAAGAAAGCCCGCGCACAGCAACGAAGGCCCAACGCAGCCAAAAATAAATAAATAAATAAAAACGATTTTAAAAAAAAAAGCAAACTCTCCTTCAAACTTAGGAAACACACCTGCTCCCCGTCTCATTCTCAAAGGACAGGCAATTGACTTCAGGTGCAAGATCAATTGAGTGCTTTAGCAAACTCCTGGAGGGCTCCGTTCTCCTCCCAACTGGTGCTTTAAGCACTGAAGAGCCTGCAGGAGCTACAGGCAGGGCAGGGAGAAACCACCTGGGGTCACTCTTGGACATTCAGGAAGAAGCACTTCCTAAAAGCTTACCTTGCTCATGGCTGTCAGGGCGGGGTCACAGGCAGCATCGAGATCCTGAACCAACAGCTGAATGCTGCTGGAGATGACACTGCAAATCAAACACACTACTGTGGGCACAGCTTACAAAAGTGAACTGTGAACGAATGACTGACCGACACAGCCCCTTCCAAATGTTTCAGGCACCTGTGTAAAACTTAGATGCACCATTTCCTCAGAAAAACTTGAGTTTCATTTCAGAAAGGAATGAATGACAAGGAGGAGTGTTCTGGCTCCGCCCTCCTTCTTGCTGTGTGTCCTGGTCTCACTCGGATGTGTTCCTACTCAGTCAGGACACCAGATTCCACGGCTCGTCTCCCCAGTTGCTACACCCAGAATTCCTCTTTGCTACCTCCTCCAAAAGGACCCGTTTACCCAAAATGTTTAAATCAGATCTTGCGGGGGTCGGGGGGAAGTTGAGAGAAAATGACCTAAGAAGAGAATTTGGACTTTTCCTCAGTAAGTGGCTGATGTGAAAGCAGAAGCTTGGCTTTCCCAAATCTCATTTAACGACCAGGACAAAATCCTGCCAGGTAGCACCAGGGCAATAACTGTTTCAAGAAGGCTTTACAGGCTGAACTCCTTGGACACTCTTCCACCCCAAATACACTTGCCCTCCCCCGCCCCCCGGTGGCTAAAATCAGGCTGCTCACCCTTTATACCCTTGAAACACTGGAGGTGGGGCTGGCTCTCTGTAGATTTAGCGGGTCAGATAGGAGGCCCTGGACCTGACCTTCCTGCAGGGATGGCCAAGGGGGGATTTCTTTTCTCTTGTTATTCTAGATAGTGCAACAATAAAGCCCCCAAAAGCTAAAAATGATTGTATTTGAGGAGGCGGGATGGGGGGCAGCGGCACCAACTTCTAAGGCTCCTTGGTGGCTGGTGGAGAAAATAATCCTGATCCAACAGAAGGCCCTGGAAACTTCTCAGGTTCTGTAGTAACCTACGCTGACGGCCTGAGACACGCTGCTCCGTGCAGGGGGAAAGGCGGGCCTCGAGCAGGCGCGAGTACATACGTGCTGAATGTGTCCATTTCTCCAGTCAGATTGATTCGCTCAGTCAGACTTATGTCGACCTTCTCCTTGAGTTTCTCTTCCAGCTGTTAGAGAGTAACAGAGAGAACGACATACTTAATGCTTATAGGAAGGAGCAACGTAACAATACTTAACATTTACTGAGTGTGAGGATTCCGGTATAATTCCAGGCACTTTTCGTGTATGGACTCATTTAATTTTCACTGCCCTGTAAGGAAGATTCTGTTATGATCCTCCTTTGATATATGAGAAGATGGAGGCATGCCCTACCCAGGACAGTGAGTGGTAGGGCTGGGAATCAAACTTCCTCCAGAGCCTGTGCCCTTTGGCCCTGCACTGTACTTGGTTCTCACGACACACTGACAATTTAAACAGATCCCCATTTTTAGGATACTCCCTGCCTCGTGAACTGCTGGCTTACCCACCAACACTGGAAGCCTCCAGTGGTGGGTCGCAATAAAATCAGGTAAAGTATTCCCTGAGCGCTGGGCTGGGCCACCCACCGCGTTAAGGTGTCGAGGGATACCAAAAGAAACAAAAGAAACACAGTTTCTGCCGGCATCATCCTACAGCCAAGCGGGGAGAAACGCTGGCCACGCTCCAGCAGCCTCGAAGAAAAATACAACTGACCGGGAATTGTAAATACCTCAAAACATCCTGGGAATTGCTTCACCTAGCATCCCTAAACCTATTTATTACAGAAACTCTAAGAATAGAGAATGTTTTGTCTTAGATTTAAAAGTGACTCCTAGGAATGGGTAAATTAATGTAACCTTTTGGGAAGGCAACTTATTTAAAAGGCAAACATTTAAATATACACACTCTTTCGGCCGGCGATTTCGCATCTTGAAAGATATTTCAACGAGTAATGAGAACAAGGTACGGAGACGCACACGTGTTCTTTGCAGCATTCATGAATTAAACCAATATTTACTGAAAGTCTATTCTAAATAGAGTGCCAGGCTCTGTCATAGCATAAGGGAGTTAGCTGGTGAAAAAAACAGATAAGATCCTCTTCTCATAAAGCTCACATTCTGCTGTCGTTTATATTAGTGAAAAACTGGAAACAATCTACACGTTTATAAGGGATTGAGGAGAAAAATTACGGCGCAGGCTCTCAAGGCTTCAACTCTCTAGCGGCCTTTCCCTGTTAACACTGAAAATAAAATCCAAACTTCTAACTATGATTTGGGTCCTGTCTAGCTTCAGGGCCCGCATCTTGCTTTCCCCCTTGTCCGCCTGGCTTCAGTTATACCGACCTCTTAAGGTTCTGGAAGACACCAGGTCTTTTCCCCCTCAGGGCCTTCACACGTCCTACTTCCTCTCTCCAGGGCCTTCACACGTCCTACTTCCTGTCTCCGAAGCACTCTCTGCTCCCCCGTCCTAGCCAGCTCCTTTGCTTTGCCACCCGCCCCCCCCACTGCCCATCCCTTCCAAGCTCCTCACTTGGCAGTCTCCTTCCCACCCCTCAGGTCTCTGCTTCAATATCACCTCCTCCAGGAGGCCCTCCTTGACTACTCTACCTCAGTAGGCAACTCCCTAACTAGCACTGCAACATCTGTTTCCTTCCTAGCACTTAGAACAAAATTGAGGTTACATCTTGCCTTACTTATTATCTGGCTTCTTTATTAGTTCTAAGTTCCATGACAGTAAGAAATTTGTCTACTCTGTTCACCTCTGTGAATTAATACCAAATACAATGCCTGGTACATAATCAGTGCTTCATAAAGATCTCTTGAAGGAGGGAATGGCACACCCCATGCAGGTGTTAAGCGTAAAAGTGTTACAATTAATGAACCGATATTGACACATTATTGGCATTGTTTTCTAAGTATTATTTTTCAATTCTTCATTGCTTGGATTCTCAAGTCTCTTTGGTTTCTCCCTCCATTTCTTTTTGCAACCCCCCCGCCAAACCCCTGTGATTTTTTCTTAAGGAAACTAGGTTGTTTGCCCCGTAGATTTCCTCATAGTTTGATCTCATTGATTGTATCCACAAGGTACTAATTAGCATGCTCCTCTATCCCTTGTATTTCCTGTAAATTGTAGCTTGATGTAAAAGCTTGATCAGATTCAGATTTTTCTTTTTTAAAGAAAACTCCTTCATGGGAATCCCCTGGTGGTCCAGTGGTTAGGACTTGGCGCTTTCACTGCCGTGGCCGGGGTTCAATCCATGGTCGGGGAATGAAGATCCCACAAGTCACACAGCACCAACAAAAAAAAAAAAAAAAAAGAAAAAGAAAAAGAAAGAAAGAGAGTAAAAAAAAAGAAAACTCCTTCATGATAGTGCTGTGTACTTCCATCAGGAGATAACATGATGTTTGGTTGTCTCTCTTTTTGTAATGTCAGCAGCCATTGATGGTCAATGCCCAGATCTATTATTCCATTAAGAAGTATAAAAGAATGATATTTGAATTCAATATCTTTTCTTCTTCATTTATGAACTGAAAATCTGCTATAAAAATATACTTCCCATTGTCTGTGATTTGGTTATCCTGAGGTACAGTCAGATAGGAAAGGCAGGATAAGAACTTTTCCTTTATTTACCAGTATTCCATTCATACCAGTGGTTTCTTAGTATCTTCGAAGGTGATAAGTGAATTTTAAAAATCATTATAACTAAATGGATTTAAACATATTTGATGTTTACAATCGACTGTAGCTAATACTCTCACTGATACTTGTATGTCTCATCTTTGACCAGTAGAGTTCATTCAGGCTGACTCCTATAATTAGTTTCCTAACGCTGCCGTAGCAAATTACTACAAACTTGGTGGCTTAAAATGGAAATGTATGCTCTCACAGAAGTCCAAAGGGAAGGGTTGGCAGGGTTGGAAATGTGGAAAGGAACTTCTAATCCCACATCTAAGGCTGAACAGAAAATTCTTCTGGTCTTCCTTCTGCTAATGGGAGCTCCAGCAGAGACATTACCCTTTCCTGCTTCCCAGTTCCTGAACGTCAGCATCCAGACAATGGTTATTTGTTTCTGCAGATTGAGAATATGCTCCATACATTTCAGGAGACACATAAAAGCCCAAAGGATTTTCAATGACCTGGTAACACTCCTGAGAATGGAATCACTGGTTGTGACTCATCACCACCAAGGCTGGGGCCTACCACCACTACGACTGTAACTGCTTTTAGCACGTGGGAGACAGGGCTGCTGACCTATTTTCAAGAGGGCACGTCATGCTCTTCGAGTAGCTTACACAGCTCTGGGGAGGAGACCAGTCATACTTTCTCGCCCAGTCTCCTTTTAACAAGGTCCTTCTGCAAGGGGGCTGCCTGGGCCGTCCCCTGGCTGGACCTCGAGTTTTCCCCTGTGGGAGACCAGCTGTTCTGCCCAAGGTTGTGTGTGGCCTCGTTGGGGCCCATATTCTTACCCACTGAGCTAAGTGGCCCAGGCGGCTCAGGAAAAGGAGGAGGTGGCGCAAGGGCAGCCCGGGCGGCTCACCTGCTGGGTGGTGGCCAAGCAGTACTCTGCAGTGCTCAGGATGCTGCAGATGAGGCAGAGCTCCTCCAGGGTGAACTTGGCCACTTCTGAGCCCTCCTTTTCCTTGAGGAGGCTGCTGATGGTCAACCCACCGCCGCTGCTTGTGGTTCTGAGGAAAAGGCATAGGGACCAGTCAGGCCAGGACTCCTCATTTGCTTCCTGACCCGGAAACTGCACGTTGTAAGACAAAGAAACAGGGGAAGGAGAGGCTGGACGTGGCCCAAACAAATCCACACACAATGAGGCCCTTTCCGAGTGACCTGACCTTGACTGTCATTTGTTTAAATTCTCTGACCATCAGAAATAGGAAGAGACGATCCCAACAGTGAGCCAGCCATCAGTCATGTTAACTACAATGACTCTGCTCTGCTGAGCGGCCTCTCTGCTTAGCGTGGCATTTCCTGATCTGTACAGCTCATTCAGAGTCATGTGTGGTGCAAAAGCTGGCTCCCCAACTGTTTCTCTCAGTTAAGAAAATTCTGCATGGGAGCTTGTCTTCGTGCTTGTGGAGGGGTTCGGAAGTGAATGTTAAGACATGGTTCCTGGCCAAAGGCCTGACTGCCTCAAGAAACAAAAAAGCACGTCAACTCTTCCTACTGATCTAATCATGTGATCACAAAAAATAAAAAAGCAGTTTTTAAAATAACTTCCTGCAGTTATAAATAAAATTTCAACTGTGAGAGTCTATTTTTTAAGAAGACAGAAATCAATGACATTTACCTTAAAAATAAGAGAAATTTTTCCTTTAAAACACACACACACACACACACACACACACACACACACACACACACACACACACACACACACACCCCTAAACTTCCCAGTCTTAGGTAATCAAAGATTTGAAAACATCTTAATTTCTAGTACTTGTAAGGGTATGAGGACACTGGCTGTCTCTTCCACTATGGGTTAAGAGCTTTAAATTGTACAACTTTTTTGGAGGTATTTTTCAGGAGCTTAAAAAAACGTTCAGACTCTTTGACCCAGTAGTTCTACTTCTGTTCAAGGATGTTCTTCTGAATGTTATTTAAAATACCAAAATACTGAACCCAACATAAATGGTCAATTAAGAGAATGATCAATAAGAAATCTCAGAAGTTAGCTGAGGGCCTTCGGTATGTGGGAACATCATAGCATCATTAAAAGTGTCTTGATGGGGCTTCCCTGGTGGCGCAGTGGTTAAGAACCCGTCTGCCAATGCCGGATACACAGGTTCGAGCCCTGATCCGGGAAGACCCCACATGCCGCGGAGCAACTAAGCCCGTGCGCCACAACTACTGAGCCTGTGCTCTAGAGCCGGTAAGCCACAACTACTGAAGCCCATGCGCCTAGAGCCCGTGCTTCGCAACAAGGGAAGCCACCGCAATGAGAAGCCCGCGCACCACGATGAAGAGCAGCCCCCGCTTGCCGCAACTAGAGAAAAGCCCGCACACAGCAACAAAGACCCAATGCAGCCATACATACATACATACATAAAAAAAAAATCTGGAAAAAAAAAGTGTCTTGAATATTTTTACTGTGCTGACTGTTCTCTGCTCTTCTCTTCCCTTTTCACCTCTTGGGAGACTGACCTCTGCAGACTTTTCACCCAGGCTCCCCAGCCCCCTGGGCTCCTGTTGGTTTCAGCCATCAGCAGAGGCTGTAGGAAGTCAGAGAGGTTGAGGAGAGAGAAGTCAGAGTAACAACTAGCCTTCCTGCTTCCTCTGCTTCAGTGTGGTCCTGGCAGTGACCGTGGCCCCTATGACTACAGTTTCTGTTAGGCAGCCCTTTGTCCACAGCCCTAGCTGTCACGTGAGTTTTAAAGTAGTAACAATTACCCACTAGAGTTTGGATGCTTCAGAATCCTCCCTTGGTTCCTTTCACCTGCCCCCATTTCTGTGAACAGTGGCTTTAGTAATAATATCCCAGCTGAGTACCATTTGTTTCCTGCTGTGACACTGACTAATACACATGGCAAAATGCTCACATCATGACAAAGCAGGGTATAAAACTATAAGCACTATAGTCCAGTCCTGTTAAACGAATAAACAGAAGCATTCAGTCACACACATTACACATATAAAGAAAGAACAGAAAAATGTATACTGAAAAGTTAAACCTGTTTTCACTGGGTGGTGATTTTTACCTTCATCTTTGTGCTTTTCTGTGTTTTACAAACTATAACAAACTTGCAGTATTTTGAAAATCAGGATAAAAGTTATCAAAAATTTAAAAATAATGTTTATCATATTCAAAGAAATTCTCATGTGTAAAACATGTCTGTTACTTCAAATCTCTTGTAGAGCGAAGGGATTTTATTTTTCTTTCCTCCCAATTATGTAAAACTCCTATATATGACACATTTTAGTGCCAGTGACAGAAACTAAATTCCAAACTGTTGAATTTAGCTCTGGGAGTGATTTATAATTACTGGATTCTGAAGCATTGCTTCAGATCATATTCTATTACAATAGAAATTGCTATATAACCAAAATATCTCTAAAACTCTAGTCGAACAATCCATTTATTTCAAGTAATAAGCTATATAACAATATTTTAATGCCCCAGAATAACAGAGTGAAGTCGCTATAATTAGGAGCTATGCTATGCAACCACCTTTCCCCAAATCCTACCACATCTTTAAACATTAGACTCAACCCAGGAGAGCAAGATACACACACCATAAGAGAGACTCTGGCCTGAATGAAACTGCCCTTGCTGTTCAAAAGTCATTGCTACCACCACCCCACTTCTTTTGCCAAGTACCTATCACTGAATCCATGTAAACTAAGCACGTCTATAATGGGACTGACTCCCCTGAGTCCACCGTGGCAGGATCCGACCTATGCTAGTGGCCAGCGTGGCAGTACTGACTTCCTCTGGCGGTCCTGACCAGCTGTGGAATCCCATTTGAGAGGAAACAGTCTCAGACCCTTGGGAACTCCATAAGGGTGTTTTCCTCCCTGATACTCTTGGCAGTTTAGCGAACAGCTTCAGGGCGGATTTCCTTAAAGATTTCCATACTTAGGTATATTCAGAATCTCACTTCTCCAGTCAGACCAGGAAGAACAGGACTCACTTGGGCAGGTTGCCAGAGAGGATTTTCCAGGCGTACTCTCGGAGGTACTTCTGGAAAATAGTGGTCAGGGCGATCATCGGCTCCCCGGTACTGAGCTGCGAGCACTGCACCATGCACTTCTTGTAGTAGACAAAGAGGTCGGCGCAGCTGGGGAGCACGGCGCCCCCCTCATCCATGTTGGGCTTAGGTGGCCCCTGGGCTTTGAAATCGGCCACGAACCGATCTATCAGCTCCCCAAGGTTTCTGGGAGGAAGAAAACATGAAACGTTATTTTACTTCAAGAAAGAGAAAACAAACGTGCTTGACTGCCGCGAGGCGATCACTCCTCATGCTTTTTACATTTAAAATTGGACCCGTTTCAGTAAGTCGGACAGAGAAAGACAAATATTAGATGATATCACTTATATGTGGAATCTAGAAAACAATACAAATGAATCTATTTACAAAAGAGAAAGACTCGCAAAAATAGAAAACAAATGTATGGTTACCAAAGGGGTAAAAGGGGGGGGATAAATTAGGAGTATGGGATTAACAGATACACACTACCATATATGAAACAGATAAGCAACAAGGATTTACTGTGTAACATGGGGAACAATGTTCAATATCTTATAATAACCTATAATGGAAAATAATCTGAAAAAAATAACTGAATCGCTTTGCTATATACCGGGAATAATACAATACTGTAAATCAACTGTACCTCGATAAAAAGTAATTAACTTAAAACATTTTTAGAACCTGGATCCATTTTTATCAATATCATCATTAACTACCACCACCACTCCTACAACAACAGCAGTGATAAAATTTGGCACTTGTGCTGTTTTATACTTTTCAAGGCACTTCATGATCGCATTTGACCCCAAACCCCTGGGAGAAAGATAAGGTGTTATTGGACCCTCTAAGAGATGAAAAAAATAAGGCCCAGAAAGTTTGTCACACGATTTAGTGGCAGAGCTGAGCCTAGAATCTACCGCTTAAGTGTGTGCACTGGTCCTACTACCTTATCAGTACCAGCTCCCCTTTCCACAAATGAAAACCCTAAATAATGACAGTGTTCATTTTCTGAACACTTATGGTATACCAGGCACCATGTCAGCTCTTTGTAAGAGTCTTTATACGTGAACTTCACTTAATCTTCACAATAACCTTATGACGTAGGGACTAAAACTATCCTCCTTTTCAAAAAGCGAGGTGCAGAAAATTAAAGGACCTTGTCCAAAGTCATACGGCCAGAGAGTGGAGGAGCCAGGATTAAAACCCAAGCAGCCTGGCTCTAAGCCTCATGCTTTTACCCACTCTACCCTACTGCCTCCTCAAACACAAAAACGTGATGATGTCAGCAAATATTTAGATATCATTAACCTAAAGGTACCCAGCACACAGACAACTAAACAAAGAGAAACTGGAAAGAAACAGTCTAATGCTTTCTTTCTCCTTTAATGCAGTTTCTTCTGAACAACTTCCAAAAGCAAAGGTGTAAGAAATCTTGGGAGGAGAGAAAATACTGAGCCGCTCCAGGCTTGCCCCAGGTCACGGTGATGAGGATGGTTGCAACTTTCTCCCATTTCCCATTCAAACATCACTGAATTTGCCTCAGTCCCACTGAGTCATCACTGTTCACATCCAGCAGGGCTATATTAATTGGTCCCTGCACAGTTGTGCTCTATGAAAAATGGGGGAGAGGTGGGTGTTCCCACCCCTCTTAACATTTTGCATCTTTTTAGTTGCTGTCTAAGGCTACAGGAAACCAGCTGTGTTTTTTGTTTTGTTTTTTTGTATTTATATAACAGTCAAGAAGAAAAAGACAAGAACCACATGCAGTATTAATGAGTAGGAACAGGAGAAAATTGACATTTTACTCAAGAGCTTTTCTTATTGAAAGTTTATTACATCCAGATATAGCCACTGTGCCCTCAAAGAACTTAAGGCCTAGGACAGTCCATTGTGATGGTGGTGACGGTTAGCAAGCAGAGAAGGAGCGAGTTAGTTGACCTTGGAAAGCTCCAGCGTGTCCACCCTCCTTCCTCACACCCTCTTCTTGTCTCACCTTTCCATTTAATTTCCCACGTCTCCTCCACAGCGACCCCATGCTCCAGCCAGGCTCCCCTCAGCTGCCGCTCTGCTCCATCTCTATCCCTGACTCTGTGCATCTGCCTGGATGCGTCCCCTGGTGACTCTCCCATCACCACCTGTCCACTCACCCTCCCAGCTCAGCTCAGGAGGCACCTAGATAACTCCTACTCATACCCATCCTCTATCTCAATTGCAACTTCTGTCATCTGTAACACACTGACGACTATTTTTTTTTTTAACACTTCATTATACAGTGTGAGGGTGTCAACTATTCAGGAAACATGCTGACCTTCTCCCATCCTGGGCCCGTGGTAGGCCATGCTCATCAGGAATGGCTGTGTCTTTCTCACTGATCTCCAGGGTAATTTCAGAAGCCTTCCTGAGACAGCACTGTAGCCAGTCACTTCTTATGAGCTGAAGTTGGCAGAGAAGGTGAAAGCTGCTTGCTTTATAGTGGTAGAATCTTCTTCTCTGTGTCACGTATGTTATCGTGAGATTCTTGAGAGCAGGGATAATGTCTACGCTACTTCTGCTCCCCCGAGGCCCAGCCCTCAAGCTTCCGTGTGCAGCTAAGCTCCCAGTTACGTTGGTGCCCAACACGTACTCGGCGGATCAACCTCCACGTTTTGTTCCTAAGGGATGGGAGTGGAAGGGTCGGGGCTGGTGCACTGGAGGAGAGCATAGAACAGCAGGGGAGGGTTCCTCTCGAGTCTTCCTATGAGAGACTCTAACCTCCGAATCCACAGTGCCAACCAAAACAGGGGCGAGAGCTCCAAGGCATTTTTGCCTGAACCACTCCTCTAATGCCGCTGGAAGCTGAAGCCAGGATACTTCCTCATCTACCTGCTATTTCGGAGCCAAGCTGATGAGTAAGACTGTAAATTAATTGCGATCATAGAATAGAGACAAAATTTCCTCTTTAAAAAAAACCAAACACTAAAGATCTTCCATATTTTGCAGAATGTCTCTTGGGTTACTGTTGACATTGTTCTCTGGTGTGAACGAGAAATAGACCAGAGTGACCCACCCCTCCCCACTTCCATCTTGCGCTCTTCATCAGCCTGCTTCTATGCCCCACGAGACACTAGACAACGAGTAATCAAATACCTTCACAGAAGAGAAGAGGACAAGTCACCCGGATGGGAACGGGTAAAGTTCGAGAGTTTGCAAAGGGGATGCAATCCAATCAAATATGGATGGAGCACTTCGTATGCACAAGGCGCTGCGGGCAGCAAGTGTAAGATATAAATGAGTCCAACAACAAAAAAAGCAAAGGTTACCATTTCTTCCAGGCACCAAACACTACCCTGAGTTTTGGCAGGATCTTATAGGAAGGACTACTGGAGAAAGGAACACGGGGCGTGCTGACCTGTTGAATGGAATCACAGGGATGCGCCTTTTATACCCTAAAGCAATTACAATCAAGTAAAAGGTTAAAAAGGGTCAAGTCCTGATTACAGTGCTGCGGGGGGTAAAGACACAGCATCTGTCCATTAGAGGCTGTGACCTATTGGGGGAGATAGGACCTTCATGATTATGATCTTTAGATCTCAAGATGGCAACAAAATGCTAGTTTTGCAGTACGGACAATATGACCAATTTGTTTTAGACAAAGGAAATAACAGAGGAAACTGGAGAGAAAATTCCACAGCAGATTCAGGCAAGAGAATAAAGGCCTGGAGTCAGAAGTAAGTACAGAACACGGTGTGAGGGGGAGAGGACGGGAAGAAGGAGAGGAGTTGGCTGAGGCAGAAGACACAGACTGAGAAAAGTCTGACCTGCAGTTAGGTTCATACACACCTCTGAATTCCCACAGCAGACTGTTCATACCTTTAACCCTCCATGCTGTGTTCCAAAAACTTTTTTTGGTCTCTCTCTCACACTAGGCTATATGCCTATAAACTAGGCACTGCACTGGCTACATTATAAATACAATCTCACTTAATCCTCACAACAGCCCTGAGCGGAAGGCATTAGTATCCCTGTTTTATAAATGAAGAAACTGAGGCTGAGAAAAATAAGATAACTTGCCCTAGGCCACAGAATTTATCAGAGCTGGAATTCGAACTGGGGCCTGTCTGACTCCAAAGCCAAGCTCTAACCACTATCCGATGCTTTGATTTCAAAACTCTAAAGCGCTACACAGATACATGGCATTACGATTATTGGTGTGATTCACTTTCTCTGCAGCTTAAGGAAACACGTCATGGATGCAGATGGTGTCTTTTATCCTCTTCCCTGTAGCTTGAGTTTTTAACCCAAGAACCGTATAAGCATTTTGGGGGCGCCATGTGAAATACTGCTGGGAGTTCCACTGATACAGAAAACGACCTAGGAATAAAGACTACTGCAGAGCGGTGGCAGCAGAGGGGAAGATTCAAACACGGTGAGAAGGAAAACCACACTGCACACCAAGCTTAGGTATGGATGACCAAGGCCATTTCTTCTGGTGGGTCTGCAGCTGACATTCACAGAAACAGTATTCTAACTGGAAAGTACAGGAGTGATGGCTCTGGGGGAGGAAGAGGGTCGTCAGAAAAAGTGGGCAAGGAGGTGAGTACGGGCAAAGCGGCTTAAGACCCCCAGGAAGTTACAGAACTTGTTCATCCAAGGATGCGCCGACTAATATGCACCCCTACCCCTTCCCTGTGGTTGGGGCAGAGGAACTGGCTCTGGTGTGGCCAGCAGGGAGCCAAGCTCTGGCTTGAGCACAGCTGGGAGATGGGTTCCACACAGGTAAATAGAGCAGGTGAATACATGGAGGATCCTGGGAACCAAGCTTCTCACTGCTGTAGAAGGTGGTTACAGACATGGGACGGGGACACTCCAGTAAACCCTGAGGTTAGGTTAGAATTGGAGGTACTGGCATAGACTCACAGGTTTTAATATATAAATAGGTATAAAAGTAGATAGATAGGTAGATATACACATACATACATTGCTTGGGTCTCTCAGCTCAGAGGACCCAGAAGCACGACACGCCAGCAGCAATGAACACATATAACGCGCAGACTTAGTTTCTAAATGTCATTTCCCACCAAAGGAACGAGGGATCCTGGAAAAATGGATGACTCCAGGGCTGGGTTAGGAAAGTACAAGACGAGCCTGGTATATTTTGTTGGGCCAGAAAGAAAGTACTCAAAACACGCTAGGGGCATGCAAAAGCATGGAAAACTAGCTGGGAGGGGCCGAAACCAGGACAATTTGGGCATTAAAACAAATAATGATGGATCCTGGAAGAGAAAAAGGACATTCGTGGAAAAACTGGTAACATCCAAATAGACCTGGAGTTTAGTGAATAGTACTGTACCAACGTTTACTAGCTGATTTTGATAATAACTGTGCTACAGTTATGTAAGATGTGAACACTAAGGGAGCTTGGGAGAGGGAATATGGGAAATCTGCACTATTTTTGAAGTTTTTCTGTAGGTCTAAATTTATTCGAGCATAAAGTTAAAAAAAAAAAGATAGTAATGACTATAACCCATTGAATAAAATAGGAATCCAAATTCCTATATCCACAAATAGGAATCTGTCCATGCTGATACAAATAAATGGGGAAAAGAGAAGGCTGTTTCTTAAAACAGAATAAATGTAGAAGAAATGATGGAATTAGAAAAATAATTATTTGGCAACTATCTTAGTGATAAGTGATTCAGGCAAGTGTCATTAACAGATGGTAAAATAAGTAAGTGAAAGATGAGAAAAAGGCTATTTATATGGTTTCAAGGTTAATCAACACTTATTAATTACTTATTAATTAATAGAGAAACCTGGCCAATACCATCTAAACCAAGTAGTAAAACTGACCAGCACAAGTTGTGGGACACATTGATACCGTGCGTCTCCTGACAAGAGTTACTGAGAAGAACATGGTGCCACTTCTGTATGAATCATAAATCATGAGCCAGCAACAGTCAGAACCAGACTGAGGAACATTCCACAAAGTAACTGGCCTACACGTGTCAAAAATTTCCAAGTTGTGGGACTTCCCCGATGGCGCAGTGGTTAAGAGTCCACCTGCCAATGCAGGGCACACGGGTTCGAGCCCTGGTCCGGGAAGATCCCATATGCCGTGGAGCAACTAAGCCTGTGCGCCACAACTACTGAGCCTGCGTGCCCAGAGCCCGTGCTCCACCAAGGAGAAGCCCGCGCACGGCAATGAAGAGTAGCCCCCGCTCGCTGCGACTAGAGAAAGCCTGCGCGCAGCAACGAAGACCCAACGCAGCCAAAAATAAAATAAAATAATTAATTTTTAAAAATTTCCAAGTCATGAAAGATAAAGAAAGAACAGATTATTCTTCTGGATTGAACCAAAGAGACATGACAAATAAATGTAACCTGTGATCCCAGAATGGATTTGAGATCTATAAAAAACAGGACTGGGGCAAATGGGGAAAGGGAATAGGGTCTATGGATTTAATGGGAGTGCTGCATCAATGTTACCTTCCTGATTTTGATGGTTTGTACTACGGTCACATAGATGTGTCCTTATTTACAGGATACACACACTGAAATATTAAGGAGTAATGGGGCATCTTGCCTGAAATTTGAGAATTTGAATCTCTCAGGAAAAACAACATGTATGTGCATATATCCGTGAGTATGTGTGTGTCTGTCAGTGTGTGTGTCAGAGGCGGGAGAGACAGCTGTTAATAGAGGAACCTGGGTGAAGGACACACAGGAGGTCTATGTACGATTCTTGGAACTCTTCTGAAAGTTTGAAATTAATTCAAAACAAACAACAAGCAACATTAGTTTATAGAGAGACTCTAGGCTTCACCCAGCTAGAAGAGGTGGCGGGCTCTATTTCAATGAAAGCTATGACAGGGAACTCAGGAGAATGGGCAGAAATGGAGTCCCTAATAATTTCTTGGACTGAGAATGTCACTGAATGGAGTGAAGAAAGTGCCTATGGAGAGAAATCTCTCCTGCAAGTCAGCCAAAGAAAACGCCTACATCCCCAAGAGTAGAAGAGACACTACTAACTTCCTCCTTGGACATAGACAAAAACTGAGAAAACTGCTCAAAGCACAGGAGGACAGCTCAGCCCAGCCAGCTAAGAGGTGGCCGAGGGACATCCCCACTCCTCCTCCCTGGGCACCGGCGCCGCAGTCCTCCTACCAAGGCTGGGCTTTGGGCTGGGGCAGGTGCCGCCAGGACTCTCCCCGGGCAGGTGGGAGGCTGGGGAGACGGAAGAGTGGACCCCATGCCAAGCCCACAGAGAGCTGGCAGCACCAAGCAGGCCACCCAACCACAGTCCAGAACAAGATCACCGGAAGGGCAGGGCAGGCACAGTTCCCGAGTGCTGTTTGCTTGTGCCGAGTGACAACGTGTCATGTCATTTACTCCTCACCGCTAATCCTGGGAGGGGGGCATTATTCACTTGACCGTAGAGAGCACAAAATAAACTCGGAGAGGTTAGGGCCATGCTCAAGGCCCCAGGCTGGGGAGTGCGGAGCGCGGACTCAAGTCCAGGTCTGTCTGGCACCCAGGCCTATGCTCTTTCCACTACCCTGGGTTGGGTCTCAGTCATCGGGGAACTTGCGAATGGTCTCAGATTTTCCTCCCTTGCAGATTTTTGAGTCAGAACTACAACAAGAGGAGTACTTTGTCCCAAATCAGTCCCCACCTGAGCTCCTTCCCCGGTCTTAGGATTCTCTGACTTAAGGGAGGACGAGCTTCGTAGAACCCCTTGAAGTTGTGCTCAAGATAGCGTGTGGGTTTATGTGGATGTTTTTTTGGCAAGAGGACCTGTGGTTTTCATCGGGTTCTCAGAGGGATCTGTGACTCAAAAGAGGTTAATAACCTGCTGCTTTAGGCATTATTTGTCTGATGCGCTCCTGTAACAGATGAGGAAAAGGATTTCTTGAACTCTATTTTCTACTTCAAGCTTTTGCTGTTTATTCTGGAGCGACAACAGCACAGCCTACGCAGTTCTCCTACGAGAAGCTTCCGCTACTGCACCAGTGCTGTGGAAACATCCCAGCGAGGCCAGACGGCAGGATGAGGGGCCAGCACTGCATTTTTCATACAGAAACGGAGAGTCCCTAAGGAAGGGAGGGCTGGCTCTTTGCCCAAAGTCTCACGAACAATGAGTGTGCTTTATACGAATCAAGGCCATGCGAAAAGAGTAGATCCCAGAATTACACCAGATAATTCAGAAAACTGACTCTTTAGACCAGATAAGTTTTGAGAAAGTACGTGGTTATCTCAGATGTGCACTTTAAACCCTGGACCCAATAGCTTTTAAGCCTTTTAAGAAATAAGAATTTGGATTGATAAGAGAAGAGAGGGCTTTGTCCCAAAATAGTCATACGGGTGGGCTGCTCCAAGACCTGTTCATCTAACAGGCAAAGAGCTGCTCCTTTTCCGGCCCCGTAAGGGTGTCTTATTAATATCCTGAGAGAAAACTTTGTGAATGCAGAAGAGAGGGTGTTTTCAAAGGACTAAACGGCAATAGTAACTACTGCCCTTCTGCACGTCTGCAGACACAAGCCCAATAGATAGAGAGCAGGAGGAAAACTGGGGCTTTACGAGACAAAAAATGTCAAGGCAACTTTTTCTGTGTGAGGTGGCGGGCGGTGAGGAGGTTGTTTTTGTTAACTAGAAGCGCTTTTACAAAGGTAATTTTCTGGGGTTTTCATATGAAGCATTTTGTAATCAGGGAAGAAAAGAATAGAAGCAATCTACTGATACAAAATCAAATAGTTGAATAACAATAATGTTCCATTTAAGACACAAATAGCCATTTGAAATGTTCTCTTAAGCTGACGGTTTACCCTTGAAACATACTTGGAAGCAAGAATGTTCTAAACTGAAAGAAGCATTAAAAAAAAAAAAAAAAGGACTGGACTTCAGCACCTAAATGCTTTCCCCGAGAACTCCCCTCAAGAACTTTCTCACAGCTGCTGTCCTCCCTGTGTGACCCACTGTCTGGTCCTCCCAAGCGTGTGTTCTTTAGGCTACGGGCCTTTCCTCAGAGCCTGGACCAGCCTGTCTCTGGTCAGTTCGGCCTGTTCCAGAAACTGGGCCTTTCCAAAATGTGCCTTCCGGCAATGGAAGGGCCTTCCACAGTTGCTCTGGCTGTGGACAGAGATTCAGGGATGAAGAGGGATCTCTGTCTTTTGCATGAACAGTGGATACTGGAACATGACCATACTCTCTGGCTGTGAGGGAACCTGGCTGCAGTGGGCTGCTTTGTAAACATTTTCTGGAGCCCCTCTGTAAAAAGCACATACGTTAAATGGATGACAATTCATCAAAGAAAATATAACACATCAGCCCAAACAGGAAAAAACAAACAAATCAACAAGTGGGGGAGAAGAGGAAGCTCTTCCTTATAGTAGAACCCTAATGAGTAAATATAGAAGAAATGACAGAAACAGACCATCGTTTGGCAAACACTACAGTAATCATTGTTTCAGGCAGGAATCATCAAGGGATGTGAAAAATGAGCGGGCGAAGTATGATGAGACATGGGATATTTACATAGTCCCCAAGTATCCCCCCCCCCCCCGCTGCAAGATACTTATGAATTACAGAGCAAAAAATAGTGGCTTCACAGGGAGAAAGCTGGCAGACATCACTTTAGCAAGTGGTCAAGGTCAACCTCAGCAATAACAGGACAAATCCAGGTGAGATGCCTCCTGACATCATGCACTGGGCTCTGAGAAGGACACGATGTCACCCCTGTGGTATTCTTGCCCAAAATGCATAACCTTGATTTATCAAGAGGAAACATCACAAACAGAAATTGAGGGCTTTGGACAAAATAGCTGGTCAAACACTCTTTAAAAGTGTCAAGGTCATGAAAGACAAAGAAAAGACTGGGGAATTATTCCAGCTTAACGGAGCCTAAAGAGACCTGACAACTAAATGCATGATTGAATCTTGGACCAGAGAAAGGACATTCGTGGGAGAAGGGTACCTTCCTGTTTTGATAACTGCGGTTATGTAAACTGTTAACATTTCTCTGGGCGAAGGGTATATGAGAGCTTTTTAAAACCTTTTGGTAAGTCTAAATGATTTCACAGTGAAAAGTTAAAACAAATTATACTTGAAAACATATACATTAGAGATGAGGCTTTCTTTCTCCACTTCCCAGCGCCTGACACTGTAAAGCCTCACGAGCTGACATACAGAGTGGGATACGGGCTCAGCGCCCACCTGGGAAGTAGGTGCTGGGACCTGTTTGGAACCTTGTTAGAGTCAAACCCAGGCTTCTGAGATTTATGGACACAATACATGATAACACTCAAAAGGCCGAAAAACATCCTTAACAGGTTTCCAGGGAGGGTAACGGGTGCCCCAAGTCCCTCCTTCAACCTCTAGAAGGAGCTGTGCCCTTGCGAGGCCCCAGCCCTGACCCAAGGAGCGAGATATGCAGAAGGCAGCAAAATGTTCATCACTCACTTGTCCTGGGACTCAATATACACGTAGAGATGAGGCTCAAAACACTTGGAAACAATGCCGTGAAATGGATTGTCTGGGGCTTTAGGCTTCTTGGGCTGTAAAGGAAAAAAAAAAGAAAAGAAGAAAAGAAAAAAGAAACCCTATACTTGAGCCATCTTTGCAAACTTTCAAGCAGTTTCAAAGAAAACATCCCTTCAAAGTTCACTCCCAGCTTACAGACAAGAAGCACTCAGCGTAACTAGACTGAGACTATGTTCTGTATTATGAGTCATGCCAGTTTGTGAACAATAAGCCAGCTTTGTTGGCATCATTTACGTGCTCTGTGCGGTGAAAGATTTATTGCTACTTTGATAACACATGCGTTTTCAATTTGGAAGCTCTTCATCATCTGACTGATGTTTTCAAAATGTAAATTCTAGCTAATAACAGCACCGCAGAGCTGTGCCGTGCTTTGGAACATATAAAGTGCTTTCACGCCATCCAGTTGTAAAAGCCTCCATTTACTGCTTGTTATTATGAGCCAAGCACTTTGGTACGAAATATCTCATCTATTCCTCAAAACAATCCCCAATATAGGAATTATTACTACTATTTTACACCTAAAGAAAGGGAGGCTCAGAGGGTGTTAGCAGCCTGCCTCAAGGCACATGGTGAAGTTTCCTGTCTCCTAAACCAGAATTCTTTCTAGTAGATCATTGCTGTCTTGCGGTGCTTCCTAAGACTGTTGAATTTCACCAACAAATATAAGAAAAAAAGAAAAGTAGGGGGTCAACACAGGGTTGCTAACTTTTTATTTTGTTACTTTCTACTCTAACCACAAGTTCCTAAAAGAACTTTTATACCCAAACATTTTATAAGAGAAAATAGTCGCATAAAGGCCGTCCTTCCCAAGAAAAGACAGTTAGTTGGTGACCTTATACCAGATAGAAAGACAAAGAGAAAGACACGCAGGCTGGCTGTTTTGTCTTTATTTTTTGCCTTGCACCAGCTAAAACCTGGATCAGTACTGGTCCCCAACTGAAACTGGGAAACCACTGATAAAAAGGTCATCCGGGCAGGCAAGCATTTAAAAACTATTATTTGCTACTTAAATTCCCTTTCAAAACATCTAAAAAATAAACAAGGATCTTCCTACATATTTCTTTTTGTTCCTAAAAAAAAAGCCAATTCTATCTATTTCTGTTTGTTGGTATCTGAAAATAGACAGAGGTCCTTGAGCCTCTGCTGGGCTTGATACAAGAGTACTATCTGGATATAAATTGGCACGCACAGCACACCTGTTGAATTGAATGGCTCATATCTTTTAATAAAAAGAGGAAAAGCTAAGCCCCCTAATGACAGACAGAAATGATTACCTTCTTCTAGTAATTAAAAACAAATAAAATGTTGTAATGGTTAAAAGCATCTGTAAAAACTGGTAATGATCACCAAAAATTAAATGTCAACTGCAGATATATCCCATTTAATTTCATGTTTAACTCTCTTCCCTTTTCACCTTCTAAGAGTTCCATGTCTTTAATTTTTTTTTTTGCAGGATTTGAAGAAACTCTGGTTCTTCCTAAGAATAACTACAGTCTGGGCTATTTTCTCTTATCATCCAGAAGCCACTGCCAAAGTCAGGCCTTAGGCTGAGACTGTAAGAGGCTCTCAAGTTCAGGTTCATTGAGTTTAAACTGACTGGATTCAAAGTCCCACTTCATTTCACAGATGCCTTAGGAGTTTTTCCACATTTCCATTAGTTTAAAATGAGGGATCCATGATGCAGTATGATGGTTGTGAAGGTAAGGTCCTTATCTATTTGTTCTACATTTTCCAAGTCAGTTACCTTTTTAAAAAAATTATTCTATTCTTTTCAATAAGATGATCAGATAAATGAATAGACAAATGTGATTTAATCTGAATAACTTCTGTAGGATTAGATATCCTGATTTTAGAACTGGAAAATATGGCCACTATAGCCATATATCTTTTCATTAATTAAAATAGAATCTTCATAAACATTATAATTATTCCCTTTATTTATATTTTCTTCCCTTGACAAAAATATTCACATATCTGTAGGATAGCTTCTGGAAATTACAAATGGGAGTTTATATAATATAGAATGTTGTCATGTTTTAAATCAACATGTGTATTTTGTATTTGGCTTTATTTACCTACTAATTTATGTGTACTTTTCCAACTACTGACAATGTTTCAATTTATCACTCTTGAATCACATTATAAAATTTATATAAGTCTGTAAATGAGATAATAGTATTGTACTAATGTTAAGTTTTCTGATTTTGATCTGTAGTAATTTAAGTGAAAAATCTTTTTTAAGTGAATATATTTCCTAAAAAGGAAATACATACTGAAATACTCAGAGGCAAAGGGTGTGATACCTATAAACTTACTTGTTCTGAAAGAGAGAGAGGGAGGGAGGGAGAGAAAGAGAGAGAGAGAGAGGGAGGGGGGAGGAAATGGAAAAGTAAATGTAGCAAAATGGTAACAACTGGTGAACCCAAGTGAAAGATAGTTGAGAGTTCCTTGTAATATTCTTAAAACTCTCCCTAAGTTTGACATTATTAAAAAAGAAAAAAAGTTTAAAATAACAATAAAAAACGTGGCAGATAATCCCAGGTACAGTAGTGGAGCATTTTGAGAAACGGCATATCACCAACACTCCGGATGACCTGGAGGACCACACCGTGGGGAAACACAGACATCCACGCCCGAGTGAAAACAGGGTTAGAGCCAACGTCCTGGTTTTGATAATGCACTATAGTTATGTTAGCCATCAGCACTGGGGGAAGCTGAGAAGTGGGTACCCAGGACCTCTCTGTGCAACTTCTTATGAGTCTATAATTATTTCAAAATAAAAAAAAATTTTTTTAAGTGGTTCAGCAGAGTTAGACTCTGAATGTGAAGAAGTCTTAGGAATATCTTAACCTATTTATTTTGCTTATATTTTCCTTTTTATGTATGTACAAAAGTACATGATAAAAATGTATGGATAAGTCTGAAGAGCTCATTTAGTATAAAACATAGATTCTAATGGTTAAGGAAAATGACCACATGATATTCCAACAAACTCATCTTGATCAGTCTCCCAGAGGTCCCGTGCTTGATGAGTCCCCACAGAACCCTCTGGATGTGGCTCAGAGAGCCGCACAACCAGACAGCGCAGGTGGCCCGATCCCCGTCCCCACAGGGGAGTCCGCTCCGCCCAGCCTCTGCCCGCTAACGGCACTCCTGGCAGTGAGGAGGGCCCTGTCGCCATGGCTCTCTGTCCTCTTACAGTGTTTTCAACGTGAGTTGGAAGCAAGAGGGGAACAATGGGAGGGATTGCCTGAAGTTTCCTGTTTTCTTTTTTTCCACAGGGCTGCCTCCTGCCTCTGGCTGCCTCATAGCTGTGCTCATATTTAGATGAAATGGGCTGGAATTTCGGCTCATACTGGTGTCTCCCTTTGTACCGTCCAGCTCCCCAAAGGGTTGCTTCTCAGCTTAAAGAATATACTAAGTCATTTAGCAGTAGCACTCAGGCTGGATTTGGGAGTGTGTGAATTCTGTCCAAAAGCTGCAGATGTTTAAGCTATTTCCTCCTGGAGTTTGATGGAATAATAAAAGGTTACTGTTGTCACAGTAAGGAGGTCTGCAGCTGGTCCCATTTCCTTTTATTACTATCCAGTGTAAACAGATTAAATCTAACTGCTCGGATCACCAGAAGGGTACATTTTAAAACCAGAAACTCCTTATTTCTTCTCTCTTCCTTTTATACTCTGAGTACCCTCAGTCCCTCTTCAGATGCCAGTTTTTAATCATCAGGAACACGTTGCCAACTGATTGTTCAAACTAAATAGCTCTTTTCAAGTTCACGCTCCCTTCTCCAGAGCCTAACTGCAGTGGTGAGCAGGGAGCGACCCTCACCTCGAGGGCCACCCGTCTGCTAACTGCAGTGATGCAGTGGGTTGGGTAACCCAGGACAACTACTGGGGCCTCCCGCCACCTCTGGCCGAGCTTGCCGCTAGTGCACTGTGGGCTTGCACCGAGCGCCCCACCTGGCTCCTCATCTTCCTGTGCGCCCAGCTCCAGAAGCCAGCGAGTGGCTGGGAAAAGGGGGGCCCTGAGCTCCCACATCATCAACCACAAGTGGGACAGGTGCTGGGGAGGTGGTGGGAGGTCGGGATGGCAGCTGAGGAGTCATTAGTCACTGACGTGTAAGTTTTATTACTAACAAGTAATAGCCCGTGAAGCTGTGGGTGGATCATTTAGTCCAGGGGTTTTCAGTACTTTCTTTTTGAACACACCTAGAACCCCTGATCCAAAAGCAATTTTACCTGGAAGTCCATGAAAAAGTGACTCAAAACAGAACTGCTGTATTTGGAGGGACCTGGGGCCCTGGTCTCATCCCAACTCCCCACAGTGACATCTGACAGGGCAAGGAATACAGCTGGAAAACCACTGGCTCTCTACACGTGGAGAAACGAGGAAGTCTAGAGAGAGTAAAAACCCACCTAAGGTCATGCGGGCAGCTAGTGGCAAACCAGAGGCTGGCATCTTCCCCGTCACGTGACTCTGCTTTACCCTGTGTACCTGTGTTCTGTGTCCTTAGAATGAGCAGGTCTTTGTCTTTAAGACAGTAACCTCAAGCTTAAAAGACGAGTAAAAAGTTCCACAAGAAAGAAAAATCATATGTTACCTGGAAAAACTGATTTTGTAGCTAATGGGGGCTATCATAATCCAGTTTAATAATATGCAGAGGTGACTAGCGGAAGGGATGACTTTTCACGGCAGCATCTGAGTGTTCAGCTACACAATTCTGGACATGACAATGGCAGCCACTTGCACTGGGGAGACATGAGGGCCCTGAAAACGTCCCAGCTACACACGACCAGCTCAGAGGGTGCAGGTGCCAGGCGCAGGTGGAGGATACATGGGAAGGATGAGCTCCACACCCAGAGTCTTCTTTCCCACCCCAGTCCCTCCTCCCAAAATGTGAGAGACGCATTTCTTTAGTTAGAAGAAATCTTTTGTTTTCTCCCAGCCTAGCTGATATGATGGCTTTAAATCAATTACGTCTAATCCCATAGATCTCTGGGATACGGCCTCAAGGTATCCCTTTAGTTTTATCCATTCACTTTTATTCACGGGATGCATTTCTATGTCCTCCACTTTTCAGGGAGACATCACCGATGTAATAGAAGGAACGCCAGAAAAGGAATTCTAGTCTCTGACTTCTAGACCTAGCTTCTGGTCTCAGCTCCTCCACTTTCAAACTGCGTAACCCTGGGCTAGTCACTTAACCTGCAGCTCCCATATAAAATCCTATAGAAGGAAGGAAAGGCAGGCATTGTGAGGATGAAAGGGAATAAAGCGTGGAAAGGAATTCTAAACCATAAAGCACCATGAAAATGTGAGGCATCCATGTTATTATAATTATTTAATCGATGGATCAGACACATTTGATGACGTCACTTCAGAACTGCTCCTGGAAACTCTGCTCTCTCGGCTCCTGCCAGGATTGTACACCTACCCTCCCCATGCTAGGAATGCAGGGTTAACTGCAAAGTGCGTGGCTACGGGTTTCCCAGAGCTGCTCTTCCCAGTAGGCCTCCCTTTCGGTGATGTCTGGAGCAAAAACAATACCATAAAATAATCCTCTAGCAGCCAAGTGTAGAAAATTAAAAAGAAGGATCACTAATCCAGACAGGAAAAGTCCTGATTTATTGCTCTAAGCTCTCTCACCATAAAATGGCAGTGAAACAAAAACACCATTCTGTGGGATGAAGGGAGAGGAAATTTAGAGTTGGACAGAAAAAGCTGAAGGAAATGAAAGTGCTGGTGCGCTCTGAAAAGTAACTCTCCAAATATGCCGTTGGTCACCATGGTGTTTCCAGGCCTCTCCACCGGCTTCCAGACTAAGGTGCTCGGCTTGTGCTGAGCAGAGACCTCTCCTGGCTGACGGTGCTGCTAACTTCACCCGGGATCTTTCAGTCACCCATGTCATCACCAGACCAGATCAGGGGACAATGGAAAGCTAAGCTGACAAGCTTGGGAGATGATGAAGGAGGCAGGGCAGAGTTCTGCTGCCCCACCACGTGGGCTAATTAATTAAGCTTGGCCGTGTTGCTAAGGCCGGTGTGCCATTCGGGAGCCAAGGGGTGGGGCAGGAAGGGCCGCTCTTTCACTCCGGTTTCTAAACGCACTTTCAGATCAAGGCCTTCTATAAAGACCACCAAGGTTGTAATCTCTGAATGTGGTCAACAGCCAAGGGATCATATTTAGAGCAAGCAGACCCATTTTCAGAAACAAACATTAGGTAGGTCGCACAGGGAAATGCAAACCAGACTTACTTGCTCTACGTCTCCTTTTTCCATCGCCAGTTCCTCCATCTCTGGTGCTGGTTCATCTTCTAGGAAGGGATTGGTGGATGCGAGTGGAGACTCGAGTTTTTTCTGTTGATTAGATGTGAGAAACAGATAGGTATTTTCTGAGCGTGGTCAGTAGCTTTCCCCACTGATCTGCTTTTTCCAAGTCTCTCCAACAGCTACATCATGAAATCTGATCTAATGAGCAAAAACTGAGACAACCTGGACCACATTCTCACCTCCAGGCCTTCACACTGCTTCTTCCTCTTCCTGAAACCTTACTGCCCACCCAACCCCAATCCCAAGCTGCCTAAGATTCTCCATCATCCTTCAGTCTTCAAGTCAGAAGTCCCCTCTTTTGGGAAGCCTTTCTCACCTGTCAAGTCTGGGTTATAGGTCCCAGTCACATGCTCCCATCACCCCGGTATGTCCCCTACCCAGGTATTTACTAAAATACCACACCGCTCATTTATTTGTCTTCTCCCCACTAGCTTCTGTGACAGCAGGAATCACATGTCTTGTTTCTATCTCTGGTGTCTGGCACGTCACAGGTCTTCATAAATATGAATGAGTCAAAATGCCAGATGGGTTTGAATTCAAGAACAAACTGTAGGACTTCCCTGGTGGCGCAATGGTTAAGAATCCGCCTGCCAATGCAGGGGACACGGGTTCGAGCCCTGGTCCGGGAAGATCCCATATGCCGTGGAGCAAATAAGCCCGTGTGCCACAACTACTGAGCCTGTGCTCTAGAGCCCGTGAGCCACAACTACCGAAGCCCTCGTGCCTAGAGCCCATGCTCCGCAACAAGAGAAGCCACCGCAATGAGAAGCCTGCGCACCGCAACGAAGAGTAGCCCCCGCTCGCCGCAACTAGAGAAAGCCCGTGCGCAGCAATGAAGACCCAACACAGACAAAAAAAAAAAGAAAAAATTTTTAAAAAGAAACTATAGAGCTAATCTTTTGTGTTCTAGATTATAGAGAGAAGTCCCTTCCCAAATAAGTCTCATTACAACAATCACAATAAAATCTTGAGAGAAGTTACTCCCCAGCTCCTGAATGCGACCATTCTTTCAAAAGATGTCATCAAGTGGGACCTTGGGCTAGCGGGAAAGCTGGAGGCAGGAGATGTGGGTTTTTAGCTCCAACGCTGCTGCGCTGGCCAAACCGCCTAACTTCTCTGAGCCCCGGCGGCCCGATCTGCTGAATGAGGAGGATAGAGTTACAGGACTACTTGAGTGATTAAATGTGATAAAGCATGTGAAACCCTAGGAGAAGCACGTGATACATATTACCGATGATGAGTCCAATGTGACAACAGAATCGAGGCAGATCTTTGGAATTTTTTACAAATTCTACCTCAGGATGTTATTTATGCCAGGGAGCTGGGAGTTCTAGCAGAAAGGGAACTAAGTGGACAAGCAGGATAAAAGGGATTGGCTGGTGCTGGGGCAGAGGGGAAGGGGAAAGGAATGACTCTCTGGAGACAAGAAGCTGGGTGGAGAGGAGCTTCTAAAAGTACTTATGACATGTGAGCATATATCAGTGGAGCAGCTTGAACTAGTCCCTACGCCAAGAGGGAAGGCAGATGGACCACAGTGTGTGAATGACTTTGTCAAGTGCCAGGACATCAGCTGAAGATATTACCAAAAAAGAAAGAAAGGAAGAAGGAGAAGAAAAAAAAAAAAGAACCAAACAACCAACCCAGAAAAATAAAACTTAAACACAAAAACAAAAACCACACCTGTGTCTGGTTTCGGCTTTAAGACAATTCCACTTACATTCATGTCAACTACTTAATTCTTGGCCCAAACACTTGGACGCTATTATGTAGCTAGCCAGAGCCTTGGGGCATGAAGAAAGCCCTGTGATTAATGTATTAGCTCTAGGTAATCAGCAGTAGGACAATGATTTTTGTGGTATCCTCTGGAGAAACAATATGGTCTAAGAACCCAGCAAACATTTCAAATGTATACACTCCGAACTTTGGCTTCTTTGCCTGATATGGAAAAAAAAATCCTTATAAATGTAAAGCAATTTACATTCATTTTCAAAATTAGGATATTTTTAGAAATGTTTCTTTGAAAGCCATATTTCTAAGTTTTAGTTGTCACTGTGGGGGTTGCTGGTATTTTAGGGTGAGGGTGAGAAAGGGAATCTAAGCTTCAACAACAAGTTAAATTAGTTAGTAGCACTGGATTCCTGATCCCACTGGCTCAACAGTGGGTTTGGGGATCATACTGAGGAGCTGAATCTCTATGATTCTGAGTCTTTCAGTCCTTTGGATGTGTAAAGAGCAAGCCAGCAACTGAAGTGAAAAGCTTTGTTCAAAATCATTCAGCCACAGAAACAGGATATGAATTTTTGAACCAAACGTTCCTCATCTATTGCTAGGTCTACCAGGGTTGATAATAACGTCTCACAATTATAGACAGGTGGGCCTCATTTTAAAAACAATGTGTTGCTGGAAATATGACAAAAAGGGGACATTGGTGAAGTGGACTGAGGGTGTTCCTGGGCTCCATGCTCACCGGTGGGGTATCCAATGGGTGGACATAAGTACTAAGAAGGAAACATAAAAGGCAACACTGAAAAAGCAGAGCAACATTTCAGGCAGTATAATGTGGGCTACTTGTTGGTGTCACCGGGTCAGGAGATTCCCAAAAGGAAAGGTGTCTTTCCTATTCCCGCAGTCTCTCTCTAGTCACATACTGATGAGATTACCAGGGAGTCAGGGGCACTCAGGAACTTCTTGTTCATTTCAGGCACACACATTCCAACCGGGGACCAAGCTGATACCAGAAAAGGGATTCACTCCTCCATTCACCCATTCGACAAAGGGATGTGCTGGGCACGACGAGGAAAGCAGGGAGCAAGGTGGACCACCCTCTGCCCTCAGGGAGCTTACAGTCAGGTGGGAGAGACAGACTCTAACCAAATAATCACACAAGCATATGTGATTATTTGCAGGAAAAGCAAAGGTGACGAAAGGATGCAACAGAGGGTCACAGAAAACTTCCCTGAGGAAACGACGTTTGAGCCAGAACTGAAGGATGCTCCACAGTTCAGTGTGGGAGGGGCACGGGATGGCCGGGGCTTTCTAGGCAAAGGGACCAGCATGTGACGCCATCCATTCCATAGTCTTGTGCTGAGCATCTGCTCAGCTCCAGGCACACTCTTAGGCACCGGAGATGCAGCAGTGAGCAAGATAAAGAAGGGAGGCACTGTGATGAAAATACAATGTAGGAACTGGGCTGGGCTGTGGGTGAGGCTGGGGAAGGGCTTCTCATGTGGTGATCCGAGAGGGCCCCTGTGAGGAGTGGATTTTTGAGCAGAGACTTGAATGAGGAGAAGGAGCCAGCCGGGCAAAGATCTGGAGAAGAGCATTCTCACCAGGGGGATCCCATGCAAAGGCTTGAATGAAAGTAGGACAGGGTGAGGGGGCGGGGCAGCCAGGACCCAATCACACAGGCTGTCGTGGGCCGTGGGAAAGGTTAGGTTTTCTTCCCACGGCAACTGGGCAGTCACTGGGGGTTTTAAACAGGGCAGCGGTAGGATCCAGTTTTAGAGTGCGAAGAGGTTGCTGCAGAGTGCCAGGTGGGGCTGATGTGGGAGTGGGCTAAGCTAGAGCTGTGGAGATGGAAAAAAGTGGCCAGACCTGGGGCATCTTTAGGAGAGAGAGTCAAGAGGACTTGGTGAGAGAGTGGATGTGAGGAGAAAGAAAAGATAGGAATCGAGAGTCGTGCGCTTTCTGGCCCGAGCAACTGTGTGGCTGGTGCAACCACTGACTGAGGAACGGGGCTGGGTTCGCACCCAGGCTCTACCGCTTGGGTATGTGGCTTAACTTCTCCACGCTTCAGTCCTTCTAGCTGCAATGTGAAGGGATATCAACACCTGCTGCACGGAGCTGTCATGAGAATTAATGAAGTAATGCACGCAAAGCATGTCTATAGAGCAGCTTCACACAACGGTCGGCTCATAGGGGAAGCTCAGAACATGGGGGCTGTCGTTAGTGTTTAATCGGGGTGGGCAAGTCACGAAGGCAGAACCGTGGCTGTGCCTCTCTCAGTGAAGCAACTCTCCGGAGGGAAAAAGCGGGGAGCACAGGACTTCGAAGACTCACAAAAAGAATTCTTTTTAATCACAAGTGAGATCCTGTCCCTACTATACCGTCTCTTTGGGAGCTCCCCAGGAAATGTAAGCAATGCACCCATCAAATTACAAGGCTTCACCCTTCTCCCCTAGTCTCCAATGAAGCCCTCAAAGTAACGCCTGTACCACCATCCTACTGGCAAATGTTATAAAACCCTGAGGGGTGGACATAGACTCCTGCTATTTAGGGGGCCATGTTACTGCTCAGATTGATTTGCTGTGATGAAAGAACAAGTCTTTGCAGGGAGCCATCACCGGCACAATTCAGCCTTCTGTGCAAGGGCCCCTCGGGCGGAGCCAGCCAGACCATGCTTCTCATTCCTGCTCTGCGGCTGTCAGAGCCCACAGAGAATTACAAGGTTAGGTTTAGATTTGAAAGAACTCAAATGACATATTCCATGAGCTCTGGGGCTGCTAAGTGAAACCAAAAATTTGCCGAGAAATGACCGACTTTCCAATTTTAAAAGGATTCATTCTTTTTGCTGTGATGACAGTTGATTTCAAGTCCATACAGGAAGGAAAAATTCTTCATTCGGCAAGTTCATTCCTACTAATTAAACCAGACGGGACTCCCCACACCCACCTTCAGAACCACAAGGGCCACAGGCCAGCCAAGCTGTCTAATTTACTGTTGGGAAGAGATGGTCAGGCTTTAGTCAGTAGTACATCCATGCCTGGGCCTGCCTGCACACATGCCTTTCTGAGGCCTCGCTGGACACTTCAAATTATCAAAGAAGGAATTCTGAAATTTAAGATGAATCTATTTCCTTTCTCTGGAGGAGAGAGCTTTCATTATGAGGTGAAAGTTCCACAATTTCTGCATTTCTCATTCCATAAACACTTTACTCCAGCCCAGTTCCTGATCTGTTCTTAAAGAGACGGCTTGGAGGCTTCAGTTGATAGGACAGTAAGTACAGGACTATTTGCACCTGGTTTAGCATCACTGGAACCCCTCTTTTGTTCTTGGTACCACCATGTTCATATCTTATGTTGTGACAGTTATGCATAGGTTTCTTTCTCCTAATAGAACATAAGCACCTGTCTGATTCAATTTTTCATCTTTTCCCAAGGCCCTGCACCAAGACGGAGCTTGAAAAACACTTGTGGATAAATGCTGATCACATGAGAAGCACTAAATAAAGTCCTCTTCAGACACATGGGCAACACTGTCTGTTTTTTTGTAAAACAAACAAACCAAAAAACCCAGTGTGTGTGTGTGTGTGTGTGTGTGTGTGTGTGTGTGTGCGTGCGCGCGCACGCACGTGTGCACGTGTATGCTTGGAAGAGTCTCAAATTATACCCCAAGTTGTTAAACAGTGCACATCTCTGGGGAGAGGGATTTAGAGTAATTGAGAAAGAAGAGATTGTTCTTTTAGAATTTATTTGAGCTTTAACAAGCATGTATTACTCTCCCTCCGTCTCTCTTTTTGGTAAACAAATTACCTGAAACATGAAGATGATTTATAACTAAACTCAGACAATATTTTCTAAAACCCTTGGTATTTTAAAATTGTGATATAATTAACATACAATTCACCATTTTAAGGTGATTTTCACTTCAGTGCTTTCATAGAGGCTGAATATAATGTTTAACCTTAAATCTAATCGTCGAGTCCCTAATAATGCACGTGGGCATAGTTAAATCATACCTAGACATTTGCTTTTAATTTCAAGGCATTTTAATTTACAGACTTTTTTTTTTTTTTGGCCGTGCAGCACAGCATGTGGGATCTTAGTTCCCCAACCAGGGATCGAACCCATGCTCCCTGCACTGGAAGTGTGGAGCCCTAACCACTGGACTGCCAGGGAAGTCCCTTAATTTACAGACTATTTTAAATCCCTCCTAAAGGGTCAGGAGTTTAGGCAATTAGTTAGAAGGCTTGGCAACTCCCTTCTTCCAGTAACAGTTAAGCACAGAGTGTTATAAGCTTGTTGGGGCTGGAATAGTAAAAAACAAAACAAGCCCTGTCCTTAAGGCTCTTTCAGTCTAGATTTCTAACAGATGTCAAATAGCATCTGTCAAAAAAAGAGCAAAAGATGATGCATCGCATGGATCAGTTAGGAAGGTCCTTGCAGGTGAGCCTGTCCCCTCTCGAGCTCACCCTCATTGTTTGACTGTCAATCAGTCACCAAGGGTCTTAAAAGGACCTGAGTGATAAAGTGAAGAGGGGGAAGGGCACAGGCCTGGGAGGGTCTCTGGTCAACTTGGCTCCTTGGCTGACTTCTTATCTGCTCTATAATCTTCCAAGGAATTTGCTAACTTTCTATGAAATTTGGCATATGTTAAAGGGTATTATGATATACTCTGGTTCATTTTGTAGTTCTGATACCCTGAAACAAAATGGTGACCACAAAAGATTTTCCAAAAGGTATATCCTGGGATCAAGGCACGACGGGGAGGAGACAAGGGGCAGCCAGTCTTCAGGTGGGGTATCCAGCAGCTAGCATGGCCATCAGGCCAGGTGGACCTCCTGGCCCAGGCCAGGCCAGCCTCTTCCCAACACTGTCTGTTGGGAGCATGGTCAGTGGTCATGACTAAATCCATCGGGGTCCCTGATGCTGAGGCTTACAGGCTACTGATGAAGGTGTGGCCCCAACTGCCCACAGCAAGGTGCTGGCAGGACCAGGGTCAGAGTGAACATCACCGACAGTGAGAAGCATGGCGTTCACATCTCCCCACAGCAGGGCTGCAGTGAACCAATTCTCTAAGACCTGGCCTGCCTTGTGGAAGAGGCCAGAGGAGTTCTGTTGCCTTTCTAGAAACTAATCTTTATGGGAAAATCCTCACAGGCTATGGAGCAGCCATGGTCAGGACTTGGAAAATGCAGAATGATCACCGGGTCACGATAACTGTGACGAAGAACAGTCTGAGGGAAGAGCTGACTTAAAGACGTTGAGTGACTTGGAGAAGTCTGTGCAGAAGACAGCTGACCAACTGGAGGGATGAATGAAAAGCTCCTGGCTCAGCAGGATTTCCTGGCCAAGGATCTGTAACCTGAAACTCTCTGCAAACTTTATAGGAGAGGCAAGCAACAGCTGAGCAACTGGAGGACATTTCTGTAAATCAATTATGCCAGAAAATTTCAAAACCAGAAGTCCAGAAAGGAAGGGATTGGTGGGAAAGGTTCAGGGGCTCCTAGTGACCATGAGCGGCACCGCAGAGCGCAGCACCCCCAGGAGATGGAAGGCTGCAGCCCAGGAGCGTGGCCCTGGCAGCGGGTGAGAGTGGAGGGGCTGGGCTGCCCCAAAGAACAGGTGCCTCCAGTAGTCTCCTCCCTCAGACAGAAGTTGGTTAACAGCTGACCAACTGCTGCTTTGACATTCCTATACCAGTTTTCCACAGAAAAAGCGCTGTCTTTGCAAACTTACATTCCGCTCCTGCCTGTTTTTCATGGTCTCTACGTGGTTACCCTGCACAGTAGCCTCACCTGGTGTAGAGGGGGCCTTCCCAGCCCACATTACTCTAGCTCTTTTGACCTTTGGGGCATTTCCTAGCACAGGTGAGACCTGACGTGTCCCAGGACAGCCCCGAGTTTACAAGGTCTCCTGGTCATCAGGTACCACAGGGCCGGCCATTCATTCCCCTGTGACATTAGGGCTCCCGAAATGTAAAACCAAAATCACTAGGAAGAAGGGCCCAGCCAAAGGAAGGGAGGAATGGCTCCAAACAGGTGTTCAGGAGTGCTGTGATTCAAGCAGTCTTCACGGGACACATTTCCTGAACAGTGAGCCGGACTACTGGCTCCCGGAGCCCAACCCCGTGCACTACCCACCCTGCCCGGCGGGGAGCCGTGTGACGCAGGCGGCACACCCAGCTGGGGCCTGTGCTCAACGCTCAAACCGCCTGGTCCCCAGGCAGATCCCTGGAGGGCTGAACCAGAGCCACACGAGTCTCTGCTGGAAGCCAGGCCAAAAGCACAGCTCGGGCAGGGAGGAGAGCAGCCCCAGCGTGAGGACATCAGGTGGGTGCTGCAGTCAACCCAATACTTCTCAGGAGAGACACAAGCTTCTTTCCACAGCATCTGTGGGACCTGCTGCCTTTGGGGATTTGCATTTTCTGTAAGGGCACTTTCACTTGTCTCATGCACTATTTTTCTTTTCCTTGTTAATAAGAAGAAATCCATTTTGAACATGAGTTAACAAGCAGAGGAGCGTCCATATATCTGTATATGTATATAGTTTTATTTGTTAAGTATGGAAAGAGTGCTTTGTGGTTCCCCGCATTCTATTTTAATGAGGTCACGCGTGGCCCTGAGTGGACAGGGTTTTATGGTCTTGCCTTAAAACTAAGCGCTGCCATCACCACACTTCAGCCCACTGCCCTGAGGGACCAGCTCCTTACGTGCCTACTCTGGGGCAGGTCTTGGGGGGAGGCAAAGAGGGGATTCCAGTGAGGTCCCAGGATTTTATGACTGGCAGGGTGGGGGCCAGAGAAAGTAGAGGTGACAGGTGAGCAACAGAAAGGCGCTCTAGGCCCAATATCCGCCTTGCCCCTGCTTCAAGCACAATAGCTCAGAGTTTTCTATATGTGCCGGGTAAGTTTCAAATGCGTATTTCCTACAGTTGATGAAGCAAGGTGATGGACTGCAGGCAAACGCACCTGGCACAGTGTGAGATACACAGTGGAGGTTCCCAAACCGTGAGCTCTTATTCTGTGTGGATCCCACATTACAGTTTGTTAGAAGAAAGAGTTTAGACTCACAGACATTGAAAATAAACTTATGGTTACTAAAGGCGAAAGAGAGGGAGAGGGATAAATTAGGAATACGGGATTAACAGATACACACTACTATATATAAAATAAACAACAAGGACCTACTGTATAGCACAGAAAACGATATTCAATATCTTGTAATAAGCTATAATGGAAAAGAATCTGAAAAAGAATACATATATGTATAAATGAATCACTTTGCTGTACACCTGAAGCTAACACAACACTGTAAATCAACTGTACTTCAATTAAAAAAGGAATGAGGGCTTCCCTGGTGGCGCAGTGGTTGAGAATCTGCCTGCCAATGCAGGGGACACGGGTTCGAGCCCTGGTCTGCGAGGATCCCATATGCCACGAAGCAACTAAGTCCATGCGCCACAACTACTGAGCCTGCGCGTCTGGAGCCTGTGCTCCGCAACAAGAGAGGCCGTGACAGTGAGAGGCCCGCGTACCGCGATGAAGAGTGGCCCCCGCTTGCCGCAACTAGAGAAAGCCCTCGCACAGAAACAAGGACCCAACACAGCCATAAACAAACAAATAAATAAATTTATGTTTAAAAAAAAGGAATGAGGAAGAGGAGGACGGGGAGGGAGAGGGGAGAGGGAGGGGAGGGAGAGGGGGAGGGGGAGAAAGTTTGGAAGTCACTGTTTGGGCCATCTCCCTCATTTAAAAAAAATTGAAAAATAACGTTGTTAGACTATGTAAAAGCAAAGTTTAAAAAGTATGTAAATGCATTTTTATAAGAAAAATTCAAACGAATTACCAGAATAAAATGAAAAAAAAAATTCTTTGCTTCTCTACCTAGTCTCACTCCAATTTCCTTTCCCCAGAGACATCCATCCACTGTTACCATTTCCAGACCTTTTTCTTAGCTATTCACATATATAAACATGCTTCTCACACAAATGGAATTATACCATATACACTGGGCTGCAGCTTACATTTTGCACCTAATATATGTGAGAGGTTTTCCTTCTATGACAGCACATCTAGATCTATCCCCCATTCTACCACTTTCAAACTGCTATACCTATTCCACAGCATGAATTTACCATATTTTATTTAACTATTCTTCAGTGATGAACATTGTAGAAATCGCCAACGTTTTCTGCTTCTAAGGCTGCAGTTCACCTCTTTCTTGGTACATTTCCTCTAAACATATCCTAATTGTAATAAAACTCAAGAGTTGATAATGTAATAAGGTATTTGTGACTGAATAAGTGAGGCCTCTGTGACTCACAGAATTACTAGTCTTTAAAATGGGGCCTATCCTTAGACAAAATGATGACAGGACATTCTAGAAACATGAAGTACTGCATAATAGACAAACAATAAATCCATACAGAGTATCCTGTATGACTATTTGCACAAATTCAGCAAAATCCCTGGGATGGGGGATTAAGCACTTGAGCCAATGGATGGAACCACCACAGTGTGAAAGACTGAAGTGAAGCCCACCCACCCAGGCCACTGATTTCCTGGTCCAGTCCCCCTTAGGACCGTCTTACCAGAGTTCCATCTGTCAGGGTACACCCGGAGAAGCGTTTTGCAAGAAACCCCTCAAAGTTAGTCGTTCTCTGAATAGCAAAGAGAAGCAATTTCACTTCAATTTCCTTAGCTCTGGTACGCATGATCTTGGCCAGTTCTGTCCTTCAAATTAAAGATATAGGAATGTTGTCAAACAAACTGATCATTCAAGATAAGACAAAGTAAGTGGCTTTAGCGTATATTATAAAAAAAAAAGTATGTGGTCATTTCAAAACCTGACATCTATCACTAACTAAGTTTAATGCCCAGGGAATAGAAATACATATCCTAAGTAACAATTTTAAGATGAAATTATCCATTAGTCAAAAAAAAACCTCAAGGATTACGGACATCAATTTGTTTACATGGGTACTACAATTTTTATCTTTAAACTTTTCAATAATTTGTTAATAATATATACAAAGCATTTACTCAGTATTTTATAAAAATGCATATATTCTATATAATTTCACAAGTCATTAAGTACTGAATTACAAAGCCCTCCCTTTTCCAGAGAGCTCAATAATCACCTCTTCCACCATACAGCAGGAGCCCTGGAAAGAGACGTGAGAGACGGGAATCCCCATGTGAAAAGTGACATGTACATGTCTGGGTGGTTCCTGCCTGTGAAGCTTACGTGACACTCAAGTGTCCCGTCTCGGAATGTTAAGTGGTAAGGGAGCAGTAACACAAGAGTTCTTAGTAAGTACTGAGCTATGGGTCATCTTTCCTCATAAATAAGTGACAAAAACCAAATAAAGAGTCTCTGAATTTATTTAACAATTATGTATCTGTAGGATTTTAGCCAAAATTCGAATAATGAAAGCTTGGCAGCAACACTGCCATTAGCTGACGCAATAGCAGCAGATGTGTTGGCTTTTGGGTACTCCCAGTCTCCTGCGGACTTCATTTTTCACAGAAAATGAATTTTGCAAGTCACTGAACTGGAGGCTAAAGCGAATTATTTATCAATTTCTCAAGGAATTCACTCTTTCTTTGCTAATCAGGACTTAGAAAGTCATAACCACAATCAACCTTGAATCAGTACAAAAAGGTTATCTAAATCCAGTGGCAAATGTGTTTCTGAAAACCACCACCAGAAGGAATGTACAGCACCAAGGGTGAACCCTAATGTAAACTACAGACTCTGCTTGGTAATGATGTGTCAGTGTAGGTTCAGTGATTGTAACACAGGGTACACTCTGGTCGGGGATGTTGATAATGGGGGAGGCTATCTGGAGGGATGGGGCAGCAGGGGGTATATGGGAAATCTCTGTATCTTCCTCTCAATGTCGCTGTGAACCTAAATCTACTCTAAAAAAATAGAGCCTATTAAAAAAAAACAACAACAGCCAACATCCCTTAAGAAATCCCCACCCCCCCACAATGTGCCCTGAAAGCATACAACTTGACTGTACCTATGATTTTAAGAGAGATGACTACCATGAATTACTCTAAGGTGGTTCAGTTATGCTTAGATATGGGACTTTTTAAAAAATTAACTTGGAGTTGGGACTTCCCTGATGGTCCAGTAGGTAAGACTCAGCGCTCCCAATGCAGGGAGCCCGGGTTCGATCCCTGGTCACGGAACTAGATCCCGCATGCATGTCACAACTAAGAAGTCCACATGCCACATGCGGCAACTAAGACTTGACGCACCCTAAATAAATATTTTTTAAAAATAAATTAACTTGGGGCTTCCCTGGTGGCGCAGTGGTTAAGAATCCGCCTGCCAATGCAGGGGACATGGGCTGGAGCCCTGGTCCGGGAAGATCCCACATGCTGCGGAGCAACTAAGCCCGTGCGCCACAACTACCGAGCCTGCGCTCTAGAGCCCATGCTCTGCAACAAGAGAAGCCACTGCAATGAGAAGCCCGCGCACCACAACAAAGAATAGCCCCTGCTCGCCGCAACTAGAGAAAGCTCACACGCAGCAATGAAGACCCAACATGGCCAAAAATAAAATAAATAAATTTATGAAAAATAAAAAAATAAATTAAGTAACTTGGAGTTAATGTAACTGTGCACTATTAGAAGGGACTACATAACCAATAAAAGCCCGTTCCCACCACTGTTGTGGTAAAGCTGCAAGGAAAGAATAAAAACTTTTGACTCTAGCTTTGTCAATGGATACGTTGATCTACACTTCTTGGGCTTTAATTCTTTGCTATAAAGAGATTATCTGGGACTTAGCTGGTGACGTAGTGGTTAAGAATCCACCTGCCAATGCAGGGGACACGGGTTCGAGCTCTGATCCGGGAAGATCCCACATGCCACAGAGCAACTAAGCCCATGCGCCACAACTACTGAGCCTGCACTCTAGTGCGCACGAGCCACAACCAATGAGCCCATGTGCCACAACTACTGAAGCCCGTGTGCCTAGAGCCCGTGCTCCACAACAAGAGAAGCCACGGCAATGAGAAGGCCACGCACCGCAACGAAGAGCAGCCCTTGCTCGCCAAAACTAGAGAAAGCCCATGGGCAACAACAATGACCCAATGCAACCAAAAATAAACAAACAAACAAACAAATAAATTTTTTTTAAAAAAAGAGAGACTATCTGGCCCTGGGCTACACTCATTGAAAGTGAAGTCAGGATGAATGAGAGAAGGTCTTTAAAATGCTTAGAACACTCAGATGCCAATAATATTAACTATCCAAAGACTATAAACACTGTATTAGGGGTGGGAAATGTTCTCAACAACTATTTCCTGAGTGTCTACTATGTCACTGAAGTAGATATTGCCCCTGTCCCTCTGGAACCACCTACCCAGCAAGTAGAAAAGCAGAACAGGGCTTCCCTGGTGGCACAGTGGTTAAGAATCCACCTGTCAGTGCAGGGGACACAGGGTTTGAGCCCTGGTCCGGGAAGATCCCACATGCTGCAGAGCAACTAAGCCCACGCACCACAACTACTGAGCCTGAGCTCTAGAGCCTGCATGCCACAACTACTGAAGCCCATGTGCCTAGAGCCCGTGCTCCGCAACAAGAGAAGACACCGCAATGAGAAGCCTATGCACTGTAATGAACAGTAGTCCCCGCTCGACCCAACCAAAGAAAGCCCGCATGTAGCAACGAAGACCCAATGCAGCCATAAATAAATAGATAAACAAATAAATTTATTAAAAAAAAAAAGAAAAGCAGAACAATGATGGATGTATTCTCACTGCACATTGATATAGGTGATACAGACACGTGGGAAAATGTGGGGCACTGAACCACTACAGGGAAATCTGGTTGATGAACTTTTAGTTGATTAAGAAGGCAGGCTGTTCAAGGCAAGGGCGAGGCTATAGGAAAGTCCTAGAGCAAAGATAAGAGCAGACATAGCTTCTGTGTTGGGTATATTTTACTCTTAAGGCAAAACAAACACAAATACAAGTGCTCTGGCTACAATCTACTGGCCCAGGGCTTCTCATGTAACCTTTTCCATGTCTCCTTATCAAGTGTTTACCTTGCCTTCACATAATGCTCTCTCCTCTAGGGCTGGAACTCTAAAGTTGGAGAAGGTGGGATATAGCTACAGCTGGAGTTTGGGACTTGGTTTTGGGTATATAAAATCTGACTTTCAAAAGGAAAGGAGTTCTCTGAGGGGAGTCCAGCACAGGTGAAGACATTCTCATTAAAATGATGACTTTCAAACAAACAAACCAAAAAAGGTGGGAGTAGCACCAAATCCACAAGACAACACGGAGCCTGTAGAGCCTGGGGGACTGGTTGCAATCAACTGGTTTCAACTGATTCCAATCAACACCAAAACCAGTAGAGAGTTGGCATCTACCTTGTGACGTGGCAAAATTCTACCGCAATCCTCTCCGCCATGTACCACTCTCGCGGGAACATCCGGCCGTATTTCTCCTCGTAGTCCACAAGCTGGCGCTTGATCCAGGCATAGCGCCGGTCAATTTTGTCCAGCCAGGCAACCTTGGGGAGGCAGGGAACAAAATCCACCCCACTGCTTAGAAGTAGTACTGACAGTTCAAGGAAATAAGCAAAAACATAGAAGAACCAACAAAAACAAAACCAATTTCTCACAGTTTCAGAGTCTAGGCTACTTTTTTTTACTTGATCTAGAGGTTCTTAACCTGGGGTCTATGATTGGGCTTCAGGGTTCTACAAACTTCCTGAAACTGTGTGCAAAGTTTTATGCATAGGCGCATTTTTGGGGAGAAGATCTGTAGCTCTCATTAATTTCTCCAAAGGGTCAGTGACCCCAAAATGGTTAAGAATTGCTGAACTGTACAGTCAGCCCCTAGGATTCATGGTCCAAAAATCAACATTTTAAGACAGTAACACTAATAAAATATAAATCACAGACTTGAGAGCAATCAATTTTCAATAAAATTCAAACGTAATAGGGCTTGCCTGGTGGCGCAGTGGTTAAGAATCTCCCTGACAATGCAGGGGACACGGGTTCGATCCCTGGTCCAGGAAGATCCCACATGCCGCGGAGCAACTAAGCCCGTGCACCACAACTACTAAGCCTGCACTTTAGAGCCTGCGTGCCACAACTACTGAGCCTGCAAGCCAGAACTACTGAAGCCCGAGCGCCTAGAGCCTGTGCTCCGCAACAAGAGAAGCCACCGCAGTGAGAAGCCTGCGCACTGCAACGAAGCGTAGCCCCCAATAGCCGCAACTAGAGAAAGCCCATGTGCAACAACAAAGACCCAATGCAGCCAAAAATAAAATAAATTTTAAAATAAACTAATAAATTCAAATGTAACATCTGATCTCCTTTGGTCAATACTTACATCTTGGTTTTCTTGAAAAAGTACTAGATACTCTGACAGATGCTGTTTAATAAACTTTTTGATGATTTCCTGCTTGATTCTGGGGTCCAAAATATTAGCAACCAGACAAGCATCTCGTAGGACATTGCTGGGTCCTCCTGGCCTCTGGAAAAACAAACAACACACACCAGTTCAAAAGCCAGAAATGACCTTTAAATCTTATGGCCTCTGACAGCTGCGGCTTCTTGTTCTACTCATGATGTTATTATTATTTCCACTCCCCTGACACTCATTCTTGTGCTGTGGATGGATATTTTAGTTACTTGTTCCTTGATGAAAGAATCATTAAGCTAGTCTGCAGTAGCCAGTATAAAAGCTACTCCATGAATCAGCAATGAGACATTTTAGAAACAGGGCCAGCAATGATGGTAGAAACTTCCGCGATCTGAACTGCAGTCGCCTTGCTGAAGAGCCTTAAGAATCAGAATGATACCAGTCTCACTCCACACATGCCAATTTCCCCTGATTCTAACCTTGGATTCCGGTTCCTAAGGTGCTATATTTGTGCCAAACAGTGTGCTGGCATTTAAAACCTAAATCCCGGTTCTAAACCACCAGCCTTGTCCCACTGATAGTCAACCATGCAGACAGGTAGCCAAAGGTAAAACATTATGATACTGGCCCCTTGACCTGAAAAAAAACAGTGGAAGTAACTATCAAGGCGCTGTATTGATACATCATGGTGGGAAGGCCTTTGTATTACTGAAGGCAACTCAGCCTCGCTGACCCTTTCTTTATAGTAACTCACTGAATGAACATGGCTGGCTGAGTGGGCTATAGCGAAAAGAACACCTGGCATCTGCTCTTGGCTTGGCTAAATAGCCACATAGCTTTGGCACAATTATTGACACTCATCTGAAATAGAAGTGAGAAAAAATAATGGACTTTAACTAGGTGATGATTAAGGGTCTTCCAAATCTTTATGACTTCTTTTTTTGTCAATTCTGTCCAATCTATCCACCTCAACTGAAGTTCAAGAGTTTCCTAAGTGTTACCTAAGCTGCCCGAGAGCTAAATTGTTCAAATTCTGACTTGCTCCGTGCTGAGTGGCTGTTCTGTTCTGTCATTCACTGAGCACCCTGACTGCTCAACTCTGGCTTCTAGATGAAAATGTTTGATCTGACAGAGGAGTCACGAAAGCCAAAACCTATGGGCTCATGGGTTCAGATTTTTTCATTTAAAAAGGACCTAATAGGTAACCTTTGGGTAATTAAAAAAAAAATCTTTATTTCCATTTTGTGAAATAGTAATAGTAACACAAGGCCTTTAAGAGAAGTCAACAGTCATTCAGAAGGAAAAAAGAAAACTGTTAAAAAAAAGTCGCCCAGACAGAGAAAAGGGAAGCAAGTTGTTAAAGAAAACCATTTTTCACCTCATCTGCCTCGTGGAGTCTGAGAAAAAGATATAATGTAGGTCAACATTATTTTTTTCTAAATGATAAAGCTGGGTTTCATCCACATTTTTCTGAAACTTCTTAAAACCAGGGTGAACAGCAGAGTATAGTGTAGCAGGCCCTGGACTAAGAAGAGGCTAGTGTTTGTATTGTGAATACTGTACAACCCCTTTTTACAGGACAGCTTTCCAATATCCACTCTCCACACTTACAGCAAATGAATAAGGAAGATGAAGTCCACAAAGGAACGTGCTTTACACATAAAATACCTGATTGCTAGAAGTCAGCCAGAATTTATGACATTAAAATCAGAGGCAGGTTTCCTGTAGAAGGTAATCTACAAAGCTGGGGCTGCTACCCCCACCTACGTCCTAAGTTTCTTTTATGAGGCGCAAAGAAAAACGATTAAGATATTTCCAGTTATTGAATTATAGAGCAGATCCAGGAAACGTTCCTTGGCTCGGTGAATGAACATATATCCCCCATCTCCACCCACCAAGTGCTGCCGGCGTGTGCTTTGGGTCACTTCTGCGCTGCACAGTTCTTTCTCCTGAAATAGCTCAAATAGTAGAGGGGGAAAAAAGCTTCTGAGGGTTCTTCTCTCCCCAACACATGCAAAGCATTAAGATTATGTCTGCTATAATTTGCAGGATGGAGCTGAAGGCAGTTACCCCGGCAGTTACCCCAGCACGGTGATGGCCAAGTGAGGCAAAGCTTGTTACATGAGAAGTGTAACCAATAGCTCACAAGTGAAATACCGTGGGCTTTGCAGACACAACACAAACAGCTATGCTACCAGTGAGAGCTAAAGGGATTAATCCCAAAGAACAGGATCATTAAAAGCCAGCCTCCTAACTGTGTCACTCCAAGAGTTACATAAGCCTGGGGACGTTCCTCCCAGTTGTCTCTTCACCAAACTGAAACCAAAAAGTTATGTAACGATCCTAAAAAACACTGTGGCTTGAAAAAAAATTTATTATTATTATAGCCATGAGAAAAAGAAGGAATTTACCAGGCAGACATCTTGGGTTTGACACACATTAAATTAAACTGAAACAAATCCTCACTTTTTGATGCTGGGAGGACACAGATGGGGAATCAATTGTTGCTTTGGGATATTTAAAATCAAGGATGGTCTCATTACCCTGAACCTCTAGCCAACAGACATTATGGCTGCTGGCAAACGCTTTTGGAATGGTAAATGAACAGTAACTACAGTGCGTGTGCCTCAGGCGCAAATGGTGATAATATCCAACGACTGAAGGGAAAATGCAAAACAATACCTTGGTACCCTGGGAAGGAAATGCTTCTTCGAAATCGGCCAGGATTTGCTGTCCTAACTCGGTCTGGGCGGCCTTCACTCTGTAGGGAAAAGAGAACATATCATTGCCTGGTATAAATTTCCAAATGTCCGTAAGTAATTATGCACAGATCCGTAGGGGTTAGAACTGTTGAAGTCTTTAGGGATCATCCAGGAAGGGGGGAGGGGTGGCTAGATAAGAGAGGTCACACACTAGTTAGCAGCAGGTTTATGACCAGGACGCAGGCATCGGATTCATGCTCACTACGGGTTTTCCACATCCCAAAGTTCTCCTGGGCCACCTCTCACCCGTTGTGAGGTAGTATATGTTAATCTTTACAAAATGTCATTAGGGGGTGGTTATGCTGCAGGGAAGCGCTATATAATAATGCCCAAATCACATATAAATCCACTTCGGGTTACTGGTGTAACTACTCTCCAGCTCCATGGAGCATAGGATGGGAGGAGGGCTCCACACTGCTTCAGAGTCGCTGTTTTTTCAACCCGCAAACTAATAGCAGGATCCCAAGTTTCAACAAGAGAACAAAAAGCATGTTTTCTAAAGTAAAAAAGATCCAAATGATAAAATGAACTGCTAATTGAGGGTGAAGGCCACTGAATGAAGATTTAAGTTCTCTCAGAAGACTGTGAGGATGAAAACTGAGTTATCCTGAGCATGAGTTAGAACAGGGAAGTCGGTCCTGAACACGGTGGTTTGTATGGAAGCGAGGAGCTCAAGAAATACTTGTCCGCTGAGAGGAAAGAGGAGGAAGGAGAGCAGCTGGGAGGGGAAAGGAGCTCCGGGTCAGCCTCCTGTGAGGAGCTTGTCCTCCACCAGCCCCAGGAGTTGGATGCCTCCCACCAGCCATCCTCAGAGCTGGACGGCCCTGTGCCTGCGGCAAATATTTTATCTTTGCTAAAAGCACCGTAAAATAACGTTCTTCCTTTTTTGGTCTCCACCCTGTTACTTTGGAATTAACGTTATGAAGTTTCTAGAAATAGCGAACAGCTCAAAACCACAATTTCTTTGGCTACTAGGCAGTGCCTGGCGACGTACTCAGATTTTTTTTTTTTAATGAGGGGATAGTCAGGACCCAAAACAGTTTGGTTTTTCTATGGCATAGTTATAATTATGCCTTATTCCAAATACTTTCCAGGGTTTTTCCACCATCTTCAAAACTTTTAAAACCACTCTTATAGGTGGGTTTGCAGCCTCTTTAGTCACCTTCCGAGGGGGTTAGAAACGACAGAGTTAAGGCTATCACCGGAGGAGCCCCCAAGGCAGAATCAGGGCCATCCACCTACAGTTGCCCAGTGGACCACAGGAAACATTCCTTGAGTGTGAGCTCTGACAGGACAGAAGAGAACACGCTTTTGTTAAACCGTTGCCTCCAAGGTCTTATGACTCCACAGAACGGGCCAGGCAGACAGACTGCCCTGGTGCCAGGTCACAAGACGGAGCTTCCAGAGCCTCAGGCCCCTCTGTTCCTCCTCTCCCCTTGGCAGCGCACAGAGAGCACAGGTTCCCTCCTAAGCCACAGGATCATTCCTGGAGGGGGAGCTCCAGCCCCGCCAGGGACACTCACAGTCTTATTCTCAGGGCCCCTGAGCACTTCAGTGGTAAAGATGGTCCCGGCTCTGCCTCTGTCACCCTACCCAGCCCACCATCCCCTAACTCCATATTCTTAACCAGATTTGAAATTGGGGTGCCTGAGGTAACATGGATGGACCTAGAGATGATCACACTAAGTGAAGTAAGTGAGAAGGAGAAAGACAAAAACCATATGCTAACACATATATGTGGAATCTAAAATGACACAAATGAACTTATCTATGAAACAGAAACAGACTCACAGACATAGAGCACAGACTTATGGTTGCCAAGGGGGAGGAAGGGTGGGGGAGGGATGGATTGGGAGTTTGGGATTAGCAGATGCAAACTATTATATTGGGTAAGTTCGTCCACATTTTCCCGTAAGATCTTACGAACTTTTTGGTCAACCCAGTATATAGACTGGATAAACAACAAGGTCCTACTGTATAGCACACAGAACTATATTCAATATCCTGTGATAAACCATAATGGAAAAGAATATGAAAAAGAATGTATATACATGTATAACTGAATCACTTTACTGTACAGCAAAGATTAACACAACATTGTAAATCAACTATACTTCAATAAAATCCATTAAAAAAAAAAAAAAAAGAGACTGGGTGCCTGAAAAGACAACCAAAGCCTATGATAAATACAGAAGTACCAGGCTGTGATTTGCAGACCCCCTTGCCTTCTTCTTCAGTCCATTCCCAAGGTCACCTCTTGAGAAAGTCTAGACTTAGCTGTGCCACTGGTGAGCTACGTGTAATCCTAATTAAGCCATTTCCCCTATGTGGGCCACGACTAAGAATGGTTGTGAAGTCAGAGGGTGGGGATGGAGGCCTGGACTAGATGCCTTTCAGTATCCGCTCCGATCCTGACTATTCTACCACACCCGTCTTACAGCACTAGCTGGCAATGGCATCCATCTTTACAGGTGACTGGAAGTCGGATGTTTAACTAATGTTGGAGCAGAATAATAATAATTATAATTATAATAATATGTTTCCAAGCATAGTTCCTGAAGTATCTACCAGTGACTCAGATGAAAGAGAAACCATTTCCCTTACTGACAATAACGATGGTACCTATAAACCCAAACCATGATCCGTGTACTTTCAGGGTAAGATGTGAAGAGCAGTCTTTACAATCAGTTGCCTGAGCGGGATCCTAGAAAGACGTCAACATACTTAAAAGAACACAGCTTCAGTCTCACTCCTTTATACTCCTTCCTCTTCCAAAGATGAAAAGTAAGTTCCTACTGGGAAGAGATGCAGCAACAGCCTCTGTTAGCGGAGCATATATGTGAGTTCAGCTACCAAGACTTCCTAGTCATCGTTATGAAAATCAATCTACCACTACTAGAGAAGAAAGCAAATAACAATTCCTCCTGGCATCCAAATAAGCTCGGCCTGGTTGGGTGGTGACAACTCAGCGTTGACCACTCTTAGGAGATGAAAGATTCCCTGTGCTGCCCGGAAATGAAGGTGAACCAACTGCCTCCTAGCATCCTCCACGCCCTGTGACCAAGGGTTGTTCAAGGGCGCCATTCCCTAAATGTGCTTCATAAGGGGTGGCAGCAGAGGGACAGCAAACTATGAAAACCACTTAGACATTTATGGATAAAATAACCCTGATGCTTCCAATACCTTGTGAATGACAGTCCTAAAGAAAATACCCTCAGTGATTCGCAATAAACTGACCTCTCAACATACGGAGTGCCAGACACAATGGTTAGTCAGTCAGATTAGTCAGACGCTCCATCTCCAAACAGACAGAATCTCAACCCAGAACCTTAGAGTGACTCAGTGGCATGCTTTGAGATCATCAAGTACAACCCTTACACTTTCTTTTGAAACTTAAGTTCTTTCTGTCACAGTCACACAGCTAACCAGGCCTTTTCTTTCTTTTTTTTTCAAATTTTATTGAAGTATACTTGATTAGCCAGCCCTTTTCATTCTCCACTTTAGTTTCTTTGATCACTAAGCCATGTGATCCCCTCAACCTGCCAAGTACCTGTCATGTATAAGAGGTTAGAAATAGCCCTGAAAAATATGTTTCAGTTCAACGGTTCCATGGGTTTCAAGAGAATGCAAGAATCTTCCATTCTTCCTCAGGAAATACTGACTGATTACTAGACACATTTGCTTTCATGGATATTCTTAAGCCAGAGGATCTGAAATGTAAAGATGACATTAAAGAAAAAAAATCTTTCCTTCAACGCTACATTAACGTTTAAGCATTTTCCAGAAGGGTAGTTGGAAGAAACAGCTATATTCAAATCAAAGCCTATGAACTTCATATGTCAAATGTACAGGCAAAGATTTCAGAACACAACCCTTTGTATGACTTCCACAGTTTACAGACAGCAAGCTATTAAGTTAGAGAACCTGAAGCAGCGCGCAGGATGTAACTCTCCTGCCTTCTCCCCTCCCCCCAAACAAACAAGCTATTTCTATCATTTCCAGATGGTTCTACTGTCACTATGTAAACATACGGGAGGAATATTCACCAGAAATGATGCTAAAAATAAGAAGTCTGGACTTTCCTCAAACTTTTAGTACCTCTTGAAAAAGAACTGTAGTCAGACACTGGAAACGAGAGATTCCTTCCCTTCCGTTATTTTTCGTGTTACTTAATAGTATATATTCTCTGTTAATCAACACATTTTTTTTTTTTTTTTGCAAATAGAAGTTGTGAAATGAACTAAAAGAAAAGTAAATCCTCCTGTGTTTGCAGCAACCCTACATGATACTGAATGGCTGGAGCACCAAACTATACTGATAGAATGTTATCTTTTTCTATTTCTAAGGGGAGTGTTATTACAGCAGTGATCACAAAGTTCCTTCAAATTTATAAAACCACTTCTTTGGAAAAAATGTTAAAAGGCAAGGAATCCTAAAAGAGTGCATTCTCTCGTTTGTCCCTATGGTGCTTTTTTATAACTAAAATTCAGTTCTGCCACATTCCTGCCATTCAGCAATGCCCATCTCATGGAACCAATGGGTAACCCAACTCTTCCCCACAACTCCTTGACCTCATGGTCACTGTCATGGTATGGTCTTCATCTTTTCTAATCCAGAACATAGCCCCAACCTCCAGTCTCTTGTACCTATAACCCACAAGAGTTTTACAAAATACAAATGAGACCATGCCTCTCCCCGCTTAACATCTTTTATTGTCCACAAGATGAAGAACGGATTCTTTAGCGAGGCATATAAAATCTGACCCTGCCTACCTAGACAGACTTTCACCCTCCACTGTCTCCCCAAGTACCTCGATGTTCTCTCTCTCTCCTATTTTTCCCCCCTCTCTCTTCTTGTCTTGGTGGTAAGATCCTACCCATTCTTTTAAGATCACATTAAAATTGAATTTTTCTGTGACCCCTATCCTTGACCCCTGAAGGGTCAGTCTATCAATTCCCTGCTGTGCCTGAACATATACTATATCCAACCTATACTGAAATTTTCTATTAGTGTCTCTCACAAAAACGGTGAGTGCTTTGAGGGCAGAGAGTATGTGTTTCTTATCTTTGTGCCCTCAGTCCCCCAGCACAGGGCCTGGGATACAAAGGTGTGTGGTAAGTATCTATTAGTGAGTGAAGAGAAGAATAAGTGAACGGGGAAAAAAGATCAACTCTGGATTATCAGGAGGGTAAGGGGAGGTGATGCTGCCTCTCCTCTCTCCCCCGCATCCACTGAGAGTGAGTCTGCCTTCTCCATCCAAGTTTCCTTCTTTCCTGCAGCTCACAAAGCCCCGTTTGTCTGCTCTCCTGGCTGCCTCACATCCCCAGTGTGACATGGCGATCAGCCAGCTCTGAGTGTGAAGGGTTTAGGAAGGATAAGGGAAAGGGTGGTGATTTCCCGAGTAGTCCGCCAAGCTCTGTTCCAACATTCCTTAACAGTTCCTTGGCATTTCACCTCTAAGATGGCACCCTGAGCACGCAGGGCAACCCCTCCCCTTCCTGTCCCAGAAACTGAGAAATAATGAAAAGATTTTTTTTTTTTTTTTTTGCGGTACGCGGGCCTCTCACTGTTGTGGCCTCTCCCGTTGCAGAGCACAGGCTCCGGACGCGCAGGCTCAGCGGCCATGGCTCACGGGACCAGCCACTCCGCGGCATGTGGGATCCTCCCGGACCGGGGCACGAACCCGTGTCCCCTGCATCAGCAGGCGGACTCTCAACCACTGCACCACCAGGGAAGCCCAATGAAAAGATTTTAATAAGAATCCAGCACTGGGCAAGAAAAGGAGTGGTAGACTAGAAACTCTGGTAGGAGAGGATTGAAGAAGGAAACCCCTGCCTAAAATGGCTTCTCAAAGATGAAGGACACGAGGGGAGTGGATACCAGAGCAGGAGGGGGGCCCAGGGAACCGCTGGAGGGATACGCTGGGGTCCTGCAAGAGGAGCCATGAAGCCAGTGCCCAGGTCTCACCCCTGCCTTGAGCGTTCAGCAGGAATGGGTGTGGGTCTGAGAAGCCCAGCAGGGACCAGAGGGCTGACAACATCCAGGCAGATCAGGGAGCCCTCGGGCCCAGAAGATAAGCCACCAGCATATCCCACCTGGCAGTTCCCCCAGCTCCAGCTCCACCTCACCTGAGAAGCACAGTCTGTGGCACACGTAGCCGAGCGGCACATCCCGCCTCCCCCTCACGAGCAGGTGACAGTAAAAGAGCATCTCTGATCAGAATGACAGAGAATCTCACAGCCAAGACTGAGCGATCAGCTAGAAATCACCAAATATTGGCAGAGTGCAAACGCCAAGAAAGAGAGTCATCGTACTCAGCAAACTGAAGACCTGACATCAGAGGACAGAGAGATGGAACAGGCGACCCAGAACTTTAAAATGCATATAGTTTATACTCCCTGAGAGACTTAATATGCCCATGAGAAAAGAATGAACTAGATACCCTGAAGATTAAAGTTGGATTGTTGAAATAAAAACTCAACAGCTGGGCGAAATAACAGGATGGACAAGATTGAAGAATAAATTAAAACAGGGGGGTTGAGTTGAGGAACTCAGCTTAACACAACAAAAAGATACAAGGTATTTAAAAAAATTAAGAAACAAGGCAGCAGACCTAGAAGTTCCAATATTCATGCACTAGGGATTCCACAAAGAGAGAACACAGAGAACAAAGCATAAAAACTACTCGAAGAAATAAAGGAGAACAATTTCTTGGAATTTAAGGAACTCATGAGACTTCAGATTAAGAATACAATTAAGGGGGCTTCCCTGGTGGCGCAGTGGTTAAGAATCCGCCTGCCAACTCAGGGGACATGGGTTTGATCCCTGGTCCGTGAAGCTCCCACATGCCGCGGAGCAACTAAGCCCATGCACCACAACTACCGAGCCTGTGCTCCAGAGCCCGCGAGCCACAACTACTGAGCCTGTGTGCCACAACTACTGAGCCGGCATGCCACAACTACTGAAGCCCACATACTAGAGCCCATGCTCCGCAACAAGAGAAGCCACCACAGTGAGAAGCCCGCGCACCACAATGAAGAGTAGCCCCCGCTCGCCACAACTTGAGAAAGCCCGTGTGCGGAAACAAAGACCCAACACAGCAAAAAATAAATTAATTCATTAAGATACAATATTAAAAAAGAAAAGAATACAATTAAGTACAGAGCAACATGAATGAAAAGAGACCCATGTCCTAGTAAAATTCCTGATTCTCCCATCCCAAAATCTCAAATGCTTCCAGAACAAAATTAATTATTTTATAGATTATTTTATAAAGGAATAAGAATGAGATGGACTTCAGATTTTTAATAGGCACCAGACGATAGATTTGCTTAGTCTACACTACAACAGCCACAAGGTGGAAGCAACCCAAGTGCCCATCAACAGATGAATTGACAAACAAAATATAGTCTATATGCACAATAAAATATCCAGCCTTAAAAACGAATGAAATTCTGATAAATGATATGACACGAATGAACCTGAAAACGTACTAAATGAAATAAGCCAGGCAGAAAAGGACAAATAGTGTATGATTCCAAGTATATGAGGTAACCAGAATAAGCAAATTCATAGATAGAAAATAGAACACAGGTTACCAGAAGCAGGGAAGAGGAGGCAATGAGTGTTATTATTTAATGCATACAAAGTTTCTGTCTGGGGTAATAAAAAAGTTTCGGAAATAGAGTGGTAATGGTTGTACGATACTGTGAATTTATTGATACTTAATGCTACGAAATTGTACACTAAAAAATTATTAAAATGGTAAATTTTATGTAACGTATATTTCAACACAATTTTTAAAAAGGAAAAAAAATAAGTAGGCAACATGAATAGACCAATTACCATTGAAGAAACCGAAAGGACAAAGATCTGCCTTGAAAACAGGTGACACACCTACATAGTTTTGCAGGCAAGATCTGCCAGACCTGACAAAGGACTAGTATCCAGAATACATAGAGAACTCCTACAAATCAATAAGGAAGAGATAACTAACTCAGTAGACAAACAGACAATGGATATAAACTGGCATTCCACAGAGGAAATGCAAATGGCCTATAATCAAGTGAAAAGAAACTAACCTCACTAGTTAACAGAGATATGAAAATGAAAGGAACTAGGTACCATTTTTCATCCATCAGATAAATGAAAAGGAAAACTGACAATACCAAGTGTTGTTGAGGATATGGGGAAATGGGTACTCACACGCTATGCAGATGGTACTATAAATAAATAAAGCCTCTTTGGAGGGCAAAGGGGCAGCAGTTATTAAAATTTTAAATGCACGTGACCTATCACCCAGAATCTATCCTAGAGAAATACTTGCAGATGTGCCAAAGGGAGTATATTTTTCCAATTAGAAGCAAACAGTCTAGTGATATGAAAATGGTTAAATAATCTGTGGTATGGGACTTCCCTGGTGGTGCAGTGGTTAAGAATCCACCTGCCAGTGCAGGGGACACGGGTTCAAGCCTTGGTCCGGGAAGATCCCACATGCCACGGAGCAACTAAGCCCGTGCGCCACAACTACTGAGCCCATGTGCCACAACTACTGAAGCCTGCGCGCCTAGAGCCCGTGCTCCGCAACAAGAGAAGCCACCGCAGTGAGAAGCCCGCGCACTGCAACCAAGAGTAGCCCGCACTCGCCACAACCAGAGAAAAGCCCGTGCGCAGCAATGAAGACCCAACGCAGCCAAAAATAAATAAATAAAATAAATTTTAAATCTGTGGTATGTTATACTACAGAATTCTATGCATCTGTTAAAAGGAATGAGATAGGTTTGTATACACTGATGTGGAAAAACCTCTAGAATACACTGCTAAGCTAAAAACAAAGAGAAAGTTTCAGAATGAAGCATACAGTATGAGATCATTTATTTAAAACAAAACAAAGCAAAATAAACCCACAATCTAAAACTACAGATTTATTTAAATGCACAGAAAAAAATCTGGAGGATAAGCATTAAATTGATAACAGTAACTACTTCTATGGGTAGCACTGGGGTGTGAGGTATAGTTAAAGAGGACTTAAGTTTCATCTGTATGTTGACTTTTTTCTAATAAAGAAAATGTATACGTGTATTACTTATATAATTAGAAATAAAGTAACTTAGAAAACAAGAGGCCTGCAGCCATCAGGCCTCATGAGAAAGCAGAGTTGAAAATGATGGCTCCTGCTGAGTACCGGCCCCTTCGTTTCCTCTTTGTTGCAAAAAAAAGGTTGTGATCCATCAATTTTGACTGTCTCTTAGTATTTTCCCTGCTGCTACTTCTAACAGAAAAGGCATTAAATTCCCCACCCCTATCTCCCTTCAGATCCTCATCTTCCTTCTCTTTAAGCATCTGCCTTTCTTTCTACTGGCTCTGAATCTAGGATTAAAACTCAACAGAATAGGAAGGAAAGAACAAATTTAAAGAGGCTAAGTCATCATTTTGTCACATCTGAAGTTCAAAGGCAGACTGTATTTGCAAAGACTACCACAGTGATCTCTCATCCCACGTGCTCTTCGTTTTTTATTATTATTTAATAATACTTTAAAAAATAATTTATTTATTTTTGGCTGCATTGGGTCTTCGTTGCTGCAGGCTTTCTCTAGTTGCAGTGAGCGGAGGCTACTCTTCGTTGCTGTGCACGGGCTTCTCATTGCAGTGGCTTCTCTTGTTGCGGAGCATGGGCTCTAGGCACACGGGCTTCAGTAGTTGCAGCACATGGTTTCAGTAGTTGTGGTTCACGGGCTCTAGAGCGCAGGCTCAGTAGTCGTGGCGCACGGGCTTAGTTGCTCCGCGGCATGTGGGATCTTCCCGGACCAGGGATCGAACCCATGTCCCCTGCATTGGCAGGAGGATTCTTAACCACTGCGCCACCAGGGAAGTCCCCCACGTGCTCTTTATACCAATGGGGCTTTGACACTCCTCCTGTTGGGAGTGGCGGAGGCTATATCCCTTCCTCTTGAATCCTGACAGGCTTGTGACTACAGAAACGACTCTCTGTGGCTTCTAAGACCTGGTTCTCTTGGCATGCTCATTCATGGGCCCCAGCACCACCTCACCATGAGGAAGCCCAAGGAGCCCAGGGAGGACAACCCAGCTGAGCTCGCAGCTGACAGCAAGCACCCATCTGCCAACCATGAGATTAAACCAACGGATCCTCCAGTCCCCTGTGGAGCCACCCCAGCTGATGCTGCACGGAGCAGAGATGAGCTGTCCCTGCTGGGCCAGGCCACATTACACGAGCGAAATAACTGTTGTCATCAGCCACTAAGTCCTGGGTTTTGTTGGTTTGTTACAAGGAAGCAGACAACTGGAACAGCTTCCCTCACGAACGTGGGCTTGGTTCACTCCAGTGCACCAGGCCAGCAACTATCTAACACAACTATCTAACACTTTAGAAGACATGGTAAGGAGGTGGTGAGGGGACATAGAGGGACGTCTGCAACAGGCAGAGTCAGATCAGGTGAGCTCTGAGGCTCCTTCCCACAGGGAGACTGTACAATGAACATCCTGGGCTGAGTGCTTACGCACTTCCCAGCACCACCTTCTCTTAAAAGGGAAGATCGTTTTCTCCAATGACATTTTACCTTTCAGAAAGCTGCCGGATCTGTGGAATTCCCATATATTTGTGGAAGTGCTCCAGAACATTCATTACGCCCTGAAGAAGATTAGCAACTTCTCCATACTGCCTTCTCCTGGTCATGGCTCTGCAAGGAAATAGGAAGTTGAGGACTCCAGAAAAACACTAAGGACACAAGATACAGATATGGACCAACCTACTCTCAGCTCTAAAACAGACATCAATTCAACTTAATAAGCATTTCCTGAGCACTGAATATATATGGTGCTGTGCACTGGGGGAGAAAAAAAAATAAGACCAGGTCCAAATGCTTAAGGGAACATGAGTTAGTAAGGGAGAGCAACAGGACACATCTAAGTAGTACCAAGTAGGATGAATGGAGCTCTAAACAGAAGTCCAAGTTACGTGCTCTGGGACGTAGGAAAGAATGTGTGAGTGATGGAGTCTCCCTGGGCGGGGGAAGGGGAATCTGGGAAGACTGTGGATTTGGGATTTGGGATTTGGGTATTATGGATCAGCTGGCTTTTGACAGACAGCAGGGGTCGGGATGTTATTATTGGAGGGTTACGGCATTTGAGCAAACCAAACATATCTCAGGACACAACAAAGAGCATGTATATGCACTTACATGTTAACTCAAATCTGTAGACTTTAAGCCAATGTTAAGCAACTCTGTGTATGTTTAGGTGTGTTTAGGTTCCCTGCTGCTAAGGTTAATGAAGCTTAAATAAAAGGATGCTGATAAAATCAACAGTTACACACAGCAAGGAAGGAACAAACGATTAGATTTGAAATTTTCATTAGGATTGGGTTTTTTAATTAAACGTATAATTTATGACTTCCTTTACAAGGCATTTAAAAAGACAGGCTCAATTTCAAGCCAAGGAGTTACGTTGCTATCACTGCCTGGTCTGCTGGTTTGTTGGAAAGCACTGAGCACCTGGGGAAAGGGACAAGGACACTGCTCTTCCAGTCTCCTATGGGCCTGCTGTCCTCTCCGATCACTGCTCGCAGGAGAACAGGCCAGGGTTCACTGAAGACCATGCAATCTCTGGGAGAGACCAGGAAGGAGTCTGTCCCCTACTTCCCCCAACTTTGGACACTGTGTCTAAATTCCTATGGAGGTGCTCTTTCTTTATCCACACATGAGATTACACTGAGGCTGGGACAGGGGCAATTCTCATGAGACAGACCACAAAAGTGAACAGGAATATCAGAATCTTCTAGGAAAGGAGGCCTTTGGGCTGCTTCATTGTGGTCAATAACCAACTCTTCCTTTTAATACTGTTTCTCATGTTCTCATGTACCATTCCCTATAGTTCCCCTACAAGCCAAACAGAAAGCTTCTGCCTTTGGACAAGTGGGTGGAAAAAAAAAGAAAGAAGTGGGTACAAGGATCTGTTTCCATAAGGCATGTTCAACGACAGTGCAACTGAGCCCAACATAAGCAGGAAAACTTGCCAACGTGCAGGCTGGGGGCGTGATTACAGCCCTACACTGCCTCGTCAGCCTCCGTGGTAGAGATCTACCACATGGAAATGACCTGTGCTCTTGAAGTCATTCTCCACATGCTTTTTGGGCCCCTTCAGACTCACCTGCCCCTCACCTCAAAGTCTCGGGTGTCTGTTACACGTTGAGCACCCGAGAGCACAAAGCCAAAGTGGTGCCTAAACATCTGAGATCGCTTTGCAGGAAGTGGGCCAGGATGATGAGACTCTCCTGGCTGAGAAGTAAATAAACCTACGGTGCCATCTCCTCTGATACATTTATTTCCCGTGGACCTGAAAGGGACCGCTGACGTGCTTACTCGAGGGAATCAACGCCGCCCGCCAGCATGTGCAGGTGGTTCAGCGTCGTGATCGAGGTGGTCAGGTGGCGTTTGGCGTGATCTAACTGCTTGATGTCGCGGGTGATTTCCTTCACCTAAACAGTGAAAAACCACAGGAGAAAAAGGAGGAGGGTTAAAACAGACGTCAACCGGTCTGCCAGTGGCCTCCGGAGAAAATAATGCAAACGAAATAGGGACAAACATACCTCGCGTTAGCCCTCGGAGAAAACACAGGTGTCCTCCCAATACATACTCAAAATAATTTCCAATCAGCCCGTTTACATTTAATTGGGCATTTCTTCAGCAGACTTTACCCAGGGTTACAAAATCCTCAGTTGTGAGAATGAAATGAACTCTATTCTTCACCCCAAGTAAAGAGGAGTGAGCCACATGGTGACTGAGTATGGAGCACACGGTGTCCAGCAGCCAAGGACGCCGATCTCCTCCTGAACAAGGTCAGGGAAGTATGCCTTCTGGCACCGGGGTTACTAGGTTCCATACAAAATGGATAGCAGAGTATGACTCAGCTAATTCTATTGAGATGGGCTTTATTCGTGGATCTAGGGCTTATTATCCGGTCTCCAGATTTCTCCTCAAATCTCAAGAAGACTGAAATGTAACCCCCACAAAGTAAGCTTAACATGACATCATTAAGAGCAGAGCCTTCAGGGAGACAGATGGCCATCAGGGGAGTAAAATGCCAACAGTGTTGATCCAGCGGGTCCAAGAGAAAGAAACTCTGTAGCTGGGAACGTAAGTATATTTAAGTCACTAGAAAAGTACATTCAGTAGTGAGGTGGGAACAATTCTCCACCTTTACTAACACCCAGGCGGACTCTTCACTAAACTGCCTGAGTCCATGCTGAACAAGAAACTTTCTGAAGAGCAATTAGGTTCCCCAGGTTCTATGACACCCGGAGGGAAGGGAGCGCCCTGGATACCAGGCACAAACATCCTAGTTACTGGAAACATAGGTCTCCCATTAAAAGTGAAAAAGGCCGGTAGTGAGTTAAATTCACATGACCTGATTTTTTAGAGTTTGATCATCCTGGGTAGAGTTACGAAGTAAAGGTCACGACCTGTACAGCTGAGATCCACACCTACAAAGCTGCAAGGCTGACCTGGATCCTAGCAGAGAAAGCGTCTTTCACGGGGACTTGGCCCATCAAGCCTGCTCTCTCTGTGACCCTCAGGCCACCAAAATGTCTCTATTTCTATCGTGGGGGTTTGGGGAAGAGGTGAAGAACCTACCACACTTTTACCAAATAACTGAGTCTGGGGGGAGAGACGATCAAGACTGATATAATAAACTAGATATAGGAGTTCGGCCTTATAATCTAATTACCCTTCCAACTCTGAAATAAATCATCATTCTCTTTCCCATCAAAAAAAAAAAAAATCCCTGTACTTCTTCCTGGGTTCCTTAGCTCCAGCACTAGCATCAGGGGTCTTCAACTACTGTGTTAAAAGTCAGCGTCATCTACCAGTCTTCTCATTCCTGCAGGTCCTGCATCATTAGTCAGTCATTAAATCCGGAACATTCTTCCTCTGCCTCATCTCAAGACTCTGTCCCTTCTGCTCCTCCTCCGGGCCCTCGCTGCTTTGCACCGGAGCTCACTGGTCCCTTCACTCCCAGTGTTCCCCATCTCTCCCCATCACACACCCTGTGCTTCCCTAGACAAACCCAACTTCTTGTTATTCCCCAAATAAAGCCCTTAATGGCAGCTCACGCAAGTGGTGCTCAGGCCACACCGGTTCACCTGACCGGTTCGCAAAACAGAATGCTGGTCGTTAATTTACCTTAACTGTTACCCCTGGGCAGCCAAAAAAGGACAGAACAGGACATGGCAGGTTTGGGAGTCAGACAGTTCTCAGATTGAATCTCGGCTCTTTCACTCACCGACTCGGTGTCCTAGACCAAGTGGCTCAGCCTCACCGAGTCTCAGTTTCCTCACTGATAAAACGGTCAATCATAAAAATAATAATGAGAGGAAAACCGAGTTCGTAAGGCTGTTGTGAGGGCAAAGTTAGATCACTTGTATAAAGGAACGGGCACAGTGCTTGGCACAGTGAAAGAGCTCCACAAATATCCTCTTCTTCCCTTTAGCAAAGCACCGTCTGGGGAAGCAGACTGCTTTTTTTTTTTTTTTTGGCCACACCACACGGCTTATGGGATCTTAGTTCCCCGACCAGGGATCAAACCCACGCCCCCTGCATTGGAAGCGCAGAGTCCTAACCACTGGACCGCCAGGGAAGTCCCAGACTGCTTTAAAATAAAACATCTACTGGCGTTAGGAGCGGTCTACTCAGACTGTTATTGCATCCCCCCTCAGCTTCCAGAGGGAGCGTGGTCCAGACTAGCAGATCAGAATCCTAAGTGCTCATGAACCTCCACAATTCTGTGATGTACACACAAATATTACCTCCACTTCACAGAGAGGCAGCTGAGGTACAGAGGGGGTAAGTGACTTGCTTAAGGCCCCCAGGGAGGAAGGAGAGAGGGTGGATCTGAAGGCAGGCGGTCTGACGTCAGAGGCCATGCGGCTCACTAATGGTATCCAACTGTCCCCTCTCCCACCCCACCGCCCCATGCCCTCCGCTGAAGCCAGGCCCGCCCCTGCCGCCTTCCACAGCCTGTCCAGTCTTGCCAAATGGCCACTGAAGAGAACTGAAGGGTCCATGGGAGTGTGACCTCGGATCTGTTCCTGAGTAGATTATAATAAGATGTAGGCAGAGAAGTCTGGGAGGGTTTAGGCGTTTTTATAACCAAAACGAGTAGGGGGAAAAGAATGACATTAATAATAGCTTTCGTTCATTAACCCCAGCCCAGTACTATGCTCTGTGCTCTTCATACGTTTAATTCTTACAACATCCCTTTGAGGTAGTTACTATTCTTATTAAGAGTGGAAGAAACTGGCGGGCCTCTCGGTCGGTGGAGGTCCCTGAACACATCACCCGAGGGCAGCACTGCGTAGAGGGAGAGCTTAATCAAGCCCCTCAGCACGTATCACAGGCAGGATGCGGCCCACCTCCCAGATCCAGGTCCAGTTTTCAAGCAATGCCAAGTTACATGTCATACATCTGAACTGAGAAACACGTGATATAAACAAATGCTAGAGAAAGGAATCTAAAATGACTAGGAAACTATTTTGGGGAAAGGAGAAGAAGAGAACTTTCCCTGTTTAAAAACAGGGCTGCAAATACAGGGCAGCAGAGACAGTGAGTCACTGCATGTCTAGCGGCACCTCCTGAATGGACGTCGTCCCAGGGCCAGCACTGGAGACGTGGGCGCTGTGCTTGGCAGGAAGAGGGAGAACAAGTCTATTGACTAGTGTGACTGGACGAGAAGCCAACTTCCTCTTCCGGCGCAAAAATGTCCGGAAGAGACCGGAACTCACCATTTGCTCCGATTTTTCTGCTTTGTCCTTGATGTCTTTGATTTTTCCAAAGAGTTGCTGAATCGCTTTCTGGGCCTCTTCAAGTGCCTAGAATAAGAGCATAAATGAAAAACAAGGCAGCACCGGTCCCTACACTGTGATCAAGTGCAGCCTCAGAAGAAAATGCCTAAAGCTCTCTTGCTTCGCTGCACTTGCACTGACAATTTTACCAGACCTGAGGCCGAAGCAGCAGAGGCAGAGGGAGTCCACCATTTGGATACAGGCAAATAAACACTCAGAGCTCTTGCCAAGTGGCATCATAAAGTTTTAATTTAAAAACTAAACTATTTCCCTCTGTATCAGTGATTACTACACATAATTACTACACATATTTCCCTCTGTATCAGTGATTACTACACTGATGACATCACTGTCATCAGTGATGAAAACAAATAAATAAGACATGCACATCTGTGTGTATATGTGTGTGTGTGTGTGTGTGTGCGCACGTATGCAGTAACCTTCAAAACCCTGAAGAGAGACATAGGTGGCTCAAAGTTGGGGGTAGGGGAAGCTCTGGGTTTTGAGAGTTCCAGAAGATGATGCCATCAAAAAAAAAAAACAGTCACGGCTGCACATGGGGACTCCAAAATCGTGGGCAGACCTTAACGACATCTGTAAGTACCCCACTTGGAAACCAATGAAATGAAGTTAGAAAGGAATACTTACACCTAACGGTGAGCTAAATGTTTCCACTGAAATAAAAACCAACAAAGATGGATGCCACCCATTAAAAGCATTACAACCCACAGTGGTAATTGCGTGAGTCTGGGAAGCAGTATTAGGGGAGGGGAGAGGGCGCTCAGCCGCACACGTGAAGAACACATGTACTGGTGAAAGAGGCAGCAGCCAAAAGAACTCCCACTTTATTTCATTGAACGCACTTTATTTTGGATTTAAGAGTGGCCTGGGGACTTCCCGGACGGTCCAGTGGTTAAGACTTCACCTTCCAATGCAGGGGATGTGGGTTCGATCCCTGGTCAGGGCACTAAGATCCCACATGCCTCGCGGCCACAAAACCGAAAACACAAAACAGAAGCAATAGTGCAACAAATTCAGTAAAGACTTTAAAAATGGTCCACATCAAAAAAGTAATAATAATTAAAAAAAAAAAAAAAGAGTGGCCTGCCCTAACATGGCTTCCCGAACCCTTTGTAAATGTAATGACAAGGCCAGCATCGCCCTAGAGCTGTGTGTGGCCACCTGTGCCTGCAGGGGGGAAATAGCCAGCCTCCCTGAGGACACCCTGACAGAGGAAAGAGGACAGTAAAGCTGCGACTTGGGGAGAAAGTCAAAAGCCCTGACAGAGGTATTTGAACCTCCGCCTTCAGTAGAACCCAGCAGAAGAGCTACCTCTAGACTATGAACTAACACGTTTTCTTTATGGCTGAAAAACATGCTCAAAAAGCAAACTTAAGTCTGCTTCCGCTGCAGGAAGTTCCTTCCTTGTTGGAAGGAGGGATTGTATCTCCCTGTCTTTCCCAGGTTTCCAGGAGGCCCACTTCTCCTGATGCTGGGACTCCTTCCTTCCCCTGCAGCTCCTCGCTCTGTGTGTGGCTCAGTCCCAGACAGAGCTCTCTTCTGACCTTCTTCATCTCTGGGATCTGCAGGGGTTTCACGCCTGGGGACAAGGATACCGAGCTTCTGCGTGTGACTATGTTATGGCTTCCTTTACCCGTTTGTTGCCAAGTCTGAGGTGATGCTAGTCGAATAAACAGCGGCTCACACCACCTCCTGGGACAGGCAGGGAGTGGGCGTTTGCTCTGCTGGATCGCTTCACTTATATCTACCAAGGCTGGGGAGCAAAGAAGCTTTTATACTTGTCATTTCTCTCACCTGGACAGAGGTATTTTAATCATCAGAAGGTTTGGTCTTAGAACAACAGTTGGCATTGCTATCAGAGACCAAAATCCGTAACTCGGGAAGTTTTACCTGAAGAGTAGTAACCAATCAAAAGGGGCGATGGAACGGAATTGGGCCTCACTGAGCAGCCCCTCTCAAACCCATTCCCTCCCAAGAGGGTGCCTCACTCAGCAGCTGCTTCCTCTCTGCTTCCTACCATCCTGCCTCCCTCACTCCCAGATTCAGCACCCCCAAAACAGTTGTGGTGCAGTGAGAAATCCCTCCACTTTCCAGCCAGAAGGCAGGAGTTTGAGGCCTGTCTCTGCTGTCACATACCAGCAGGGCAACCTCTCTAGGGATCAGTTTCCTCATCTGCAAAGTGGTGACGATGCCACCTACTTCAGGTGTTGTTGGGAAGACTCAATGACATAATAGGTGTTGAAAGCTACACAGATATTAGGTCTATTTCCAGGGCTTTTGACCAGCCTGGGCAAATGCATGTTTGCACCTAGGGATACATACATATATATCAAGTGGAGATATCAAGATGGACATATGAGTCTGGAGCTTGGAAGAGAGAAATTGAAATTCAGAAGTCATCAGCTTATAGATGACACTTAAGTCTGTAGGACTAAAAATCACCTAGGAAGAGGGTACAGACAGAAGAGAAAAGAAGAGAAGAGAAGATGGCCCAGGGCTGAGCCCTTGGACACTCCAATGTTCAGCAGTCTAAGAGAAAAAAGGAGGGAGGAAAGATGCAAGAGAAAAACCACCAGTGACAGGAGAGAAAATCAGGGACTATGGTGTCACAGAAGCCAAACAAAAGTGTTGGAAGGAAGAGGAAAAGAGTGATTATGTCTTACATTGTTGAAAATTCACGTAAGATTAGGACAGAGGATGACCACCAAACTGGACACCAGGGAAGTCACTGATGACCTTGACAAGAGTGATTCCAGTGGAGACAGTGCGTGTGAGAGCAGGGGCCAGCAAATGATGGCCTCGGGGCCAAGCCCAGTGTGCCACCTGTTTCTGTAAACAATGACAGCTTGGATCACACAATCCCGTTCATTTAGGAATTGTCTGTGGCCACTTGCTCCACGTAACAGCAGGGATGGGTAGTTGCCAGAGACCAGATGGCATATAAAATCTAAAATACTTACTACCTGGTCCTTAATAGAAAATGCTTGCTGACTCCTGGTATAGACTATTTTTTCAAGAAGCTTTTATTGTGAGAAGACAAGAGAGTACACAAGAAGAGGAGAAATTGATTGGGGGGGTAGGGGGTGGGTAATGGGACAGTTTCGGAAGAGAAGGACTTTTTTATAATGTTCTTGAATTGTTTACTGTTTAAGTACCAGCTCTCTAACGGGGCTGTAAGTACCCTTTAGAGTGTGGCCCAAGGATATGAATGGCACTCTTAAATCCCCTATGGTTCAGGCAATTGCCCATTCTGGTGGCCAGAATGACAGGCCCAGCTGATAAGTACTGTCTCAGTATAATCACCACTAGCTCCTTCTCACTCCAAAAGTGACTCTGATGATAAATCATATGATCACCTCAACTACAGCATCTAACCAAAGCTGGAGCACAGCTGGAACTCGACAAACATGTGCCAACAGATTAAAAACATCGTGGGGGGGCTTCCCTGGTGGCGCAGTGGTTGAGAGTCCGCCTGCCGATGCAGGGGACACAGGTTCGTGCCCCGGTCCGGGAAGATCCCACATGCCGCGGAGCGGCTGGGGCCGTGAGCCATGGCCGCTGAGCCTGCGCATCCGGAGCCTGTGCTCCGCGACGGATGTGGGAGGCCACAACAGTGAGAGGCCCACATACCGCAAAAAAAAAAAAAAAAAAACATCGTGGGGCACTTCTCAGAAGAGTAGCAGTGCTGAGGCTACTGTTCTGGATGAGGTAGGATGACACCCATGGCTTTCCCTAACTCCAGGCACAACTGTAAGCAGTGGTTCAAAAACACGGCATCACACTTTCTGCAACTGTTACCTATTTGGCTAATGTGGAATCTAAGGCTCCTGACGCTGCCAGGGGTGAGTAAATTCTAACCCCCCGGAACCTTCTAAAACATGTTGCCTCGTGGCACGGAAAAGCACTACAGAGGCCCTTGCCGGCAACTGCGCACCTTCTGGGGCACAGCTTGCATGAAATTCTGTGATCTTGCTGGTCATGTCATGGTATAAGGATGTGCTGATGGGATTGTAGCCATCATGTTCTGGCCAAACACTCTAAGACACATGACATTCAGCTAAGAAAGGCAAAAAGGGCCAGTTCTATACTTAGATCTCAGGGCTGAAGAAGTTTCCACGATCCTTTCTCAGAGAAAGGGTTTCTATCCCTATTTTTCTCTTACTCTCCATCTGGCATCCTACCAGAGTTGTCTCTGCTCAAGGTACCACTTTTTTCTTTCAGCAAACAAGTGAGACTCACACAATCTTACATTTCACAGTCTTAAAGAAAGACAAACTGTCTGCCAGATTTTTTTTTTCAGGCTGGAATACTTTCACTTGTTATAACAATGCACTGAAGTAGAGAAAATTTAATATAATTCACTTTCCAGAGTCAAAAAGGTTCTTCTGAAGCATTCATTCCGTCAGCAAGTCCATTCTCAACACACACCCTAACATTTGATATCTAATGTCTAAAAATCAATCACACAGGAAGAGGACTGTTTTGTAATTGGAAAAATCATAAGACCTATAAAAGGTTAAGATTTTATTTTTAAGTAACACTAAAATACTTTTATACGTAGCTAATCAGAAAATGTGCTGAAAGAAAGATTCTGGCACTGTCCCTGGACACTCTTTAAAATGAAATGTGGCTACTTTTCCATTCCAGGCTGTATGTGGATTAAAAACAGAACTAATCACCCAAAAATGTCTGCTTTCAACCCACCCTTACCGGAGTTTCTGAATCGAGCACTGGAGCGTGGCTGCAGCCTGCATGCGAGGGTGCTATTAGGAGGCAGTGGTCGTCCTCTTTACTAACTCAAATCCTGCAATCATGGGATGCAAGGCGACCCACCGAGCTGACCCAGAAGACTCAGCAGAACCAATTATGCTATCTCTGTATTTTTGTGCATCATTAACTGTAACCATTCTTCTTAATTTTCCTTGCCTCCTGAAGCAGACTCTGAACAGGCTACCAAAGCCACACTAGGTCACGTGCGCAGAAGATAAGCAGCATGGAACCTGGCACAGACCCCACTGCTTTCTTCTTCTTTCATCTCTTTTTTCTCCCCAGCACTGTGTCAGCCACCTGTGTAGATAGAGCGGATCCGAGCCAATGGAAATGCCTTGAGAAATTAACATCCCCTCTGGCTCTTAGACGCATCGAACTTTGCAGTTTGCTCTATGAGAGAATTATATTGCCTTTATCCTGTGAGTCCACGGGCAGCCTTTAAGAGATTGAAAACTGAGATCCCATTTGCTGCCACTACAGGAAGGAGGAAGAGGCTGCTCATTTTCAGAAGAACTAATATGGCATTCTGTTCTTTGAAAAAAAATAAGGTGCTAATATTCAAGGTTACTGGGAAGAAAACGATATTTTCCCACTTATTCTGCTATCATTTCTGTGGTCCAACTTTACATCTGTCTGCCGGTTCCCTTCCTATTATTTGGAAAAACAATGTACTGTTTTAGTAAAAAGCAGGGGTTTTTTGAACCAGCAGACTGGGATTCGAATGCCGGCCTTGCCACTTACTGTGTGATCTCTGGTAAGCCAGTTAACCTCTAGGAGGCGCAGACTCACCATTTCTAGAACAGGGACAACAGTCCCAACCCAGAGACTTGTTGTTAGGAAAACAGGGCTTAGCAGTAAACACCTTGGGTACTGTTTACTCAGTACTGCCTTCCTCCTGGGAGTCTTCCTCTCACTGTGTTCTGAGTCGCTGTCCCAGAGGCAGTCCAGGCCTAAGCTGGGCCACCTGGCGCTTTTCTGTGATTTTCCAGAACGAATTGGGAAACAAAGTTTCTCTCTCTCTGGTGGTGGCATCCCCACGATGTGAAATTAGGGTAGATAGTAGCTGGTCTCCAGGTAGAGACAATGAAGCCGACTCCCAGAGAGAGACACAGACAGAAAGACCCAGAGCTGTATTCCAGGGCCACCTTCCGCTGTTTGAAAAGCCCAGCTGAGAAACTACTCCTTCACAAACTGACTGTTCAAAACAAGACACAAGAGGCTTCCAAGTAATCCCCCTTTTGCCTAAACCAGTTTGAGCTGGGCTTTTGTCTTCTGCAGTCGAGAGAATCCTGACGGAGGATGCAGCTCACAGAAGGGGTTTACTAAATGGTAATTATTAATATTATTCCCAGATCTCCCAGATAGAGTGTGACATTTCAGATGAGACTGTCCCTCTGAGAACCAAAGGTTGTCGATCCGTATTTTAGAGCTTTGCCAATAGGCTGGTTAAGTTCAACATCAGCAGGCACACACACAAGAGTGGCTCATGGATCGGAGGGTGGTCTCCTTGAACCATGTTGTAAATGAGCCATTCTCCAGGGGAAAAAAAAGTTTCAATCTTTTGTTCGCCCCGTCAACAAAAAGTGAGTGCCTACTATATGCACTAAGCTAGATACGGAGAGAAAACGTTCGCAGATGGGGACACATCTTTAAAGAGCTTGTGAGGGATACGCGAGAAACAAATAACTACAAGATGAGAACGACAGAAAGAAGTATGAATGCCAGGATCATTTGGAAAGCAAAGGACTCCGCAAAAATGTTGCTGAGGGCGACCACATCTGATGAGCCCTGAACAAAGTGCCCTGTGACATCCACTAAAGGCAGACACCTATGGGTAAGTAGCCTCTATTTACGGAATGTCCCTTCTTTTGACACTACTGGCTAGCCTGGTACCACTGAGAGCTGTTGCTATGGAAACAAGGCATCCCCGGCTAGAGCAGAGGTGCTTTAAGAACTCTCAGCAATAAAAACAACGCAGCCCATTCCCCACAATGGTGCTAAACAGGAGCAGAGGCTCCAGGGATCTCACCGCCATGGACGGCTGCATGTGCACAGCATCACGCTTCTCTGTGTCCTTGAACACACTAGGTACCTTCCAGGCCTGGCAGCCCCGGTCAAATGCCAGACGGGCACCCATCAGAGGCAAAGCATTGGTGCTAACGTTAATTCCTCCTTAGCCCATTCAGAAACCTCGAGTATAAAGGGGCTTTATTTAAAGCACAGATTTCTTTCCAAGTTTGTGAACCAAAAGAATATAAAGGGCAAAAGGAGTAATTTTCACCTTATTTGTTAAAATGCTCTGTTCCACCTGTTACTTTAATTTACGATGTCTGCAAACCACATCCACTGAAAATGTGAACCAAAGAGTTCATTTTTATTGTTTTTAGGAAACAAGCCAGAAATTAAAATTGTAAGACAGGGCTGGGACACAAATTCAGCAGTACCCAAACAAGACTAAACATTTAGATTTTAAAGTTCTGCTTATTCCTGTTATCACCTGTAACTTAAATCTGTTCCTCCTGAAATAGCGGGGAGGGGGTAATGCACTCAAGCACAGCCTCCTTTGATGAAATGCAACCCCTGAGGATGAGCGCATTTAAAGCAACAACTCCAAATGGAGTCGGAGAAGGAAAAATTCAAGCAAGAGTCTCAGTTGCTTTGCTGAATAGAAGGTACAGAAATGCAATACTGTAGAAGATGGGGGCACATTTAAAGGAACAATCTGCCTGAGTTTAACAAAGGCCTATCTCCCGCAAATAGCTAGGACTTCCCAGCTGCCAAGTGAAATTCAAATCCCCCACTGCAGTCACTCAGTAACTCTCATCTGTGTTACGGGTTTTGATTCAGGGCTTCATCTGGGGTTGACTTCTGGATGCTCCTTCAGCTGCTTTGCAGAGACACCTCCTGTGCCAAAGCCCTTCAGGCTACGGCCCGCCTTGGGGTTTCATCTGGATGACTTTCTCTTCCTGTTTCACCTCCCTTCAGGATCGGGTCCCACGTGTTCAGGACCACAGGTGCTCAGTTCTCTCCTTCCCTCCTGGAGTTCCTCTCTTCATGCTGAGAGGGGCCCAGCTGGTTAAGGAGGCCACAGTCACTGTCACTGTTTGGATTCCCTTGTGAACCAGTTAACTTTCCAGGTGCTGCAGTGGAAAAAAAGTGCCTCCCAAATCTGCTTTTAAAGTTTGTCCCTGTTTCAAAAGAGAATTTGGTGTACACAGGTAAGGCCAGATCAGAAAATCTGGACCTGTGATTAGCTCACCCAGTGTAATTTGGGGCAAGTCACAGAACCTGTGTGAGCCTGTTCCTACATCTGTAAAATTGGGAGAATAACATCTATTTGGTCTAATTCACATCTTTGTGAGGATTAAGTAATTGATGCAACAATGTTTTGTAGAACGTAAGATAAACATGTTTATTTGCTTTTTTGGTTTTGTTTTGTTTTTGGGGGGTTTTTTTTTTTTGGCTGCACCTCACGGCTCATGGGATCTTAGTTCCCTGACCAGGGATCAAACAGGGGCCCTGGCAGTGAAAGTGCTGAGTGCTAACCACTGGACCACCAGGGCATTCCCCAAGATAAACGTATTTATATTGTAATAAAACATAAGCACTATATATTAAGACAAACAAATCAAAATGTACCTTCTGCCTAAGCAACTCAAAATGTGTCTCTGCTTATAGTGAATCAATAAAGAATGACACATGAGTCTTCCAGCAGTACCTTCTTCATTCTAGAGATCTGGGTAATTACAGGGCTGACAAGTGTATTGGAACTGGACCACAAGATGCTAATCCAGAAACCAAAATCTCCAAATATCAGAATCTCCAAGTATTCGATGAAAAAAAAAAGTATAGCACGTGGCTTAACATAAATGATATTATATCAATAACAGTTGGCTCTCTGTCCCTACTGTTCTCATGTGACTGAGAACAAGAAGAGTTCAGAAGTATGACAAGAAGACAAGGGTGAGTAACTAGGTCGGAGATGGGGTAAAGACTCCTCAATTCACCTCTTCTGTTTTACAGAAGATGGTATTTGGACCATCAGATTTACCTATCTTTAAGTATATCTGTAGAAGAAACATCCCCCTTCTGGTTGGGGGCCATTATGAGAGTGACACTCATGTAGTTTGCCCAACATGCAAATTCTAGGTGTCACATACAATGCCTAGAGGTGAACACGGCATCTGCTCAGAGGGTCCACAATGTACCATGGAAACAAAAATCAGAAATCCTGGCATGTGATCCAATGCTATCTGAATGACCGTGTCTTGTATATTTTAGAGCTTTGATTTAGACAACTATAGAACACCAAACCAAAACAGACTAAAAAGGCATTATCTCTGGTTTGGCAAAACGAATCTCCTTCCAGAGGAGACCTTAGAGTCCAAATTAGAGTGAAGGACATTTTACAGCTGTGTTACAGACTCCTGAAAATAGGGATTTATGAATGGAAATGTTGACAGAACCACCACAGAATTGAATTCATGCTACTCTAAATTCTGTATTTCCATGGATGAGAGAAGGGAGAGAAAAAAGGAGGTCAAGTTCTTACATGAAGTAACATAGTTTCAAATTCCCATCCATTGTTCAAACACACCTGGATGACTTCCCCTGTCAAGGATCTAAAACCCAGAAAGCTTCACCTTGTCAGCAGCAATACTGCAATTTTTCTCACGGGCAAACTCAAACTAAGGGTGGAATTTTCCTTCCATCACTAACAACCAGCAGTCAAAAGCAAGAGTAACCTGGGTAACAGCCAGAGCAGCTACAGTCGTGATGAATAGCATTTTCCTCTTTAGATGCAGAGACTGTAGTTTAAACTTGTGACTGCCCTTAACATGGGAACAAGCAGATGGCAAAAGTTATGCTTGACCTTCTTTGTTGGCTCCTGTAGAGTGCCAATGTACATGGAGATGGCTCAGAAGAATAATACACTTCAGTGTTCCTCCTTGGCAATACTATTTTCCTAAAACCATTTTCAATAATCATGTTGCACACAAGAGGGACTTGATGTGTTTCTAAGGTCAGGAAGGAAATAGTCCAAATGCTGGACATGCTAACTAAAAGAAATCATCATGGTAGTTTTCTTTTTCAGAGAAGGCAGCAGTATTATTATTAGGTACTGAACACAAAAACTTAAGCCTGTAACTAATCTGAAACACATCGTCTGTATGGATTAAATGAAGACAAAACAGGCTTGTCTAGAGGAAGAATATATTAAAGTTCAGAACAATATGGAAAAAAGTCTCCATTTCCATTTAATGTGAAGGAGATTAAATATTGAAATGATTAAAAATTACCATATGATCCAGCCATTCCACACCCTAGGTATATACTGAAAGGAACTGAAAGCAGGGACTCAGATATTTGTATGTCAGTGTTCATTATGGCATTGCTCACGTCCATGAACACATGAATGGATAAACAAAATGTGGTGTACACATGCAATGGAGTATTACTCAGTTGTGAAAAAGGAATGAAGTTTTTGAACAGGAATGAAAATCCCAGATACAGATACCAGGACAATACACTGTGACTCAGCAGGTATTTAAGGTGGGTTAAATATTAAAAACAAAACAAAACTAAGCTAATCATCAAATGGAAAAACCATATGCTCCTATCAGAAGAAGATGGAAAGGCATATGATAAAATTCAACATCTCTTTTCTGGCAAACAGGCTTAGTGAACCAAGGTCATGAGGATAAGTCCTTAATAGAGAATTTGGAAACGAGAGACCTTCACACTTGGTGTCAGCTCTAGAGGAGAAGGGTCTTGGCTCTGTTCATTGCATTATCGCCAGTGCCTAGAAGAGAGCCCAGCATGGAGAAAGCACTGACTTTCTGTAGGAGCGAATGAACAAATACACTAATTAGAGTCACTAAAATCAAGAACGAACTGCCTGCCATTCCTACGTATTGAACACTGAAATATTATTCAGAAAGAGTATTTCTAAAAATTTTTATCTCAGGATCCCTTGATACTTTTGGAAATTACTGAGGGCCCCAAAGAGATTTTATGTGGGTTATAGCTATACCATATTGGAAATTAAAACTGAGAAGTTAAAAAAAATTTATCTATTAATCCATTTAAAAATAACAATAATAAACCCATTACATGTTAACACAAATAACATGTTTTTATGAAAAATAACTCTATTTCCTCCAAACAAATTTCTTGAGAGAGCGGCATCGTCTCTGTGACTTTGCAAATATCTTTAGTGTCTGCTTTAATAGACGCCACCTGGACTCTCATATATGCTTCTGTATTGAATCTGTTGTGATAAGTTGTTTTAGTTGAAAAACATGATGAAAATCTGGCTTCACACAGATTTGCAGTTAGAAAAGAAAGAAATATTTTAATATCCTTTTCAGGTACTTACTGATAATCCTTTTTGAAACTACATCAAAACTTGGAAAGTGGTAGATTCTTTTTAAAATTTTTTAATCAAACTATAGTTGGTTTACAATATTACATTAGTTTCAAATGTGTAACATAGTGATTCAGAAATTTTATAGATTATACTCCATAAAATTTAGAATATTAGTTTCAAGTGTATAACATAGTGATTCAGAAATTTTATAGATTATATTCCACTAAAAGTTATTATAAAATATTGGCTACATTCCCTGTGCTGTACACTATATCCTTGTAGCTTATTTTACACATAGTAGTTTGTACCTCTTAATTCCTTACCCTTATTTTGCTCCTTCCCTTTCCCGCTCCCCACTGGTAACCACTCTGTGAGTCTGTTTCTGTTTCCTTATATTCAATCATTTTTTAGATTCCACATATAAGTAATAACACACAGTATTTGTATTTCTCTGACTTATTTCACTAAGTATAATATCCTCCAGGTCCATCTATGTTGTTGCAAATGGCAATTTTTCATTCTTTTTTCAGGACTAATATTCCATTCCATATATATATATATATATATATATATCACATCTTCTTTATCCATTCATCTGTCAATGGATACCTTATGTTGCTTCCATATTTTGGCTATTGTAAATAATGCAGCTATGAATATTGGGGTGCACGTATCTTTTCGAATTAGTGTTTTAATTTTCTTCAGATATATACCCAGGAGTGGAATTGCTGGATCATACGATAGTTCTACTTTAAGTTTTTTGAGGAAGAGTGCTAGATTCTTAAAGATTGGTTGCAATGTGGAATCTGAAATCTTATTACTGAACTTCTGATACTATGTTACATGAAAATCCACTGGTCAGTTGTGCTTTTGCCCAAGATGCAGAAAGCTTGAGTGTTGCTCTAACATTAACAATGAGAAAAAAAATAAACAGCAAAATCACAACATTTCTTGAACCCATCAGAGAGCTGAAGGCAACCAGGTCTCCTGAAATCCAAGAGATGGGGACACCCAAGCACTGTTTCATATGTGGCAGAGCCTAAGAGGAAGATGCAGATGCTATCCCAGCGGACAGGAAGGAATCAACTATGGTTTTTAACAAATTGCTAAGGGCCAAGTGTGGGGCTAGTGCAACAGCGTGGAACCTCTGGGAACTGCATAGTCAGCAGTTTGCACCCCTCTCAGGCTCGTTTCCAAGATCTGCACCGGGTGCTCGTGAGAAAACCTGCAGGCAGATGGGGAGACCAGAAAGAGCCTCCCTTTGGGGTGCAGATGTGCAGGAAATTAACGGGCACTGTAGGAAAGGCTAGAAGCCTTGATAACCTTCACCCTTGCCTGAACCCACCTCTCTAAAGCCTTAAAACTCTGAGTGAGGGGCAGCCTGGCAAATGTCTGAGGTAAGTCTTAAGGACAGAACAAGAGAACAGATCCTTTCACTACCTCTGATGCAACAATTCTGGGCCTCGGGTAAGCTGTGCTGCGACTTCCATTCACAAAGAACAGCACACCAGGGGACAGTAAGGAGGCTTTCAGAGCAAGGAAACCTGCAGGTGCTTCAAAGCAGGGCAGCAGGGATGGAAAGGAGTGGAGCTGATGGAAAAGCCACCGGAACTTGAGAAATGCCTGCATGCGCAGAATTAGGAACATGGATAGTCCAATGGTTACCTCATAACCAGCAGCAGCAGTATTACGGCCATTTGCTAAACAGGACTGAGCCTGATGTTGTGCTTGGTGTTTTTAATTAGTTAACTCGAATCCCCACCACCCTGAAGTAGGTATTATCATCTCCATGTCCCAGATGAAGAAACTGAGGTTCGGAGAAGTAATCTGTCCAAGGTCACACAGATAGAGAGAGTGGCAGGAGCCAAACTTTAAATCCAAGGCTCAGGTTTTTTCATTTGACCAGGCTGCCATCTAATGTCACATTAGGGACAGTGTCCAATTCCCCCAATCCTTAGAGAATCCAAATGCAATGCTCAGTCCTGTACAGAGAGGAGAGAGAAGATAGCTGTCTGGATTCCCTACAGATTGTCTAAAAATGAGAAACCTTAGAGGACAAGTGGCAGGAGGTTCTAATATGCAGCAGACATGTCCTTCTGCCTAAAAGCACTATACAGGCTCACGGGCAGTAAAAAAGATGAAGTACAGTGATACGACCGCACCTAGCCCCTGTAGTGCTCGATACTGGACATGCTATGAGTCCTTGCCTCAACTACAGCCAACAGCGCACTAGAAGCACGGGAAACTGAACACTCACTTGGATGCAACTTATCAAATAAAAGCAAGCCAGCCCTGACCTCTGCACCCGATGGAAGAAATCCTGGTTGGGGAATGGCGGAGAGTCCCAGTCAAAACCAGGGGCGCTGGCCCCTGCAAAAGACTAGACTACACCCTGACTTCAGCACTGCCCCACTGAATCACAAGGCGTGCTGCACTCCCAGGCCATTCTCACACCTTAGCGATTGCTGAAGTTCATTCAGTGTTGTCTGCAGTCTGAAAAATACAATTCAAAAAAAATCTAAAAGAAACCAAAAAATGCCTAACCATTCTCGGTCACAAATGGAAAAATTTGAGCCTACATTTTAAAAAGCTCACTTGCTTCAGATTTAGTATGTTTCAGTAGAAGGAAGCAAGTGACAGTTGTCTTTTTTTTCCCTCCCCAAACTATTTATGGTCCTTCTACTAGTTTAAAGTATTTTTTAAATTAAATTAAATTAATTTATTTAGTTGTGCCAGGTCTTGGTTGTGGCAGGCGGGCTCCTTAGTTGCAGCAGGTGGGCTCCATAGTTGTGGCTCGCCGGCTCCTTGGTTGTGGCATGCGAACTCTTAGTGGTGGCATGCATGTGGGATCCAGTTCCCTGACCAGGGATCGAACCTGGGCCCCTGCACTGGGAGCGCAAGGTCTTTACCACTGCGCTACCAGGGAAATCCTGGTCCCTTTACTACTAAGTGCCCTTTATTTTCTGCCATCGATGGGCTTCATTTTCCTCCCAAAGAAAAGATGAGAGAAAGGATATATTTGAAATGATGGAGGGGAAGATTCAAGCCGTCTTGCAAGAGAGCTGACAATTACAAAGTGATAATGCCACATGACGAAGACCGGTGCTGTACTGTGAAGTCCGTCTACCTAGTTCAGGGTCTTGGAGAGCACAATTATTTTTGCTCTAAGGCCTGACTCAGATGATATACTAATTTTGAGGGTGAAAAGCAAAGAACACTTTCTCCTTGGAAGGCAACATGCTTTGCTGATTTAGTTAATAAATCTTTACGATATCTCTACGTAAAAGAGAAGAAGGCAAGTATGATTAGCCTCCCTTGCTGAGGAAAACGAAGAACATGGAAAAATTAAGAAACACAGCCTTGGACGGATACCGAAGACCGGAAAAACAATCCTTTGTCCCCTGGGCCTGGCACTTTGACTAAAATGAGGATAAGAAGAGAAAAATGAGAAGTCGCTAATAGCATGCCACATGACTCTGAACCCATCCTGGTCAACCTTTTCATATGCAACTTGAATGAAGACATAGAAGGCCCATCTGGCAAATCCGCTCATGATAAATGGGAAGGTCATCAAGATTCCAGAAGGTCTCAACAGGCTGGAACAATCAGGCAGAACTGGCAAGATGAAACCAAGAGCGAGACACATAAAGTCCAGCACTTAATTTCAAAGAATCCCTTAAAAAAACGGAAGAGGGGAGAGTTTAAAAGCAGTTCGTATGAAGAAAATATTGCAGATATTGCAAACTGTTGGCCCACAGATGTGTTTTGTTTGGCCTTTGAAGTACTTGTGAAAAACGCTAAACCAACATTTAAAAATTGGGAGAGTCACGTAAAAATCCAAATTTCCGGCTTCTCTTGAAAAACTGATAGATCTGGCAAACTCCATGTCTGTGCTTAGACATGACAACAGTGGGTGAGGAATGAGCTGTGGCTCTCTCCTTTAGACAGGGCATCCACTCCCACAATGGGTGCCCGCAGATGCGTCCTGACCTGCCAGAGCCAATTTAGGTAACTTTCTTAGCTCTGTGGGCATCTGTTTGCAACTCTTGACCTGGAAGTTTCAGATACCTGACAGCTCAGCAGAGGCCCACCGTGTGATACACCTGCCAAAAATGTCACCCAATCCATGGTAATGGAAGAACTGTGTCACAGACTCCTTAGAAAATCTAGAAAAATCAATGAGTCTTCTCTCCAGACATATGTCTATCCATATAAAAATTTACAATTAATTTCTGGGAGTTGAAAGACCCCCCTGAACTCCCAGTTCCCAAGTTAACAAGCCCACTCTAGAACAAGGAGGTAAACTGTCCCACTGTATGTTCACACAGTATGTCTACCCATGTCCAGGAGGGATGCTGACAAACTTCAAGGCAACCAGGATGATAAAGGGTCTAGAAATCATATCATAGAGCTGAAGAAACTAAGAGTGGTTAGCCTAGGAAAAGGAATGCTCGGAAAGGAACATAATATCCATTTTTAATTTTAGAAGCTATAATAAGGGACAGGGATTAGGTCTACACCTGTCCAGCTGTCAGAACTAAGACCAGTGAGAAGTTACAGTGAGGTCTATTTTCTTTTCTTTCTTTTTTTTTTTTGTGGTGCGCGGGCCTCTCACTGTTGTGGCCTCTCCCGTTGCAGAGCACAGGCTCCGGACGCGCAGGCTCAGTGGCCATGGCTCACGGGCCCAGCCGCTCCGCGGCATGTGGGATCCTCCCGGACCGGGGCACGAACCCATGTCCCCTGCATCGGCAGGCAGACTCTCAACCACTACGCCACCAGGGAAGCCCCACTGAGGTCTATTTTACTATTTCAATTCGGTGTAAGAAAAAGAACTTTCTTACAATTAAAGCTGTACAGGGGACTTCCCTGGTGGCGCAATGGTTAAGAATCCGCCTGCCAATGCAGGCGACACGGCTTCGAGCCCTGGTCCGGGAAGATCCCACATGCTGTGGAGCAACTAAGCCCATGCGCCACAACTACTGAGCACTTGTGCCACAACTACTGAAGCCTGCGTGCCTAGAGCCCATGCTCTGCAACAAGAGAAGCCACCACAATGAGAAGCACGTGCACTGCAACGAAGAGTAGCCTCCGCTCGCTGCAACTAGAAAGCCCGTACGCAGCAACAAAGACCCAATCAGCCTAAATAAATAAATAAATAAATAAAACAAATTTATTAGAAAAATAAAAATAAAGCTGTACAAAACTGGAACAGACAGTCCTGTGGAACAACAGAGTAGTGAGCTCCCCATCCCTGCAAGAATCCAAGCAGAAACAGAAAAATGAAACGTCAGAGATGTGATAGAAAGGATTCCTGAACCGGGTGGGAGGTGGTTCTACAATTATCTAATGCTTCTTCCAAATCAAAGTTTTAGTGAGCAGAACTGAAGATGGCAATAATAATTTTCTTCCTCTCCCAAACCTTAGTCTTGCTGTGATGCAATAGTTAAATTATAGCCGAGCTCCACACAAGACACTGAAGGAAACCCAGAAGGAAGCCCCATGACTGATCCTCTCTTGGCGATTCTCAGTGAGCTGACTAGGAATTGATAAAGGTATGGCCACTCTTGAAATTTCACATGCTAACTTTTTCTTCTTCTAACCCACTCCTCTATTTGCCTTTCTTTCTACCTCTGTTCAAGCTGTCCATTTTAATTCTTGGGAAGCTGTGTAAGTTTCAAAGCATATCAGCTCATGTACTTACTGAATTGACTCATCTCATCCACAAAGTTTCAAACATGTGGGCATTTAATTAAAGCTTTTGCCTGATGATTTCAACAGATAAAAATGGGGAGAGGGCTTCCCTGGTGGCACAGTGGTTGAGAGTCCACCTGCCGATGCAGGGGACACGGGTTCGTGCCCCGATCCGGGAAGATCCCACATGCCACGGAGCAGCTGGGCCCGTGAGCCATGGCCGCTGGGCCTGCACGTCCGGAGCCTGTGCTCCGCAACGGGAGAGGCCACAACGGTGAGAGGCCCGCGTACCGCAAAAAAAAAAAAAAAAAAAAAAAAAATGGGGAGAATTCTGTGCTGGATTAATTTTGTACAAGCACCACATTCTGGTTAGAAAAGGTCACGGACTAGACCACTTCAAGTCTGCCCCCATAGGGGGTGGTCGACATCGAAGGCTCTCCAAAACGTGCAGCAGAGTGCTAACCAGGCAGCGGGGGTTTCAGAAATTTCGAGAAACTAAAGCAACTGACTCACTGTGTCTTCAATTTCTAAATCACTCCCTCTCCACAAATAATTTTTGAGTCAGAAACACTGCTTTCCAAAAAGAACTTTTCTGCTAAAGACGTCTTTTAAGACACCACAAATGTGAAGTCAACACTTTCCCCTATTTACACGGATTACAAAGCATATCTGTTCAAGAAGCACACAATCAAGATGAAATGTATAAAAGGAAAACTTCCTTTTGCCCATATTACTGCTCTCCCCTTCTGAGTTGTTCCCCAGAAGCTTCGGAAACAAGTTCTGAAAGCAAACCTTTCCTCCGTTCCAGGGAAGAGGGGAAACTGGGGCCTCTTGACCTAAAAACTCAATATTTTGGAACATCCATAATTCTCCCGAGTCCATGCCAGTCAAATGGAGTCTCTCTTTAGCAAACCACCGGCCAGCTGGGGCTGGACAGCAAGGCTCTCACCCCTAGGAGATGACAAGGACAGGACTCAAAAGCTCCCTGGAAAAAAAAAAAAAGTCTCTCCTTCAGCTTGCATTACAAGCTGTTGGAAAACACAGATGGAGGAGATGACAGGAAAAGCAATTACTTCTTCTGGGCTTCCTTTCTGTCTGGATGCTAAGGAGACGGATACCAAATTCCATCACAGATTGAAATGCTATCTAAACATTCTTGAAATGTGGTCTTGCTCTCTGAAATATGGCCTGCCTTTGCTGCAGCAACCTGTAACCTATTAACATGTGAAGGTGGGGAGGGCCGACTTTCCTCCAGGCTAATTCTGGGCCTGCCTCTCCAATAACGCTCGTTTGTGACCACAGGTTAAAACATAAATAACTAAAAGATATATATATCTACACAGCATGACCCAACAGAAAGTGCTGATGAATCATTCACTTTATTTTCACATTCTTGGAATTGTAAATACCTGAAACTCTCTTAAGTATTTCAAGGTTTCTAGTGAGCTTTTCTAAATATAGGTGGAAACACACTAAACAGTAGTGTTATTATTTCAAATAGTAGTAAGCTGGGACTAGTCATAAACAAATCAAGCTTTAAACATCTTTAAAAGAACACACACACTGGTCAAAATGATGTTTTATGGGAGAGGGCTTTCGTTTACTTACAAATAATAAATACTCTCCCACAGACCTAATATTCAATACAGTTGAATAAAATGTTATTGCAGGTGGCCTATGTGTTCTGAGAAATGCCAAGATGAGAGAGAGACAGCTTTTGCCTCAAGGACCTTATACACGAGCCAAAGGGACAAGATGTATTCACTGATAAGTCAGAGCAGATCACGAAAGCCAAGTCAAAAACACGGGCGCAGGACTGTGGGAGTTCGTGGACAGAGAGACTGTACATCTAACTGATGGATTCTGGGATCGATTTTCTCATCTGTGAAATGAGAGGAGTGGACCAGATGAGTTCCAAGTCCCTTCGGGTTCTAAAACTCTGATTCCTTTGGTATATACTGTTGAGCCAAACAGAAAATTTCATAAAGGAAGTAGTGTTTGAACTGGGTATGATCTTGAAGTGAAGCTACTGGAAGAAAAAGAGGAGAGAGAGCATTTTAGGCAAAAAGAAGAACATAAGCACAGGTCCAGAAAGCAAAGGGCATGCTTGGGAGAGCACTAGGCTTCCAGCGTGGATGGGTCACAGCAGGAGACAAAACTGGAAAGGTAGATTGAGGCCTTCAATGCCATGCAAAGGAACTTGGATTGAAGTTGGTAGAGAGCCCACAGGGGTTTGTGGGCTGTGTAGATGACATGACCAGACGTATGTCGGAAAGTGAAAGAGCAGAATGAGGCTACAGTGTTGGCCGGCTACCCTGTTACTCTTTGTTACGTCTAAGGGCCCTATTTACACAGGCCTCACCTGCCAGAGAGGTGACACTTCATGGGAGAGACCTAAATAAGCAAAAAACAAAGCAATAAGGACTAAGAACCAAGCAAGGCCAGGAAATAGGATCAGTTGCGGGAAACTAAAATGTCTACACACAAATATTGACGATGACTACAAGGTAGACTACTTACAAACAGGCCAACGGAAGATGACGAGTAAGAGGAAAAAGAAAGTCACAAAATGTAGGAAAAATAGAGAAGCGGATAAAACTAAACATATAAGAGAAAAGGAAAAAGACTTATATAACACCTGTGAGCTACTAGAGGAAACCGGAATATGAGAGATCATAGGACTACACGCTACCCCCATAAAATCTGGGCAGCATAATGAACATTTAAAAAAATTGGCTATATACTAAATAATGTCAAAACAGGACAAATAACAGAATTGAGAGGCGCACACAGCCGACCTAACTGAATTACTGTTGAAGAGAGCAGGCCGGACACTGTAAGAGAAGACTAGACAGGGCACGATCAGCACTTCTGTTACGACAGCAATTCTGAAATAGGACGTCTAAGCAGAAGACTAGAATCCAGATGAAAAGGAAAAATGGTTAACAGATAACATCTGGCCCCCCAGTCACTGAAGAATACCTCTTCCCCGTACAATGCTTCTCCCCTGCATCCCCTTCCAACAGCCCTCCTTAGCTAGATCCAAAAAGAACTATAAAACTTTGAAATGAATCGACAGTTATCTGCTAGGCAACAAAACTAGGTATGAGGAATTATAGCTGTGTCAGGTTACTACTATCTCTCTCTCTCTTTTTTTTTTTTTTTGCAATATATCAACTTTATTTCCATCTTGATTTCAAAAAAATTTTATTGAGGTAAAATACACATAACATAAAATTTACTATCTTAGCCATTTTTTATTGTACAGTTTCATTGACCTGTTGTGCAACCATCACCACTATCTATCCCCATAATTCATCCTGTAAAACGGAAACTCTACATGTATTAAACACTAACTCCCCGTTCTCCCCCAGCCCCTGGCAACTACCATTATACATTCTGTCTTTATGATTTTCACTACTCTTAAGTACCTCATATAAGTGGAATCATCCGCTATTTGTCTTTTTGTGACTGGCTTATTTCATTTAGCATAATGTCCTCAAGGTTCATCCATGCTATAGCAGATGCCAGAATTTCTTTCTTTTTTTTAAAAAAAAATATTTATTTATTTATTTGGCTGTGTCAGGTCTTAGTTGCAGCACATGGGATCTTCATTGCTGCATGCAGGATCCTCAGTTGCGGCATGCGGGATCTTTAGTTGCAGCATGTGGGCTCTTAGTTGCAGCATGCGGGATCTAGTTCCCCGACCAGGGATCAAACCTGGGCCCCCTGAATTGGGAGCTCAGAGTCTCAACCACTGGACCACCAGGGAAGTACCCCCCCTTTTTTTTTTTAGAATTTCTTTCCTTTTTAAGGCTGAATAATATTCCAATTATGTACAGACCATATTCTGCTTATCCATTCATCTGCCAATGGACACCTGGGTCGCTTCCATGTTTAAGCTATTGTGAATAATGCTGCTATGAACATGGGGGTAACAGGTATCTCTCCAGGACCCTGCTTCCAATTCTCTTGAGCATATACTCAGAAGTAGAACTGCTGGATCATATGATAATTCATTTTAATTTTTTGAGGAACCACTGTATTGTTTTACACAGCAACTCCACCATTTTACATTTCCACCAGCAGTGCACAAGCATTTCAATTTCTTCACCTTTGCCAACACCTGTTGTTTTCTGGTTTTTTGATAGTAGTCATCCTAATGGGTGTGAGGTGGTATCTCATTGTACATTTTTTTTAATAAATGCTGTGTTTTTTTCCAAGAGAAACACTTTATTTATTTATTAATTTTTGGCTCTGTTGGATCTTCGTTGCTGTGCGCAGGCTTTCTCTAGTCACGGTAAGCGGGGGCTACTCTTCGTTGCGGTGCGTGGGCTTCTCCTTGCGGTGGCTTCTCTTGTTGTGGAGAACAGGCTCTAGACACCTGGGCTTCAGCAGTTGTGGCTCGCGGGCTCTAGAGCACAGGCTCAGTAGTTGTGGCGCATGGGCTTAGTTGCTCCGCGGCATGTGGGATCTTCCCAGACCAGGGCTTGAACCTGTGTCCCCTGTATTGGCAGGCGGATTCTTTTTCTTTTATTTATTTTTTACATCTTTATTGGAGTATAATTGCTTTACAATGGTGTGTTAGTTTCTGCTTTATAACAAAGTGAATCAGTTACACATATACATATGTTCCCATATCTCTTCCCTCTTGCATCTCCCTCCCTCCCACCCTCCCTATCCCACCCCTCTAGGTGGTCACAAAGCACCGAGCTGATCTCCCTGTGCTATGCAGCTGCTTCCCACTAGCTATCTATTTTACGTTTGGTAGTGTATATATGTCACATGCCACTCTCTCACTTCATCCCAGCTTACCCTTCCCCCTCCTCATATCCTCAAGTCCATTCTCTAGTAGGTCTGGCAGGCGGATTCTTAACCACTGCACCACCAGGGAAGTCCCATTCTCACTGTACTTTTTTTTTTTTTTTTTTTTTTTGGCGGTACGCGGGTCTCTCACTGTTGTGGCCTCTCCCATAGTGGAGCACAGGCTCCAGACGCGCAGGCTCAGCGGCCATGGCTCACGGGCCCAGCCGCTCCACGGCATGTGGGATCTTCCCGGACCGGGGCATGAACCTGCATCCCCTGCATTGGCAGGCGGACTCTCAACCACTGTGCCACCAGGGAAGCCCTCACTGTACTTTTGATTTGCATTTTTCCTAATGATTAGTGATACTGAGCACCTTTTCGTGGGCTCATTGGCCATTCATATTATCTTCTTTGGAGAAATGTCTATTCAAGTCCTTTGCCCAGTTTTTAATCAGGTTGTTTGCTTTCTTGTTGTTGAATATTAGGAGTTCTCTAAATATTCTGGATATTAATCCCTCATCAGATATATGATTGGCAAATATTCTCTCCCATTCTATAGGTTGACTTTTTACTCTGTTGATAATGTCTTTTGACACACAGGTTACTGCTACCTTTTGCAGCAACAAAAGTAATATGAGGGACTTCCCTGGTGGTCCAGTGGGTAACACTCGTGCTCCCAATGCAGGGGGCCCGGGTTCAATCCCTGGTCAGGGAACTAGATCCCGCATGCGTACCACAACTAAGAGTTTGCATGCCGCAACTAAGACCCAGAGCAGCCTAAATAAATAAATATATTTTTTAAAAAACTAATATCAAAATCCCAACAACTTAGCAGATAGATAAATGCAGCAAACTTGTTGGGCCACAGTACACAAAATAAAGGAGGGCTCAGAGACGTCTGACATTAAGGAGAAAGCCAAGGAAACTTCTGTTTTCTCATTTCAGAGTGCATTTAACCCTGGACCTGGGTGAGCTGTGCTACAATATATGCTTCTGGTCCAAGGGATGCTGAGTGACAGCTCATGGCTGGTCTGGGCAGCCTCCCCCTGCTACTAGTGGGACAAGTCATGCAAGTTTCCTGCTGTGTATGGGGCAGATCAGTTAAGGAAGTACTCTGTAAGCAGGCAGATCAATATTTTGGTCACTTGGTTGTGGGGTCCTGAAGAAATCGGGATATACTTAATACGAAGGAATAAGTTACTTACTTGCCGGCCATCCTGCCCCACATTTGTTTGACCTCTTACAACAGTTCGAATGCTGTCATCCAGTCTCCTAGCAAAAAAAGTTAAAGGATACAAATCATTAAAATATCTCGATTCCTTCAAGACGAAAAGACAACCCTCAAAACGGGAGAAAATATTTGCAAACGAATCAATGAACAAAGGATTAATCTTCAAAATATATAAACAGCTTATGTAGCTCAATATTAAAAAAACAAACAATCCAATCCAAAAATGGGCTGAAGACCTAAATAGACATTTCTCCAAAGAAGATATACAGATGGCCAAGAAGCACATGAAAAGCTGCTAGACATCAGTAATTATTAGAGAAATGCAAATCAAAACTACAATGAGGTATCACCTCACACCAGTTAGAATGGGCATCGTCAGAAAATCTACAAACAAATGCTGGAGAGGGTGTGGAGAAAAGGGAACCCTCTTGCACTGCTGGTGGGAAGGTAAATTGATACAGCCACTATGGAGAACAGTATGGAGGTTCCTTAAAAAACTAAAAATAGAATTACCATATGACCCAGCAATCCCACTACTGGGCATATACCCTGAGAAAACCATAATTCAAAAAGACACATGCGGGCTTCCCTGGTGGCACAGTGGTTGAGAGTCTGCCTGCCGATGCAGGGGACACGGGTTCAAGCCCTGGTCTGGGAGGATCCCACATGCCACGGAGCAACTGGGCCCGTGAGCCACAACTACTGAGCCTGCGCGTCTGGAGCCTGCGCTCTGCAACGACAGGCCGCAATAGTGAGAAGCCCGCGCACCGCGATGAAGAGTGGCCCCCGCTCGCCGCAACTGGAGAAAGCCCTCGCACAAAAACGAAGACCCAACACAGCCAAATTTAAATAAATAAATTAATTAATTAAAAAAAAAAAAAAAAAAAAAAAGACACATGCACCCCAATGTTCACTGCAGCACTATTTACAATAGCCAGGTCATGGAAGCAACCTAAATGCCCATCGACAGACGAATGGATAAAGAAGATGTGGTACATATATACAACGGAATATTACTCAGCCATAAAAAGGAACGAAATTGGGTCACTTGTAGAGACGTGGATGGATCTAGAGACTGTCATACAGAGTGAAGTAAGTCAGAAAGAGAAAAACAAATATCCTATATTAACGCATATATGTGGAACCTAGAAAAATGGTACAGATGAACCAGTTTGCAGGGCAGAAATTGAGACACAGATGTAGAGAACAAACATATGGACACCAAGTGGGGAAAGTGGCGGGGGTGGTGGTGTGATGAATTGGGAGATTGGGATTGACATGTATACACTGATGTGTATAAAATGGATGACTAATAAGAACCTGCTGTATAAAAAAATAAATAAAATTCAAAAATTCAAAAAAAAATCTCGATTCCAGGTTGACCAAAAGAAAAAAAGCTGGGATTCCCTGGTGGCACAGTGGTTAAGAATCCGCCTGCCAATGCAGGGGACATGGATTTCATCCCTGGTCCGGGAAGATCCCACATGCCGCAGAGCAACTAAGCCCATGCACCACAATTAGTGAGCCTGTGCTCTAGAGCCCACGAGCCACAACTACTGAGCCCGCGTGCCACAACTAATGAAGCCCACGCACCTAGAGCCCGTGCTCTGCAACAAGAGAAGCCACAGCAATGAGAAGCCCGCGCACCGCAACGAAGAGTAGCTCCTGCTCGCTGCAACTAGAGAAAGCCCGTGTGCAGCAATGAAGACCCAACTCAGCCAAAACTAAATTAATTAATTAATTTTTTAAATTAATTAACATACCCATCAATGTTTGCAGATTGCACTACTTATTCAGAAGAAAAAACAAAGATGTCTGATGACAGGAGGAAGAGTGAGGACTTGGACCTCAGTGAGGGAGCAGCAACAGTAGTGTAGAAGCCAAGCCCAGCACAGACTGATGAGTCACCTTTGTTATTTTTTAAAAGGCTATTTTCACTTAATGTTCAGAGCCATTCAAAAGGCTTTACATTCAAAGCCAACGTAACTTTTAGTATTTGTCATGGAGTAAACCAGAAATGACAAAGTTGCTGAAACTTTATGGGAACAAGCCAGAGAATTCAAAGTAGCCCGCACAAAATCCTTCCTCAGTAACATCCTAGGAACCTTAAAAGGGATGAGGAGCAAGTGCTATATGAAATCCATGCCTCGCCACCTGGGCCCTGATCTGCAGGAGGCGGATCTGTGGCCCCCACTTCCTCTTTCTCCTGCAGCTTAACAGGGGCCATTTAATGGCATCTCAACCAGAGAATTTTATGTCAGTTTATGTCATTTATGTCCTTTTTCATTTGAAGAACCGTTAAAGGTATGGTGAGAGAAAGCTGAAAATAACTGGCTTGCAAGTGATTTTCATTTTTGTTGTTGTTTTGGGATTTTTTTGGCCACGCCGTGCCGCGCAGCATGTGGAATCTTAGTTCCCCAACTAAGGATCGAACCCGCAACCCCTGCATTGGAAGCATGGAGTCTTTTTTTTTTTAACATCTTTATTGGAGTATAATTGCTTTACAATGGTGTGTTAGTTTCTGCTATATAACAAAGTGAATCAGCTATACATATACATATATCCCCATATCTCCTCCCTCTTGCGTCTCCCTCCCACCCTCCCTATCCCACCCCTCTAGGTGGTCAAAAAGCACAGAGCTGATCTCCCTGTGCTATGCGGCTGCTTCCCACTAGCTATCTGTTTTACATTTGGTGGTATATATAAGTCCATGCCACTCTCTCACTTTGTCCCAGCTTATCCTTCCCCGTCCCCATGTCCTCAAGTCCATTCTCTACATCTGCGTCTTTATTCCTGTCCTGCCCCTAGGTTCTTCAGAACCTTTTTTTTTTTTTTAGATTCCATATATATGTGTTAGCATACAGTATTCGTTTTTCTCTTTCTGACTTACTTCACTCTGTATGACAGACCCTAGGTCCAACCACCTCACTACAAATAACTCAATTTCGTTTCTTTTTATGGCTGAGTAATATTCCATTGTATATATGTGCCACATCTTCTTTATCCACATTCATCTGTTGATGGACACTTAGGTTGGGAAGCACGGAGTCTTAACCACTGGACAGCAAGGGAAGCCTCTCGCAAGTGATTTTGGATCATGGGGGAATTTTCATTTTCTGTGCAAACCGTATAAAACTTAGTGGTCTCTACTACCGCTGTTACAGCTAAAGTCCACCGAAACAATCAACAGGCTTCTTTGTATTTATTTATTTTTGGCTGCATAGGGTCTTCATTGCTGTGCGCAGGCTTTCTCTAGTTGCGACAAGCAGGGGCTACTCTCCGTTGTGGTGCGTGGGCTTCTCAGTGTGGTGGCTTCTCTCGTTGCGGAGCACAGGCTCTAGGCACACAGGCTTCGGTAGTTGTGGCGCACGGGCTCAGTAGTTGTTGCACATGGGCTCAGTAGTTGTGGCGCACGGGCTTAGTTGCTCTGCAGCATGTGGGATCTTCCCGGACCAGGGCTCAAACCTGTGTCCCCTGCATTGGCAGGCAGATTCTTAACCACTGCGCCAACAGGGAAGTCCCTTCTTTGTACTTTTTAAGGCACCCAACTGAACAAAATATTAACAGTAGAGGTCTTCACCTAAAAACCCAAAGGTTGTCAGGGAAAAAAAAATCATCTCCTGGATTCAAAATGAAGGCTTCTCCTCATCACAAGTTAAAAACAACAACAAAAAAACTATATTTAAAGTAATAACATCAACCATTACAATAATAATTACAACAAACAAACTTTGAGTATCTACCATGTGTCAAAACTGGAAATTCAGACATGGATAAACCAGAATAAGGCTATTTGGCAGAAAGGACATCTGATGACCACCCTAGACATCCTAGATTAATCACAATGTTTAGTCCTGGGACACCACCCACACCAACCAGCAGATCTGACCACATTGTTAGCTGATACATGGCCAAGGGATATATAAACCCAGCTTCATATCTAAGCCTTGGGAATACAAAAAAAAAAAAAAAAAAAGGGTAAATCTGCTAGGGAAATAAAGCCACTAAAAATGTAGCAGAAATGCTTTTGTCTCCTTTTATAATCAACTGTTTTGAACAGCCTGTTACAGATTCCTTCCTTTTTTTTTTTTTCTTTTCTTTTTTTTTTTTTTCTTTTTTCTGCGGTACGCGGGCCTCTCACTGTCGCGGCCTCTCCCGCTGCGGGGCACAGGCTCCGGACGCACAGGCCCAGCGGCCATGGCTCACGGGCCCAGCCGCTCCGCGGCACGTGGGATCCTCCCGGACCGGGGCATGAACCCGTGTCCCCTGCATCGGCAGGCGGACTCTCAACCACTGCGCCACCAGGGAAGCCCCTTCCTTTTTTTAAAATAAATAATTGAAGACTGATCAAAGAATCAAGTTTTTTGCCACAAGGCTCATATGGAAACCCAGAAAAAAATACTATTTTTAAAAAGATTACCATCTACAGCAAACTTGAGATTTTAGTGTTCTTACAGATAAGTGTGATCCAGAATGTGATTAACTAAATGAACAGCATACTTTCATTAATTATTAATAATCACATGGTGTTACTTACCTTATTTTCAGTCTAATTTTGTTCACAACTTCATCGATGTTTGCCAGAGACTACAATAAAGAAGGAAAGGTGCCAGCTATTATTTCACTTCCTGGAATTCCTCTTTCCAGAGAAATGATGAACTATAATGGCTATTTATGACATCTCAAAGAAACTAATCATATGGTATGATACAATTTTCACTTAAAAAATATATATATAGGGAATTCCCTGGCGGTCCAGTGGTTAGGACTCCACGCTTCCACAGCAGGGGCATGGGTTCAATCCCTGGTCGGGGAACTAAGATCCCACAAGCCTTGCAATGCAGCCGGGGTGGGAGGGCAGAGGAAGTATAGCGGTAGTTGGCAACAACTGCAAAATTCAGCCTGGAATCTATTTTTCATAAATAAAGTTTATTGGAAAACAGCCATGTCCATTCATTTACATATTATCGACAGCTGCCTTTGAGCTACAAAGACAGAATTGAGTAGCTGCAACAGAGACTGAATAATCCATAAAGCCTAAAATTGCTATCTAGACCTTTACAGGAAATTTCCTGACCCCTGGTATATAGGATCGTGACAAACTCGTACAACAAAATCCTCATAGCAACAAAAATGAATGAATGATTACAACAGACAACAACATGGATGAACCTTACTAACATGATGTTGCGTGCACACACACACACATACACACAAACCAGACACAAGAGCATATACTGTATGATTGCATTTATAGTATTTCCAAAGTGAGTGAAACTATTCTCCTGCATTAGAAGTCAGGATAGTGGTTAACTCTGGGGGAGGCAGTGACTGGGAGAGGCAAGAAGGGGCTACTTTATTAATGTTTTATTTCTTGGTCTGGGTGGTGGTTACCTGGCTTTACTCATTTGGTGAAAATTCATCAAGTTGTACATTTAGGATCTGTATACTCCTCCACATTATGTTAAACGTCAATAAATAAATACCTCTGTTTTTTATTTCGTGTCTAGGTCCATTAGAAAAAGGCCTGGAAGGATAAACACTATTACTTTGAGTCTATATTAGTAGCTGTAACCTATGAAATCAGTAGCAGTAGTTGTAATCTATGAAGAAGAGGGATTTTAAGTTTTTCTTCTTTTTGCCTATGAGTATTTTCTAATTGCTCTATATTGACAATGCACTGCTACTGCAATTATAATACAGTTATTTCTATTTTTAAGACAATGACAATAAAAACAAATGGACTAGTACCAATTTAGTGAGCTGAAAACATGAGGAAAGGGTGCCCCCTAATGGAATAGAGATGGTACAATTTTATAGCACCATTTTAACTGAAGTTTTCAAAATATAGTTTTGTAAGTCCTCTTTCCCTCTCTCCCGATAGATATTTTACCTCAGAAGGAATTGGGGGTGATGCAGGAATTGTGCTCATAAATTGCTACCGGCAACCTGTGCTGGCAGGAAGAGGCAGGAGCCTTCCAGGCACAGGTCTGATAAGAGAACCAGGTCACACATAAAACAAGATGAAACCTTGCCATTTACGACAAGATGGATGGACCTTGAGGGTATCAAGTGAAATAAATCAGACGGAGAAGCACAAATACTGTATGATTTCACTCATATGTGAAATATAGAAAACAAATAAACAAACAAATAAACAAAATAAATGAACAAGGGCTTCCCTGGTGGTGCAGCGGTTGAGAGTCCGCCTGCCGATGCAGGGGACACGGGTTCGTGCCCCAGTCCGGGAAGATCCCACATGCCACGGAGCAACTAAGCCCCTGTGCCACAGCTACAATGCAACTACTGCAATGTCCATGAGGTATATAGATGGATTTTGCCCAAGATTTAGCAATAGTTGAAAGAAATTATAAATCATGCCCTTACTTTCTATTACCTTTTAATTAAGGTCCATGAGAATCTGGGTTGGAAAATGGTATAAATCTGGGGTTGGGGAAATAAAGGTACCCCTGTGTCATAAATTTCCTGAATTACCTGAGAAACTTCACTATACATCACCATGGATGTCGGGACATAATTAGATAAGACATATAACTGAATCTGTGGAACAACAAATGTCTTATGCTACCTTCAGTAGTTTAAAAACAAAAACCCATAAAAACTTATCAGGAAGAAGGGAGAACCTGGTGGTTCCCTATATACATAATTTTCAAATCTAACAATTTGTTGTGGTGAGTTAGCTGTCTTGATAGGCTGGGGTAAATTAAATCTTTTTGTGGCTAAAACTGCTATCTTTATACCATTGCTTCCAAATTTCTATCTCCAGCTAATTGCTAGAATTCATATTTCATAGAAAATGATGAGCTCTTAGGAAGCCCCTGGCGGTCCAGTGGTTAGGACTTGGCGCTTTCACTGCCAAGGGCCCCCGTTCAATCCCTGGCCGGGGACTAAGATCCTGCAAGCTGTACATGGTGCAGCCAAAAAAGAAAAAGATGAGTTCTAAAGGCTATCTGTGAAATCTCAGAAAAGACAATCACACAGTATGATACCATTTTTTCCAAATTTATTTTAAAAATCAGCATGTCCATCAGAAAAAGTTTGGAAGGATATATGCCAAAATATTAACAGTTATGGCAATGATGGGCTCCAGACTCAAATATCCAACTATGTATTTCTACCTGGATGGCCCAAATATGTTCAAAACTGAGCTCACCTTTACACCCTAATTCTACCTTCCTTACCACTAAAACTGGCTCTTCCTCCTTACTCCCAGTACAGGAAAAAGGGGCCAACACCACCCACAGTCTGCTGGGCTAGAAATCAAAGTTCTGAAATTTACATCTTGAAATAGGAATAAAAGTAGCTTTCTAACTCCAGGCTTATCCTGCCTACCTCATTCCCATTTTTCCCCTATTACATTAGAAAAATCCTGTCTACTTCCCAATTTACTACAGAAAACTGGGGGTTGGGGGGCAACAGGACAGACGCTTTCAACCTAAGGGTACGATTTCTAATAATATGCTCACTGTACAGAGAATTCCACACTAACACAACAACAGTATTTGGTATTAGCTAACCCTCCCCCCCCAAAAAAAGCTGGTTACAACGGAGTCTAACTTGAATTTAACTCTCACTTGCTTATCAAGGTCCCTTAGATTATGTAGTATAACACATAATACATCATTAATATTCAGGATGAGCCAGAAGCCACTGCAAGAAGAAAACTCTATACTTACTTGCTCTGTTGGGAACAGGGTGTTGATATACTCCACAGCATTGAAATCTGCTCGATCTAGAGGATCCTGGCTTGGAAATACCTACATAAAGATAGAGAATTAAAAATCACCTATCTTTCTGCCTTGCTTTATGTATTATTTCTTTCCTCCCTATTGGTTGGTAAGTTTTTGGAAGGCAAAGACCATAGCTTTTTTTCATTTTACGAGGCTTAACAACAACAGACGCGCAATAAAATATCTAGTAAAGTAAATCTGTAATTTTCACATCTTAGTAAAACTAACAGAATGTGCAACAGTGAAAAGTTCCAGATATCCACGAAATCCAAGGACAAGGTAAAATAAGTGGGCATTGTACACTATCAGATTAAGCCAGCGGATGACATGGTTGTATTAAGGGAATCTTGATAACAGACTTATTATTGAATGTCTCAGTGATGTCTCAGCAGTAGAATTCACTATGCATCAAAGCGATTATTATACTCAGCGTCAGGAAGTGGAGAGCTGACATTTAGGAACTGTCCATCTCTTTTACAGAAGAAAGCAAGCCGCCTTCTGAGAAATATAGCTAACTCCCTTCAGATGTTGCAATTTGAAGAACATGTATCAAGGTGGGTTGCAAAGCAGTTAAGTGATCCCCTGGGTACTAGATTTCACCAGCTCAAGGCAGTTATTCTGGGAAGCAAATTCTTTTTTGAGGTCTGCTTATTGGAGAAACCTGTGCTAGAATTCAATCTTACCAAGAAATAGGATAAAACTGTGCTCTTCTAAAACCCTTGTCAAACGATAACTGATTGCATTACTTGTTTCTTCTATTGGAGCCCACTAGGTCCAAAGGGAATGAAATGTATGTCTCTGGGAATTCCCTGGCAGTCCAGTGGTTAGGACTCGTGCTCTCACTGCGGGCAGCCCAGGTTCAATCCCTGGTAGGGGAACTAAGATCCCACAAGCCCTGAGGCAAGGCCAAACAAACAAACAAAAAACAAACGAAAAAAGAAACATATGTCTCTTTCTGGCAGATGGAGGTGGGTGGAAAGCAGTGTGACTTGAACACCAAAACTTTTGCCTAATGGCCTGGCATCCTCAGGATCTGCCAAATGTGCTGTGAATGAGTAATCCAACCACTCCAAGGAAAACACACCTAAAAATCTATAAATGGGACAATACAAACAAATAACTTAGTACACTGGCAGACGCATAGTAAGTATTAATGGTCAATAAATATTAACTATCAGTAATAGAAGTAGTAATGTTTAACTTCAAAAAACTTCCCAGTGGTCATTAAGTATGGCTCACCACTCCTTTTCCTAAATCCCCTACACCAACTTCTTTAAGGGAGATTTTTCTCCCTTCATCAGGAGCGATACCCTGTACAAGGGTCTAAATTGCTATTTCTAATATCATCACTCTTAAAAACTCCATACGCTTGAAAAGAGAATTTAGTCACCTAAAGAATTCCTGCAGGGAAGAGAAGCCACCTGGGAATATTCTTCAACCTAACCCAAATTAATCAACAGCAGGAATTCTCAACTAAGTATGGTAAAGGGTTTTTTGTTTTTTGCTTTTAACCTTTGCCCCTCTGCTTTGCGATATGCTTCAAAAATAGAGGTTACCTCCTCCCCTCAATTCCGCGTCACTCACAAGGGGCTAGATGGAGAATCCGGAACACTGCGACACCAGCCTGATAAATGAATGAACAGCCCCGCAACCCCCAAAACCTGAGGTTGCTACCTATGAGGTCCCTTTTTCTAGGTGCATCCTTTCAAGAGACACAGCTCCTTTACCCAAACCCACCAGGACGCCCCACCCTCCAAAGACAATCAAGGCCTAGAAAAGATTCTCTCCCTCCTCTAGATTCAGAAACCCCTTCCCACCACCACCTCCCACCAAAACCTTTCCTTGCCCTTCTGCGCCTAGCTCCCACGTCTCCCACGAAGACCGCTTCCCCGGCGTCCTACCCCATGTCCCACCCCCAGAGCTGCCCCAGCCTCCACACTCTCCTCCCGTCGAGGGGCGGAACGCTCACCTGCTCGATGGCTAGCTGCACGTCGGGCGTGAGCTGCAGCACGGCTTCCAGCTCCTCCACGAACTCCAGTTCCTCCTCCTCCATCATCCTGCCGCCCAGCTCCCTCCCGGCGCCCACCCCTACCCCGAGCCGCACGTCCTGCAGCCACCCACGCCCCAGAATAGCAACCCTCCGGCGGCAGCGCTCCAGACAGCCTGGGCTCTGTCACCCAGTCGGGCACTTCCGGGAAGCCAGGCACTTCCGGGATCCGGGGCATTCTGGGATAGCGGAGGACTGACCTCTGGTCCCAAGGAGGAGGTGTTCCTGTCACCTCCCGGAGTCTCCCTGGGCAACCCTGTAGTCCGGCGGCCCCCACCTGCCCTCACCCCTCCTTAAGATGGTGGGGACCCGCTTCACCTCGCCGAAGGCGCCCTCCCCACTTGGGCCCTGGCGCTGGGGAGGACCCGGCCGCTCCGGCAGGACCCCCCAGCGAGGGTGCGCCCCAACACCGTCGCGATCGAATGACAGCAGCTCTCACGGGCCGCGAGGCCGGCGATCCTTCTCAGGGGCCCCTTGCTCAGTGGCAGTAGGTGTCCCCCCAGCCATCGGGGGAGAAATGACCCCAGCTGGTAAGTGGCGATGTTGCCAAGGACAATTTGTAGGATGGGAATTTGTCCACTTGACAAGAGTTAAATTCCCCGTGTGCCAAGCTTCTAGGCAGCATTTTCTGGGGGCGTCCGCACCCAGGGGCCCCTTGCTCAGTGGCAGTAGCGGGGGCGGGGAAAAAGATCCAGATTAGGCAGTGACCCGCCCTGGGGAAATGTTGACTTTCTCTGAGACTGAGTAGCTGGAGTCGAAGTCACGGTCCACGAATGATGAGCTGTGTGATCTTGAACAAATTACTACATCGGCCCTGCTTACCCTGCAAGGATGCGGCGAGAGAGAAAAATTAAAATTGCTATGCAAATTTAAGCTAATAATACAGGTAATATGAGTGTGTCTAGCCCTTATGTACCACAAAGGAAAAAGCCAGGTCACCCTGTGGAACCACTTTTCCTCCAGACACAATGAGATAATTGCAGACAAGGGAAGAGTTGTTTTATCAGTTAAACATGGTAAAACTCCATGATGAAGTGTCCCTGGCCCCAATGAGCTTTTTTTTTTTTCAATCAAAATTGTGGTTAAAAAAAGATGGGAGCAATATAATTTCTAACAGTAAAGGAAGGCTTAAAAATATAAATTGGTTACATAATAGAATATTACTGACTCAAAATCATGGTTTTTGAAAATTATTTAATGACATGGGAAAATGTGCATAATATATTTCAGAAAGCAAAAATATACAGCATGGTCCCAGTTTACATGTGTGTGTATTTTGTGCCTATAAAAATTATAGCAAGAAATATTACTTTTCTGCAGGCAATGGAATGTATTCTTTGCACATTTTCCCAAAATGTCTATGAGCCTGTAGCATTTTTATAATCAGAAATATAAATGCCTTTTTTTTTTGCGGTACGCTGGCCTCTTACTGTTGTGGCCTCTCCCGTTGCGGAGAACAGGCTCCGGAAGCGCAGGCCTAGCGGCCATGGCTCACGGCCGCAGCCGCTCCGCAGCATGTGGGATCTTCCAGACCCGGGCACCAACCCGAGTCCCCGGCAGGCGGACTCTCAACCACTGCGCCACCAGGGAAGCCCATAAATGCCTTTTTTTTTGTTAAAGGAAATGATAATTTTATCCATCTGTCTTGGATGTTTTTCATTTTTTATATACAGTAAGAAATAATTTATATACAGTAAAATCCACCCATGTCGTTTAGAATGCCGTGAGTTTTAATAAATGCATATAGTCATGTAACCACTGTCACAATCAAATCCTAGGACAGTTCCATCGTCCCCCCCAAATTCTCTCATGCCCCACCTCATCCCCTGGCAACCACTGACCAGATTTCTGTCCCTATAGTTTGACTTTTCCAGAATGTCATATAAATGGGATCATACAATATGTCACCTCTTGAGTCTGGCTTCTTTCACTCAACATAACACATTTGTATATCATCCATGTCGTTGCATGTATCAGTAGTTTATTTCTTCTTGCTGAGTGGTAAACCCACTATCTGGATATACCACAGTTTGTTTATCCATTCCCTGGCTGAAGGACATTTGGGTTGTTTCTAGTTTGGGGCAATTATGAATAAAACTGCTATACACATTCATATGCAGGTTTTTGTGTGAACATAAATTTTCATTTCACTTGGGTAAATACGTAGAAGCGGGATTGTTGGGTTGTATAGTAAGTCTGTGTTTATAAGAAACCGGTCAACTGTTTTCCAAAGTGGGCTGTTATCATTTTCGCATTCCTGCCAGCAATGGATCAGCGTTCTGGTTGCTCACAGCACTTATATTTAATGATGATAATAATGGCTCACATTTCCTAGCCCTTCCTATATGCCAGGCACCATGCTAAGTATACATTGTTTCAATCTACATGGCAGTTCTGAGGTTGGTAGTTACTATCATCATCTGCTATTCACAGATGAGAAAATTGGGATGTAGTTAAAAACTAACAAAAAACGTTCCCAAGATTCCATAACCAACTCTTCCTGCCATTCATTCATTCATTCAATAAATTTATTGAATGAATAAATGAATGTTCCTTCTGGCAATAGGCACTAGGCCAGGTGCTGGGACTTTAGCAACCAACAAAATAGACCGAGTGCCTGCCTCCACGGAACTATTTCCAGGTATGAAAAGGGTATTCATACTTATAAGCAAAGAATTGTGTTAGGTCTAATGAAAGACAAGTAAAGCATACTATGGAAGACGATATTGATAGAGTGCTCTGATTGTATGTGGGGGTCAGGAGAGGCTTCTTTGAGGAAGTGACTTTTAAGCTGAAGCAAAGGGTGGGGTGTGAACAGGAGATGACAGACAAAAGGAACAGTATATGCAAAAGCCACGAAGATAGTAGAAATTGGCCAGGGTGATGGGACTTTCAAAGCCAAGGGGAGAATGGAACAAGAGGCCGAAGAAATTGGCAGTGCCAGATGGTGGAGACTCTTGAAGGTCATTTGAGAGATGGGAAGCCTTTGAAGGATTGTAAGCAGAGGAGTGACAGGACTGGCTTCACCGGGCCTGTCATCAGCCCTAGTCCCCTCATTTTTGTTTTCTCTGCTTCCAAGTGGCCCACAATGTCATGGAGAGTCATGATACCAGGGTGACCATCTCCAATACAAAGTCATGCTGTCCCATTGCCACTAATTGTCCTTTTACAAGTCCCTTGTCAACTCTCATTGCATTCCCCCTGCAACCCAAACCTTTCCCTATGCTGAAGCTCCCAACTCCATTATCTCCCTTCTCCCTATTTCCAGATAAGATAATAATAATGAATATAAGTTTGGGTTTAAGAGAGTTACATGGTACAAAAGTCTAGGAAGATAAAAGAGCAGAGAGATAGGTGGACATCAGGTGAAGAAAACTGCATTAAATAGTAACAGGCTAGGGCTTCCCTGGTGGCACAGTGGTTGAGAGTCCGCCTGCCGATGCAGGGGACACGGGTTCGTGCCCCGGTCCGGGAAGATCCCACATGCTGCGGAGCAGCTGGGCCCGTGAGCCATGGCCGCTGAGCCTACGCGTCCGGAGCCTGTGCTCTGCAGCGGGAGAGGACACAACAGTGAGAGGCCTGTGTACCGCAAAAAAAAAAAAGTTTTATGTCCTAAATATAATATTGTTCAAGATTCGATAGCTTCCTCCACCCCAATCCCCCTTGGAGATTCGTTGCTTTGAGAGATCACTCCCACAGCCATCTCTAGTCTCCACATCTTTTCTGTCCACACTTGGCTTTCTCTCCTTAGTGTCAGTCACACATTTTCAAATGCCTGTGAAAATCTTCACTTTGTTTATCATTTCTCTTTTTCTTTGCCCTCACTGCCCTAGCCTAAGCACATTTATCTGTTGGGTTTAGAGTTTAGCATTTGATGGCGAGGCACTCCAGTAGTGCAATCAGTTAGCGCCCGGGGTACTTATACAGAGTTTTACGGGCAGATTTAATCCACTACACCAAATGATAGCAAATGGTTTCAGGGACTAATACAATATAGTGCATTTACATAGTACTTTAATGAACAGTTTAAATGTTTTCATATATGTTATTATTATTATCTTGGCCAGAAGGCTTGTGCGATCCTAGTTCCCTGACCAGGGATTGAACCCAGGCCCCCTGCAATGGAAGCTCGGAGTCCTAACCACTGAACCACCAGGGAATTACACATATATGTTATTTCTTTTTTTAAAAAAGTTTTTAAATTTTATTTATTTATTTTTGGCTGCATTGGGTCTTTGTTGTTGTGCGTGGGCTTTCTCTAGTTGTGGTGAGCGGGGGCTACTCTTCATTGCAGTGCGCAGGCTTCTCACTGCGGTGGCTTCTCTTGTTGCGGAGCACAGGCTCTAGGCTCGTGGCCTTCAGTCGTTGTGGCACGTGGGCTCAGTAGTTGTGGCTTGCTGGCTCTAGAGCGCAGGCTCAGTAGTTGTGGCGCATGGGCTCAGTTGCTCCACGGCATGTGGGATCTTCCCGGACCAGGGCTTGAACCCGTGTCCCCTGCATTGGCAGGCGGATTCTTAACCACTGCGCCACCAGGGAAGTCCTTCATATATGTTATTTCTTAGACTTCTCCATAGTTCTTGATGTAGGTGGGACAGTAGGGTGAGAAGCCAAGGTCAGGCAGCTAAGTGCTGGCCTGCTAAGATGACACCAAAGTCTGTTATGTTCAAGTGTTTTTGCTCTTAATGCCTCTCAAACCTACCTGAGCCAGGTCCTGTTACAGCATTACGTATAAAAATCAAGGCCATTACTTTTCAACAGCTTATGTGACACTTTCACACTTTAAAAAATGATGATTCCTCAAAAGTATGTTAAATGAATGTCATTTCTTTTTTTTTTTTTTTGGCCATGCTGCACAGCTTGCGGGATCTTAGTTCCACAACCAGGGATTGAGCCCGGGCCCTTGGCAGTGAGAGCGCAGAGTCCTAACCACTGGACCACCAGGGAAGTCCCTGAATGTCATATTTTTTTACATATTACCTTTCATATAATTTTCAAGGCAGTGTGCTTTATCAGATTTCTAACTATAGTTTTCAAAACCCTCATACACTTGTACAACATGGGAAAATGTAAAAGTCATTCTTAATTCACCTCACCCCACAGACACAAAACCGACACACGCCCATACACACTTCTCTCCGCACACTGTTGGTCTGGTGTTCCCCTTCCAAACCTTTCTTTGCGTGATTATGTAGCAATATACGTACAAGCACATTTATAGTTTTTTTTAAACTGTAATTTACATCTCACTGTACTTATTGTTGTGATTTGTTCTTTCCCCTTTAAATTTCCAGTATGTTCTGGAGATCTTTCTCTGTATTTTGGTCTATCTCTCCTTTTAGAGGCTATGTAGCATTCCATTGTTTGATCATACCATAAAATATTTTGTCAGACGGTCTCCCACTTGACTTACGATAGTTCAATTTACAATTTTTCAACTTTATGATAATGCGAAAGCAATACGCATTCAGTAGAAACCATACTTCGAATTTTGATCTTTTCCCGGGCTAGCAGTGTGCTGGGTGAATACACTCTCTTGCGATGCTGGGCAGGGGCAGCGAGCTGCAGCTCCCTGTGAGCGAGGCAGTCAAGGGTAAATAACTGGTACTCTTACCCATTCTGTTTTTCACTTTCAGTACATTACTCAATAAATTGCATGAGATGTTCAACACTTTATTATAAAATAAGCTTTGTGTTAGATGATTTTGCCCAAATGTAGGCTAATGTATGTGTTCTGAGCACTTTAAGATGGGCTAGCCTCAGCTATGTTGTTCAGTAGGTTGGGTATATTAAATGCATTGTCAACTTACGGTATTTTCACCTTACCATGAGTTTATCGGGACATAACACCACCATAAGCTGAGGAAGATCTGCATTCCACTACTGGATTTTTAGATCATTCCTAATTTTTCTTTGCTATTACAAACAATGCTGAATCCTTGCAATACATATTTATACTTATTTCAGCACTGAGAAAAGTGTCTATAACCCTCATATCTTTATGTACACTGGAAATTATCAGTCTTGTAAATATTTACTTGCACATAATCTCTAATTCACACAAGCTTTATTATTTATTTATTTATTTGGCTGCGCCGGGTCTTAGTTGCAGCACGCGGGATCGTGGTTGCTGCGTGTGGGATCTTTAGTTGCAGCACATGAACTCTTAGTTGCGGCATGTGGGATCTAGTTCCCTGACGAGGGATCAAACCCAGGCCCCCTGCATTGGGAGTGCAGAGTCTTAGCCACTGGACCACCAGGGAAGTCCCACATAAGCTTTAGAAAGAGCTTATGGAGTCCATTAAAAACACGCTGGGATTTTGACTGGAATTGTATTGAATTTAGACATCAATTTGGGGAAAGTTGACATGTTTACAACATTGAATTTTTAGGCCATGCTCTCCATTTATTTACGTTTTTATGTCTTTCAGTAAACGTCTGTGGCTTTCTTCATATAGGTCTTGCATATTTCTTGTTAGGTCTAAAACTAGTGATTTTATAAATTATAAAAAAATTGTAAATGGTCCTCTTTTTCTATTACCATTTCTAATTGTTATTTGTTGGCTTATAGAAAAGCCATTTATTTTTGTGTGTCAATTTTGTATCTAGCCACCTTACCTCAACTGTCTTATTCTAAATTTCAGTTGATTTTCTTATTTTTTCTTGATAAAGTACCATATTGTTTGAAAAATAGTGATAGTTGTTTCTCTCCCTTTTCAATGTTAAAATCTTTTTTTTTTTTTTTTTTGCAGTACGCGGGCCTCTCACTGCTGTGGCCTCTCCCATTGCGGAGCACAGGCTCCGGGTGCACAGGCTCAGCGGCCATGGCTCACGGGGCCCAGCCGCTCCGCGGCATGTGGGATCCTCCCGGACCGGGTCACGAACCCGTGTCCCCTGCATCGGCAGGCGGACTCTCAACCACCGCGCCTCCAGGGAAGCCCTTAAAATCTTTTTTGAAGGCTAATATGTGTGCTGCTGTATTGGCCAGGACCACAATAGTAGACGTTAAACAGCAGCAGATTGAGTGGACATGGTATTTACTATCTAAACAGGAGAAGAAAACATATAAGGACAAACCAATCAAGCCACAGATACTGCATAAGGAAACAATGGATTTATAACACATAAAAGAAGGAAAGTGGCAGACTCTTGACTACCAAGTGCTCCCTGCTCTTCATCTTACACTAATATTATTTAAAACCTTCCAAATCCTTCTAAGACCTCTGCTAGGCAGCTCCATCATGTTCCCTGGCAACGTGGGAGTTTGCTCTGTCTGCAGAGCAAATGTATTTCAGCCTGGCTCTTACATCAACAGCTCATTAGTCTTTAGACTGACCATTCATAGTTCATGAGGTCAGTCACAGGCAACTGTGACACTCAGGTGCCACATAAGCATGCGCTAGGATTCTTGGGGCTGAGGTTCTTTTTTTTTTTTTTAACATCTTTATTGGAGTATAATTGCTTTACAATGGTGTGTTAGTTTCTGCTTTATAACAAAGTGAATCAGCTATATGTATACATATATCCCCATATCTCTTCCCTCTTGCGTCTCCCTCCCACCCTCCCTGTCCCACCCCTCTAGGTGGTCACAAAGCACCGAGCTGATCTCCCTGTGCTAGGCGGCTGCTTCCCACTAGCTATCTATTTTACGTTTGGTAGTGTATATATGTCCATGCCACTCTCTCACTTTGTCCCAGCTTACCGTTCCCCCTCCCCATATCCTCAAGTCCGTTCTCTTATTCCCGCCTTGCCCCTAGGTTCTTCATGACCTTTTTTTCTTTTTTTTAGATTCCATATATATGTGTTGGCATACGGTATTTGTCTCTCTCTTTCTGACTTACTTCACTCTGTATGACAGTCTCTAGGTCGATCCACCTCACTACAAATAACGCAGTTCTGTTCCTTTTTATGTCTGAGTAATATTTCATTGCAGCTGTATTTACAATAGCTAGGACATGGAAGCAACCTAAGTGTCCATCAACAGATGAATGGATAAAGAAGATGTGGCATGTATATACAATGGGGCTGAGGTTCTTGTTGCTATATATAATGAAGATTCCTTCCCAAAATAGACTTTTAAGTCTCTGTAACTAATCAACTCTCTCTGCATTGTTCTTTTTGTTTTTAATGAAGTATAGTTAACTTATAATGTGTTAATTTCTGCTATACAACAGTGATTCAGTTATACATATATATACATTATTTTTTATATTTTGTTCCATTATGGTTTATCCAGGATATTGAATATAGTTCCTTGTGCTATACAGTAGGACTTTGTTATCCATTCTATATAAAATAGTTTGCCTCTGCTAATCCCAGAGTCCCAATCCATCCCTCCCCCAGTCCCCCTCCTCCCTGGCAACCACAAGTCTGTTCTATGTCTGTGAGTCTCTTTTGTAGATAAGTTCATTTGTGTCATATTTTTATTTTATTTATTTATTTTTAATTAGTTTATTTTTGGCTGCATTGGGTCTTGGTTGCTGTGTGTGGGCTTTCTCTAATCGTGGCGAGTGGGGGCTACTCTTTGTTACAGTGCGTGGGCTTCTCATCGTGGTGGCTTCTCGTTGCAGAACACGGGCTCTAGGCGTGTGGACTTCAGCAGTTGTGGCACATGGGCTCAGTTGTTATGGCTCGTGGGCTCTAGAGCATAGGCTCAGTAGTTGTGGCACACAGACTTAGTTGCTCTGCGGCATATGGGATCTTCCCGGACCAGGGCTCAAACCTGTGTCCCCTGCATTGGCAGGCAGATTCTTAACCACTGCACCACCAGGGATAGTCCTGTGTCATATTTTAGATTCCACATGTAAGTGATGTTGTATGGTATTTTCCTTTCTGTTTCTGACTTCACTTAGTATGATAATCTCTACATCCATTCATGTTGCTGCAAATGGCATTATTTCGTTCCTTTTCATGACTGAGTAGTATTCCACTATATATACATACCGCATCTTCTTTGTCCATTCACCTGTAGATGAACGTTTAGGTTGTTTCCATGCCTTGGCTATTGCGAATAGTGCTGCTGTGAACATAGGGGTGCACGTATCTTTTTGAATGCTAGTTCTTAGTTTCCAGCATTTAAGTTTTCACCTACAATCTTGCTGAGCTGTAATTAACTCCTGGCGTTGAGATTGACTGTGCATGGCACAAGACGCTACAGACTTAGCTTCACAGGAATGCTTTTCCTTCATTCATTTCTTAAGTACCAAGCGCCTACATAACCGTAGTTTACTACATAGGTTAATAGAGCTCAGCCTATAAAAAGAAAAAACTAGATACTTAAATAGGAGCTTGGGGTCGCTATAGATATTATGATGCCACCTTAAAAACAGAAACTGAGAGTGCTAGTAAGGATGAGAATCTTAATATTTTTAAGGATAAAGTTACCAGAAAGGATGAAGCCATTGTCTATGTTTGTGTGCCAGGATGTGTCTATGAACAAACCTGCTCTCACCCCAAGAATTCCTTTCAAAACCAGTGAAAACCCACTTTGAGGGCTTCCCTGGTGGCGCAGTGGTTGAGAGTCTGCCTGCCAATGCAGGGGACATGGGTTCGAGCCCTGGTCTGGGAGGATCCCACGTGCCGCGGAGCAGCTGGGCCCGTGAGCCACAACTACTGAGCCTGCCTGTGCTCCGCAGCAGGAGAGGCCACGATAGATAGTGAGAGGCCCGCGCACCGCGATGGAGAGTGGCCCCCGCTCGCCGCAACTAGAGAAAGCCCTCGCACAGAAATGAAGACCCAACACAGCCAAATAAATAAATAAATAAATTTATAAAACCCACTTTGAAATATAATCTACAATAATTTAAATATCAAATCACTTCTGACTTATTAAAAATGAGGTTTGTGAAAATCTTAACATTGAAAATGCTTATGATAAGTGAAATATTAATATTCAAAATTAATTTAAAGGGACTTCCCTGGTGGCGCAGTGGTTAAGAATCCACCTGCCAATGCAGGGGACTTGGGTTTGAGACCTGGTCCGGGAAGACCCCATATGCCACAGAGCAACTAAGCCCGTGCGCCACAACTACTGAGCCTGCGCTCTAGACCCTGCAAGCCACAACTACCGAGCCCACGTGCCACAACTACTGAAGCCCGCGCGCCTAGAGCCCGTGCTCCGCAACAAAAGAAGCCACTGCAATGAGAAGCCTGCGCACCACAACAAAGAGTAGCCCCCACTCACCGCAACTAGAGAAAAGCCCAGGAGCAGTGACGAAGACCTAACACAACCAAAAGTAAATAAATAAATAAAATTTAAAAAATTAATTTAAAGCATGATCTCAATGAAATATATAATAAATGCATATTCTACTATATATGTATACATATGGAAGAATTCTATTAAAATGTTAATAATCTGAGAGTAATATCTCTCAGTGGTGGCATTATTTATGATGATTATTTTCCATATTGCACAGGTTTTACTTTTTAAAGTATTACTTTTATGACCAAAAAACTAAAAAAAAAAAGAAGAAATCATATAAGTTAAAGTAAGCAAAATCAACCTTTTATGGAATTACTTATGAGACATGAAGACACTGAAAATTGTTGACCTGATGATTTAGGAAGGCAGCTGAATTTGTTCACAGCAATTTGCTGGTTCTAACTCATTTCAAAGGTAATTTCCTTAATGGATTAACGTCCTTGAATACTTTTTTTTTTTTTTTTGCGGTACGCAGGCTTCTCACTGTTGTGTCCTCTCCCGTTGCGGAGCACAGGCTCCGGACGCGCAGGCTCAGCGGCCATGGCTCACAGGCCCAGCCGCTCCGCGGCACGTGGGATCCTCCCGGACCGGGTCACGAACCCGTGTCCCCTGCATCGGCAGGCGGACTCTCAACCACTGCGCCACCAGGGAAGCCCTTGAATACTTCTTAAGCTTGTAGGACTCACTCTGCTTTTAGTTAGGTGTAGCCATCTGCAAACAAGCAAATTTTTGCATTTATAGCAAAGGAAACGCCTATGTGAAAGGACTTTGAAAAAAACAGAGCAGTACACAAAGGCAAGCACTATATAATCAGCTCTTTGTGTAAATTATGGTTTTTATTGACAGGGATCATTATCACTGTGTACAAAAGCAAAGACTTTCCTGTGGTGTGCAGCTGTGGCCACTGTTTGCAGAAGCCACGTGCTTGGGTGTGACTGCTTCTCGGACTCAGAGTTTGCTATTGCAAATAGTCCAGGATATAACTGAAGAAGCTGCAGTCTGGAAGCTGGCTAAGGCAGGCCTAGGGCATCTTCAACCCAATAGATGTTTATTGAGAAGCTTACCAGCAAGTAACTGTGCTGTGGGGATACCAAGAGAAAGAACAATAATCCGGGCCTCTGCCCTGCATATAGTTTTTTTTTTTTTTTTTGTCTGTGCCAGTGTTATGTGGGATCTTAGTTCCTGGTCCAGGGATCGAACCTGCGCCCCCTGCAGTGGAAGCGTGGAGTCTTAACCACTGGACTGCCAGGGAAATCCCTGCCCTGCATATAGTTTACATGTATTTTTGAAAAGATCTCACCTAATTCTCACAGCCACCCTGTGAGTTAGGTAGAGGGACCCCCATTTACAGGGAAGGGTAGGTAGTTTTCTCCATGTCACACAGCTTCTGAGTAGCAGAGCCAAAACGGGCACTCAGGTCCTCTACTCCTAACCCTGGAGCTGCCATGGCTGCTTCCTGGATAGATAGGCCCCACCTGCCCATCAGGAGCATTCAGTCTGGAGGGGAAACACAAATGCAGGTATCAGTGAAAGGTGTTGATCAGGTGGTGTTACTGAATGCAAAGTACAAGGGGGAAAAAAAGGTAGGAACTAACTTCCTCCTGGCCACACTCTGAGTCCTGAGAGCAAGCTGCCTCCTTGAAATGCTGTCTGGCTTTTGCTGATGGTAGCCTGAAGGGAGTGATGTTCCATTAACGGCCATCACTTTCTTTCTCTTTGTCTGCCTCAGCATGAAGTAGTTGCAATCACCCTGGAACATGAATCAGGAGTCCAGGGTCCTAATTTGAGACTTGCCACTTCGTAGGGTGGCAATTCAGTTTACCATTTGCATCCAAGTCTCCTTATCTATAAAATGAAAATAATATGTTCACCTACCTCACTGGGTTATTTTGAGAACCAAGTGAGATAATACATGTAAAGTGCTTTGAAAAATTATGAAGTTAGGGCTTCCCTGGTGGCGCAGTGGTTAAGAGTCCGCCTGCCGATGCAGGGGACACAGGTTCGTGCCCCGGTCCGGGAGGATCCCACGTGCCGCGGAGCGGCTGGGCCCCGTGAGCCATGGCCGCTGAGCCTGAGCGTCCGGAGCCTGTGCTCCACAACGGGAGAGGCCACAACAGTGAGAGGCCCGCGTACCGCAAAAAAAAAAAAAAAAAAAAAAAAAAAAAATTATATATAAATATAAAATGGTGTTAATAATAGCAGCATCAGAGCCCATAAACTCCACCCCACACGTTTATATTTGTGGGTAAACAATTAGAAACAGTGGTTATTAATCAGCAACCACATTGTGAAAAAGAATTATGTACTCTCGCCTTGCTTATCAAGTTTGAAGGCAGAATAGTCATTAAGCACATTGACCTTGAAGGCAGAAAATACTGAATCCCAACTCTGCTACCAGCAGTGTGACCTTAGCAATATTTTAGTTGCTTTGGGTCTCATTTTGCAGACACACACTCACTCACACAGAGTGAGGACAACAGATTTTTCGCGAGGAACCAATGAGATAACTCATGCAAAATGCTGGATCCTGTACCTGGCACACAGTAAGCACTCAATAAGCATTAGCTTTAAAAAGTATCAAACATTTCTTGAGCGCCTGCAACGTGCCAGGTATAACTTAGGAAACAAAACAAAAAGATTCTGAGGGTTTTTTTTTTGTTGTTTTTTTGGGGTTTTTTGACCGCGCCAAACGGCATGCAGGATCTTAGTTCCCCAACCAGGGATCGAACCCGGGCCTGGCAGTGAGAGCGCCCAGTCCTAACCACTGGACCGCCAGGGAATTCCCGACATGGTCCTGTTTCAAGGAAAGCGCATACAAATAAAAACCAACTTGCTCACTACTCAAATGCAAAGGCAGTTTAGAAAATGAACTTATCAACCTGCCTGGAGAGACAGGTAAATTGAAACCTTCTTGCAGGAGGAAACAGTTGACTCAAGACTTCTGAAGGGTGAGTAGAAGTTTGTGTAAAAAAAAGCTTGATGCTTTTTGACATTATCGTTTGCCCACTTGAAAAGCCAGGGCTCACTTTATGCTTGTTGCCCTTCTGGTGGTTCAGCCTAAACATTCTGGTGACTTCATGAGCATGGTGTTGGAAACTGATTTTACTGGTTATTTTCTATGCATGAAACATCTGTTGTTTTGTTGTCGTTTCATAGACTCCTTAAGAGCTGTACAAACGACTTCTTGCATAGGGGGTAGATTGATTCCCATCACTGAAAAGTATTGGCATCCCTGATGCATGTTGCTGATCCCTTTAAGAAGAGAAGGCAGGGAGGACTTGTGACCACTTGTCCCTCTCTGGAAAAGCTGGAGCCAGAGGTGACTGGGATAAACGGGTAGGGAGTAGAAATTGCAATGCAGAAGGATTTGTTGTTCTGAAGAGAATGGAAGATAGCTGTCCTTTACCCACATGCAAATGTGAATGTACAGAAAGCTTTTTATTTGCCAGATATCTTGCTACCAAATTGAAGTATCTTTCTTATTTCACCAAGGGTGTTACCGGTGAATTTGGGAGTTAGAGATGTTGCCCTAAGTGGAAGAAATATCAGACTTTTCTTTGGGTTTTCTGCTTCCTTAATGTTGCTTCCTAAATCCCTCACCTTAACCACATATACGACGACGTTAAAAGCTGTGTTTACATCGGCTTCTACACCAGCAACTGCCATGTTAGAGAAGTTTAATTGACATCTAAAGAAATAATGTTACCTTATGAAAGTCATAGAATCTTAAGAATTTTGAGCTGGAAGAACCAAAGAGAACTTGTAATTCAGCTTTTTCATTTCACAAATGAGGAAACTGGCCCAGGGAGGCTGAGCCCAGCTGTTCCAAAGGACTCTTATGGGGCTTTGGTTAGCATTTTGCATGATGGTGATTTGAAGAGACCCACAGTACCTTTCAATTGCTGTAGACATAAATGAATTGTCTTTCCCCCCACATTTGTAAGCTGAGGAAGATACAGACCAAAGTAAAGCTCTGGCAAGTCCCAAGAGAAGAGAAGCCGGTAATACTGAAGTTACTGTATTGGTGCCATGTGACTGGGGCTGAGTGAAAATGATTCGATTCCGCCCACCCAAGTTCAGGGCATTTGGCCCGAGAACTTTGAAGTAAGCACAACGCTGTCAACAACAACAAAACAGTCACCAAGACGGGACAGCATCTTGACCCAAAGCCTAGAGACAGTACCGCAGTACCACGGGAAGTCTGCAGCCGTGAGATTCCACCTCGATGTGTGGCTTGAGAGAGGAACTGCTGGATCGATGCTCCTCTGGAGAAATTTCGGCGGTTGGCAGGACGTGGAAAAGCCATCTCTGGCCGGCAGAACGACCATTTCCTTAAGCCTCCCACTTGGAAGCGAGAGCGCTTCATAGATAAGTCAGGCGAGCAGACGGCCTCAAGCCCACCCGCCCTCTCCTTCCTTCGCCTGGAGAGACGCTCACCGCCCTGTTCGCGCCGGGCCACGCCCCTGTCCCGCGGGCTCACCCCACCCTGCTGGTCGGGGTCTAGGCCCGGAGCCTTTTCCTACCTGGCCCTCTCGGGGCCTCCCCCACCTCCCCTCCCTCGCCCGGTGGGCAGGTGCGGGGCAGTTCGTCAGACAGGCGGGTCCCCGAGGGAGGGGGAGGCGTCAGCGGTGACGGAACAGAAGCCCCGAGAGCCTCGGCGCTTCCTCCACGGCCTCGGCCCGGCGGCGGCCACTCGCGCGCCGCTGGTCGGGGAAGCAACGTCCGCTCACTCAGGGCCCGGCGGGCAGCAGCTCCCGCTGCCGCCTACTCGCCGGCCGAGAAACCAGGGGAAGCCTCGGGGCCCAGGGGCGGTGGCGGCGAGACCCCGCCCCGCCCGGCCAGCCCGCTCCTATCGCGGTCCGCGGCCTGGTCACGCGGGGAGTGGCGCCGCGGGCTCGGGACCAGCGCCCGGCGGCTGCCGGAGTCGCGGCGGGCCGGGGCCGGGGCTGGGGGGCGGAGGGCGGAGGGTAGAAATAGGGGCGGGCAGGCCGCGTCAGTCCCGGAGCCGCGCGCGCGGAGCCGACTGAGCCACGCCGAGGGCGCCGAGCTAGGCGGCCGAGCCCGAGCACCCATGCTGCTGCCGCTGGCCTGGGGCTCGCTCCTCTTCCCGGGGCTCTTCGGGCTCTGCGCCTGGGGGCTGCGGCGCGCGCGGCCCGCCTGGACCCACAACGACTGCGTGCTGATCAGCACCAGGTACGGGGCGAGGCCGTGCCGCCGCCCGACCATGCGCCCCGGCTGCGCCCGCCCAACGCCGAGCCCAGGGCGGAAAAGGGGGACGACAGGAAGCGAGGGGGCCGCCTCCCGGGTCCTCGCCCAGTCCACGGCGCGGGCCGGAGAGCTCCGAGGACCCTGTGCAGCCTGCCCCCGGAGGGAGGGAGGCGGAGGAGGGTGGAGCGGGAGCAGGCTGGAGGGTGGGGGGCTGCCCACGCTGATGAGGACCGGGAGGGACGTCTCCCCGATGCTGACATCTGCCAGCTGCTTTGGGAGTCGGGAGCGCGGCGGCGGCCCTACCGTTTTCCTTGGCACCCTGGCGGCCGGGGGAAGTCAGGTTGAAGAGTTCTGGCTTCATGCTGTCCATGGGACTGGACTGAGCACTCTTTCCGTCCCCCCTCCCCCCTTTTCTCTTTTCTGTCGCACGTTAGGCTGGTTTCTTCAGTGCAGGCTGTGTTGGCCACCGGGTCTGGGATCATCATCATCCGCTCCTGTAGCCACGTGATCACCGACAGGTAACATCCAATGCCAGGTGAAAGCTACACCGATCACGGCGCTGGGCTTTTTCGAAGCTTCCGCATTTGAGTGGCTCACAGGTCCTAGTTCTTTATCAGCATGTGCCGTCAGGCAGCTGATTAATGGGTGAAACTTGGGCACTATAACTAGTTCCCTCCTCCTCTCCTCACCTTCAGCATCGCCAGCTTAGGAGAAAGTAAACTGAAGAAATGCTAGAGCATGACAGAGCCTGAGTCTGATTTAAGGTGGTGTGTTAGAGGACAGTGTGGTCCAACGATCCAGGTTCTTTATGCGATAGATAAATGTGAAAATTATTCAGAAGTGGAAGTGTGGCTTTTGGTTCTTTTAAATGATCTCCCTGGGGTTCTGCTGTGGAGCATTCATTGGCCAAGATAGGATGTGTGGTTAGCAGAGCCCTGCTATGGAAAGGAACAAATCCACCACCCCTTTCTTTACAAATGCTGCTCTTGTCTTTCCTCTGAAAGATGAAGGTGATGAAGAGTTTTCTGGAGCTTTCAGAAAACTGACTCGAATGGGTGTGAAAGTTCAGTCCACAGGCAGGACAGGAAATGTGCATTCAGTGAAACAAATTATAGCGACCAGGCTGGTCTACTTTGTATAGTATTTAGACCTGGGTAACAGTGCCCCCCCACCCCATTTTAAAGCCATCCTTTCAAAGCCATCCTTTTTTACCTGTCTTCCTAGAATCACCCTTTCCTCCTCACAGTTAAGTTGAAGAGCAATTGTCATATGTGCAGGGAAAGTTAATAGCCTTTCCTAATCCCTTTCTCATGTTTACTCTATTATGTGTCCTGGTTTTCACCTGTTGGGAATGGAATGGGAGGGGAGCCCGAGAGGGGCATCTATCTCACTGTGGCCTGCAAATTTGGTGCCTGGTTCTTATTTGGGATTAACCTTGCCATCAAGATTTTTGTGCTTTTCTTTTGCCTTTTTTTTTTTTTTTTAGAGAAAACCAGTTATTGGCGATGAATTGTAGATGCTGAGAGAAGATAGGTCAAGTGACTTTGATTGCATACACCAAAGACTAACAGCATTTTCTCAGCTGGGTTCAATTTTTATTTTAATTGAGCATTTCCTGATGGTGCAGCAGGCTCCCTCACTGCCCCCAGTTTGTCAGGTCAAACTTGAAACCTGCCTCCTTTGCAGAGATTAAGCTAAGACAGATGCAGCCCCCATGGCACTTGAGGGCAAGCGGCAGGCAGCTGCTACACATCTCAGGAAGAGATCTGCACACAATTAACTTTCAGTTCTGTAGCACGCTTGTATTCTCCCCTCAGAAGCCATGTGTCTTAGTGGCTTGAGCATGGTAGCAAATCTAAGTTTGGCTTTTAGGGTCCTCCTTTTGTATATCTTTATGCCTTAGATCCATCCTCTACTTGCAAAATAGAGACAGACACCACCTTCTGTGCCCTCAACTTACATGGATGCACAAGGATGCCCTAAAGGCACCTAATCATCTGGAAAAAAAAGCCTTTTGGGGTTCATAGTCTGTACATCCAAATATTTTTCTATTCTATGTCTTTTAATTTTAGGCCTTCATATAGAATGTCTGTAGGTAGGAGGGGGTGTCTATGAATCTTCCCAAATTATCTGTAGGGTGTGATGCAGGGCCAGGGGTTTCATCAGCTCCTTAAAGAGACCCAGATCCCTAGTTCTCAATGTAAGCGCTTCTTTTTTTTTGGCCACACAGCTCACTTACGTTTAAGTAAGTGCCGAGGACCTGGGTTTGATCCTGGTCTGGGAACTAAGATCCCACAAACTGCATGGTGTGGCCAAAAATAATAATAGTAACAATTAAAAGTACTCTCATACTTTTAACTTTCTAATCTTCACAATAACTTCATCAGGAAAGTAAGACAAGGATTATTATCTTTTTTTTTTTTTTAATTATCTTCATTTTATAAAAAAAGTTAAGGTCGGGCTTCCCTGGTGGCGCAGTGGTTGGAGTCCGCCTGCCGATGCAGGGGACGCGGGTTCGTGCCCCAGTCTGGGAAGATCCCACGTGCCGCGGAGCGGCTGGGCCCGTGAACCATGGCCGCTGAGCCTGCGCGTCCGGAGCCTGTGCTCTGCAACGGGAGAGGCCACAACAGTGAGAGGCCCACGTACCGCAAAAAAAACAAAAACAAAAGTTAAGGTCCAGGCTAGTGCTAGCTAAGATTATAATCCAGATCGCTTGCTGGTAAGTCTTCAGGGAATTCAACTAACAGCCACAATTTCGCATCTTATTGAATTGGTACCGTGTGCAAAATTTTAAAACCCTAGGCTCCACGCAAGGGGAGAGGTCAGTTATATTTCAGATGAGTTTTTAATTGCTCTTCATAGTTGTTTTACTTTGGAATTGCTTCAAGAAAGCGATGGAGACCACAGATGGGCAGTAGAATAAATATTGCATCTTTTTGCCTCATTGGAACTTGGCTAATTAATTTACCTGAATGTATATTAAGTTTGCCATTACTTGTTTGCCTATGTCACTGCTTACTCATTATTTAGTTTTGCTGTGGTAAGTGTGGAATCATTCAGGAACAGAAATGTGAATGGCACTCTATATTCCTAATGTTGCAGTTCAGTGGACTGGCTCCTTAGGTTAAATGAAGACAAGGTTAAAAATACAGATTTGAGGTCCTGGGCACACCATGTTTAGTCTCTGAGGCGTGGAGCCCTTTATAAGCACTGCAGACGATTCTGATGTTCAGGTAGTTTAAGAACCATAAAACTAAATGGTTTCTTCTACCTAACACATGGGCGCTTGATAAAACTTTGCTGACTTAGTCTAATCCTTCCCAGGATAGTACATAATTTCAATTTAGATTTTGTTTTTCATGTAGATTTTCTGTAGAGTGACTATTTGGGGAACAAAATTTTGGAAATTGTAGAGACTTACCTTCTAATCTGCTCTGGGACAGTGATAAACTATCATTTTGACTCAGCAAATATTGATTCAACCCCTGTGGACAAGTAAATGGGAACACTGTCTTTTGTCCTAGCTTCTCTTTTGGTATCTATCTACTGTAAGGTAGTCCTTGAGCTCTCGGCTCATTTCCAGAGATATTTTTCTTGAATGAAACTGGGTTTAGCCATAGTATTGTAAAGAAAGTGGCCAGGGTTACTTCTGGAAACTCCCTAGAGTGGGGTTGCAAACAGATTCAAGAGTAATGTCCCAACTATTGAGCAACTGAGTAGAGTTAAACTGGAAATACTGGGTTTGGGATTTGGGTCACTTTCCAAACCTGTTTCTTGGTGGGTCTGTGGAATCCCTGGTAGAGATATCTATCAAAGTCAGCTTATATCACAAAGTACCAGAAAATCCATTACAAATGAGTAGCTAAACCAGACAAACAGTGAGGGCAAGTCACTGAAACCCATGGTGCTGAGTGAATCCTTGCTTTCTACCTTTGACACTTGTGAGTTTGCCCTGTAATTTAGAGAAAGTTGTTCACTCTCCTTATTTGTCAGCTTCAGCATGTTCATTGTGAAGTATCTGGAGTAAAAACAGCTGATTAAGTACAAAGCTGATGCAGATGTGTTTAAGAAGAGGCTGGCTATGAGCCTTCATAACGGATTTCCATAATTACTTCTTGGACCATCCATATGCTTTCTTTCAGGCACTGGCTTGCCCGAGAGTATGTCTGGTTTTTGATTCCATACATGATCTATGACTCCTACGCCATGTACCTCTGTGAATGGTACCGAACCAGGGACCAGAGCAGCAAACATCCCCTCACCATTTTTCGAAACTTCCTAAGTAAAAACCGCCTCATGATCACGCACCACGCAGTTATTCTGTTTGTCCTTGTGCCGGTCGCACAGGTAATGGCCTCCCAGGACAGGCACCAGTAGATTCAGCCACTCATTCCTCCTGTTGAACTGGGTGTCCCAACTGTCAGACTGCCCCCTTTTCTTCCCCTTTCCTGCTGCCCCCACTGCCCTCCTGCCAGCTGCTGCCACAGCGTAGAAAGGAGTTAAATCTGAAATGTCTGTGATCCTCTTTACTGGCAATCCCCCAGCCCTCTGTGATGCCCAAGCATTTGTCAAAGGTTCTGCCTTTAGTTCATACAATATAATAGAAAACACCATAAAAATTGTTTCAAAGAAATGAGCGTAGCTCCATCAACTGGTTATTTGCTCTGATAGTGCCCAGAGAGGGCTGTTTGCATTATTTTGATGTCACAAAAGCACAGACTCTCAAAGCAAATAGCCTCATAATTTCTCCCCAGATCCATTTTTTCCCATTAAAAAAATTCACCCAACAAGGAAGAGAAATGGGAATGCAGAGGGGAGACTAGTAATTCCAAAGTGCCTACCAGGTGACAGGTGCTTGATTTAAAAACTTGTAGCTTGGGGACTTCCCTGGGGGTCCAGTGGTTAGTACTTCACCTTCCAACGCAGGGGGTGCGGGTTCGACCCCTGGTCGGGGAGCTAAGATCCCACATGCCTCACGGCCAAAAAACCAAAACATAAAACAGAAGCAAAATTGTGACAAATTCAATAAAGACTTTAAGAATGGTCCACATAAAAAAAAAAACTTTAAAAAAATTTGTTGCTTTCTAATCATTAGAAATTATTAGAAATAATTAGAAATGATAATTAGAAAATATTAGCCCTATACCATAGAGGAAGAAACTGGGGCTCTATGAGTTTACGTACCTCGCTCGGTGGTACTAAGAGACAGAACTGCTATCCCAATACTGCTTGCTTGCTTTCTATATTTGGCCGCGCCTTGTGGCTTGTGGGGGATCTTAGTTCCCCAGCCAGGGGTTGAAGCTGGGCCACAGCAGCAAAAGTGCCGAGTCCTAACGGCTCGACTGCTAGGGAATTCCCTATACTGCTTTCTTGAAAGGATAAAAGGAGAGGTAGAGTGCATGACATTCTTTAATAAGTCTCTCTTGATTGTGTTGGGGACCCTAACATCAGGCATGGGCCCTGGTGCATATTTCGTGGAACTGAACTGGCTTAAGTGCCTGCCCTTGGCATGACTAAGTTGGATACCCAAAAGTGGGCTGCAGAGTTCCTTTTGGCTGACACTGAAATTCTAGAGAAAGCTCGGTGTGTGATGCAGTTGCCTCTGGACCATGAGGATTCCAAGCGTGAACTGGTCTGCACTGGCCCGTTTAGCACTTCCATTTCCCTGCATGGTTGCTCAGGGTTACCCTTTTCAATAGCCCTAGTTAGAATTTTCCTTCCGGTGGTTCCTTAACCTCCATTACTTATTTCCCTTTTTCCTCTTTTCCTCTGCAGAGGCTTAGGGGAGAGCTTGGCGACTTCTTTGTTGGCTGCATCTTCATGGCAGAACTGAGTACTCCGTTTGTGTCGCTGGGCAGAGTTCTGATTCAGGCACGTATGAAAGGAGTGGCAGAAAGTGCCGAGGGAACAGACTCTGCTTCTCCTTGGTAGATTAAGAGGGTTTGGAGAAACTTCTTTAGTGCTACCAATAGTGGGGTAGGAGACCCTTGAACAGACTTAAAGGTCAGTTGGTCTTTCGAGCCAGTGGGATTGAAAAATTGTACATTTGATTCAAATTTGATCCAGTTCTTCATATATATTTATCCTGGTCACAGAGTTTCTCTAACCCACCGTTCCTGTGCTCCTGTCAGCTGGGTGGCTTAGATCAAATTTCACATCACTGTTGGAAACAATATGAGACTCTCTGCATATACAAATACGGCAGTGCTCAATCATCTTTTCTACAAGTGTCCGAAAAGGAGACGCTTGGCCTGTCCGTTGTGGGACTCAGGCTAGTCATTCCCTGAAAGTGACCCTGTGCTCTCCTTCCCTCTTTTGCAGCTAAAGCAGCAGCACACGCTGCTGTACAAGGTGAACGGAATCCTCACGCTGACCACCTTCTTCTCATGTCGGATCCTCCTTTTCCCCTTCATGTACTGGTCCTACGGCCAGCAGCAGGGACTGAGCCTGCTCCAAGTGCCGTTCCACATTCCTTTCTACTGCAATGTGGCCAACGCCTTCCTCATCGCTCCCCAGATCTACTGGTTCTCTCTGCTGTGCAAGAAGGCAGTCCGGCTCTTTGATGCTCCCCCAGCCAAAAAGGATGGTTAATTGCTCCATGAGCCAGGCAGTGAGGGCGCCTCCTCCACTCAGTATTCCCGTGGACCAAACTGCAGATTGTGCCCTGGGTGGCCTCAGCCTTTTGGGTATTGATAAGCAGAGGGATTAGCGTTTCTCTAAAGAATATTCCTATCACCTCTCGTTTCTAACCTGCCCCTTTTGCAAAAGCACTTTTTCTTTAGTAACAACTATTGGATCCCGTCAGACCTCCACTGGCAGCAAGGTGGTTTAACGTGAAGCCCAAGGATCCTTCCTTGGGTCTTATCTCAAGGGCTCTGGAGGTAGAAGCATGGGGTGTGGAGATAGGTGGACCAAGGTGACAAGGAACTGGGCACCTGCCTGGTCCTCATATTGGTGGCTCCCCACCTTTCCAGCCACTCAGGGAGTATCCACACATACTGGGCCAGCAGAAGCAAGTGATGACTTGGTTCTTTTCTTGTGATGTTGGCCTGGGAAAATCGTTGTGGGTAGGTAGTTTTTTTATTGTTTACTAGATAACCCGTAGGTCCTTTGCCTCATCCTTTCATCCATGTGCCAACATTGAATTCTCCTGTCTACCGACTTCTGATCAGAAGTCTCACTGGCGGGGTGGGGTAGATGGCAGGGATGGGAACCTGAAGCACCTGAGTAGGTAGGAAGGCCAATAGGTCAGCACCTCTGCAGGCTGACTTGGTTAGACCAACAGTCACAGATACGATTCCCTTTTTAGCATGTCCCTTAAGCCCAGATTTCCCCATATCCACACACACAGGATGCTCTTATTAAAAACTATAGGGGTAAAGTGAAATGATGGCTACCGAGCTATTCACTGGGTAACCCCGCTTTGACACTGTCCTTATCCTATGAAGCAGAACGGACTGCTGTATTCCAAACCATGAGATGTCTCATCTAGACTGCCTCCTGATAAGCCAGAGCTTGTGGTCCAAAGTCTGTTCCTATCTGACTTACTGCCATTTAGCCACAGAAGGCTGGAGAGCAAAAGTGCAAGTCAGCCCTGGCCAAATTATGTTCTGTAGACTGACTCCTTCACCCACCATTTACCGATAGGATCCTCTGGTGCCAACACTAATTGCTCCTGAACGACAAGGATGGGTTTTAGAAACTGCTACCATGAAGTTTTTTCCCAAGCAGTAGTGAAAAACTAGATTTTTAAAAGTGCCTTTTAATTCACTGTTGTCTGTGAACTTTTAAAGTACTGAGTGTGTAACAGTGTCTCAAATTTTGACTATTTCAGTCTTTAATGGGTGCCATTTAAAAACATAAAATGCTGTAATTTTTTTACCGTTTTGTTTACTATCCGTATATCTTTATAAATCACCCCTGTGGTGACTAAGTTGCACTAATATTTTCCAACTTATTCTCATTTGTGAAATATATCCACGCCGACTTCTGGTAAGACCTGTCCTGTGACCAACTGGAATGGCTGCTGTGTGCTATTGTTTCTGTTCTGTGTTCTTCTCCGTGTAACTGGCAGAGGTGGGCTGTTGCAGGGGAAGGGTGTGTGTGAATGCCTTCAGCCTCCAGCAGAGCCTAGCTCATACCTCACTCTAACATGTTTCTGTAATTCACGGTGCCAAGAGTACACTGCAGAGTTCTAGAGTTCTAGCCCAGTGGTCACGTAACTTTAGACCCTTTCTTCTCTTCCCAGGTGAATCCCAACTAGGAGTCAGGAGGGTGGAAACCCAATTGTAGGCCGCAGACAGAGCCAGCCCACTTTAGGTGCGGGGGGAGAGAACTTGAATACTGCCTCACTGTGATGGGGGTATGGAGCTGTCCTTCCTTGCCTCCCAATTAAACACTTCCCTAACGAGTCCTCATGGTTCTGGAATATATCCTGGGCACGCATTTGCACACACCATTCCCTGCTCCCACATGTTCTTCAAAACCGTGACAACCGGGACTTCCCTGGTGGTGCAGTGGTTAAGACGCCACGCTCCCAGTGCAGGGGGCCAGGGTTCGATCCCTGGCCAGGGAACTAGATCCCAAATGCATGTCGCAACTGAGTTCCCATGCCGCAACTAAAACAGCTGGCGAGTCACGACTAAGGAGCCCGTGAGCCACAACTAAGGAGCCCACTTGCCACACTAGGACCTGATAGATAGATAAATAAAACAAACAGAAAAACCAACCAACCAACCAACCAACCCATGACAACCCACCCCAGGCAGAAGATAATTACACCCATCCTTTAAACACGCCTCTGTGGTGATTACCAGACAGTATCAGCACAGCCCCTTCGAGATCCACTGAATGGACAGCGTTAACACTGTGGGGCAGAAGTCCTCGATTCAGAAGAGACCCATTTTCCTGAGGTCACTGACCTCCCTCCCACCCACCCAACATTTCATGTTCTTGGTCCAACCCTCTCCTTTTACACTGGTTGCAGGCCTTGTGCGCACACAAATCACATGGCCAATTGGTAGCAGAAAAGAGTCCCTTTCCTAGTTCCTGCCCTTTCCAAGATACGGCGAAATGAGTCTTAAAGAGACTTTCAGTGCAACAGAACACACGTACCTCGTAGTTAGTCCACCTGGGTGGTTTCACCTTTAGACTTACTTGCCGGATTCTAGGGTGGAGAAGCCCAGTGATGAACACGCGCTTCCCAGCTTGACTTGATCTTCACGACTGGCTGTGCCCAATTTCAGCGTGTACTGATGAGCCTAGACTATTGATAAGAAAGTCTCAAAAGAGGCAAGATAAAACTCAAAAGAGAATTTTATTACAATCTGTATGTTACAAATACCTAAGAAACTATTTTCTTTACAATGTCGTCAGATTTTTGGGCTTGTGTAAAATTTCACATAACCGAAAAATTTGTGTTTTTCAGCTGTAGCCCCCGTAGACCTGGCCAGGTTGAGGCCCAGCTGTTTTCTGACCCACGAAGGTCAGAAGTTGCTGATCTTCTGCAGGAGGGTTTGGCGCCGCTCCTCGGGGCTAATGTTCTCGGCGATGGACTTTAAGAAGTGCTGCTCGTTTACTTTCTGGAGCAAGGAGCTGACAGAAGGGTTGGTCTTGCTCAGGGTTTCGTAGCAGGTGAGGATCTCCAAGGCCAAAACATACAGTGGTTCACACACCTCCTGGTGGAGCATGGCCATGATGTGCAGAACGTGACAGAACACCTGGGTGTAAAAAAACAGGGTTTCCTGGGTCAGGTCCTGCTCTTGTCCTTGGGCCCAAGGGCCAACTGACTGTATCAACCGAACAGAGTCCAGGAGGTTGGTCAGGCTGTTGCAGAGGAGCTTGACCACATGGCTCCAGCCTTCCACAGGGAGCCAGTTATGGCAACTCTGGCTGCAGAGAAACTGGAAAGCTCTCAGCAAGAGTACGGAGAGTTGGAGCTCCTGGGCAAAGGGCTTCAGGTTGAGCAGAGGGACAAACTGAATATACTCCAGGCTGTAGGGGACATGCAGGAGCTGCTTCTCCAACAGTCTCCTGGTCAGCTGGTGAAGGCACTGCCACTCCTGGGGGCTGCACCACGGCATGACCTGCACCAGGGCCACCAGGAAGCCCTTGCTGAACAGCCTGACCTCCTCAGGGTTGCCCACATCCACCACCAGCAGGGCGAGCATCTGCTCAGAGATGCTGCTGGAGATGCAGGAGCACTCCATCCAGGCCAGGAGGCCTGTGCCGGGCCCATACCTGGGGCGGGCCTGGCAGGTCCACTTGTCCTCAGAAAGCTTGCAGATCTCAAAGAGCGTGGCTGGTACCTCACACTTGAAGTGGCCCTCAAAGAAGCTCTTCAGTCTCAGGCCCACAGTCCAGTCCAGCTGCTCCAGCTTCCCGTGGAGCCAGGACAGGGACTTGACCCAGGTGTCCGGGGAGAAGGTCTCGGCGTTAGCCGACACCACCTCACAGAGGAGCTCCAGGATGTGGATCACCAGGTCCTTCCTGTCCAGGGGGAGGCAGCGCTTCTCCTTGGGGAGCTGCCAGTATCTGCTGAAGCCATTCAGGAGCTGGCACAGGCTGAAGATGAGTGGGAACGGAGAGCAGGTCTGCAGCCAGTATTCCTCTAGACATGTGTTTGCTTCCAGAGTCTGGATGAAGATCCTCAGACTGAGGTCCACCTCTTTGACGTCGAGCATCAGGAAAGGCAGGACGAATTCCTTTAGCACCTCATCTGGCTTGAGAAGAGCAGCAACTGGAATCCCTTGGGGCTTCACAGGATTCACCAGGCATCTCAGGAACTCCAGAAACTGCTTCTCTTCCCTGGGTGTAGAGAACTTCGTCCAGACTGTTTCTTTGAGGCAGGACACCACGATCGTCGTGGAGGGATTTGGACCCTGCTCTTCCGCGAACCTGAGGGCGGGGAAGGCGGTGAGAATCTGAGCTAGGAACCTGTGGGTGCCAAGGTTGGCCACGGCCATGCTGCACACTTTCTTCACCGTGATCTCCGGGTGCAGAATGACTAGGCGGGCCACAGAAGCGATGGCATTAGCCAAGCCCTGTTCAGAAGCGCTCTGCGTGAGCTGGTTAAAAGTCGTGTTGAGGTCTTCCTGAAACCCCTCCAAGTGACCCAACAACTTCTCAGAGAGGCCCTTGCGCCCCCAGGAGAGCAGGACGCCCGAGAGGACTTTATTTTTATCTGGCAGTGAGAGGTGTGCATGACACTCCAGGATCAAGTCGATGACCTGTTTGATCTGGGGTCTGGGGACAGCCCCGTCTGCCGCGCTGACGTCCACCACTGCTTCCAGCAGCTCTAACACCAGGCCGGGCTCCTGGAAGACAGCCCGGCTGCTGGCCAGGCAGGCCAGCCACTCATCCGAGAAGGCCCACTTCCTCTCAGAAGCGAAAATGTAGCACATTTCCATGTGCCGGTCCAACTTCTGCTCGATGATGGCCATGGCGATGGAGGCAGTGATGTCCTTCTCAAAGCCCTTGTTCTTTAGCACCCTGTTCGTGTCCTTCAGGAAGTCACCCACGCACTCCGCCAGCTCAGAGGCCACCTGCCTCTCTTCCTTGGACAGGCTAGCGGTGTCCAGGTAGAGCTTCAGGTTCTGGCTGAAGGAGGTCAGGCTGTCGCACAGCCGGTAGCTGCTGTAGCTCGTCCCCTGGCTGCCACCGAGCGTGGCCCGCAGCTCCTCCCGCCACTCCCGCAGCAGGCTGCGCAGGAACTCGAAGCCCACGAGGATCGTCTCGCTCGGCAGCCTGGCCAGTGAGGTCAGGCTGATGTCCCGCTCTGCCTCCTTCACCTTCTCTGCCAGTGCCTGCTGGTGATATGGGTTCTGGGTGTCCGTGTTCCACACGGAGATCACCGTGGCCAGTTTGTCTAGGTACACAGTGGCGGACACTTCCTGGGGGTTGTCCTCCATCAGTGCAAACACGGTCAGCATGTCAGCCAAGTTGGCCAAGGCGCAACACTTCATCCCGGGGCACAGGATCCTATCCTGGATTTGCTTCAGCCCAGTGAGCAGCATGCCCAGCAGGGGCATGGTAGGACACACATCCGGGTCGGACTTAAACCTCTTTGGAGGGTGGGAGAACTCATCTGAAGAGGACAGGTACTTATGGGCCATTGTCCGGAACTGGGAGAGCAGGGGGTCCTGCTGATTGCCCTTGTGCTTCATCATTTCCCACCAAACGTCGAGGAAGAAGGCCACATCCTTCGAAGAAGTGTCGATAGTCATGTGCTCCAAAAAGCGCTCTAGTTCTGCATGGCAGACAGTAGTGGGCAAGGCCATCAGGAGCTGGATAAAGAGTCCGGAAGCTTCCAGGGACTTAAGCAGCTCAAAGAGGACCGTGTGGTTGATGGTGGGGATCATGTTGCCCACGGAGAAGAACACATCTTCCTGCCACAGGGTTTCAGTGTCAGAAGGCGTGACAGGGTAGGGCTGCAGAGCCTTGGCCCAGATGATAATCAGAGCTTTCTTCTTCCAGGCGAAGGGCTGGGAGCAGGCCGTGGCAGAGGAGATCTCCCTCAGAGCCTCCACAATCGGCCGCCCGACATGCTCCCAGTCAGACTTGGTCAATTCTGCCAGTGTTTTGGGGCGGAACAGCTGCTCGGCCAGCAAGAAGCCCCCATGCAGAACAGTCATTTCTTCACAGATATTCAAAGGTCCTGCACAGACAGAAGTCCAATAGGATAGAATGTGGTGAAAAATTTTCAGAACAGCAAGCAGAGGTTAGAGGGAGAGGCAGCAGTTGGTCAGCAGGCTGTCATTATTAGGGTTAGAAATGAAAAGGGTTCTGAATGAAATCAGTGGGAGAGGGGGAAGAAGGGATGGTTCTAGGACCCGCTGCAGAGCTGAAGTCAAAGGATTAACCTGAGGAATAAAAAAGGACTCCCAAGCTCTCTAGCCTGGACCTGGGAAGACAACGGGCACTACTGCAAACAGGGAACACGAGAGATGTGCTTGGAAGGAACACTGATACGTCTTGGTCATTTGGAGTTTGAGGTAGAAACATCCTCCAGCAATGGAAACACAGGGCTGAAGCTCAGGAGGCAAGTCAACCTTGAAATGTGACTCAGGAAGGAGCCTGCCCAGAGGCAAGGCCCTCCAGCAAAGGATGGGCCAGCAGAAGATTTGAGGAAGAAGGGCTGGCTGAGAGAGAGAAAGAGAGCGCAAGGACAGTACCAAACTACAGCGGCCACCAAGTACTTACTGCAGGACTTGACAACTGAGCTTCTAAGTACCGATACAGACTAGGAAGGGCGTGGACCAGGACTGTCTGCACAGCAGCACTCAGACAAGCCCTGCTTCTCTTTTTTCTCTTAAAGCCTTGTCTTGGAAACAGATTTCAAACGTTCTGCCTTTTGGGGAAACAGTTCAATTCCCACAGCTCTTTCCATCAAAGAGAATAAGCTACTAATGGTCCTGGTTCTCTGGTAGAAGCCAAGAAGTAGATAGAAAAAAATACTGTACTAGATTCAGAAAAGTCCTTCTTCAGTGAGCCCTGAGTTGACACAGACTTAGCAAGGAAGGCATCTTGGGATGTTTAATTAGACATGGGTTTAACTCCTAGCTCAGCCATTTAAAAGTGGTGTGGGCTTCCCTGGTGGCGCAGTGGTTGACAGTCCACCTGCTGATGCAGGGGACACGGGTTCGTGCCCCAGTCCGGGAAGATCCCAGATGCTGCGGAGCGGCTGGGCCCGTGAGCCATGGCCACTGAGCCTGCGCATCCGGATCCTGTGCTCCGCAACGGGAGAGGCCACAACAGTTAGAGGCCCGCGTACCGGGGTGGGATGGGGGGGGAAGTGGTGTGATCTTGGACAGATTACTTCTCTGAACTTCTGCATATGTGGGGATAATACAGACTTCACATTATGACCCTGAGGATCAAATAATACATACAGTCAAGCCCCTGGCATTGGGTCCACACCCACTGTTGGCTCCCAATCCCATCTTCCAGGGCTGTTGAGGGTTAGGTAAGATATATACAATTAAGAATCAGGCTACAGGGCTTCCCTGGTGGCGCAGTGGTTGAGAGTCTGCCTGCTGATGCAGGGGACACGGGTTCGTGCCCCGGTCCGGGAGGATCCCACGTGCCACAGAGCGGCTAGGCCCGTGAGCCATGGCCGCTGAGCCTGCACGTCCGGAGCCTGTGCTCTGCAACGGGAAAGGCCACAACAGTGAGAGGCCCGCGTACTACAAAATAGAATCAGGCTACAAAGAGCCTAAGTGCTCGATAAACGCTGGTTCTCCCAAACCTTTCCACTGTTGCCAGGACCAGAATCTTGTCCCTATTCTTTGCCTCCTCCAGCTCAGAAACAGGACATGTCTTTCTTAGGTATATTTCCTTTGGGCCAGAAACTAAATCATCGTACAAACATTGCTCACTCTTCAATGTTCCTGACCCCTCTCCCCTTTCCCAGGGCCCCTTCCTCAGTCCCTCAGGCCCTCAAGAACACAGCTTCCCCATTTTCATGGGCCAGGAGACTATCCTGCCCCTTCCATCTGGAACAGCACTCCTATGCAACCCGCTGGTGAAGGCAATCCATCTTGGTGCCCAGCGGCTGAGGCAGACTCCCAGGAAGAGCCAGGTTGCTGAGAGGTCTCCCTGGGGGTTCTGGCCTTTCTGGTTCAGGCTGCTCTCCCAGGGCCCCCCAAAAGGCTCCCTTCTGACTCTGTAAATTTAATTTTATTGCTCTACCTGCTCAGCTGAGATGTTTGGCCCCTGAGACCCACCTTCCAGAGACGGTAAGTATATACTCATGCCACCTGAAGGAGTAAGTCCCAGAAGCAGTTAATGGCTGGGCGAATCCCAAGTGTTTTATCACGAATGGTTAACTGGCGCTTGTGAGTGCCCGCTCCTTATGTTTAAGCGCTTACTCTGTACCAGGCACTGTGCTAGTTGGTATGTGTATCTTTTCATCGTCAGATCAACATTTTGAGGACCATTCCTGTTTTAGAGATGGAAACATTAAGACTCAAACAATTTGCTCAGGTTGTCGGAACTGCAAAGCAGTGGGCTGGGACAGAGATCACCACAGCTGCAGGGCTCCAAACTCTTCCAACTCTACCTTTCCACCACGGAACAGCTGGCTGGGGACAGGGACCAGAACATTTCTCAACAGCCTACTAATACTGGCACATCTTGGGGAGCCTCACCCCAGCTCTCCCAGAACAGCTCTTGGTCTTATGCCCTTAAGAGCACATCCAGCAGCGGGGGAGGCTGGGCAAGGAGCCGCCGATTTATACCAGCTGTCCCCTCCCTTCTCCCAGACCTGGCATCTGGAGAATCAAGACGCACGTTGCCGCCTCAGCTGCTGCAACCCGTGCCCACAACTGCTGGTCTGAAGAACGCTAGTCCTGCGCAAGGCACCGGACTCGACACTGTACACACGTGATCTCAGTGAAAACTCCCCCAAACTCTGTGAGGCTGATACGGTATCATCATCCCCGTTTATCCACGAGGACCTCAACGCTTGCTCAAGAACTTAGTAGACGTTCAATAAATGAGATCGTTGGGGATACGGGATTCCCCGGGGCGCCGCCGGAGCCCGGCCTTTTCCAAAGCACGTGCCCGAACCTGTCCACTCTCGCGAACGCTAACTTCACATCCGCTGGCCCCTTCACGTGGAAAGGGGCCTGGAGCCGGCAAGAGGCGAGCGGAAGAGCGGCGGGTAGAGCCCGGCCCCCCGACCTCCGGTCTCCAAGACACCCCCGCCCTCCCAAACCCCTCCCCGGCCCGGAGGTCTCCCTCAGCCCGGGCCCACTCAGCACTGCCTGGTCGCCGGTTGCTCAACGCGGCCCACGCGGGCCCAGAGGAACCGAACACCCACCTAGATCCATGGCGGCGACGCTGACTGCGGCGCGGGTCGCCCCTCCCCCGCCAGCCCGCGAGGGCGGCGCAAGCGTCACGGCACAATAGGCGGTCCCGGGGGGCGGGACAATGGGCGGCGCCTCGGCCCCCGCCCGCAGTCTCAGCTCGGGCTCTGCGCGGACCCCGGCATATGTACGCCGCTCCGCGCGCACGCGCGGTCCCACCTAAGCGCCCGCGGTATCGGGGCCGCCAGACCCACAGCTCCCTCTATCGGCCAGAGGCCTCCAACCAGGCAACAGGCAGGTACCCGCGCCTCCATCCCACGGCGTGCCGTCCCCCCTACCCAGGGCCCGGCCCCCAAACGACCGCCCCCTCCCAGCCCAGGCTCCGCTCGGCCGCGCGTCTCTGCAGTTCCCTACTTCCTGGGCCCCAGTCTGTCCTCCCTATAGCTCCGTCCCTGGCCCCGCATTCTCCCGCACCCAGTAATCCCCGGATTCCTCACACCCCCGCCACAGTTCACCCTCACTGAATGCCCCTACCCAGGCTGCCCACTAACCCGCATGGACTCATCACTCCCTGAGAGGCTTCCTCCCCCGCAGCGGGTCTCTTCCCATCAACTCTTACCATAAATTTCAGTGGCCGACGGGGAGTCCTCCTGGAAACTCTCCGACTCACAAGGACATTGTGGGACAGGTGAGATGGGCAGAAAGTCATACTAAGGAGCACTAAATGTCCCTGGCTTTGCTAATTCCATTCAGACGTCAGACACACATGGATTTCATACTAACTTTACAGGCTAACCTAGGAAAACTCCACAACACAGCCATTCTAAATCTCTCTGGATTTAAATTCAAGAGATATTTGAACTTCAACTTAGTATGCTAGGACCACAACCCCTCAAGTCGAAAAATAAAATGACTACTCTGAAAACACAACTCTGGAGAAACTGAGGAACTTCCCAACTTCATCTGTTTAAAAACACCAGCTTGGGCAAAACTATCTTTAAACCTTGTTTTGTAGCTGATTATACCATTCCCAGAGATGGGAAAGTAGTAACTTTTGGTTTAAAATTACTAGCTGCCCTGTGCAGAGGTAAACTTTTGGATTGCTTGATAAAAGGCCAAAGTGGTACAGTAAATGGTTTTAGGATGAATAAAATATTGAAGACTGCAACAAAGGAAAAATGACAGGCAATGAGAGAAATAAAAGGAGGCTGATATCATGAAGCTAAAATGTCCCAGGTAGATAAACAGCATTCAGTTCTCTCATGCATAGCTGTACATTTAAGAGAAAAAATTGGGGGTATGTTACAACATAAGATAAACAGATAAAGAGGAATCTGGCATGTGTTTAGTACTTACATAAACCACTTATTTTACTATAACAAACTTAGAAGGCCACATCAGGGACTTCCCTGGCAGTCCAGTGGTTAAGACTCCACCTTGCAATGCAGGGGGTGCGTGTTTGATCCCCGGTCAGGGAACTAAGATCCCACATGCCGTGCAACGCAGCCAAAAAAAAAGAAAGGCCACATCACAACAGCCTAATACACTGGGAGAAGTATAGTTTCTTTTCAGGAGAACAGTATTACCAGAGATAAACATCAAGAATTAATAATCTAATTATTAATTAGAAAATCTGAGAATTAACAAATCATAGTCTAAAGAAGACAGAGGCATTTACTTGATTATTCAAAATTCATATAATAATTTCCCCATGCATAGGAAAAAAAAAAGTGAACCAACTGTCGACAGGAGGAACATAGCTTGATTTGCTTTGAAACTCACAATTGCTTCCCTAAGATAGAGAATTTAAGTGGAATGAAAAGTGCTGTGGAGCTGGGAAATAATTTTTTCCTCTCAGTGAACGTTAAGATAGCCCTATCAGAAGGTGAGCTGAAACTCACTCTGAAATTTCCATACCCTACCCTGCCAGCAAGGGAGAACAGCAGAGGCTATGATTTACAAGTAATTTCATGTATATTGTACAGGAACAGATATCTTCTGAGTCAATCATTTCCAATCTCATCAGTTTTTTCCCTATAGTTTGAACCTGGCAACCACTTTAAATAATGAGTCTTACAGGTTGGTTGTAACAGCTTGATTTCAGAAGCATAATTTCAAAAAACATTTCATAATAACTATGCCCAACTTAATTCTATTTCCAGTGATTAAAACTGATTTGTTCTGCAGAATCAAATAGAAAACAAGAAAATATTAAAAAAAAGTTTTTCATGCTGAAGAAATCATTTAATTCATCACTAAGAAATCTAACATGGTCTCTTCTTATGAGGATTAAAAGAAAAAAATATACATATAGAGAGAGAGGGAGAGAGAGAAACTAGCACAGAGCCAGGCGTGTAGCAACATAATACATTAGATCCTTTTGTCTGTTTTCTCTGGCTACTCAAAAATTTAAAGCAAAAAATGTGGGAACGTTAACCAAGTCTTTTGGTTCAAGGCACAAAATTTCTTTAAAAGTTTTTATTGGTCAAGGCCTGCCAGAGTTAAGACATTAGAACAGCATACTGTCACCAGGTACTGGAAGTACTCCTGCTGTAAGCAATTGATTTGGGTTTATTTGTTCTCATTAAATCTACATACTTATCAAAATTCCCTCCATTCCCAACCAAAGGTCCTGTTCAATACAGCTGTCCCAGGCTGCAGAAGAATTGATTACTAATGTAATACAGTTACACAAAAAATGTACCCTTCCAGGGATGGCACAGATGACAGCAAGAGCTCTCCTCTAAATGGACTGATAATGATAGGATCTTCTCTCTAAAATATATCAGAGCTCTCAAAGATAAAAATACACAAATCTTCACCACCCAGCCTCTCTGCCCACACAGGAAACCACCACGTTGTGAGAACATTTGTCACATAATGCACACATCAGGCCTCACAGGTGTTCGACAGGAATCACTAATGCTTGTTCCACGTGATGTCTTCCGTTAACCTGAAGCCTTTGGTTTATTTTGTGCAGCAAACCATTCATCACTTTTATCTTTTGCCATTGCCTATAGAAACAGAATTGGAATATTTATTTATTCTCAATCCATAAAATAAAACACATAGTCTACTTCATACCTCACTGCACTGCCCACAATCAAGAAATTAACAATTAAAAGATGTTCAGGGACTTCTATGGTGGCACAGTGGTTAAGAATCCGCCTGCTAACGCAGGGAACATGGGTTCGAGCCCTGGCCCGGGAAGATCCCACACGCCGCGGAGCAAATAAACCCATGCCCTACAACTACTGAGCCTGCCCTCTAGAGCCTACGTGCCACAACTACTGAAGCCTACGTGCCTAGAGTCTGTGCTCTGCAACAGGAGAAGCCACCGCAATGAGAAGCCCACGCACCGCAACGAAGAGTAGCCCCCGCTCACTGCAACTAGAGAAAGCCCGGGCACAGCAACAAAGACCCAACGCAGCCAAAAAATTAATTAATTAACTAAAAAAAGAAGAAAAAATGTTCATTCAGTATAGAGTCTTGTGTTTACTTTGACAGAGGATGCTGATGGGTATCAAGCAATCGCTTGTTAGTTCTCATTTTGCAGAGTAAAGGGCAGAGCCTGCAGCCGGAAAGTGCGGCTGACGCTGCCTGGAGAGCAGGCCAAGCACACCCCGCTGTGGGCTCTTTGGAACAGAAAGTGCTGTCATTCTCAGAGTCTGGGTGGGCTCTCAAGAATCTTTAGTGCTCAGGAGACTCAGTCTAATGATGAGACCAAATGTGAAAAGCTATTTTGACGTCTTAGCAATGAGCCTGGAATGATTTCCTTTTTCCACGCCTCCTCCCACACCATTCCGCTGATGTTGGTACTGTTTGGTTTGGAACCTCTTAATTAAAAAAGAAGTCTTGTTAATAACAATATGTTTTGGTTCCACCAGAGTCCTTTTATCCTACCATTCCATGAGGTTGAGGTCATAGAAAGGGGCTTGTGGGCAGGGAGGGCAGGGGAGCCCAGCTTAAAACTGAAGTCTCTTTTTTAAAAATTTTATTTATTTATTTACTTATTTAGGCTGCTCTGGGTCTTCATTGCTGCGCAGGGGCTTTCTCTAATTGTGGTGAGCGGGGGCTACTCTTCTTTGCGGTGCGCCGGCTTCTCATTGCGGAGCACGAGCTCTAAGCGCATGGGCTCAGCAGTTGTGGCTTGCGGGCTGCAGAGTGCAGGCTCAGTAGTTGTAGTGCATGGGCTTAGTTGCTCCCCGGCACGTGGGATCTTCCCGGACCCAGGGCTCGAACGCGTGTCCCCTGCACTGGCAGGTGGATTCTTAACCACTGAGCCACCCAGAGAAGCCCCTAAACCGTTTTTTAAATTACTGGATTGATGCTTTAGAGAGCTAGTGCTAGCAACAGGGATTGACTGGAAGGTGGGAGGAGGCTTTTGCAGTATTGCAGGTGAAAATGAGAGCTTTTTCAAAAGGGAAGTAGATAGACAAAGGATTTCAGAGGTAGAACTCACTCACTCAAAATGGATTAAAGACCTAAATGTAAGGCCAGACACTATAAAACTCTTAGAAGAAAACACAGGCAGAACACTCTATGACATGAATCACAGCAAGATCCTTTTTGACCCACCTCCTAGAGAAATGGAAATAAAAACAAAAATAAACAAATGGGACCTAATGAAACTTAAAAGCTTTTTCAAGGCAAAGGAAACCGTAAACAAGATGAAAAGACAACCCTCAGAATGGGAGAGAATATTTGCAAACAAAGCAATGGACAAAGGATTACTCTCCAAAATATACAAGCAGCTCATGCAGCTCAATATCAAAAAAACAAACAACCCAATCCAAAAATGGGCAGAAGACCTAAATAGACATTTCTCCAAAGAAGACATACAGATTGACAACAAACACATGAAAGGATGCTCAACATCACTAATCATTAGAGAAATGCAAATCAAAACTACAATGAGGTATCACCTCACACCGGTCAGAATGGCCATCATCAAAAAAATCTACAAACAATAAATGCTGGAGAGGGTGTGGAGGAAAGGGAACACTCTCGCACTGTTGGTGGGAATATAAATTGATACAGCCACTATGGAGAACAGTATGGAGGTTTCTCAAAAAACTAAAAATAGAGCTACTATACAACCCAGTAATCCCACTACTGGGCATATACCCTGAGAAAACCGTAACTCAAAAAGAGTCATGTACCACAATGTTCATTGCAGCTCTATTTACAATAGTCAGGACATGGAAGCAAGCTAAGTGTCCATCAACAGATGAATGGATAAAGAAGATGTGGCACATATATACAATGGAATATTACTCAGCCATAAAAAGAAATGAAATTGAGTTATCTGTAGTGAGGTGGATGGACCTACAGACTGTCATACAGAGTGAAGTAAGTCAGAAAGAGAAAAACAAATACTGTATGCTAACACATATATATGGATTCTAAAAAAAAGGGTTCTGAAGAACCTAGGGGCAGGACAGGAATAAAGATGCAGACATAGAGAATGGACTTGAGGACATGGGGAGGGGGAAGGGTAAGCTGGGACAAAGTGAGAGAGTGGCATGGCATATATACACTACCAAATGTAAAACAGATAGCTAGCGGGAAGCAGCCACATAGCGCAGGGAGATCAGCTCGGTGCTTTGTGTCCACCTAGAGGGGTGGGAGGGAGATGCGAGAGGGAGAAGATATGGGATATATGTAAAGCAATTATACTCCAATAAAGATGTTAAAAAAAAAAAGAATCCACCTGCCAATGCAGGGGACACGGGTTGGATCCCAGGTCCGGGAAGATCCCACATGCCGTGGAGCAATTAAACCCGTGCACCACAACTAATGAGCCCATGTGACTAGAGCCCATGCTCCACAGCAAGAGAAGCCACAGCAATGAGAAGCCTGCACAGAGCCCACGAGCCACAACTACTGAGCCCACACGCCTAGAACCCATGCTCCGCAACAAGAGAAGCCACTGTGATGAGAAGCCCACGCACCGCAATGAAGACCCAACACAATGAAATAAATAAATAAGAGGTTGATATAAGGAGGCAATATAACACTGTGTTAACTGTAAAAAAAAAAAGGATATATTTTTTAAGTGTGATTATATCAATATTGTATATATGAAAATTCCTTAATTTTTGCTTTTTTTAAAACTTATTTTTATTGGAGTATAGTTCCTTTACAATGTTGTAATTTTCACTTTTCAAATCATCTTAAAATGTGTAAAATACTTAAGTATTTAGGGTTGAAATGCCATGATGTCTGAAATTTGCCTTAAAATTCTCCAACAAATATCCCCACTGCCAAAAAAACAAGTGGGGTGGAAAGGAATGATGAAAAATTATGGCAGAGTTGACTGGTGACAGTCACATAGGGATTTTGTACTCTTTTGTGTATATATGGAATTTTAAATCATGAAATATTAAAAATAAAATCTGTTACAGAAAGAAACGGACAAAAGACAACACACAAATGTTGGTGAGGATGCAGAGCAGCTGGAACTCTTCTATACATACATGGCCAATAGTGTAAAGCGGTTCAATCACTTTGGACAACTGTTTGGCAGTTTCTTAGAAAGTAAAAGCAATTCCCCTCCCAGGTATTTACCCAAGAGAAATGAAACACATGTCCATAAGAAGAGTTACGTGAGAATGTTCAGAGCAGTCTTCCTTAAAATAGATAAAAATCTGGAAAAAACTTCAATGTCCACCATTGGAAGAATGGATAAGCAAATTGTTATATTCATAAAATTGAATACCACTCAGCAAAGAAAAAAGAATTCTGGCATGTACAATTACACTGAGGAATCTCAAAAATGTTACATTGACTGAAAGAAGCCATTCCATCTATATGAAGTCCAAGGACAGACAAAATTCATATGACAGAATTCAGAACAGTAGTTGCTGCTGGGAGGAGGGGTTGGGACCTAGAAATGGGCACAACAGAACTTGCTATAACAATGAAAATACTCTATATTTTGAGTAGTGGTTATACGAGTATATGTAACTGTCAAAACTCATCAAAGTGGACACTAAACTTTCTGTACACTTTAATTCTACGTATATTTTACCGCAGTAACAACAATGAAAAATGCTCATTTAGAGCTTAGTGGGGAGTGGGAACTAGAAGTTAGGAAGTTGAGAATGGATGATGGCTGAAGCTCTGCGCAGAGATGACCAGAGTAACAGGTAACTTCTACTCAGAGAAGAGAAAGAATGTACAATGAGAGAGTAAAAGACAGCCAAGATGGGACCGTGGGCGAAATCATTTCAGGATCAGTCACAGAAAAAGATGCCTGTGGCTGAGGGGAAGCTGTCAGAGAGATAGGAAGATGGCAGGATCCCCAACATCAAGGGAGAAGAGAGCTCAAAAGAGGAGGAAGTTGGGGACTTCCCTAGTGACGCAGTGGATAAGACTCCGTGCTCCAAATGCAGGGGGCCCAGGTTCGATTCCTGGTCAAGGAACTAGATCCCACACGCATGCCACAACTAAGGAGCCCACGTACTGCAACTAAGCAGCCCACAGGCCACAACGCAACTAAGGAGCCTGCGAGCCACAACTAAGGATACCGCCTGCTGCAACTAAGACCCGCACAACCAAATAAAAGTAAGTAAATAAATATTTTAAAATAAAAAAAGAGGAGGAAGTTGGTCAGTGATATGAAAGAGCAAGAAGAACAATCTAGCCAATTTGTCAACTAAGAGGTTGCCTGAGATTCTATTTTCCTTTATGGTAAAATTTGTAAACGCTATATTTTTTGTACATTTCCAGCTTTAATGAACAACAATTGAGTGTCCGTTATTATGTCAGCAGTTTGCCAAGCTCTATAAACAACACAACAATCCTATGAGGTGGATAATCTTATTTCCTCAAATTTTTGGATAAGAAACTACAGTTTAGAGACTTGAAGTAAATTTCTTAAGGTCAGTCACATAGATCCTAAGCGACAGAACCAGGACAGATTGATTCATTCCTTTCAGCAGCAGCAGCAGCAGCAGAGTATTCACTGAGTTCCAGCTACATATGAGGTATGTGCTAGAAGCTGGGGTACAACACTGCATGCTGCTAAAAGATCGTGTTTGATGAGGATAGAAAAACAGTCACTGGATTTGGCAAGAGGAGGTCACCGATGATGTCAACGCGAGCGTCTCACTGCGTGACAGGAGCCAATGCAGAACAGAGTGAAGTGTGAATGGGAGGTAAGAAGTAGAAACGGCGTGTAGGGAGATTTTTAAAACAAATCTGGAGAAGGGATATGGGGTCAATAAAAGATTTTTAGAAGATACTAGAGTTAGTTTGTATGCTTATGAGAACAATTTGCTAGGAAGGAAGAGAACGATGCTGTAGAGTGGAGAAGAGATGACCAAGGGGCTAAGGTAGTGAGAGGGGGTGGCGTCGGGGCACTTCCGATCACCGAGCAGAACAGTGATGTATTTAGCAGCAGTGGTTCTCCAAGGCAGCCCGAGGTGGAGGGAAGGCACACATACTGCACCCAGATAAGAGTCACATAGGTGGCAATGAAGTTGACACAAGCCTCTGGCTCAAAAAGTCACCTCAAAAGGACACGGTTCTGAAAGTAAGAACTGGCCCTGATGCTTGGGTCCTTCTTCATACACACTTAACAGCACCCCCTTGAGCTGAAGGTGAGATAAATTTAGAAAAGAGACTCACGTCATCCAATAATTTGCTTCCCTCTGGATCCATCTTAGAGAGTTCTCGAAATGCTTCATCCCCCACAAAGCAAATTTCATGTCCATCCTACACCAAAAGAGAGAAAAGAAATTTGGCAAAAAGACACCTCAGAAGAAAGCCCTGGTGCAGCCTGTCCTGTTCCTAGGTAATACTTACAGGGTCGGCCAAAATGATAACTTGCACTGTTGCTTTCCCTGGAGTGTCCAGACTCACCAGGGGAGTCAGAATCTTCTGGTTCTCCCTTTTCATCAAATCTTCTAAGTCTGACAACTTGAGGAAACCAAAAAAGCAAAGTGAGCAAGGGGTCCCACACCACTCTTGGGCTGTGGTCCTCGAAAGCCCCAGAGGAATCTCAGATCAACCAGAAAACTCTGGCGCCACTTGTTTGATTTTATATCTCAGCTGCTCGAGACAACTGCTGAACCTGATACCAAAGCCACAATCAACATGAACCTAGAGAAGGGAGGGTCAAGTTTCCTAGCTGTTTGAACTAGCTAGTCACAGAGTTTAAACAAAAGACCTGGTACCAAACATTACCTCTTTCTGGGGGCAAGAAAAGGCAATTCGTCCAAAAGCTGTTGCATGAACAACTGCCCCTTGGATGCCCTGTAGCTCCAGCTTACACTGAAAAGACATGAGAAAGCGGGTTTATTTTTCGGAACAGGTTACATGGTAAAAGAAAAAAATTCAAACAGGGCTAAAGGAATAAAGTAAATTCTCAGTCTCCCTCTTAGTCTCACCCCAGAAGCAACCAGTCAGCAGGCATCCACAGGCATATAGCCTTTTTTCTTTTTTACACAAATGGTAGCATAATTTATGCACCATTCTGTCCCTTGTTTTTCTCCAATTAATGTTACCATCTCAGCACATAGAGACTCGCCTCATTCTTTTTGATGGCTGCTTACTAATCCATTCTATGGATGAACCATAAATGGTTGAACTATTGCTTGAATCCACAGGGCATTTAGGTTATTTCTTATATTTTGCTATTACAAACAATGCCGCAGCAGATAACCTTGTACATACTTCTTTGTGCACGTGTAGGATAAGTACGTTTGTAAAATAAATTCCTAGGAGTAGACCTTCTGGCTTAAAGTAAAAGGACTAAATCATGCTCAAATGCTAAGTTATTAAGAGAAAAAAAAAAAAAGATTATCATTACAGCATTAAATCTTGCCTACATCTCTTCTGACTCAGCAAATCCACTCCTGAAAGGACACATTCCCCCAATATAAACAAAGGTAATATCTGGGTGGTGAGCTTACCAGCAATTTTAATTTTCTTCTGTCCTAAATATTGAATTACTATGAAGAAACTATGAGAATAACCTTCATGTTAACTTTATTTATAAGCCAAACTCATAGTAACAGATTATTTCTCTCCAAGATTGCTCACCTGGTTATCAGCATAGCCCAGCAAAGCCCTCTGCTTCTTTTCATCTTTTTCATAAATTTTCATTCCCAGTAGATTAGACCAGTAGTTCAAGGACTTCTGAAGATCAGACACTGCTAGAGTTACTTTTAATACAGGATCTGTAGGGTAACGAAACAGCAGGAATGAACAGGGCAGTGCAAAGGAATGGAAGAGAAGGACCCAAACAGGCTCAAGTATATATAAGAATTTAGTTTATAAGAAAGGGATTTTAAGTCAGTGTGAAAGGGCAGATTATTCAATAAAGATAAACGGCATTAAGATAACTGGCTTCCGCGGAGCAACTAAGCCCATGCACCACAACTACTGAGCCTACGTGCCACAACTACTGAAGCCTGCATGCCTAAAGCCCGTGCTCCGCAACAAGAGAAGCCACCACAATGAGAAGCCCGTGCACCGCAATGAAGAGCAGCCCCCGCTCACCGCAACTAGAGAAAGCCCACGCACAGAAACAAAGACCCAACGCAGCCAAAAATAAATAAATAATTAAAAAAAAAAAAGATAACTGACTTCTTATTTGGTGGGAAGAAGCTACACCTTTAAACTAAATGGCAAAATACATTCCTAATGAGTTAAAGGATTGTTTAAAGACTGAAACCGTGAAAATACTAGAAATGGGTGATTATTTAAACAATTTTGGGGTGGAGAAAGACTTTTTTTTATAAATAAGATTTTTAAAATATTTATTTTATCTATCAATTTATTTTGGCTGCGTTGGGTATTTGTTGCTGTGTGCAGGCTTTCTCTAGCTGTGGTGAGCGGGGGCTACTCTTTGTTGCGGTGCACGGGCTTCTCACTGCGGTGGCTTCTCCTGTTGTGGAGCACGGGCTCTAGGTATGAGGGCTTCAGTAGCTGTGGTGCACAGGCTCAGTAGCTGTGGCTCGCGGGCTCTAGAGCACAGGCTCAGTAGTTGTGGCGCATGGGCTTAGTTGCTCCGCAGCATGTGGGATCTTCCCAGACCAGGACTCGAACCCGTGTCCCCTGCATTGGCAGGTGGATTCTTAACCACTGTGCCACCAGGGAAGCCCAGAAAGATCTTTTTTAATCTGACACTAAAGATAGAAAAACCATGAAGAAAAAAATGTGCTAGGTTAATTACATGAAATGGAAAACCCCTAGACAACAATCAAAAAAAAGGATTACTATCAAAATTAAAGAATAAAACAAAGTAGGAAACATTTTTTTAACAACATATATGACAAAAAGTCCTTAATATTTAAATCACCTTTAAACATCATAAGGAAAAGATGCACGTCCTGGAAAAATAAGCAAAAGGCACGAAGCAGTAATCCACAAAAGGAGGAACTGGAACAGTCAATGAACATATGAATGCATGTTTGACCTCACAAAGAAATTAGAATTCAAGTAAGGGGCTTCCCTGGTGGCGCAGTGGTTGAGAATCCGCCTGCCAATGCAGGGAAAACGGGTTCGAGCCCTGGTCTGGGAAGACCCCACATGCCGCGGAGCAACTAGGCCTGTGAGCCACAACTACTGAGCCTGCGCGTCTGGAACCTGTGCTCTGCAACAAGAGAGGCCACGACAGTGAGAGGCCCGCGCACCGTGATGAAGAGTGGCCCCCACTCGCCACAACTAGAGAAAGCTCTCGCACAGAAACGAAGATCCAACACGCCAAAAATAAATAAATAAATAGAATTCAAATAAAACATTTTGTTATCTAATTAGCAAATAATTTTAAAAGTTCACAGTGTTAACTGTTATAGTACAGGGGGAAAAAACCACAATCATGTAATAATGGCAGAGTGTAAATTAGTACATTTCTGAGCAACAATTTGACAAAATGTATCTAAAAACCCTCCACTGCTTTTGAAAGAGCAATCCCATTTTCAGCAATTAAAGAAGTGACTGCGGATGTATGAAGGCCTTTTGTCACAAAGACATTCATCACAGTGTTGCTCATAACAACGAAACACCAGAGACAACATGAATATCTAACAACAGACAACTGTTTCTCTTCCTACAATGTCACACAATGGAATCCCATATATATTTAATTATATATTTATTTCTTTTGATAAAAGATTGGAAAGATATACTCTAAAATGTTAACAGGGACTACCCTGGTGGTGCAGTGGATAAGACTCTATGCTCCCAATGCAGGGGGCCCGGGTTCGATCCCTGGTCAGGGAACTAGATCCCATATGCATGCTGCAACTAAGACCCAGTGCAACCAAATAAATAAAATAAGTAAAATGTTAACAGTGGTTATCTCTTTTCTTCTTCCTTATTTTTGCGTATCTGTGTGTCTAGGGGAAAAAAATCTATTTTTTTTGTAAAAAGAATAAAAGTTATATTTAAACACTTATCATTATTGGAAACTTTTATATTGTAAAATGACTTTTTAAATTTACATATTAATTCATTTAAAAATAATATTACATTTTTTTTGTGAAAAACAACTTGTGTTTTCCAAAACAAGCAATGACAAGAACAGCATCGTTTTACGTTTTTGTGAATCTCTTTAAGGTCTGGATTAGTAGAAGATAGCTGGATTCTTACATCTGCTTCTGTACCCTGTCTGTTACAATATATTGTTTAGTTGAAGCATATGAAGAAACTCCAGCTTCTGAGACATAAGTTGTTTGAGGAGTATCTTAAAAGTCTTTTTGGATAGTCTTTTTAGATACTATACTAAAATTTTTCTTTAAGGAGTTTGTAAAGTGACTTTTTGAAGAGCTGTTCCAAGTCTGTATCTGACTAGGATAAATTCAGTGCATTTTCCTTCAGTTTTCACTGCCTTAGTCCCGTTTTCTAGACAAGCAATACCATGGCTAAAGCAAGGTGTTTCTCACAGGTGCCTCTACCTGGCAGACTGTTTTAGTTTTCCCCATTCACTGAGACATCAACAAATTCCAGGTGATTCAGACCCTGAAGGGAGGTAGGGGCAGGAACAGTCATAGTGGGTGAAACTACACAGGAGTGATTCATTCAAAGAAGTATGGACACCAGGCTAGACTTATAGATTTGACTATATCACCAACCAGAAATTAATGCCCCAAAGGTATTATCATTCCAAAGAACAAAAACATCTTATGATGAATCTAGCGACTGTCATACAGAGTGAAGTAAGTCAGAAAGAGAAAAACAAATATCGTTTATTAACGCATATATGTGGAACCTAGAAAAATGGTACCGGTTTGCAGGGCAGAAATTGAGACACAGATGTAGAGAACAAACGTATGGACTCCAGGGGGGGAAAGTGGCGGGAGGTGGTGGTGGTGTCATGAATTGGGAGATTGGGATTGACATATATATACTAATATGTATAAAATGGATAACTAAAAAGAACCTGCTGTATAAAAAATAAAATAAAATTCAAAAAACAAATAGTGACCAGGGCTTCCCTGTGGCGCAGTGATTGAGAGTCCGCCTGCCGATGCAAGGGACGTGGGTTCGTGCCCCGATCCGGGAGGATCCCACGTGCCGCAGAGCGGCTGGGCCCGTGAGCCATGGCCGCAGGGCCTGCGCGCCCGGAGCCTGTGTTCTGCAACGGGAGAGGCCGCAGCAGTGAGAGGCCCGCGTACCGCAAAAAAATAAAAAAAATTAAAAATTAAAAATAGTGACCAAAGAAAAGATTCTATGGGGCTTCCCTGGTGGCGCAGTGGTTGAGAGTCCGCCTGCTGATGCAGGGGACACAGGTTCGTGCCCTGGTCCAGGAAGATCCCACATGCCGCGGAGCGGCTGGGCCCGTGAGCCATGGCCGCTGAGCCTGCCCGTCCGGAGCCTGTGCTCCGCGACGGGAGAGGCCACAACAGTGAGAGGACTGTGTACCGCAAAAAAAAAAAAAAAAAAAAAAAAAAAAAGATTCTATGGAAAACTTTTCAAGTTATTTGGAGGTAATCAAGATGATGTCATTAGAAAATATTTGAATTTTAATGTCAATACCCTAAATTGATATCTTTGGAATATAAAAACCAAATCTAGAAAGCAAAGAAAAAAAAACCTTATGATTGTGAGGTCCTGTATTATTTTATGTACTGAAACATCATTAAGACTAGGGAAAAAATGTATAATGGAATGAGTGGCAGGAGTTAAGTTTCAAAGTTAGTATATAAAACACCTATCACCTATCAATAAAAATACTCATAGGAATCCCTTACATTACCAGTGAAGTTCAGAAATACCATCTCTCAGTACGTCCCACAGTACCAGCCTAACCTCCCACACTGGAACATCGCTCTTTCTTTTGCTGAGCTCCAGATGAAAAGCAAGTAGCAGTGGGGACTTCCCTACTGCCTTCCAATGCAGGGGATGAGGGTTCGATCCCTGGTCAAGGAACTAAGATCCCACTTGCTGCGGGGCAACTACAGAGCCCGCCGCGCCCTACAGCCCATGCGCCACAACTAGAGAGAAGCCTGCCTGCCACAACTAAGACCCAACGCAGCCAAATAAATAATAAATAAATAAATATTAAAAAAAAAAGAAAGAAAAGCAAGTAGCAATAAACACAACTGTCAGGCTCAGTCTGAGGGGCCGTGGGGACTTGAGGCAGACCAGCGGGGAAAGAGAATGTCTTCACCTCAGGTGCACTTAGGGGCCTGTGTTCACTGATTGAATGACAGGCAGAAGTGCCCTTGCTATTCACCAGTATTTTTTTTTTCCCTTTTCTTGCTTTTGTTTTTCTCTTGGCAGAGCAGGTAGCAGAATTTGCAGGAATTAAATACATGTGTGACGAGGATGCCTCGTACGTGAAACGTCATGCGGTTTCTCTCCCACTCACTGCGGCAGTCAGAGCGGTGGGCTCCTCACTTCATTCACCCACACTGACCAAGAGCCAGCACTGTAGTCTGGGAAACTGACCTTAGCTGCAAGATACGACTAACCGGTCTAAGGATAATCCTATTTCTCTTGCCTGACAGCGATTGGTTCAGGAGCAGGCATGGGAATCAATTCTGACCAGGAAGTTGCTGGAAGATTCTGGGAAAGTTTTGCTGTGCTCTTAAAAAAGAGCCACAGGAAGTCAGTTTCTCTTCCTCCTACCAGATGAGAATGTGGAGGCAGGTAGCCCCAACTGCTACTGGCAGCCACCCTACAACCCTGAGAGGGAGAAGCAGACCCTTGAGGACAAGAGGATGCAGAGAGAGAAGATTTGGGTTCTTGATGCCATTGCTGAGCTGCTGAATCAACTAACCCTGAAGTCTTTCCTACCCAGAGAATGCCTGCTCTGTGAACTAAAACATTTTCTTACCGTTCAAGCTACAGTTGGGTACCTAATATCTGCAGCTGGAAGTATCCTAAACAGATACATTACCAGTAGAATAGATAGAACCAGTCCAGAACCCCTACAGTGATGCACTCAAATTCTGATATGAGAATATAATTTCTTAGAGGACAAATAACAACACTGGCTTGGGAAAGATGTGTCATGTCAATATAGAAAGACTCCACAAGAGACAGAAATTGAGCTCCCTCTCTCCTTCCATCAGAAGCCTTTAGACAGAGGGCTTTTGTCAGTGTGGGGATAATTACCTGACTGAGGTGGACTGCGGTTCTGCAAATAGAACTTATATCCTCCTGGGGCTTTGGTTTCAAAAACACCTTCTGCCACTTCACTGAGTGGCCACTCCAGCTTCCTGGCGTTGCTGACAGCCTGGCTAGAAGCGAGCGTGATACCCTATGGCAAACAACAGTATCATCCAAGTGCGTAATCACAACAGATCTTTTATAGAAGGTAATGAAGCAAAACCCCACTGCCTTTACATCAAATCACCTAAGATTTAATTGGCATTCAAAATTTTCTGCTAGTAATTTTGAAGTAGGTTTTGGACATTTTTCTCCCACAAAGATTCTAAACTTTGTGAATTGTAGGACAGAAACACAAATGCCAGAGAAAGTTGATTCATTTAATACCAAAGATAATCTCTCCTCACTTGAGATCTGGTCAGAGAAATCTTGATCTTACCCTTGGTTCGCCAGCTACTTATTTAAAATGTTCTCTTTTTAATTTTGCTTTTTAAACCAAAATACATAAACCAACTATCGAGGCATTCTTTACTTAAATTAATCAAAATGCCTAAGAATGCGCACTATGCCTTCCGATGTGCCCGGCCTCGTTTCTAGCCTGGACTGCAGATCAGCCTCTCTCTGCCTCCAGTCTTGTCAATCCATCATCCACTCTGCAGCCGGAGTAAACTTTCTGAAACCCACCCTACAGTCTATCTCAAGACGGCAACCCCATGCTGTTGTTCCTCTGCTTAAAACCCTTGATGGCTCTTCATTTCACTCACGGATGGCTTACGATGGCCTGAAAGGGCCAAGACAATCTGACCCATGTCATTTCTGAGCCCCCCTCCTCCCCCTCTCCCCTGGCTCTTTTCCAGCCATGCTGGCCTCCTCACGTTTTCTAAAACGTGCCAGGCGCTGTCTGAGGGCTTTTGCACCGGCTGTTTCCTAGCTGAAATGCTCTTCCCCGAGATATCCACACGGCTAACTCCCTTATCTCCAAGACTTTGCTCAGATGTCACCTCCTCATGGAAACCTGCTCTCAACGCCCCACTTAAAATTAAAAGTGGGGGCTTCCCTGGTGGCGCAGTGGTTGAGAGTCTGCCTGCTGATGCAGGGGACACGGGTTCGTGCCCCGGTCTGGGAAGATCCCACATGCCACGGAGCGGCTGAGCACGTGAGCCATGGCCGCTGAGCCTGCGCGTCCGGAGCCTGTGCTCCGCAATGGGAGAGGCCACAACAGTGAGAGGCCCGCGTACTGCAAAAAAAATAAATAAATAAAACCGGTCATTTGCCCCATACTCCCAACCCCCCTTATCCTGTTCTGTTCTTACCCCATTACAATAATCACCTTTAAAATATTCAATAACATATATTACATTATATTATATTATTTATTCATTCATTGAAATTTATTTTTTTATTTTATTTTATTTTTTGCCGTATGCAGGCCTCTCACTGTTGTGGCCTCTCCCGTTGCGGAGCACAGGCTCCAGATGCGCAGGTTCAGCGGCCATGGCTCAGGGGCCCAGCCACTCCATGGCACGTGGGATCCTCCCGGACCGGGGCACGAACTCGTGTCCCCTGCATCGGCAGGCGGACTCCCAACCACCGCATCACCAGGGAAGCCTCATTGAAATTTATTATTTGTTGTCTGTCAGGCCCTGGGCCCCCTCCCCTACCAGGCACAGATTTCTGTCTGTTTTGTTCACCGCTTATCCGAAGTTCGTGGAACAGTGCCTGGCACATAGCAGACACTCAATAATAAATAATTTAATACATAGGTCATTTCACATATTTGTTAACATATGCATAAACTAAACTCCTAGAAGTGAAACTGCAAGGTCAAAGGGTAAAGGCACTAATTATTTTGATACTGCCAAACTTGAGGCTGTACCACTTCACACTCTTATTAGTAATGCATGAGTGTGGCAGTTTTCCCACACCCTTCCTCACAGTGTGTTATCACACCTTTTGATTTCTGCCAATCTGATAGATGACAAATGGCAGCTCGGAAGTTGAACATCTTTTTCAATGTTTAAGAGACTTCCTCTTCTTTTCACTATACAGGGGTTCTTTATACATATGGGAGTTCTATTTAACCTGTTTTTCTTTGTGTTCCATGAACTGAGGAGCAGCACAGAAGGCACCTTTCATCAGGGCTCTCTTACTACCAAAGTCTCCTGGGAAGACCCACAGTAGAGCCACCAAGCTGTTCTCCACCTACATGGCTTCTAGTACCTGCAGGCCCACTGATCAACATTTGACCTGAGCCGATTAAATGTTTATGGCACCAAGATGGTTTTGCTCTTTTTTTTTCTCCCTGATTTAAATTTGGAGAGTAAAGAAAAGAAAGATAAGGAGAAACAGAGACCCTCATATACACTCAATCACCAAATCCTATGAACTCTACCTCTGACATCTCTCAAATCCATCCTCTCCCTCCCTCCCCCACTACTGCTGCGTTTGTTAGTTACGGAACTGCAGGTTGCTGTGTATCCTGTGTGCTGGTGGCGTCACTTCCAGTCCTGCTCCCTGCCAACCCAACCTCCCTGCTCTAGCCACGGATTCTTGTGCATGGCAAATACTGCGTCATTCCCCTGCTTAAAAGTGGCTCCAGTCTGCTTTCAGAATAAAGTCTGAACGTCCTGATATGATGTGGCCCCTGCTCACTCCTCCAGCCTCAACTCTACTCTCCCTTCTTCACACACTAAGCTCCAGCCAGAGTGAGTCACTCACAGTTCTCTTAGCGCCATGCTCCCTCTCACCTCCAGGCCTGTGCACATGCTGAGGACAGCCATCTCACCCTCCCACCCTGCCCCCCTCACCCTGCTCAGACGTCACTTCTGGGAAGCCGTCCCTGAGCTCTCATCTGTCTGAGCACAGGCTGGAAATTCCTCCTGTGTGTTCCCACATTCCCCTGTTCTTATCCCTATCTTAGAACTTATCACACGGTATTCTTGTTGTCTCTTTACCTGTTTCCCCTATCAGACAGGAAACTGCTTAGGCCAGGGAACATACTCTAAATGGTATCCCCAGGACTAACAAGGTACATGGCATAGAGCAAGTCACAATAAATATCTGTTAAATGAATAAATTAGTGAGAGGCATGGAGAGTGAGAAAGAGAAATGTATTAATATGTTATATCTGAGCAGTCCTTTCCATTTACAAAACACTTTTATATATATCTGGTCCTACAAACTTCAATCTAGGTACCATTATTTTAACATGAGTTAACAGGAATAGCGAGATCAAATGAGCAAAATAACATCTAGCATGAGGTAGAGTTGCTCAGTAGATTCTGGGTAAGAATCAGTTACTCCTCTCTTGCTATGTATTTGGGCCCAGTGACATTCCCTCTCGCACACAGTAACTGCTCAGCAAATGATAGACACTATTACTATAACAGGTGCACAATAACTTGAATTCTTGAATGCATTAATGAATGCGGTGCATGCAATGACACCTTCTTTCTATCCTTAAAACCTTCTCAGATTTTTCTCTGACTAGGATTCACTGCAATCACTCACCCCAATCACAACTGTCCACTAGAGAGAAAATATTTCCCTGGATGGTGATGAGGACCTGACGAACCATTGACTCTGGCCCTTCCACCTCCTGAGATTCAGTCATTCCCCCAGGGGAGTCTTGTCTCCTTCAAACCTGTCTCTAAGTCTTGAGCTTGATTCCTAAGTGGTGGGAGAACACATTTCACCCTGAGCCAGCTTGGAGACAGGGGCCCAAGCAGGTTTCTTGGTTTTGTTCTTTTTTAAATAGAAAATATCAAAAAACTAATCACTAAACTGCACCCCAAAGCCATCAATCAGTAGTCATCGTTATCTACAGCCGTATCAGTGACCTCTCTAAAAGGTACAGCCAAAAATCTGCTAGAACAAAATGATATTTACCATGAAGTCATTGCCAAGCTTGTAGTTGCCAATGCCGTAATTGTAAGTCAGTTCTGCAACAAAATGATCATCCTCAGGTCCAAATCCCACCATTGTTTTACTCCATTTTCCATCATAAGGCCTAGAAAAATGAAAAAAAAAATGAACCCAGTGACCACAGACAAAATCTGCTTCAGGTTGCCCCCAAAGAACTATTGGGACAAAGAGGTGGGCAGTCCCTTCTGGTCCTCCAAGTACCCATAAGGATGAGATGACCTCAGCCGGTGCTAAGAGCAGCTGTGCACAGCGCTCATGGGCCCCATCACCAAAGGCTCAAAAGACCATTTGTCTGGCACTTACTTGAGGGAAAGATTCGTTTACCTTTTCTTTAAAGTAGGGAGCTGAATCCTATAGGGACAGCCGTCCCACCTGACCTTAACTCATTTTTTGCCTACTTGTCAAGCATGCAATTCCCATCAGGCCTTGGAATTTCTCAGCTTGCCATGGTTACTAACTTAAGAGATACTCCATAAGACACTGCTTCATCCACAGCATATACTTATTTGTGACCCTGAAGCTGCCTCCCTAATTTATTGCCTCCTTAATTTATTCTACTGCCTTCTACTCGCTTTGAGAAACTGCTTTCTGTTCTTCAGGAGTATTCAGAGACTAAAGAAGATTTTAAGAAACAAGGGGTCATACCCATTACAGGCAGCTCTGCAGCCTTCCTCAAATTCCTCATGCCGAAGAATCTGGTAAGGGAATGAGAATTAATGGCAAAGTTGTCCTAGTAGTACACACAGCATATTTAGCACAAAGTAAAATGTCAAAACACAGACATTATTATTTGTAAGCTTTCTGTGTAAAACAAACAAAAGATAACGAGCTGTATATCTTTCCCAGGCTGGAAGTAGTAGAGGTAAGAAAGATGGGCTTGATACCAAGGGTCAGGCAACCAACCAAAGTTGTAAATCTATTATATTTAGATCGGGAAGCAGTACTGTGTAGTGAAAAAAGTGTGGCCTTCACTTAGTAGTTGTGTAACTCTGAGAACAACATATTAGGATCTGAGTCTCCTAATATGTTGTGAAAATAGATAATTTATTAAAGCATTTGACACAGAACCTACTACACAGTAGGCTCTCAATGTGTCAGTTTCTGTTTTCCTTTTTGAGTCCCACAGCTACTGCTCCAGTTCAAGCTCCCATCACATCTCTCACAGACTATTTATTAGAAATCATCTTATTGATCTCTTTCCTTAATACCACCATAAAATTAAGTCCCTAAAGCACAGCTCTGATCACACCACTGCCCTGTTCTAAAATGTAAGAGAGCTCCCCACTTTCTATGACATCAAATCCAAATTCCTTAGCATATTATTCAAGATACTATCAGGGACTTCCCTGGTAGTCCAGTGGTTAGGACCCCGCGCTCTCACTGCCAGGGCTGGGGTTCGATCCCTGGTCAGGGAACTAAGATCCCGTAAGCCATGTGGAGCAACCAACAACAACAACAAAAAAAAACCCAAAAAACTAAAGGCACATAAAACTAGTGGTGCTTCCCAAACATATCTTAACTTTGCATTGGCTGTTCAGTTTTTCTAGTATACTCCTCCCTCTAATCTAGGTCTATGGATATCCCACCTATCTCTAGAGGTCACCTCAAGTACAAGGTCTCCATGAATTATTTCCTGAGGACCAGGTTAGAGTTAAAGCTCTCTTACTGTTGTACTTTTATAATAATGGTAGCTAACACTTACATAAGACATACCATGTATCAAATACTACACATATAATAATGTGTTTAATCTTTACAACCACACTTTTATCAATGAGGAAACACATTAAGAGAGAGCTCTGTGGTTTTCCATCATCAAATTTCAAGTACCGTTACCATCAGCAATGTACAATTCCCACCCCCATTCCAAGCCAGGAGCTTTAATTGAGGACAGATACCAGGGTTATTTTCATCTTTGTCACCAAAGCCCAACACAGAACCATGAAGTGGGTGATGTTTTTTAAATGACTGATGAATTCAGGTAACTCCCTTTGCACTCCATGTCTCCTGCGGTGTCTTTACATTAAATCGCACTCTTGCACACTGTAAACAAAGAATGTCGCCTGCAACTCCATTTCTACAAGGACCAGGGCATCAGCTACTGCAGTGGCCCACCAACAGTGCACCTTGAAGGGAATTCAGGATGGAGAAAAACAAGAAGCATTCCATGCTTTGGATGCTGGCCCTAGATATTTAAGATGCATATCTAAGGAATAATTTCAATGAATCCAGAACCCATCTTCTGGGACTTCCCTGGTGGTGCAGTCCTTAAGAATCCGCCTGCCAATGCAGGGGACCACTTCCTGGACCGGGAAGATCCCACGTGCCGTGGAGCAACTTAGCCCATGAGCCACAACTACTGAGCCTGCACTCTAGAGCCCCCAAGCCACAACTACTGAAGCCCACGCGCCTAGAGCCCATGCTCCGCAACAAGACAAGCCACCGCAATAAGAAGCCCGCGCACCGCAGTGAAGAGTAGCCCCCACTCGCCGCAACTAGAGAAAGCCCGTGCTTAGCAACGAAGACCCAATGCAGCCAAAAATAAATAAATGTTTATTTTTAAAAATCCCAAGTTAAAAAAAAAGAAAGAAGCATTAACTTGAGATGTCTGTTTTTGTGATTAGCAGTAATCTTTTGATGTTCAACTACGTGGTTTTGTTTTTTTTCCCCCCCAGAAAAAAACTCATATATATTCTAGCTCCGCCCTTGCCTCTTCGGGGCAGTTCCTCAGAGCTATCTGAGAGGCTGTCTTCCAGGCTATAGTCCTCAGTAAGGTTCCCAAAAAGAACTTAACTCGAAAATTTTAGGTTATGCATTTTTGTTTCAGTTGACAACATCTAAAGTCCCTGCTTATCAGGAAGCTCCCCAATAGCTTCCACCAGCGCTTGCCACCCAGGTGATCTCTGCAGAATCACAGCTGCTCAGAGCTGGAGAGAGGCGACTTCCAGGTGTTGGAGACGAGGATGGCTTCTCACTTCACACTTAGATCTGGACTATGGAGAGAAGAATTGGAGCACTCACCCAGAGACTGAATATCCAAGAGACCATTCAAACCAGCAACAAGAGAAGCAGAACTCTGACTAATGCTGATATCTAAACCGAAAGGCTCCAAACCAGAAGAGAGTCATTGTTCACCGGAGGAGTATTATATATAACTTTTTATTTACTGCCTTTCCCACTAGACTAGAAGCTTCGCAAGGGCAGGAATAAACATTCGTGAATAAACTTAAATGAAAGAACGTGTGTGGGCAACACAATCGGCGACTAGTAAGTGTGACCCCCTTTCAAAGTCCATCTAACCCAAGCCGCGACTCACGGCTCTTCCTGAAGTTGAAAACCACAGAGCTAATGGGAAGTCTAGGGGCTAAGGTCGGACACCCGGGTTCCCGCTGAAATCCACATCACACCCTTTTCTCCCCTCCCTCGGCCATGTGGGGCTCAGCCTCCCGCGACCCCCTCGCGCGCCAACCCCTCTCCGCCCCGTCTCCACCTTCATTCCCAGGACATCACGATAGAAACAAGCCGTCTGGAAGCGGTTTCCCACTTTGAACACGAAGTGCAAAGATCGACGAGACCCCATGACCAGCCGTTACTCGTACAGCGCCGCACCGCCCACAGAGGATGCCGGCGCGGTAGTGACGTCACTGATCGCCGCCGGCGCGCCTTCGTGACGCAGCTCACGGCGCAGGGGAAGATGGCGGTGCTGGGGGAGCGCGCGTGTTGGGCCACGCGACCGTTGTTGCCGGTGGTGCGGACTTGGGAACTCGATGCGCGGCGCTGGGTCCGGGCGCTGCGGCGCAGCCCCGTGAAAGTGGTGTTTCCATCAGGTCAGGTCGTGGAACGGAAGCCCGGTCCCGGGAAGCAGCCTCGGAAGGCGGCGGCAGAGGCCAGTCCCCGCGAGCAGCGACTGAAGCAGTCGCGTCAGGTGCCCCCATCCCAGACCCCCAGCACCTGGGAAGAGTCGGGGCTTCGCTATGATAAGGCTTTCCCCGGAGACAAAAGGCTGAGGTGATGTGTTCCTGAGGCTTGTCGAGTTTTCTCGTTTCTCTTTCCCCTCACAACGAGACCTTGACCTTTTTCCTCCCGTTGGAGGACCTCTTGAAGCACAACTCGCTGGTTTTTATTATGCACGGAGGGTAGGATAAGTGTCTAACAGTTCGTTTCTTTCCCCGCGAAGCTCTTCATGTCTGTTAGAACTAGATGTGTCTCCGTAACGAGGATGTTGGTAATTACCCGTCTTTTTGTTTCCACCCACAGCAGTGTGATGACAGTAGTTAAGTCCAGGCAATTTCGGGAAAAGCAAGGGAAGATCCTGTTGGAAGGTCGTAGGCTGATTGCAGATGCTCTCAAGGCTGGTGCTGTGCCCAGAGTTTTCTTCTTTAGCCGTCTGGACTACATAAAGGAGCTGCCCATTGAGAAGCTGAAAGGTGTTAGCCTCATTAAGGTGAAATTTGAGGATATCAAGGATTGGTCCGACCTAGTAACACCACAAGGAATAATGGGTCAGTGGTTATCCAGTGTGTCTCTAGAAGTAGAGACTTGGGATTATTTGTTCATATTTGTCTCAGGGCAACAAATTTTATTTAAACCAAATTCAAAATATTACTGTGCCTAACCTTTTCTTAAGACACCCAGAAAAATACATTTCTCAAATCTTTGCATCTTGTATCTTCAGTGGAGACTCAAGCCATTTTTTTGTCATTTGTATTGTGGGTTTTTTATAGTCTCTAGGGAATAATCAGTCTTCCTCAGACCTTATTTTTTGGGGGTCACTTCTTCAACCTTAAGTGTTCAATTAAAAATTAAGAAAATGTTGGAAATTCCCTGGTGGTTCAATGGTTAGGACTCGGTGCTTTCACTGCTGTGGGCCCAGGTTCGATGCCTGGTCGGGGAATTAAAATCCCGAAAGCCACGAGGCACGGCCAAAAACAAAAAAATTAAAATGTTTACCAAAAGATTTACCCTCTATTTCCACAAAACCTCTGCCAGTGTGGTAATACCTATATATTGTTGACCCCCTTATTCTAGAAGCAGGTCTGAGCAGTAAGCTGCAATTTGTCGCCCGGTTTAGCCTGTTGAACAGGAAACCATGTCTTCATTTGATTGAATCCAACTCAAGATTCTAATAGACTGTTAGCACTTAGAAAGTCTTTTTTCTAAATATGGAAAGACTAAACTCTTTATACTTTTTTGACATTCAAGATATGAGAATCGAATGTGTGAGTGTAGAGATTTCTCTTAGATAGTAAGGGATAGTTGGGGCAGGAAAGGCGTTTTCTTCAAGATTCTAATGTTTAGGCCAGGGCCTCTCACACCAGTTGTGCATGCATATTCCCTGTAGTGGGCTCACTGTATAGCTATTAATTGGGAGTGGAAATTCTGGGGACAGTCTCTTGTTTCTGTAACCCAGCAAATCCTAGGAATCTGTGCCCCCGTGCCCAGAGCTCTCCCATAGGGTGGGAACTTGGACTACTAAAGTCCTCCACTCAGTCTAAGTAACTGTGCTCTTATTAGCTATAGTTGTCCTTGATAAGGACCCGGGTTTGATCTCTGGTCGGGGAACTAAGATCCCACAAGGCATGCAGTGAGGCCCAAAAAGAAAAAAAGAATTACTAGGTTACAGAATAATTTCATAGAGTGTGATTTTTTTTTTTTTTTTTTTTTTTAGGTAAAAGAAAAAGCACTTATATATGGGTAGATGGACATACATGTAGGGAGATGCATGGAACAAGTTCTGAAAGGATACACTCCAAGGTTGAAAGCAGTTATGAGGGAGAGGAGGGCACTGAATTTCTCGATCAGAATGTTTTCACCTAGTATGTAATTAAGAATACACAAAGAATGATAAATAAATGAAAAGTCAAATTACTCCCCATGCCAGACAAATGAACCACCTTTTTTTTTCTTTAGGGATTTTTGCCAAACCTGACCACGTCAAGATGACATACCCAGAGACTCAGCTTCTCCACGCACTGCCCATATTGTTGATTTGTGACAATCTCCGTGACCCTGGGAACCTGGGGACAATTCTGCGATCTGCTGCTGGCGTAGGCTGCAGCAAAGTGTTACTCACCAAAGGTAAGAGCACCTGCTACTGGGTGGATCAGGTGGCTGTTTGTAAGTGAGCTGGCTCTGTGGGCAGACATGTGTGTATTTGAATCTTGGATTTGTCCCTTGGTAGCTATGTGTAAGCAGTATTCTGAATGTCAATTTCCTCATCTGTAAAGTGGGCATAACAGAATCTACCTGGTAAGGTTGTTCTAAGGATTAAGTGAGATGATGAATATCAGGTACTTAGCACTGTGCCTGGCACACTCATTCATGTTGATTATCTTTAAAATTATTTTGACACCTGTTACGTTATTAAAGAACTTATAATTAATCAGGGAAGAAACAGATGCTGGTTTGAACACTTGGTTATCTCCTCTCGTCAGAAACGGGAATTAGTAGCCTTGGTTCCAAACAGACTTGCCTAACAGTTCGGACATGCTTGAAAGGGCTATTACAACCCGGGGGGAGCAGGGAGGGAGAGGATCATTCATCAGAAACAGTCAAGCTACCATTTGGTGTAAACTGAAGTGGTCCCATTGCTGAGACTCGCCTGAATTGCTCCTGACAGCTCCTCCTCCCAGTCAGGCCTCACTGGGATGCATCTCTCCGCTGGGATGAGTGAGGTGCGGGGTTCCATCATCAGTACCCCACTCACCTGCCTCACTGTTGAGACCTCGGAGAGCAGGTGTGGTCTGGGAATGCACCTGTATAATCCAGGCAGTGTGGTTTCCACATTGATGCTGGTGGATGGTGTGTGAGAGGTAGGGAAAGAGTAGGAACACTTGGTGTGGTGGCCAGTGCTGAGGACACCAGGATGAGAGGGAGTCTCACCTTGTCCCTTGCTCCCCACCGGTGGAGGGGTCAGACTAGATGGCGCCCCTCCAGTCTGGGCCCCTCTTCTGCCCGCCCCTCCTGCCACCTCTTGGCACACAGCCCACTTTCCATGCCTCGTTCCTGTGGTTGGGGATCCATGTGAACAGTGTACATTCTGCATGTCTTTTTTTCCTTTATAAACTTGGTTTGCCTACTTAACCTATCCTGAAGTTTGACAGGCTAACTTCTAAGATAACTTATAATGAGGAGACTCGTGCTAACAAGTCAGGGAGGATACCGGATATGTGGTGCCCTGGTCCTGCTGTCTCCCGACCTGTGGGAAAGGCCAAGTGTCTGCTGATGCATAGAGGTGGTTGGGTTTAGCACGACTGCACGGAAGGGAGAGGAAGTGTGTATGGAAGAAAGGGCTGTGGCCTTGGTTTTCCCTGGATTACTGTAATTGCCTCCAGTCTAATTTCCCCATTTCTAGCATCTTCCTTGCTCCAATCCAGATTCAACATGGAAGCCAAATGGGTCTTTCTAAAACAAAAACCAGATTTTGTCACTACTTTGCTTAAAATCCTTCAGGGTCATTATATTGTCTTCTGGATAAAATCCTAAACTCCTCAGCCTGGCATACCCAGCCTCCTTTAAATTGGTCCTTTCCTGCCTCCGGTCTCATCTCCCACCTCACCCCCATCCCACCCCCACTCAGTAATTGGCCCAATTGCCTTACTTAGTTTTTCTTCCCACTTCTGTAACTTTGTCCTCTGACCCGGTCATTCTGACAAAACCCTCCTAACCTTCAAGATCCCGCTCAGTGTTGTGTTCTCGGGTGGTTTTTCCTGCTTCGATAGCCCTGCTTCGTACGAGAGTTTTCTATTACCTTGTTCATGCTTCTTTTACATCAGTTGTTACTGGTAGCGTAGTCACCTGCTGAAATGTCGTCCCGACGCCACTGCCCACTCCATCATGAGCTCCTTGAGTTTGGGGACTTTAAGGCTCTCTCATCTCCCGTCCAATGTCTGGCACGTGTGTGGTAAATGTTTCTTTTGTTTGTTTTGTTTTTTGTTTTTGACCTCACCACATGGCTTGTGGGATCTTAGTTCCCCGAGCAGGGGTGGAAGCACCGAGTCCTAACCATTGGACCACCAGGGAATTCCCTGTGTGTGGTAAATGTTGAAGGGATGAATAAAATCTGTTTCAGCACTAGCAGGAACGAGTCCTCCAGTCCCTTGGCTGGACACCGCCATAGCTGAGGAGGCAGAGGCCTCAGCCACCAAGAAGGCCACACTAGGACATTTCTTGTTTTATCTCCTGATCCAGAATTAATCTGATTTACTTCAAAGTCCCCATGTCTGGGAAGGTTTGTAATGTTAATTGGATCCTTTTATTTTCTAGGCTGTGTGGATGCCTGGGAACCCAAAGTGCTGCGGGCAGGTATGGGCGCACATTTCCAAGTGCCCATCATCAACAACCTGGACTGGGAAGCAGTGCCCAACTACCTGCCCAATGACACCCGCGTCTACGTGGCTGACAACTGTGGCCTTTACACACAGGCCCAGGCCCAGATGTCTAATAAGGCCAGTGACTACGGCTGGGTATGTGACCGACGACCCCTAAAGTTTCACAAGTATGAGGAGGAGGAAGAGTATCTAGAAAGTGCAGCCAATAAAGGCTGGCTCCCTGAACTTGAGGTCCAGAGTTACGACTCAGACTGGACAGAGGCACCTGCAGCTGTGGTGATAGGTGGGGAGACCAGCGGCGTGAGCCTGGAGTCCCTGCAGTTGGCTGAGAGCACGGGGGGCGGGAGGCTGCTGATCCCCATCGTGCCTGGTGTGGACAGCCTGAACTCGGCCATGGCTGCGAGCATCCTGCTCTTTGAAGGGAGAAGACAACTGCGGGTGAGGGCGGAACACCTGAGCAGGGATGGGAGTTACCACTGAGAGGGGACGTGGAAGCCAGTCCTCAGTTTTAGGTTGTCTCTGTGGTTATTGGAAAAATAAGAACTTCCCTGACTTTCTGCTTAGCCTCAAAAATAACAAAGGCCAAAATTCCTCCTGAGATCTCCATCTTCCCACCGACTTTTATATATGTGTGTATATGTACGTGTGTGGGGGGGTAAGAGAGAGACAACATAAGTAAATGCTCCTCATGGCTGTATGTTTTTAAAAACTCCACCAAGGAGCATCTTTGTGCCCAGAAAGTTGCTGAGGGCATCACCTTGGGTAGGGAGGACCCCTCCCTCCACAGCTGGGGGTGCTCTGCAATCATGGAGCGCTGGTTAGAGGCCGGCCTTGGTCACTCAACTCCTGTGATCATTGGTCAGTGGAAGTTGACTTCACCCCTGTGAAGTGTAGACCAGCAGATTACATTAAAAAGTTTTATTTCAGGGGCTTCCCTGGTGGCGCAGTGGTTGGGAGTCCGCCTGCCGGTGCAGGGGACACGGGTTCGTGCCCCGAACCGGGAGGATCCCACATGCCGCGGAGCGGCTGGGCCCGTGAGCCATGGCCACGGGGCCTGCGCGTCCGGAGCCTGTGCTCCGCAACGGGAGAGGCCACAACAGTGAGAGGCCCGCGTACAGCAAAAAAAAAAAAAAAAAAAGTTTTATTTCAGTGTGGTCAGTGGGTCTCAATCCCTGTCTTTTCATCTTTGGCCTAGTGATGAGGACATTGCTGAGAGGTTAATGACCCAGGAAGCTGAGGGCTACAGGTGATGGCGTTCAGTAGCTGGCTCTTCTTTTGGCTTGGCTGTGTTAATCTCTGTGATGGTTAATTCAGGCCATGACTTAAACACTGTTTATGTATGACACAATTTTTTTCCCCCATTTCTGGTGAAAGAGCTGATACCACCATTTCAGGTGGTATTACACCTTCTTAGCACTTCTGCAGATATCTTTTTGAGAACTTGGTTCAGAAAAGGAGGAAACAGTTCTTAAATCTTCAGCTTAATCCTGCATCTATCTGTCAGCAAAGCTGTACCCTTTTTACTAGCTTCCTGCTGTTAGTCCTACTCTGTATAACACTTTTGGTTAAATGTAATGACTTGTTTACATTAATCCCCCATCCTGCATAAACAGAACTGTTAGGAAAATGCCACTGTTCCTGGAGGCTGTGTGAACAGAGGCTTCTGTGAGGGGAGAGGCTGAGGTTCTGAGGATGAGAGCTTGGGGCCCTTGAGCCCACAACTCTGCAGCAAGACCCTGCTGTTCTTCTCTCTCTCAAACCCCCAGGGGACAAGGGCAAGCTGGATCCTTACTTACCAAGTGCCAGTGGGATGTAGCCAGGGACACGAGGGCAAAGGCAGATGGTAATCGCTGTGTGTGTAAGTCACTGCGCGTGTGTGAGGTGCGATGGCGGAACCAGAGGATGGGACCTAGTTCAAGCAGTGCTTTTACCACCACAGTGAATATGGTTGGAGTTGAGGACAGACACTAGCAGTGTAGTGTCACCACGTCCCTTCCATACAGTGGCCCCCGTCATGGTTGGGGTTCCTCGGGAGCCCTTCAGCTGCTCATCACAGGGAGGTCCAATGCGTTGCAGCATGCCCAGGACGAACCGTGGACCCCTGCCTCCTCCCTTGGCTCGCCGAGCTCCCTGGTAAGACCAAAAGGTCACGCATGACCGTGCCCCACGTGGTGCCCCAGTGGGATTGCTTTGTTATGTTTGAGGGGAGGGGTTTTTAAAAGAACAATCTCTTTGGTTGGCTGTGCTCTCTCAGGCTGACTGGCCAGAAGCTGCTCTGGTGTCCCACTCTGGTCTGGGGCTGCCCAGGGCCCCGCACAGATGTTGGGTGACAGCGGCCCCCAGAATGTTCTTGAGACTCTCCATCCCTCATCAGCTTCTAAAAAGTAGAAAAGCCCACAGCCTTCATGCTGTGTTGAGCCCACAAAGGCTGGGGCCCTCTGCCAGCTTCACAGCTATAATGCCCGTCACACCAGCAGGCGAAATTGGGGGCGGTGGACACCGGAGAACGATACCACTCTATTGACAGTCTCCCAACACCTTGGAAAAGTGCTAAAGAAACACGTCACTAAAAAGAGGCTCGCAGAAACTAACACACACTCCACTGTAAAGCAATTATACTCCAATAAATATTTAAAAAAATAAAAAGAGGCTCATGCCTTTTCAGCATGAAACCAGTCTCTGGCAATTTTTGTCCCTGGGTTATTATTCCTGCTGGCTTTTATTGCAGAATAAAAACCAATGAAAGAACAACAAACCCATACCTTGTCTTTGTTTAGAAAAACAAAGCACCGCAGAAGAGCACACCTAGCAAGTCATTCTGTCATCCTGGGTGTAAGAAGGAAAAGACATTTACATCCCATTCACTTTATAGTCCATGACTTGTATACCATGCCTTGTGAGTTCTTTTTGTATATTTGTGCGTATAACTTAGCAGAGGGGAGGGCAAATTGTCCTTTCTTTAAAATGATTACAGGGGAAGCAAATGGTGGTGAAATTGTTTGCCTAGTGATGGAAATTAGCCATCTGGAAATTCTTCTCAGTTTTGAGGCCAATATTTATGTCACCATTTCCCCAGGAGACAGGATGAAAACTGAGCAGTATATGACAAGTAAAACACATTGCTTGGCTGAAAGAGAAGCCTTCAGAAGGTTGGCCAAGCTGCCCCTTGCTTTTGTGTTGCATGTGGCTGTAATGGTAATTTCTGCCACAAGGGGGCAGTCACGCATCAACCACTCCCAACCCTGAAGGGAAGGGTGGGGATTTTTCCTGGATATAACTTGTGAAAGAGGATGGAATCAAAAGTCTCCCTCCACCACAGTGGGCCTTTTGCAAGCTGTTTGTGCTCAGAGGTGCTAAAGTTGAAGACCCAGCCACGTTGTCATTCATTCTCGGCAGAATCTGAAGTATAGAACATTGGACCAAAAACTAGGGAGGAAATGGACAGAAGTGGGAAGTAGCTGCCTCAGAAAAAACTAGCACATCTTTTCCCCTTGAACGGAGCCTCTGGGAAAGCAGCTCTGGACTAATGCTGATGTCCCCAGGTGCCTGGGACTCACACTGAGAACCCACTGCCTCGCCCCGTTTAGAGTTTCAGGGCAGGGGAGGCAGAAAGGTCCTCTTCCCTCCCCCCGCCGTGGCTACTAGCTCATGTTAGAATCTCAGTCATTAAGGCCCAGAGGATAAACAGACCTCGGGGGACTGGTTTCCACTGGGGCCTTTTACCACCTGCCCCAGGGCTATTAGCAACACCCGATGTCACCAAAAGCTGAACTGCTCCACTTCTGTTCCACCACACGAAGACTCCAGGATCAGCACCTTGCCCAGGGTTCCCCGACTGGTGCTGAAAACCACGGCTGTGCTGTGGGCCCCTCTTGGCCAAGCCGCCTCCACCCACTGCAGGAGCAGAACTGACTGGCCCACCTGAAAAACGTGTTTTAAAGGACACACTCACGTAGACACCTTTAAACTCCAAGATCTCACGTCCTCTGCATCAGTGAACACGCAAAAGAAAGAAGCTAGAAGCCAGATGTGCTGCTGTGGGTGACTGACAGTCCCTGAACCAGGGTCCCGCGTTACCTTGCAGCAGCTGCAGGCGCTCATAGCCTCAGGAAGCCAGGCCGCTGCTCGAAGGCCAGGTACTGAAAATGTGTATACATCATGCATGGTAGCAGCTCTGTTCTTCACATGTTTTGTAGGGAGGAGCAAGTTTTTTCAACTAAGGTCTCATAGCTGGAGAAGACCATCACCAAAGCTGATCCTTCCTCAAAATGCAAGAAGAGAACTAAGGTTGGGGAGAGACGTGGCTGTAGCAGGGTCTGGCCTCCCAGCCGCCCTTGCACCTCTGTGACCCCAGGCCGGCAGAGTGGCTTGACTGGCTGGGGACTTCGTATCCTCTGATATCAAAGGAGATCTGTTTGGGGGGACTGGGTCCTAATCATGCCTCCTCTCATATCCCACTTGTAGCCCGTGTGGGTGACTTACTTGTGTGAGGCAAGAGCGCCCAGGAGTCAGACCTGAGACTGGCTGCCTTCCTGGGGCTGCACACTGGCCTACAGGCCTGGGGACAGAGGCTCTCATGAGGCGGCACATTATTGCATGGAAACCCTACAGCCCCTCAGAACAAGTCCTACCCAAATCTAATCACACATTTCCTGACTCGGGAAGTGTTCCAGAAGGCCAAGAGGGTGAGGCATACTTAGGCTGAAAAATGCAGCAGAGTTACTTCTCTTCTTGCTTTCACACTTCGGCATACCTAGAATGTCCTGATGTCAGATCTACCCTCGTAGAAGAAGTCCCAGCCATAGAGTAGAGCCAATATAAGATTTCCTATATCCGAGCTTTTTGTTTCCTGGAAAATATTCTACCCTTCACACATGCACCACTTGCTAATAATGAACAATCAATAATGAGGCGAGGGGCTTCCCTGGTGGCGCAGTGGTTGAGAGTCCGCCTGCCGATGCAGGGGACACGGGTTCGTGCCCCGGTCTGGGAGGATCCCACATGCCGCGGAGCGGCTGGGCCCGTGAGCCATGGCCGCTAAGCCTGCGCGTCCGGAGCCTGTGCTCTGCAACGGGAGAGGCCACAACAGTGAGAGGCCCACGTACCGCAAAAAATAATAATAATAATAATGAGGCGAATAGACAACAGCCGTTTGTCCCCAAAGCATTTTCCCTTGAGCAGCCTGCTTGGAGGAAAGCAGTGGGCGCTCTCGTCCCTGTTGGTGTCAGCAAAGAGGGACTTAGGTTTGAGTGCTCACTGAACACAGATGCTTCAGGGCAAATGGAAGATCCTGAGCTCTGGGCTGTCCTCAGTTCATGCCGCAGCACCGGAGAGAAGCTGCAGGGGCACTGCTGGACCTCCCACGATCCACACCGCTCGCCGATCCACACCACCACCGCCGCCGCCGCCGCCGCCGCCGCCGTGCTCAGCTCCTGCTCCCAGCGGGCAAGGGGCCTGGCCAAGGGGGAGGCGACAGTGAACAGAATGCTTGCGTGACTGGAGGCGCTGGACCAGCTACTCGCTTGGGCCCCTCCCAGGGCTGCCACTCCAAGCCCGCGGGCCTCTCCACGTGTACACGCACACGCGTGTGTAGTTCTCCTCCTCCGATGACCTCATTGGGTCCAGCTGCTCCGTTCCTGGACCACATTCTACTATGTCTATCACTGCAGAATTCCGTTTGCTGCCCTGGAACAAGGCCGCAGGAGGAGAGAACAGCTTTTCAGTGGCTTTAATTAGGCAACAGGAAAAAACACAGTCTGGCTGAAAATTACCACTTGAAGCTTGGCTGATGCCAGAAAAGCAGAACAGGCTCCCTGCGCTTGGATGAGCGAGTCATTGATTGCGAGGACACACTTGGAGCGGGGGTAGCAGGCAGCCCCCTCACTTCTGGAAAAGAAGCTGATTCTCAGTCGCCCTCTGGCCTTTACACCTGCCCGCTGTACATGCCAACCCCACACACATACTTTTTTCCTTAAGCAGATCTTTATTGTTGGGGACAGGTAAAAAAAAAAAAAACTCGTCTCTGTTGTGAAAATGGGTAGAATCGGATCTGGAAGTCAGTGTGGTGAACACAGATCTGGAACCCCAGGGTGGCACTTTTACAGCCACCATCCTGCCTCATCAACCTGCAGGGCACCGTCTCCCTTGCTGCTGGCGGAAGACCTTGAGTACGTCACAGCTGGCGTTTTAACCTGCTTCCGATCAGCGACAAGAATTTTAAGATATTTTGGAGCTGCTTAGTGGGAATTAAGATGCCACCCACTTCGTCTGCATCAATAACCTTTAAGATCTCTCGCACTATAGAGACCGGGATTTTTCACTGGTGAGGTGATCCTCCCCCAGCATTTTTCCCCCAAAGTTGCCACCGTATAAACCAAAAGCACCTTTTTGGCAAACCTTCCCATTGATCTTAACCTCCACACCCCCCTCCAGAAGGGGAATTCTGGTGTCAAGGGTTCAGTTGACATTAGTGGCAAGTAGTTTAGTCGGCCCTGTATGGACCGTAGAAGGATCAAAAATGACGTAATTTTTCTGCTGCAGTGACTTGCGAGGAGGACGTCTCAACTGGACTTTGTTTCTTTTGCCCCAGAAGGTTAAGTAGTTGCTAAGAGAGACCACCTTTGTTCCAAGGCCATCATGGTACAGGGCACAGACAGAAATCCCGACCATCCTCCAAGTGAGGGTGACCTCCCCTCGTCCCCACACACCCCACCCCCCAGGGAGACACCGGCAGGGCTCCCAGAGCAGCCCCCAGCCCTAGGACAGAGCGGGGTTTGAGTCTCCAACTACTGCCCCATTCTTTACAGGAGGACCCGTGCTGGACTCCTTGTGTTTCTCCAACTGGCCTTCTCAGGCTTCTGAGCACGTGTTCCCGTGAAGGGGGGGAATGAACACGTGTCCACAAGGATGTCTGTAATCTGAGACTCCACCCCCCACAACAGCAAGTCAAACCCGGAGAGGTGGCGGCCAGAGCTCCAGCGGGGGATCTGCCTCTGACGCTCTAATCCAAACGAGAATCCCGGCTTCCAGAGGATTCGACAGATGACCACGTTAGGGCTTGGTTCTCAAAAATTCTGAAACATAGCTGCCAAATATCCGGTGAAAGTCAAGAGGATCTTGTGTGTCCCCCCCCCCCCGCCACTGCCCACCCCACGGAGCACAAGCCAAAAGAGTTTCGTTATGAAGGACAGGAATGGCCAAGTGGTTGATAACGTCCAGAGATGCCTGTTTTATTTCTTACTAGGTGACTGCATTTCAGGCTGGTAACAGTGACAGTCTAATTACCAACTAAATTTGTACCTCTGAACTACAAATCAACAATCCCACTCAGCAAGGAGCAACATGTCAACAGCTAATTGGAGGGGGCTGGGTTTTCCAAATAAATGGTCTTGATTGGCTGTGAGTGGAGCCAGGGGTGAGGCCTGAGATTCTTTTAAAGGCCCTGACTTCTGACTGAGATAGGCTGAAACCCTGTGAGGCCCTAGGCAAAGCCTTCCATCCCAAATCCTAAGAGCACAGCTGTTAGCTTCCTTTCTGTGGTCAGTTCAGCCCAAACAAGGAGCTGAGCTGGGCCCGGCAGAGCGGACCCAGGGCCTACTCTTAGCTGACCTGTTTTTGGCCTGCACTCCCACCTCAGGGCACAGCCCTTTCTGTAGGTTCTTAGGAAAAAGCTAGGCTTCTGGTAATTTTTTTGTCTCTTTTAAGTTCTGCTTTGAGAAGAAAAGGGAATGCAGGGGTGACCAAGGGTGGGCAAGGGCACCTCAGCAGAGCTCCAGCGGCCCCAGGCCCAGAGCCGGGCTGAGTCAGGTCTGAGCTGGTGAGCGGTGCTCCTCCGGGAACACAGGACCACCGCGTCTTCTTGGGAAGATGTCCAAGGGGGAGAACTTAGTAACAACATTCCAAGATTGTAGGGGCTGTTCATCTGAGAAGGTAGAAACTGGGAGAAGGTCAAGATCAAGGAAGAAAGAGCTAGAAGGAAGGAATGAGCAGCTCCTTCTTATCACATGGGAGGCGCTCCATCAAAGTAAGCAATTAGTACGGGAATCATTACCGTAGCTACTCTCTTCCTCACCAGAAAAGAACACAAACTTCCTTTGAGGGCTGGAGAGCCCCTGCCCGAGAACCGGCTGACAAGCTGGTGTTTTTCCCTCAGACCGAGGCAGACCAAGTCAATTAGGAAAGGACGTCCTCGCCCGCAGCTCTGCACGGGGCCTCCGCGGCTGCCGCCCTCTCCCTGCTCCACCCGCCGCGCGTGCGCCTCTGAACCCTCGGGCTCTGCACGTACGTGCCGGCACCTAAGGCAGAGCCAGAGCACCGATGCTCTGTCCCTTGGTGCCCACTTGACAGAAGAACACCCTGGCAAATACCTCACCAAGAGCTAGGGACCAAGAGAAGGCTGCAGTCCCAGTTCGGGCTGGGTTATGCCAGCCCCGCGAATCCCAAGCAGAGTCTCCAAACACGGAGGTTCTTCTGCTGCTGGAGAGGATGCGCACCCTAGGGTGCTAGCTGAGGAGTTAATGCAGAAAACAAGGCACCACAGAGAGGTTGGACACTTGGGTTGTGTGATTCGGGACACCCTGGGAAAGTCCAAGGGTGGAGGGAAGGGCGGGGGAGGGGGAGGAGAAGAATGCGTTTTAAATAACATCCCGGGAAGCGGGAGCCCGACTAGATGGGCTCTGGTTTGAGCTTTTCTGCTAGGAAGTCATTCACAAAGGCCTCCACAATGGCAGGGGTGATCTCCTCCACGTCCATCACGTACTTGGCCCGGGCTGACATGTCCAGAATGGTGAGCAAAGGGGCAGCCTCGGGCAGGTTGGTGTAATCTCGCAGGGAGTCGGTCATGTCATCCTGGAAGTCACCGGAGGGAAAGAAAACCAGTAAGTTTCCAAGAAAGAGGGTAGAGAGTCCCCTGGGCCCGGACTCCCCAGACGGCCTAGGGACGGAGCCACCACATCATCCTGGAGCGAGGCCGGCCTCCAGGAAAGATGGGCTCTCAGAACGGGGAGCAGGGCACCCCGCCCTGCCAGGGGGAGGGGCAGCCTGGTTCATAAAATTCTCTCTCTGCATCACCCCAAACCCCAGGCAAGCCATCTTTTCTTATTAGCATGAAAGCAGCTTTAACTTGTGAAAATGGGATGTCCTTTGATTACTTACTTTTGCAACCAACTCTCAATTATCTGCAGCCCCACTGTGGGCCCAGGCCAATCTGGACTTCAACTTCAGAATGTTTTTAAGAAAACAGCCCACTGCCCCCAGCCCCACAGCTGCAGCAGGGGCAGGAGTTACACCGCCAGTTCAGAAGCCGGGGCCCCTGAAGTGCTACTGAAGTTTACACGGGTCGCTGTATTTACCATACGTTCCCAGTGACTGCCCTGAGGAATTTCCCTAGTATCAGATGTAGCTTTAAAGTATAAAGGCAAAGAGAAATCCAAAGACAAGGAGAAAGATTTGTAAGGGAGCAACCACCTGAGATTACCTTTCACGCTGCTGATACAGGAAATGGGCTGTCTATACCCATCCCCAGGTTGTCTTACCATAAAATGTGCAAAATTCTCCACTGAATGAAAAGCCCTGAGTCGCCCTGCCGAAAAAGGACTCGGGGTATTCCTGGCCTTAAATGCGGGTGAGCAGGAGGCTCACTGGGCTCTGAGACAAGAAACATTTCTTTCTGAAAGGGCAGTTCTTTAGGAAAGATGATTAGTTACTGTCTTTCTTTCCCCCACCCTATAAAGAGCACGCACTTCCCAGCAATGCCGGGGATTCAGCATCTCTGGCAGCATTCACCCAACTCAGGGCCTCCATCTGGGTTAATAAACAATCTTCACGATAAACAGAGGGGAGACACCTGGACAAATACCATACATCCAATTCCCGTTAGGAGGCCAAGCCAGAGCCCGCTGCCTCCCCTTCACTTTCCCTGGAGCAAACGCGGGGAGATGAATTTTAACGTCTGTTAAGGCTTCAGAAGGGGCAACTTCTGCCTGCGGGAGAGGACAGGATCAAGACAAAGCTGCAGCCCGCTCAGCCCTGGGGGATCGTGAAGGGCCTAAGTCCAGGGCTCAGAGGCCCCCAGTTGGTGCCTGATGCTCCTGCGCCCTGTGCTCCTTCCTGGCTGCCTTGCTTCCGAGGTCAGACCAAGAGAGCTGCCAAGGCCAGGAGCCCAGGTGCAGAGTAGGGGAAGGCCTGGCGGTGGGTGGGAGAGCTGGAGCAGCGGATGCCCCCGGGCCTCTGCCCAACCTCCTGGTCCAGGCTGGGCGGCCCGTCTGCCAGACCCGCACGGACAGAGGGAGGGAGAGCACTGCTTCCAGAGTCACTCCTCATCTCACGTTCACTCCTCTCTCTGCCACCCACTTAATGCAGGACTTTGGCAGAAACTTCTCGGAGCCCAGCTCTCCTAAAACATGTGAAACGGATTCAATAATGGCTCACGTGGGGCTCCGCGAGCGTGAGAGCCAGCCCGCACTCACAGCCCGCCCGGGCGGGGCTCGGAGCCGGCTCACCCTCTCTGAGCCTCACCCTCCTCATCTGTGGGACGGTAAGGACGATGCTCCCTGCCCACGAGGTGAGGAGCACGTGGGTGGTCCAGGTGAGGCACCTCGCTCGGGCCTGGCCTATAGGAAACCTGCCATTGCTCCTTTTCAGCCACGTTTGTAACGCGGCCACCGGAGCCCTCCAGCCCTGCCCAGCGCTGGCTCCGCCCTTTCTCCTCTGCGCCCATCTTTTCTCTCCGAGCCGTTGGAAAGGGGTTAGAGTTTAATACATTCAGAGCGGCTTCCATTTGTGCTTTGTGTGGAGCGGGCTGGGGACCCCCAAGGCAGCGCCCTGTGAACCTGCTTTGTTCCCTCCACCCCACGGCTGGGCAGGGTGACTTCAGCTGCCTTCCAGGGGCCCGCGGAGCAGGGGCGGCTACTGAGGTGATGAATGGGTGGTTCCGGGTGTCGCGCCGCCGCGGCATCCCCTGGGATCCAAACACAGCGTGAAATGAGCAGGGGCTCGGACCAACTGGAGGTACAGATGGGAGCAGGGAGGGCAGGGGGGCTTCAAAACGTGTATCCGTCAGTAACTGGCTTAGGCCAGTTCCCCGGGTGGGGGAAGGCAGCGGCACCTGTGCGGAGGGTGGCTCGGGGTGGGGACCGGGGAGACGTGGCTGCGACCATCTTGCAGATTCCACGTGTGCGGGACCCAGGCTCCCAGACCCCCGGGGAGGCGGCCCAGCTTAAGGGCCTGCCCCTCGTCCCTCCCCCTCCCCCTCTCCCGGTGGCGAGCCTTCTGCTCGGTCCAGCCCAGACGAAGGCCCTCCAGGGACAGGCCTGGGGTGGGAGAGACAGGGATGCCAGGAACGTCAGCACTCTCCCTGGGCTGGAGGGGTAATTGCAGGTCGGAGTGGTGGTTGGATCCCCGCCGGCATCCCATCATGGGAAAAGGCCCCCTTGCGGGCCGGGGGAGGGGACTAACCAAGAAGACACTCTGTAAAGCACCAAGAGCTTGGTTTGGACCCAGCCCAGAGGGAGTAAGTGTTGATCGCGATCTTTGTGGCTCCCCAGCAGCCGGGGTGGGCGTAGCCTGGGTGCAAGGGGCTGGGGGGGGGGCCTCTGTCGTGGGAGGGCCTCCTGCGGCCCTGAGGCTGCTGTGTGTGAGAGATGGCAAGAAGGAGGCGGCAGGGGCCAGAATTGGTTTTCCTTGACATCTTTTTATGCTACATTTGTTTGTGGAGTCTTCCGGAAGCACGGTCACCCCAGACCCCCTTCAGACATCCCCAAGGGCTGTTATCACCGGTGTTTTAAAGCGGGCCAGCTGAGCCAGCCCCGGGGCCAGGCCACAGCAGCACTCACCTCCCCCGCCACAAAGAACAGAAGCGGCGCCTCCTCCTCTTTGGCTTTGTACTTGGCGATGATCTTCTCAGCTATGGGCTGGATCAGCTGCTTGGCCGCCTCGGACTCCCCGTCATCCTCAGAATCTGTGACAGGAGAGAGAAAGACACAAAGACGCACTGGCTTGTCAATCAAGATGGAGTGGCGCCTGGGTCCAGGGCCTGACTTGCCCATCTGAGCAGCGCCTGAAGGGAAGAGAAGCCTCCCCTGGGACACCAGCCTCGCCTCCTGGGTGCAGGAGCGTGTGTCCCCAGGCATAGGCCAGCGTGCTTGCTGCTCTCACACACAGGCTGTCCTGAACCATGCCCCCAGGAAGAACCAAGTAGCGCTAATGCCCAGGCAAGTGCAGTCCTGTTCACTGAGCTCTTCACAAACCCACCTTGGAAGCTAAGCCTCCCCTAGGCCAGGACCTGAGGTCCCGGCAGTTTTTCCTCACAATCACAGAATGAGATGCCGTGACCGCGGATCTCTGACTTCCTAATGGAAATGGCAGAACTGGTGGTGGTGGGTCAGGACTGTGGTCTGATCAGCAGCTTTGGTGGCGGTTGGGAGGCACCAGGGCACTGGCAACTTCACAGCTGGCAGCGGGACTTGGCTGGGAAGGGACAGGCTGACTGCAGGGGAGAACCTCCAGCCGGGCTCCCAGAGCCCCCTCTGGGCATCTCTTGCCTCCAGTGAAACAGCAGCATGGGAGCAGCTCACTCCTGCTGAACCCTGAAACCCAGAGCAAGCGCAGACCGGGGGTGGGTGGAAACAGGTGCCCCGGAAGTGCCACACCACCCGGGAGGCCCAGTGCGCAGGCTCGGCCCCACACACTCTAGATCCACAGTTAATTAGCTCCGTGATGCTGGGAACTCGCCTTGCCTCCCTGGGACCCTATTTCCACATCTGCAAATGGCCAGTGAGGTTCCCTACGGTCCCTCAGTTCAGAATTGCTTCCCAGGCCCCAGGATGTGGGCATGTGAGCCTGCCCAGGAAAGCCCCAAGGTGAATGGTCCCCCAAGGCCAGCCCCTCCCAGGGCCTCTGCCCTCCAAGCGCAGGGCCAGCCTGCAAGTCAGTTTGCTTCAGGATTCCCTCAAGTCCGCATGTTGGCTCCCGCCTGGGGGCCCCCAAACCAGACTCGCAGAGCATGGGGGTCGGATGCTGCCTGCGTTCTCCAGCCCCCTCACCGTGGTGCGTAGGGCGGCAGCTCAGCCGCGATTCCGGTACCCGGATTTACTTTAAGTTGGAACCAAGCAACGAGTCCCAAGGCAGAGGGCAAGGTGGACCTTGGCCAGCAGTTGCTCCGTTTGCAGAAGGAACCAGGGTCACCCTATGGGCCTGCAGGGAGCCCGGAGTGGGTGTTCTGTGTCCTCCTGCTGTCACCCACTGAAAGTCAGAGTGGGAGAGGCGGGGAGACTGAGGGGCTCTCAGCCCCGGAGATGCCCCCCGAGGCCGGGCCCTGCTCCAGCCACCCTGGGGCAGCTCCTCAGAGCACAGGTGAGCGGCAGCAGCAGCTGGGGACGAGCCTTGGCCTAAGGGGCCCAGCCCCCCACAGCTGCTGTGCTGCAGCCCGGCCCCCAACAATGGGTCTGTTCATCACGGGGCGGAGGGCTTCCTCCCGGGCTGACCTCTTCCTCCCAGCTGGCAGCCGGGAGCAGCTAGGAAGGAAAGCACAGCAGCAGCTCCCAGAACACCACCCCCCACAGGGGAGAACCACGAGTAAATCACCGGGGTCAGGAGCACGGCAGCCACGGAGACAAAGGCCCAGGCCCTGCGTTGCTGGCGACAGAAAGAAGATGCGGGGACAGACTTCCCAGACCCCCACCCAGTGAGCTCTGCCCATCCCGTCCCACCCTGGGGCTCCCGCTGAGCTTCATACCTACAAAAAGGACGAGGCAGGGGCCCTCGTTGAGCTGCACGGCGTTGGAGTCGGAGAGCTCCAGCACGGGCTTGGGGTGCCACGGGAAGCCCCTGCAGTCCTCGTCGTTCAGCACCTCCACCCGCCCCTGCCGCGTGATCACCTCCCCCTGTGGGTCCAGCACAATGAGGGTGGGGATGCCTGCAAGAGAGGGCGCGAGATTGGCCACAGACCCACAGTCCATGGGACGGCCCCCTAGGACACAATTCAGCCGGAGAGCTCTGGGATGGAAGCTGGCCTCAGCCTCTGAAGAGCCAGGGAGCCCCCCTGGGTTGGCAGGTAACATCTCCACGGGAGCCTAATAAGCAAGTCACTCCCCCACCCCCCGCCTCCTGGTGAATGCACTGAAGCTCCCACCTTATCCTACCGCCACGTAAAGATCAACAAGGCTGTGCGTTTCAGAACTCAGCACGGGGGCTTGGCACATAGAAGCAGGGAAGTCCTAGAGAGATCCCCAAGAAGCAGGAGCGGCTCCCACACCTGCAGGGAGTCTAAACCTCATGAGGTGGTGTGAACACCCACTCCCCTGCAATGCAGACCAGCACAGGTCAAGGGCAGGAGGGCCCCACCCATGCAAGCACTGGGGGCCTGTTGCGGGGAGGAGCCTGGGACAGGGGCTGCCAGGGGCAGAAGGACAGGAGGAGGACAGCTGGCCACCATCTCCAGCCCTGCTGCTTGGGGAGGTTCCAGCATTCGCTCTGAGGGAGGCAGTCCCTGGAGGGAACATGCTGACGGCAGTGCTGTCGCCCTCATGTTAGAATCCTGGGCTGGGGTAAGAAACGCAACACAAAGCGCCCCACAAACCACAGCCCGCCTCTAACCATAAAGCCTCCAGTGGAAAATCAGAGGAGATCCCTCCCGGGTTACAGTCGCATGTGGGTTTTCCACTTCCCTGTTCTTTGTACCCCATTCCCCGCTGCTTCTCCTCCAGCCACCACCCACAGAGGCAGACTCGGCCCTGCCCTTTGGGGACACTTGTCTCTCCACTGGCAGCTGGTCCCCTCCCCCCTTGCACCAACCAGCTGCCTCCCCTCTGGAGCTGACCGGAGCTTTAATTTTATATGGGCCAGGGAAAGCCAGAGCAATTTAATATTTATAGATTCCACAGCATTCAGTCGGTAATTTGCTCCACTGACATTTTACTTCGCCACGGGGGGCGATGCTGAGGTACCAGAAATACAGCCCTGGTGTTATGACCTGCATGGTGGCTGGGGCAGCGGGCATGCAGTGGTGAGCCTGTCTGAAAAAGAAAAAACGAGTCTATTATGTTCACACCTATTAGAAGGAGTGGCTTGGCATGTTAGGGAACAGGTCCAGAGAGAAACAGACTCTGGGGACTGCCTTTCCCACAACGCACAGCACATACAAACGCACGTGGCTGCAGCCGGCACACTCGGGCTTTCAGGATGCGCCCAGAGCTGTCCGGGCCTCCTGAGTTGTCCGGGTCTCCTGAGTTGTGTGTAAGAGTACAAGAGACTTGGGGCATTTCCAGCCTCATCCTCACAATGGCATGTCATCCCCCAGAGGCCTGGGGTTCACATCAGGTGTGTCCCCAACCCGGATCGGGCTGGGCTTGAGTCAGAAACCTGAAGGGAGCCTGGGGCTGGGGCCCACAACATGACAGTCTGGCCATCTGCAGACAAATACCTCCCCAGCACCATACCTCATCTCAAAAATGCCTTGGCCAAGGTCTTTAATCAGTTTCTGAAATTGGGCAATTTCAAGTGTTGGGCTAAACCAGGGCCTGCCCACTGCTATGATTAGACACTGCAGCAGGCCTGTTTGTAGCTCAGACGTGGGATGCTGAGTTGGTCTGTGGAGGGCAAGCAGGCACAGAGGACGGACAGAGAAGGCAGGAGAAGTAAAATCCAAAGGCAAAGAAGCTCACTTCCTGGTTTGGTGCCTCGGTTTCTCCCAGTGACTACTCTAAGAGGCTTCTTTGTTACCACGGCTGCAGCCTCTCTCCAGTCATGGCTGGTGGGGACCAGGGCGGCAGGGCAGGGACACAGGCCCCCAGCTGGCTGCCATGGCGTCCTCGCCAAGTCAACAGAGGAACAGCTCCGCTGGGCCCCCGGGTCTCCCCACTCCTCCCCCACGGCTACGTGAAAGCGAAGTCCCCCTTGTATTTGGTGCTTTGAGCCCAAGATGATGAGGTGCATGTGCCTGTGGAGTGTAAACAGAAAGCGACTCGGTACAATGACCACAGACTTCAACCAAGAGAAGCCCATTTCCGGCACATGGACAGAGAAAAAGAATCAACAAGCATCGGGCCAGGCCGCCTTCCCATCACCGGATCTTGGGTTAGCTTGGCCCTGGAGCCCTAAGTGTCTATGTTCCTCCAGAGACAACCAGCAGGTGAGAAAAGGAAGCTTGCTCTCAGGGCATCTGCTCTGTGCTCCGCACAGGGCGTGGGACCTCACTCACTCCTGAAGTATGATTATCCTCCTCCTGCAGATGTTCAAGTTGCCTGCCCAAGGTCGTCTGGCCAGTAAGTGGCCACGGTGGGACAGGAAGCCTGGTCTGCCTGCTGGAAAAGCTGCTGCTCTTTCTACCAGGCCGGCCACTGGCGGGAGCGCTCACAGCCCCGGGTTGGGGACTCTCATCCCCATGGAGGAGCTGGGCAGGGCGGGCCCTGCATCCACACTCTCTGCACCACCCACCTCCCTCTTCTCTGAGGCTTTGGGGAAGGAAGCTGAGATACGATCACCTCTCCCCTTTCTCCCCCGCCCCCCGCCCCATCAGGCCTTTCCTGCTCCCCCCTCCCTTGAAGCAGGTTCCCCGAAGCAGAGACTTCTAAGGAGAAAATAGGGCAGAGCCTCTTATGGGAAACTTAAAGGGAATGGAAAATTTCTAATCAATGCCTTTGTACAGAATAACTACCACCCCAGCAAGGGGCTCGCTTCCCTGACGGGAATGAAAAGGGAGCAGTTCGCCTCTGCTTCTCTTGAACTTGTCGTTTCCCAGCTGGGATGGCTGGAACGGTTGGAGGCAGAGTACAGTAAGAATTCTAAGGAAGACCCTGGAAAGTCACTTAACTGCTCAGAGCCTCATTTCCACACCGTCAAATGGGGGTAGTGACAGTTTCCTGTCTTACTTGGGGGCTGGAAGTAGAATGACACGTAGAAAATGCTTTCGAGCAGACCATCTGGCACCCAGTAAGTACTCCGTAAATATTAGCTCTTATTATAAATAAGTTCATCATTATTTTTTTTAATCATCCCTAAGTTGATCATTTGGCTCGCGAGAAGGGACAGAAGACTGGTGCCTTGCTCTCGTGAGATAAACAGAAACCTCCACGCTGGCTGGAGGGAGTTCGCTAGAGTAATAGAACACCGAGGCGACGTCAACACCACAGGGAGGGCTCCGGGGACGGTATAATGCTGCCACGTGTGCGGCTGGTGTTCTGTCGGTTGCACCACCCCAAGCTTAACCTCTGCGAGTAGAACACACACTCTGCGCTCCTAGAGAGGGCTTCAGCCCCAGGCCCCCACCCAGGGGAGCTTGGGTGGACCACAGCAGTGCCTCAGAATCCCCTTCAGCATCTCCCCGAAAACCTAGAGAAGAAGGAACAAGGCCTAAGAAGCCGGCTCCATACTGTTTCCTCCTGGGAGGAGCCGATTCGTGAGTATTTAAAACCATCTCAAAGCCACGTGCGGGACTTCCCTGGTGGCGCAGTGGTTAAGTATCCACCTGCCAATGAAGGGGACACGGGTTCGAGCCCTGGTCCGGGAAGATCCCACATGCCGCAGAGCAACTAAGCCCGTGCGTCACAACTACTGAGCCTGCGCTCTAGAGCCCGCGAGCCACAACTACTGAGCCCATGTGCCACAACTACTGAAGCCCGCACGCCTAGAGCCCGTGCTCTGCAACAAGAGAAGCCACTGCAATGAGAAGCCTGTCCACAGAGTAGCCCCCGCTCGCCACAACTAGAGAAAGCCCATGCACAGCAACGAAGACCCAACGCGGCCGGAAAAAAAAAAAAGCCACGTGCATGGAGACTGTCCCACAGTTGCGTTTGGTTGCTTTCCTATCACCAAGGAAAGAGGGAGTTTCAAAGGAGGTGGTGGGTCTGGGGCAGCACCTGGGGGTGGGAGAGGACCTGGTCAGGGCCGTAACCCAACTTCTCTGCTTCTAGATGGCAGTGTGATCGCAAAGATTGCTGGCAGTGGGGAAGAGAAAGGGGAGGAAAAGCAGACCCCAAGACAGGAAGAGTGGGTTAGGGCACGTGGCAGGGCAAGTGGTTACGTGATCACGGAAATAAATGGTCATCGTGAACACTGTGGCAGTATGGAAATGTTTGTAATGCATGAATGAGTTGAAAATGCAGAATACACAGTGCTATGTGTACAATTACAACTATGTAGAAATATGCTTGAAGACAGAGACCAAAAGGACTCAGAAAAGTGAAAACAGTTGTGCTAGGAAGGCAGGAATGTGGGTGAAATAGATACATATTTGAGTTTTGTTAAATGATATTATGATGAATGCACTAACATTAAGTAAAAATCAAACAGGAACCGTAGGGCAGCAGGGGTGGGATGACAAATACAGACCACGCCTTGGCAACATCAACCCCAGTTCATCACATCCCTCTTTTCCTCCCCCTCCTTCTCCCCCAAACCTTCCCCTACTGGGAGAGTTAAGGAAAGGAAGAAGGCAGCTGGTTTGAGTGGTGAAGCTCAGAGAAACCCAAAGGAAGTCAAAGGGATGAGTCTGGGCCCACTTGAACTCGGCCAGAAGGCCCGCGTCAGGAGGCACAAAGACTTTTCTTTTTTGACCATGCCACGTGGCATGCGGGAATCTTAGTCCCTGGACCAGGGATTGAACCCGAGCCCCCTGCAGTGGAAGCTCAGAGTCTTAACCACTGGACCGCCAGGAAGTCCCAAAGAAGACATTTAAAATGGCAGCATTCTTGTAATACAGAAAAGCCAGAAATGACCAAGTATCCACTGACAGTGGAACTGATAAACAGGCTGTGGTACAACAAAGCACTTCAAGGCACTGAAATAAACCAGATGTAAATATCAACAGGGATAAATCTCAAAAACATAATGTTTAGTGAGAAAAGCAAGCTGCATTATGATATTACAGCATGTCAGCACTTAAGTACACTTCTAGAAACACACCCAGCACGACTATACATTACTCACGGATTCAGAGACGCAGTGAACTTCTGAAAACAGATGAGGAATATTCACAGTGAAGGGATGATAGTGTCACCGCTCTCCCCCACTGGGGAGAAAGAAGGGGCAAGGCTCCACGGAGGAGTAAAGGGAGCCCCACTTGGTCTGTGTTTAATGCTCCCATTCGTTGATAAATACCTCAGGCAGAGATGTCAGTTCTAAGTGGTGGCCACATGGGTGTTTGTTACATTATTCTTTGTCCTTTCCTGTTTTTCCTTTTTTTATGTTTTCAGAATGAAACAAGACAAGCAGAGAAGAGCACTGAGGCTGCTCTGTAGGCCCTAAGACAGCCCCCAGCCGCCCTCCCCAGGCCCAGGGGGCCCGCTCCACAGAGCCTGCGCCAGCCCTTTCAATACTGAGATTTGCCTACAAAAAACACCAGCGTGGGCCCCTCGCCCTCTACTCATTGAAAAACACAATGGCTGAATGTTTCGTTTCTATAGAAAATAAAGAGACTCTGCCTCAAGTCCATTTTGTGAAAGGAGCAGGGAAGAGGGCAAAGGAAGGGAAAGAGAGAGGAGAAGGGCGGGAAATGGATGAGAAAGGCAGGGAAAGGGGAAAAGGAGAAGAAAAAGCCAGAGGATAAGGCTAAGGAATAAGAGGGCAACAGAGAAACAGAAGATAAATGGATCCCGGGAGAGCGACGGGCCTCACGCAACTGCCTCCCGGTCTTCCCTGCTGCTCTCCTGGTGGCAGGGCCTCCGTCCACCCTGGGCCCTGTCGCTGGCCCCAGAGGCGGGGGCGGGGGTGGGGAGGAGAGGAACAAAGCCAGCGAGGGCCTCTAACCCAGGAGAGAAGGGGCTCGGAGCCTCCCTGCGCAGAACACGGTATTCTCCAACAGCCTGCATTAGAGAATTGCTAATGGGATCTGCCTTTTGCCAAGTGCGTCTAAACCCTTTCCTTAGAAAGGCATTTGTCAGCAGCTTATAGGGCTACAAATTCCCCAGTCTGCACAAAGCGCTGGGAGGAGGGAGGCCAACCCAGCTACTCCCCAAGGCAAAGGAAGTGGATGGAGGCCACATGCCAGGCTTTGGTGAACTCAAGCGGCCCCATGAAGACTGCTAGCTAACACGGCCCGGGCTCAGGCCAGAGCACCCGAGGGACCAGCAACCAGCCTGGGAGCAGATGCCTCCTCAAGGCCTGCAGCAGGTCCTGCCATCTCTGAAAGGGGTGACTGGAGGACACAGCCTCAAGACCCAGACTCTCCCACCACCATCTGGATGGACACCTGAACGAAGGGGCAGCATCTTATGCAAGGCCTCCTCGGGATGCTGGAAGATACTCAGAATCCGGGGGCGCTCTGAGCCCAGCTCCCAGGATGCTCAGAGGATTCCAGGTTCTTCTGCATTGCCCATTTTCACCCAAGCCTGTCCAGGTGACACAGAGCGGCTCTGCCCTCATGGGCCTCAAGATGGTCTGATGAAGTCATTTGCGCGCTATAAGGCCCAAAGACAGGCCAGGTGGAGGTGGCTCAGCTTGGGTGCGGGCAGGGGAAGGTACCTCATACTGCTCTCTGAAAGCACCCTCATCGAAACGTTCAGGAAGAGACAGAAAGTGGGGTGAGAGACCAGGACACAGAGTCAAGCAGGGAGCATGAGCTCTCGCAGATAGAGCCCTGCGGGATTTGCGGAAGACCAGAGAGCTGGTGGAACCCTCCACTGACTCTGCATATGCATGGAGTGTATGTACGTGCACATCGTGATACTGTAACATGGTGAGGCGTATGTATTTGGCCTTCATCCCCAGCTCCTGGCACAGAGCTCCTAAAACCCCTATAATTTCCTGAATGATTGGGGTGATAGGAACATCTTTTGTTATAATATTTGGTCTTAGTCCCAGATCCTGACGCAAGAGCTTCCAAGACTGTTGGAATGGAAGTGGTAAGAGTGAGTGTCTTTTTGGATGCTCGCGAGATGACGGGTCTAGGTCGCCAGAGAGACGTGGTTAGAAGGTTGGAACATTCAGCTCCACACCCTTGACCTCAAGAGCTGGGGAAGGGAGAAGGGCTGGAGGTTGAGTTAATCACCAATGGCCAATGATTTAACCACTCATGCCTACATAGTGAGACCTCCATAAAGGCCCCAAAATGATGGGGTTCAGAGAGCTTCCAGGTTGGTGAACATGTGGAGGTGCTGGGAGGGCGGTACCTGGAGAGGACATGGGAGCCCTATTTGAGCAAGAAAGAAGAAAGGGGATGGAGAGACACACAGACATTCTGAGTTACGGACCTGATGCTGTAAAAGATGCTTCGTGGTGGAGAGGAGGGAGACTGAGGGAATTCAGGAGAGCCGGCCATACGCCCACCAAAGCAGGTCTGCTGAGGAGAGAGACACTCACCCAGGGGAGGAGTCTGGGCCATGGGAGATGCCGACAGGGAGGAGGAACGTGATGGCCCCGGGACCTCGGAACCCTGCCCCTTGAACAGGCAGTGGATCTTCTCTACCTTATATTTTGGTAGTCAAACGCACTGGGATGCTGACTGGTAAGATCAATGGAAATGCTGCCAAAGAACTTACTAACGACTAATGCGCCGGGGAACCCCAAACACGCCATGAAGCTGAAGCAGCCTGTGAGGCTGGAAGGAGGCAGAGGCCGCCTGGGCCACCTGCCCTAGAGCCCAAGGGAGCAGCCTCCCTCTCTCTCCCCACAGGTAGGCCTGTCGTGAGCCACAGCCTGAGGTCTGGCTACAGTGGGAGCTCAGTGAGGCCATCAGAAATATCAGAGGATAGATAACATGCCTCTGGGATTTCTCTTCTAGTCTAGCTTACACGTCACTACTGTACTGATCTCCCCTTAATCAAATTTTTCAAAAAGCTCCAAAGCCCAAAGTTCAAGGACCACAGCCTGGTGCTCAAGGCCTTCTGTGATGTGGCATCACCAGCCTTATTACCCAGTCTGCCCTACAGTACACCACGGACATCCTACTCTGGCCTTTGCCCTGGAATAAACCCTCTACCTAAATCCCATCCATTCTGTAAGGCCCTGCTCTAGAGTCACCTCCTCCAGGAAGCCTTCTGGGCTCAAGAGCTCCAAGCCAGAGTCTCGTGTGAATTCAGACTATTCCACCGTCTGCCCTTCATTAAACGCTGCCTTGAAAAGGATCCTGTGTGGCTCTTCCACACTCTCGATTCACCGTGCTTTAGTGCATCTCTGGCTTCACAGGGCCAGAGGCGGACAGACAGATCAGGGTCAGCCGGCAATGTCTGACAGGCTGCTTGCAGGAATGACTCCTAAGGCTTAGCCAAAGGGGTCAGTGATCAAGTGAGCAGCTGGCAGAAAACACTGTGCCAGGGGGAGAACCCAAGAGTGACGCAGCAGGAGGTAGAGAGCTGGGAACGCAGGCTGGTCCAAGCTGAGGAGGGACTAGTACAGATGGCAGGGAGTGTACACCGTGGAGCCAGCAGACAAGGAGCAGCGGGACGGGCCAGGTGCAGGGCTGGGCTGCAGAGGACACTCGCCGGCCAGAGCTGGGTTCTTTTGTGTGGCTGCCCGGCCGCTGCTTGCCTGGGCACAGGGCCTCTCCAGATCAGCTTTCTGACTCTCAGCTGAGGGCTCCTTGAAGTCTGGGAACCACATATGTACTCATCCTCACACTGCCAGGCCTTAAGAGACTGAGCCAAATGAATGCATCTCTGAAAACTCTCCATTCTCTTCCTGCTCATTTGTGGTCACCCGCATCCTGGCTGTCTGGGCCACACCTAGCAACCAGGGCTCCTACTGCTGTAATATTTACATGTCGATAGCTGGAGAATCCACAAGGAGAGTTCCCTTCTCTGTTCTCTGAAGGCAGACAGAAAACAATCAGTTTAATTTTTTTTCCTTTTTTGTTTTTTTGGCCACACCATGCAGCATGCGGGATCTTAAGTTCCCCAACCAGGGATCGAACCCACACCGCCTAAAGTGCAAGTGCGGAGTCTGAACCACTGGACCGCCAGGGAAGTCCCGCGATCAATTTAATTTTTTCGTGCCCTGCCAATGTCTGACAGAAGGGTACCTTCTAGCCTCAGCCGTGTGCCCAGAACTTGTGCGGAATCTTGCAGGGTTTGTGATTTCTCCTTAGGAGATTGCTATTCTGTGCCTACCCCACCAACAAGGGCCCCAAGAAGCATCTCACAGAGCACAGGGAGGGTAGAAACCCCCACCCTCAAACTGGCTCTGCATGATATAGACTGTCCTTTGGTAATTTATTACTTTCAGGTGACCTCAGGGCCTTAGCATCGACCACTAGAATATGACCTGCACCTCACTGGCCTCCACCCCCAAGAAAGGGCAACTCCCTTCCTCAGAGAGGAAAAGGCTGTGCTTCACTGAGGACGTGTGTTTGGAAAGAAGATGCCCCCATATGGAGAGGCTGCCTGACTGAGCAGAGTGGCCAAGTGAAGCCCAGCACCCGCTCTGCTCTCGGGGACAAGTTCAGTCTTCTGAGCCCTTGTACAAAGTGACACCTATTTGACCAACGCTTTTTAGTTCTTCAGAAGATATCATCCTACTGTAGTTATTTCCCAATGTAAATCCCATCTTGCCCACTCAAGGGCAGCCCTGGGACACCCTTCTGGTTTCTTATTCCCCACCAAGCTCAGTGTACAGTATTGGTGGTTAGCTGGAGCTCAAGAAATAGAATCCTATGCATTTAAATCTACTCCAGCTTTTTTCCAAAAAGGATTTGAGGCTGCTTAAAAAGTGCATGATATAATCCAATAAAAAACTGATGAAAACATCCCACTGAAAGGAAAACAAGGAAGGAAGAGAAAACCAAGCTAGGGTCAAGGGCACGCAGAGAAATGGTCAGCTTTGTAAAACTGCTAAAGGTGGCTCCAAATTCAGCTCTGAGTTTTCTAGGGGCTAAAGCAAGGAAAGAACTGTGGTCTGTGATGAAATCCAAAGTATACGAAAGATGAAAGAAAAAACCAAAAATGCACCTCCAACTGCAAAAGAAGTTCAGTTTTTGCTGGGTGCTAGAGGGTAATTTCCTGAACATGAATTCCTACAAGTGGGATTCTGAAATTAAAGGTTTTATAGATTTTTAAGGCCTCTGGTGTACATTGCCAATTTCTCTCCTTGAAACGTTGTCCTGATTTAGATTCCCACTAGCAGTCTGCTCTCTTTCCTATACTGGGGATTATCTTTTTTTGGCAAGTAGAGTTCTTTGCAAATGTGATAGACACAAATTCAGTGTTTTAATCTGTAAATCATGAATGAAAATTATTCTGAATATTTTTCTTATCCATTCTGACAATATGCGTCAGGTGAATTGCCCACCTCGTATCTTGTACATATTTTCAACTAAATTGTTTGTCTCTCTCTCTTCTTGGACTGGTATCTGGAAAGAGCTCTTTTTCTATGAAGGATATAGATTCTTTGCCACATGTGTTATTAATACTGTTAGTTGCCTTTCTGTTAGTAAGCTTTTTGACATCGAAAAGTTTATCTTTTTTAGGTTGTAAAATCAAATATTTCCCTTTTTTCCCCTAAGTCAGTCAGTTAAATATTAAGTGCCTACTCTGTATCCAACAGTGAAACTGCCCAGTTTTACTGAAAAAAGTTAGGTTAAGTAACTTGCTCAAGGTCAGTCAGCAGTAGGGGGGTAAACCCTCAGCAAATACTTGTTGAAAGAATGAATAAGTGAATTGAGAGACATGAAGTTTTGCTTATCCCCACCAAGTGGCAATTCAACCCTGTTTAGTACGACTGGCCTAGGATCATCACTTTTCTCAAGTAATACTGCTCCTACCCCAAGGCACACATGCTTTAAGGCTCTCTGCAAGCAGAGTGCTGGAAGGAAATACTCCTGGGCCATCTCCTTTAAATTAACCAACTTGGTACCCGTCCTTCTGGACCAGTAAACCATGTCGTGTCTTTCCACTTCTGCTTGGAAAGAAAACTGCTTTCATCTTTTTTATTAGTAGGAGGCGTAAGGCTCCCAAATTCTCAAAGGATGAACAGACCTAGACTTAATGCCCAAAGTGTGGTCCCTGGACCAGCGGCAGTGGCATCGCCTGGGGGCTTCTGCTAGAAATGCAGGATCTCAGCCACACCCCAGAACCACTGAATCCGAATCTGCATTTTCGCAAGATCCCCAGGGAATTCTTATGCACATTTGAAACTGAGAATCACCAATTTTAAATGAAATATTGATTTTTTTTGAAACTAGCTCCTAACAAAGCCAAATGCTTACTCTAAATGGTGAAGAAAAAAGGTTAAAGAACCTGATGAGTTCCCCCACAAGCTGTGGAGTTGGTGGGTAGATCTTGATTTGTCTTTTTTTTTTCCACTTCCTATAAACCAAGACACTGAGAACTCAAATATGAGCTGTTATCTGTCTAGGGTTGACCAGGATCTGGTGCCACTGATACAAAGACAATGAATTTAACTCGTAATAGGCCACCAAGAAAAAACCTGGCTGGGTGAAGGCTGGGAAGGAGGTATTCACATAATAAAGAATAAAAACACAGATTGTCTCACTAGTAATCATTATTTCTGAAAAACACCATGATTAGTACTTCAAGTCCAAGTTTTCAACACTCTCAGGAAATCAATTTTCTTGCCTAAAAGGCAATAAATACCCCCTCAGCCGTCACTGTGACACTTCAGGAATGTGCGAAGTATGGGATTTGCATTATCCTATTAACGCTCCCAGCGACTCTTTGTGGCAGATATATCATCCACAGTTTACAGATGAGGAAACCGAGGCTCAAGGAGCTTGACTAACAGAACCAAAGGTCACCCTCAGGTCTGTTTGACAGAAAGAACCTTGGGATAGGGTTTTGGCTGAGTCATTGGGCAGCTGTTCTCCATAGCCCAACCACATTAGAACCCACTAGGCCGGGTGGTGAGAAGTAGCTGTCTCACTGGGACAAGCATTTTCAAAAAAAAAAAAAAATGGCTTTAATGAGGGATAATCTACATACCTTAAAATCCACCGCATCTTTTTAAGATGCTAAAGAATGTGAACATTCATGGAAATAAAGATGTTCTTTTCCCTCTAGAAGGAAAGCCAAAGAGGTGGTGAGCCCAGACAAGCGAGCAGGATTCCAAGGAACCCACGAGTCGGGCACACCTACCTTGGATTCCATACAGCCGGTTGAGGCGCGACCGCCGGGCCTCGTCGGTGTAGGGAACTGCGAGCCACGGCATCTCACTGAAGTACTGTTTGAATGAGTCCTCTGACCTACAGAGACACACACAGGGAGACAAAGCCCTATTACCCCACAAGGCACCACCACTGGGTCCTCCCCACCTTCCACCAAGTCGTGCCCAGGGCCCTACAGATGCCGGGGCTTCTAATCATCGTGCTCCTCGGACACCAGGCCGGAGGACACTGTCCTACCCATTCCAGCGCACACCCCAAAGCAAAGCTCCACACAACAGGTGGACGCCAAACTGAAATGCCAGGCCGCTCCAACATCCCGCTTCTCTGCACCCTACACATTCAGCTCACGCTTAACTTCTCCTTTTTCAACATTGACAGGTCTTACCTTTATAAGGAGTCTAGATGTTCAGACACCACATTCCCCGCCATGTTTGTAATCTGTGCACATAACAGTGATGCGTACAGGACACTTAACCAAGCGTATACCTATGACTCCATGTCTAAGAAACCCTAGGAGTGATAAATCTAATCAAGTGACAGAAAGCAGATCCGGGGATCTGTGGGGCTGGGATTTGGGGGTGAGGATTAACTGAGAAGAGGCACGAGGGATTCTTTTAATTGATGGGAATGTTCTACACCTTCACTGTGATGGTGACACAGGTACATACATTAGTGAAAATACATTGAACTGGACACCCAGAATGTATGAATTTCATTGTATGAAAATCGTACTTCAATAAAGTTGACTTTTTTATTATTTACTTATTTATTTTGGCTGCGCCACGGGGCTTGCAGGATCTTGGTTCCCTGACTAGGGATCAAACCCGCACCCTCAGTAGTGAAAGCGCGGAGTCCTAACCACTGGACCGCCAGGGAATCCCCAAGTTGATGTTGTTTAAGGCTTTAACAAAGTGACTCCTCCCTGTGGCATGCCTTCAGGCTTGCCGCACTCCATGCGGGGTGGGGGGGGCCCCCCCGCGGTGTAGTGGGGTGGGGCCCACGGGCCAATAAACTGAGGACAGCATCATGCAGACATCAAGGGTACGGCAGTGGACACAAGGCCCTCCGTGTGTTGCCATCTCAGAGACCCTTCTGTGAACAGAACACCTGGCGGCTCAGTCTGAACTGGGGCTGGAGTTTTGAGATGAAGGAAGGTCACTGATGAGTAAAGCCGGCAAGAGGGCAAGAAACAGAGGCGACTGAGGCTAAAAGGCCCTGACGTACTCCAGGAAGAATGTCTGTTCTTGTTTTGAGGAGATCCCCTAGAAAAAGCACGTGGCCAGAGCTCAGAGAAATGACTGCAGAGCCCACTAGGATAGGTGCCACATTCCATTAGTCTCCGGCTCTTTTCTTTCCATCCTCCCCCCTCCACATCCTTTCACCACCATCCACAAAGCTGAACTAATCAGAAAAAAATGCGTGCTAATCTCAAATGCCCCAGGCCAGAACTGGGATGTCCCTTAATAATGACAGCAAGGACGGGTTTTTCTTGGCTCCCCTTCAGACAATTACGTGAGTAAATATGAAATGTATCTGTCCCTCCGATAATCATCCCAGATATGTCTTCCCTGATGCCTATCCCCCAAGCTCTAAGCTTAAAGAGGCGAGATGTGTATGGCAAGAGACATCCACCTAGAGAAAAGGGGAGATGCACCGCCACTCTCCCCAGCACGCGTTACCTGTCTGCACTAACAAAGATGATCTCGAATTTCTGGCCTGCCTCCTTGATCTTCCGGTAGGATTCCACCAGGACCCGGGTGAGGCTTCGGCAGGGTGGACACTGGAAGACATGAGTGGGATCCTGCAGCCTCACGTCGCGCCTTCGACTTCCCAATTCCCAGCCACCTGCCCGTAGAGGCCAGGTCAGCAACACCCAAGCAGGATTCGGATCGCGTTTCCAGTTTATGGAAGAGGCAGAAACAAACGTGCCTCTCGTGATGGCGCGTATCCAGCACAGGCCCTGCCCCATCCACGTGGGTGCCAGCAGGCAGCAGTTAAAACGAGCTCCCGCGGGGCCCATGAGGAGCCTCGTCAGAATGGGTTAGGAGGACTCCTCTTTTTATTTATTTGTTTTTTAGGGGGAAGGACTACCCTTTTAGGCCAGTCCAAAGAAGTCGTTTTCTTGCTGCTAATATCGTTCATCACAATAAGCACTTGCAGCATGCCAGCAATGCATTGGGCACAGGAGAAGGCAAGAATGCCGGGAAATGACACCTGAGCAGTCACACCTCCAGAAGCCAACCCCAACTGGGGTTGGTGGTGACATCACTGCTCCCTTCTGTCTGGACTAAAGAGGGACCAAACACTCACCCAGTGTGCAGAGAAATAGACTCCCACGTGAGACCCCTCCAGGCTGCTGCTCTCCAGGGACTGCCCATTATTTCTAAGCAAGGGCCCTGCAATGACTTCCCTGAAGGGTTTAGGCCCCCAAGGGAATTCCAAACCTGAAACAGGCAACAGATAGCGAGAATGTTAAGACTCTTCCTCGTGGCCTCTGACCCAAAAGGCCTCAGGGCTGCAGAGCATGACAACTTTATCACCAAACAGTATTTTTTAACATATCCGTAGAACCCGCAGCTAAAGCAGGAATAAAAGCAGGACTCATCCGCGGCAGAGCCCTACCTACCTTCAAGGCAATGGTTCCTGAACCTGGATGACCACAGGACCCATCTCCTGGGGGGCTTTTGAAAAGTACAGAAGCCCAGGTCACCCCCCACCCCCAGTCTCAGGATTCAGGGGCAAGGCTGAAGATGCATGTCCAAAACAAAGCAAAACGACTCCCCGAGTAATTGTGATGATGGGACAGTTGGGAAATCACTGCCTTGGGTATTAACTGTGAGTTTCTTCGATTCCAACCCTGGACTCTCAGTGGCTCTCAACTCTGCATTTTAGAATCAGCTGGGGAACTGTAAAATTCCCCACCCCCAAAGATTCTGATTCAGCCGGTCTGGGTTGGGGCCCAGGGAACCAAGTGAGATGAGAATTTCAGTCTACTGAAAGGAAAGCGTAAAACCACTCAACCCAGATGGTCGACATTCTGGTGACACGTAAGCCCCAGGCAGGAAGAGCAAATGATATGCTCCCCCCCCTCAATAGAACAGTGTTTTCTCACAGGGTGGTCCAGGGACCACTGCCTCAAAATCGCCTGGGGCGGGTGGAGGATGGGAGGGAGAAAGAAGCACAGCCTGGCTGAAAAAGCAGGTGGCCAAGCCCACCCTGAAACAAATGGATCCAAAATTCTCTGGGGGTGGAGGCGGGGAAGCTGGGTTTTTAACAAGTTTCAGAGTGGAGTGTGTGTGTGTGTGTGTGTGTGTGTGTGTGTGTGTGTGTTTACATTTCAGAAAGTAAAGACTTGGTTCTACCTGCCCTGGTTTTTACTGAGGACAATTCTTTGAAGCAGGTGAAATTTTTACTGGGAAAATTTGTGACCCAGGTTGAATCCTCCAATTGGATCAGTAAGTGAGGAACAGAAGAACTTGTAACACTTCTATGACTTTTATGACTCCAGTGCACAGGGTTGGGGGGCGGGGGTTGAGAGAAGGAGAGAAACAGGCCCTGGACAGCCTCTGAGCAGGGTGATGAGAGCCACCCAGGCACAGCCAGCCACCTGGCCAGTCAGCAAGACCAAGGCTTAGGACTTGAGCAGCCCCAAGAACTGAGGGGCCCCCACCGCCAGGCCAGCAGAGCAATGCAGAGATTGCGACTTTGCTACGGTAAAATTTTAATGAGAAAAAACCCCGAAACCACACAGCCTGCCTCTGATTGTGAAGGTGAGAGCTGCCGTTGAAACAGCACTAGGAGTCGGAATCTGGGCTCAAGCCGCTTCTCAATGGCCTCCTCAGCCCTCAAAGCTAAACTTCCTTTTTCAGATTCCATCTCCGCTGGCCCATGAACTAAAGCCCCCACGAGGGACATTCTGATCTCCGTAAAAATCTTAACCACGACCTGGAGAATACTGTAATTTCATCAAGACAATATTCTCTAGCCAAATAAACCCACACTCATCTATTTCCTTTATACACTCTCTACCAACAGGGAGGAGGGCAGGGCAGGGGGTAGAGCAGGGAGTATCGGTGGACAAAGCAAGGTCTTACCCTCTGGGTCATCGCGGATCACCAGCAGCCCATTCCTGCACACGACCTTCCCGGTGGTGGCGTCTAAGAATATTAGTGATGGAATGTTGGAAATTCGATATTTGTTCCAAAGTTTAAGCTATAAGAAGAAAAGTAAAAGAAGGTGGTTAAATCCAAACCAGATTAATTGCAGAGTTCTTCGGAGCCTCCTGGGCCTCAGGGGTAGACAGGCTGGAAAACACGAAAGTACAGATTAAATGAATTACTGATTGAAAGCAGGGCTGGCTGGGCAAAAGGGGCAAGAGAAGCTACAATCCCACTTGTCCCTGCGGCCTGAGACAGTGGAGCGGACCCCAAGTCAGAGCCACACCCAGGCTCAAGTCGCAGCAGAGGCCGACGGAGAACCACACTCGCCCTGGGTGAGCTTTTCTCTCCTACCTCCCCCATGGGCACTGTCTCTAAGAAGCATGAACATGAAGATGGATCAGGCATCTTTCAGATACAGTCAGACCTCCACCAGGTGGTTAAGGCAGGAAGGGAGGCTTTTTATTGGTGCCTCTCCACCCTATCAGCAGGCAGGTGTTCGGCCGTGTCCCCTTGGCCCCAAGGGAGAAGGGACAAGGGCATTCCACAGATGACCAAGAGTTAAAATCGGCCCCTCTCCCCACTTCACCGGGTCCATGCACCGAAATATCGGTAGTCGCTCTACGTGTGTGCCACTCAGCCTGCAGACACTGGGGAAGCACGGTCCTCAGCCAGCCCCAGCCCTCATTTCCCTGTGCCACTTAAAACAATCCCCAGTCCTTGGCAGGTGCCTGCAGTCAGCTGTGCCAGCTGTCAGAGGGCCAGGGTCTGAGAGCCGAGGCTGAGAAAGTGTGAAGGCGACAGCCCAGGGCTAGGAGCCGAGTGTGTGCCGGCTCCTCTGTAAGCGCCTGGCCGTCTGGGTGGTGCTGGTCAGGTGGGCTGCTGAGAGCTCTGGAACTCAACTGCCACGGCCAGAAAGTGACGTAAAGAAATGAAATGTTGAACTACCAATGCACCTCCAGAAAAGAAAGAAACGAGGGGAGATTGCAGGATGGCCCACTGGTGATTCAGCTGTGAGCCTCCCTTCCGGGGGCCTGGGGCCCAGACAGGAGGGGCTGGCCCTGTGGGCACTGGCACAATAGGGTATGGAGGTGTCGAGGGAAACAGGCATCAGAAATCCAGCTGCATAAAGCAGAGGAAAAGGCATGGGTGGCTGTGACCATTGTTTTTAACTCAGTCCCAAGCAGCCAGGGAGTTGGGCAGTGTATGTGCCAAGAAATGTGAGGCCTACCCAGCCTATGGAGACCTGGGTCTTGGCAGGAAGGGTTGCGGGACCCCATCTCTAACTGGGTGGGCCCCCCTTAGTGCTGCATGTTTTTCCCAGTCTCACGTTTCCATTGGGCTCCCCAAACCGGCCAGGACCTCAGATCAAGGGTGACTCTGCCCATCAAGTTTCCGGTGACCGATTTTGCACTATTCCCAAGAAACCCGATACAGGATTCAGATTAAACATTCTTAAGAGATTCAACAACAAAACAAGACCATCCTACCACTGGGATTAGCTTTACAAGTTTGCTGGTACCAGGATCCAGCCAGGTTAAAAAAATAAAAAAAAAGTTGGGGTGGTGGGGGATTAAGTTATCAGATTTTCCTGATTTCAAAAGTAACTACTGGGGGGGAAAAGTAACTATTGGGAAAAATGGGAAACATAGCAAACCACAAAAACTGAGATAAAAATAACCCATGACTCATCACTTATGAAAGCTTAGACAATTTTATATTCCACCAATGGCAAATGAGAGCACCCGTTTCCTGGTACTCTCACCAACATTATCACTACCATTAGTTTTCCCAATTTGATAGGACAAAATGATGCTCATCTTTGTTGCTTATCATTCTTTTACTTACTGATGTTTAGGAGATACACATCTATCTCACTGTTATAAATACACTGTTTTTCCCAAGATATTTTTTTACAAGTGGTAAGTGCTGCAATTCATTGAACAGATATTAACTGAGCACCTACTATGTGCCAGCCCAAGGGACAAGAAAGAACAAGGCAGATGACGTGGCTGCCTTTGCAGAGCTTCTATTCTAGTGGGAGAGACAGACAATATAAGCAAGAATATATAGAGAAAAATAATTTCAGGCACTTGTAAGCAATAAAAAGAAGCCAGAGCAGGGTAAGAGCGAAGGCACACTGGGGGGAGTGGTACACGTTTTAGTGAGTGCTCTGGAAGGCATCTTTGAAGAAATGGCATCTGAGCACAGATAATGACATGAAACAAGTCACGTGCACATGGGGGGAGGCTGAATGGGAAAGGTGATAGTGGACGCAGCCAGACAGTCAGGGAGGGGAGCCACGATGAGGTCAGAAGGGCAGCCGTGGACCAGATCTTCAAGGCCCTGTAGACGTGTAAAAATAACGGAATTTTATTCTAAGCGTACAGTCAGACCTCCATATCCACAGGTCCCGCATCTGCAGATTCAACCAAGCGCAGATCAAAAATATTCGGGGGAGGGCTTCGCTAGTGGCACAGTGGTTGAGAGTCCACCTGCCGATGCAGGGGACATGGGTTCGTGCCCCGGTCCGGGAAGATCCCACATGCCGCGGAGCGGCTGGGCCCGTGAGCCATGGCTGCTGAGCCTGCGCGTCTGGAGCCTGTGCTCCGCAACGGGAGAGGCCACAACAGTGAGAGGCCCGTGTACCACAAAAAAAATAAAGATAAAAATATTCAGGGGAAAAAAAATCAAGGAAGTTCTAAAATGCAAGGCTTGAATTTGCCAAGCGCAGGCAACTATTTACATAGCGTTTACATTGTAGGTATAACTATTTATGTTATATGTACACTGTATTAGGTATTGTAAGCACTCTAGAAAAGATCTGAAGTGTACAGGAGGATGTGTATAGGTTAGATGCAAATATCGTGCGATTTTATATAAGGGACTTGAGCATCCGCGGATTTTGGTATCTGTGAGGATCCTAGAGTCTTGGATGACCAGGTGAGGTCATCCAAGGAGAAGACACGGCTACAGAGGAAAAGGGACCCCAGGGGAGAGCCGGGTACCACCCACAGCAGGCTGAGGAGTGATGAGTGACACAGGAAAACAGGGAGACTCCAGTGTCCCAATAGGCAGGTGAGCAAAGTGTTTTGGAGAGGACAGTGTAGGCCACTGTGTCAAATGCCCTGAGATGTTGAATAAGATGAGGACAGAGAACTGACCAGTGGATGTGGCACCAATGGTCACATATGACCTTGATGGGGTCGGGGAGGAGTCAGCGCAGGGGTGAAGCTGACAGACACACTGGAATGAAGAGGGAAGGAGGGGGCACAGCTCTGTCCAGCACACATGCCTACAATGGGCCTGGGACCCAGACAAGTCCAAGTCGTCCCGACAACACGTGAAACATCAAGAGGAGAATAACACAAAGAAGAAACGTTATAAAAAGAGGAGAAAATAGCAGATAAGGGGCTGAGGTAGTGACTATAGGCAACTCTCTTTAAGAGTTTTGCTGTAAAGGAAGCAAAGAAATGGGATTGTAGCTGGAAAAATGAGGTCAGATGATGAGGTTAGAGGGAGGATATTTTAAAGATGGGAGACACTGTAATATATGCAACTGGGAATAATACAGAAGAGAAAGAAGAAAACTGATGAAAAGGAAAAGTGTAGAAGCAAAGTCCTTGAATAGGCAAAAAGGTGGGATCCAGGTCACAAATGGAAAGATGGAATTGTAAAAACAGCTAATTTTTAAATACACAGTCATTCCTCAGTATCCACAGGGGACTGGTTCCAAGACCTGCCGCAGGTACCAAAATCTTGGAATGCTCAAGGTGGCCCGCCATATCCTCGGTTCCACATCTGCAGATTCAACCAGCCACAGACAGTGCAGTACTATAGTATTTACTATGGAAAAAACACACCAAAACTGTGTATAAGTGACCCACACAGTTAAAACCCATGTTGTTCAAGGGTCAACTATACACATTTCAAAGTAGTTTTTTAGTCTGAATAAAAAATCATGCCATTTGTAAATAAAAACAACTTCATCTTATTTTTTCAATATTTATAGTACTTATTTCCTTTTCTTGTAGAACTATTCTGGCTGGAATTTCCAGAACAATATTAAGTAGCGAGCATCCTTATCTTCTACCTGACTGTAGTGGATATCTGTAATATTTTACTATCATATGTAATATTAGCCATTGCGTTGAGACAGATATCCTTTAACATGTTCAACAAAACAGTCTTGAATATTATCCAGCCTGAAAAAGGAAGGGTATGCTACAATAAGGATGAACACTGTGGACATATGCTAAGTGAAATAAGCCTGTCACTGAAAGACAAATACTGTATGATTCCACTTAAATGAGGTACTTAGAGTAGAGTCAAAATCATAAAGACAGAAATTGTAATGGTAGTTGTCAGGGGGTGGGGGGATGGGAGAAAGAGTTACTATTCAATGGGTGTAGAGTTTCAGTTTTACAAAGATGAAAAGAGTTATGGGGATAGATGGTGGTCATGGTTGCACAACAACATGCAGGAATGTATTTAATACCACTGCAATGTACACTTAAAAACAGTTAAGATGGTAAATTTTATGTATGTCTATCTTACCACAATTTTTAAAATATAGCCTTCCTTAACACTTTGAACAAAAGTTTTATCAGGAAAAGGGCTCCCCTGGTGGCACGGTGGTTGGGAGTCCGCCTGCCCATGCGGGGGTCCCGGGTTCGAGTCCTGGTCCGGGAGGATCCTGCATGCCACAGAGCAACCAGGCACGTGCACCACGGCTTCTGAGCCTGCACTCTAGAGCCCAAGAGCCACAACTACTGAGCCCGCGTGCCACAGCTACTGAGGCCTGCACGCCTGGAGCCCGTGCTCTGCAACAAGAGTGGCCCCTGCTCACCGCGACTGGAGAGGGCCCGCGCACAGCAGCGAAGACCCAGCGCAGCCAATGGTAAATACATAAATAAAACAATGGATCTATTAAAAACAAAAAAAAAAGTTTTATCAGGAATGGATGGTTACTTTAAGGTTATTCTTTTGACTTGTTGTGGTATATTTCATTAGTAACCACTCTACGGTTAAACCATCCTTGCCTTCATAGAAGAAATCTTCCCTGGTCACGTGTATTGTTAAGGGATCACTATAATCCTATCTCCCCAGGGACTTGGGACTCCCACAAGCAAATGGCATCTTGTAACAACAAGCTTTTTGGTAGCTAGTCTTTTTCCTAAAGGAAATTGCAGCCTGTGAGCTTTAAATATAAAGATGGCAGATGTAATGTGATTGTAATAGAGCGGTTTGAATGTAGGCACCCATATTATACTTGAAACATAAGCATGTGATTGGCTCTTGGCTAGATATTTTTCGAGGAATGGTGGCTTATGGTACCTGGGCAACATAGCCCCTAAATGCTGGGCCACTTATGGTATCTGGGCAACATAGCCCCTAAATGCTGGGCCACTCAGTGTGAGTCAGGACCATCCCCCAGCTGATGTCATAAAAGGAGGACCTGAGGATGAGGCCTGCTTAGTGTAGTACCTTTTAAGATTCTAAAAATAAAGGTGCTGTCCCCTCCCCCATAACAGATAAGGAAGAATTCAATTTTTTCTGGGTCCCTCATGTAAGCAGAAGGACTATAACACCCTCCCCTTGTCCTACCTCAGATCATCACAGATATTTCTTTTTTCCCAATATCCTCCTTAGAGAGGGAAGAAACTGTTGCCCCTATGACCCTTATCTTCCTCCCTCCCTAGAGAGCCTCCCCTTTCTTTCCCCCTGGATCTCAAGGAAGACAGGAGGTCGTGGCTGTGTTTTGTCCATTGTTGTTAGACCTTGTTTCCAAGTTAAGGCCCACTGGGTTAGTGGGAAAAAATGTTTCTAGACTCACATCTGACACTGAAAAGTTGATCCTTTTGTAGACTAACATATCATGGCCTAATTTTATATGATAGTGATTTATTTAGGAAGTTATATCATTCATCAGTGATTTATAGATTTGCTTGGGACTATCCATCTCAGGTTTTAGCATCCCGATTACTCTGCTCTGAAACTGCAGAAGGCATAAGAATGATCATTCCAGCCATGTCAATTTATGTTAGAAAAGTCACACAGGTCCGCTTTGACGATTCTTTTATGCCAACTGGAGATGAGCTTAAAGAAATGATCACCAAGATTCACCTCTGTGCCTTTAAGTGTGGCTGACACAACCATGTCTATTTATGTTAGAAAAGTCACACAGGTCCGCTTTGACGATTCTTTTATGCCAACTGGAGATGAGCTTAAAGAAATGATCACCAAGATTCACCTCTGTGCCTTTAAGTGTGGCTGACATCTCAAGTCCACTAAAGGTTTTCAAAAAGGCGTCTTAAAACATTGGTTTCATAACCATTTTGGGGTCACAGACACTTTTGATGATAAAAGCTACATATAGATCCTTTCCCCAGAGGAAAATACACATGCACAAAAAGTCTGTGTGTAATTTCATAGAGTTCGTGATTTCTTTGAAGCCAGATTATTGAACCTGTCTGACTCCAAGAGGTCTATGGACCCCAGAAAAAGATCCCCTTCTTTTAAGAGTGCACTTTAGTACATGGCTTAACCTTGATTCAACTGGGAGAACTATGATATGGCCCCATCTTTACTCTTGTCATGAAAAATCTAATAAAAATCAGCATTTACCTAAACTCGAAGATGATGCAATGGTGAAGAGTGGGAGGTTAAAATCTCACTAATGCAGCCTCCACCTTCCCAAACTTATTCAGAGCTGGGTACCGCCGGTGGTCTCCAATTCATCCCTTTGCCTTCAGGATGGTGAAGATCAGAACCACCTGGGACAGAGCACTAATGCTGCTTATTTTTTAAGGATCCCTAGGAAATGAGCTCATAGTCTTTCCTGGTATGATATTAGAGCATTTAACCAGAGTCAGGAGCATAAGTGCTTCTACATTATCTCAAAGCTTTTCTTGGGAGGAAATAATGGTGGTGGAGGAAGCAAATGGGCTTCGGAGGGCCTGGGTTTCCATCCTGGCCCTGACATCTCAGGAGATGTCAGTAGGTGACACGGTACCAGACCTTGGGCAGGTCACGCGGGCTGGCCTAGCACGGTCATACCCACATCGCAGGATGCATACGGAACTTAAACGACGTAACGTTGTGTGGAGACACTCTGAAAACTAAAGCATTACACACATGAGACACATTATTAATATCTGAATCAAATTTATGCTTACTTCCCCCTTGTCTTGTCAGCATCCTTTTCAAAAAATGTTTTCCTGTCAACTCTATTTTAAAGTTAATCAATCAACGGCCTAGGCTGCATATGAAGCTCCTCAGAAAACAGGGATTTCCTTCTGTAGCAAGTGGTCTTTTTGCCATAAGCACCTTCTACAAAACACGTACATATTCGGGGCCCAGTTTAATGTGGTCCGTTTGCCTCCCCCCCCCCACTTTCTTCCTCCCACCTCCCATTTTGGATTTCCAGATTTTAAAGAGGCATCTGGATTTTTTTTCTTAAACTGACCCTGGATTTTGCTTTTCTCTCTTTTTAAGAGAACTCTGACCTCACGTCTGATTCTGGCTTGGAAGTGTGAAATACCATACAGTCCGCTACCAAGGAGCGTAGGAGGGAGAGGGGCCATGCCAGGCGGTTCCCATTCCAGCACCTGAAACTGGGAGGTGGATTGAAGGCAGGAGCTCCTTCCAGGTCACCAGGACAAAAAAGGCTAACGGCTACTGAACAGGTTCATTAGAAGGGCCATGCTGACAGGCACTGCTGCAGGTGGGAGAGACCCAGTAACTTTTATTTACATCCAATGCCTGCTCTCGCTCAAGTGACCATCCTGGCACAACGTCCACCCAGAGTTCATTTTGATGCCACGTCCCACCTCCTTTCATAGCTACCCAGAGGCCAGGCAACTCCGAGAGAATGCGTCCCAGCAAACGCCCAAAGCCTAGAATACAGAAGGCAAGGCAGCAAAGATGAACTAGACAAAAAGAAAGAGGAGACAATATTAGCTAGACTCGGCCAAAAGCAAAAAGGATGACAAACCGGGCTACCGGGCTACTCAAAAGTTCCCATTCCTCAGCCTGGTGGCAGGTTCTCGTTAGCGATCGCAAGGCTGCCGTAGGAGCTATCATCCCAGGAGTGCCGACCAGAAATGCTTTTCCAGTGACCCACCGAACAATGAAGCAAACATCCAAAGGGATGGGATTGGGGACTGGTAAACTGTAAAAACGCAGACTCTAAAGCTGAGCTAAGCGGAAACCCTGGTGGGATTAGTCAGCACCCACACATGCCACAGGGAAATTCAACCCGGCAATTTCTGAGAAGCCCCAGCTCCTGAGGGTGACACAGGATCTGCCTCTCATTCTGAGGGCTGGGTCTTGCACTTGACTGGGGGTCTAAGTTTTTAATTTCTCAACAGCTGCTGAAAATCTGTGGGATCAAGCCAAAGCTGACATAGATGTAGGATTAATCAGCCAGCTCCTTGGCAAGGTCAGCCGGAACCTTCTCAGGCAGACCTTACTCCAGCCCTTCCACCGAAGGCTGACCACGGTCAACACCATCCTTTCTGGAAGCAGCATGTGAAAACAGATCTTCAAAAGTGTCCCTACCCTTTCTAACCAAACATGACCAAAGCCCATGATATATGCAGTGTGAGAGGGAAATCCCCCCTGTCCCACTGTCCAATGTCAAGGTGGTATATACATACACAAGAGGTTACTCAGCACAGGTTCTGGAGCCCAGGTCTAACTCTGCTCAGGCCACTTGTTAGTTGGTGACCTCAGGCAAGCTACCTAACTCCTCTCTTAGTTTTCTCACTTGCAAAATGGAGATAACAGTACCTACACCTCACTGGGCTGTTGTCAAGATTAGATGTGTCATATAATGTGCTTAGAATAGGGCCTGACCCAGGTTAGGTACTATATAAGTGTTAGCTGCTATTATTATTATTGTTGTTGTTGTTGTTATCCCAGAACCATTCTAAATGCTCCAGCAGGCCGTTGTCCTCATATCCCCAGAGTTAAGACCAAGTCTTGCTTCTGAGGCAGGATTCCCAGTGTGTGATTTGGCCTGAGACTCCAATTTTCCAGCCTGGTACAGCGGTTGGCCAAGTACAGTGCTTGTGGCACATGTTATGTGTTCAGTAAATGATGGTGAGCAAATGGAGGAATGACAATGGAAGGAAGGAAGGGAGAGAGGAAACACGGTCGACGGGTCAGCCAGACTAGATGCCCAGCTACACAGTCAAGTTCAGCCGTTTAAAGGGCTTCTTGATGACCAAGACTCTTCCTTGTTCCTTGGCAGACTTGGGGGCCCAGAAAGCTTTTTAAACTGCAGAATAAATTACCCAAAACAAGTGCTGGTGGAATTAAAGCTCTTATCCCTTTATCTAACAGTGTCTCTGATCCCTTCCCTTCCCCAGCTCTCCTCTGTCTGGAGGCAACACAGAGAATGGGCCAGTGAGATCAAGGAAGAGGAACGAGTGGACTGGGCCGGGCTGATCGGAACCTGCACCAGCTTATGAGAAATCAAAGCCCTGCCAGGGGAGCAGCTCTGAAACTAGATTAACAATCAATTTCCCCTTCACTACAGCTGTTTTAGAAAGAGGACCTGTGCCCTAAGGGTCGTGGAGCGTGAGGTTTACAAAATAACATGTCCTAGCTGCTTCCTGCAGACAAAGGCACCAGGCCTGAAATACACCACACGCTCTCCTTCTGGGTCCCTCTCTGCTACTCCAGGCTGCGGTAAAAGAAAAAGACAAGACTAGGTAGGAGGGATGTTATAAATTTACTCTTCATTTCCCCAAATCTCAGAATAGTAAGTTTTCTAGCTGATTTACAGCTGACCTAGCCGGGCTGCGCAATCCAGCAGAGATGCAGCAGGTGTGATTCACTGACAGCAATAATCGAAGTGCCACAGGGGACATGAAGGGTGTGAGACACCAGGCCTGCCTTCAGGAGCCTTACGGTTTAGAAGTGCAAAATGGTAAACATGGTCAATGTTATATCTATTTTACCACACGCACAGAAGTGGAGCTATAACTACTTCTGTGCAGGCATAACACGCGGTAACTGCCAGGAAAACTGAGCAGAAAGGGCCAGAAGGAAGCCTGGCTCCATCTTAGTTCAATGAACGTGCCAGGAACGGCTCTGTGTGTTCAATCAAACACGCTTACTGTTTCAAACATCCTCCATAAAACCACTGTGATTCCATGCAGGGGCAGCCCCAAGAAGCAACAGCAGCTCGGGGCTGAGTGTGGTCCTTGTCGGTCACTCAAATCTTTAGTCAGTACTTCTATCAGAAGGCAGTATAGGTAAAATGGTTAAGAACATGGTTCTGGAGCAGACTGCCTGGGTTCAAATCGCAACTCTGCTACATCCCTGCTGGGTGACGTGGGGCAAGTTACTTCACTTCTCTGAGCCTCTATTTCCTCATGAGTAAAGTGAGGATAATAACAATACCTGCTCCACGTTGTTGTTGCTAGAATGAACTGGATTACTATACGTATAAGGCTTAGAACACTGCCCGGTACACAGTAAGTGTTCGATAAATGTCAGAAATGATGATGAGGCCTGAAGAGGACACTGCCATTTCTCCTTGACCCTAAGTGGAGAAATGCGCTGACCCCTCTAACCCCCATCAAGCATCCATGTCAGCTGCAGGTTACATTCTGGCGGAGGCGGGGATGTGGGAAATGACTTCTTAGGCCTTGTGCAACGTGGGACACCTGCAGACACAGGAACCAGGCCAGGAGACAAGCCTACGGAGTAAGTGCTGGGTACTCCCCGCCTGGTGCTGTGGGGACTTGTTAAGCTCTTAAGAGCCTCACTTTGCTCTGCAAGGTATTCTTTTACAACAGGAGCCACTCTGCCGCTAGTATGAGGTGGAGGATCTGATACGCTGCTTCTTCCTTTTATCTCTTTATCCGAGAGACGTCTGTCCTTGTCAGCAGCCAGCCTTCCAGCACACACCTCACTGGCTGACAGCAAGCTCTGCTTCTGTCTTCACTTGTGGCTCCGAAGTACTGTCAAAGCCCTGCCGGTTCCCAGCATGAGGGGCGCGTACTATGCTTCTATTAGGTCCAACACAGAACCACCACTGCCCCTTCATCCTTCCTCCGAGCAGACTGCTGTGTTCTGGGGGCCTCCAGATCCTCACTGCATGAACGCGGGAGGGAAGCACACGTAGCCGCTGAGAGCACAGGCTCTGGGGGCAGATGGCCTGGAATCCTGGCTCCGCCCCTCAGGCAAATTAACACAGCAGCCCCCCAGCCTCACTTTCTTCAATGACAAAATGGTCCCATGGTACCTACTGGGTTGGCCAAGAAGTTCGGGTTTTTCCATAAGATGTGACGGAAAAAAGCCGAATGAACTTTTTGGCCAGCCCAATACTTCCTAAGGTTACCATGAGGATAAATAAGACATATGACGTGCTTAGTAAACACTCACATGAGAACGCTTCTAATGTGTGTCCTTCCAGAGTCTATGGGTAGAGAATACGATGAAGTCTCTCGATGAAAGGCCATCTAGGGCAATGGGCCCTGCACATAATCAAACTGCAAGGGCACTTACTAAGCAGTGTTTGAAAAATGGTGACCAGGACATCACAGGGCCACTGGCCCCTGCCAGGGCTGGGACCCAGAATAATCCACACAAATAAATACAGAAGAGATTACAAGAGGCCTCCTGCCAGAAGGTAAGCAGATGGGCTCTGATGAAGGAAGGGAGAGCAGAGGAGGATCTGCTTCCCCAGCAGCGGCTCTGGGAGGGGCAAAAGCTCCCCTTCTTCGTGGAAATGCAGATACTTTCCAGACCAGCATCCAGTCCACGGATGCTCCTTCCTGCTAACAGGGGTGCGGCAGAACAACTAAGAAATGGCCACTAATTCTAACCACGACCACCTGAGACGAAAGGGACGGATGGTGTCCATGCTAGTGGACACAAGAAGCTTGAACATTAAAAAGTGGTGTTTCATGTGGCTAGGAGGCCTGGGCCTGGCTGCCAGCACTGGCAGTGGGCTGCAGCTTTGCGACTCTGGTGACAAAGCCACAGTGGGTTCCTATGAACGCAGCTGCATCCCGTCTGCAACCAGCAGTCCAGAAGGAGCCGACATGTTCTAAGACACGGAGGCCACGGCCTCCGTCCGCTTTCCCTCCTTCCTTCCTGGGAGTCACTCACCAGGCAACTTTGCTACTAAAGGTCCTTTCAGAAAACTGCACCTTCGGACTGGCTTCAATCAACAACAAGAAAAAATTAATGAGATAAGAAATAATGCCCACAAATATAAAGACAAAAAACGTAAATGTTTTCTTCTTACCCTTTCAAAAGTGCTAAAATGCAAAATATTTCTTAATCCCTCACCTCGGGCTTGGAGAGTCCTGTTCTCCGAATATTTGGAACCTGGTCCCATTTGCAACTCCAATTAAAGAGGTTCGTTGACTGTGCCACACAACTTCCTGTCCTAATGAGTCAACAGGCCAGGAGATGAGCAGTTGCTGGGATCACAAAGGGACATATGGCTGCCAAGTTCTTTCTGGCCGTCACCAAAGACAGAGGAGAGGCTGCTCTGTTTCCCTGCGCTGCAGTTTTCACAAGCTGACAGAGGGATTTCCTAGAGGCCCATCTGGTATAAAAGCCTCTACTGGGCAGAGTGGCTTGGAACAGTAAGCGGGTGGCTAGTAATAACATATGCCATCAAGGGGGCATATGGGGGATGGCCGATTCAGGGGACGCGGGTTCGTGCCCCGGTCCGGGAAGATCCCACATGCCGCTGAGCGGCTGGGCCCGTGAGCCATGGCCGCTGAGCCTGCGCGTCCGGAGCCTGTGCTCCGCAGCGGAAGAGGCCGCAACAGTGAGAGGCCCGCGTACCGCAAAAAAAAAAAAAAAAAGAAAGAAGAACTAAAGAAAGGGTTGGGAGTTTTCAGAGGAGAGAGGACAAGGAGCCAGAACCACTCTGGAATTGGAGAGACCACGTCGCAGGTCCCAAGGCACTCACTTCTGGGGGGGATAGGGTTTCTGTGGCTTGTGCCATTGTGGATCCCTCTGCTGATATTATCGGGAAAGTTTGCCCACATTCACCCTGAGCAGTGTGTTTTCACTGGAACACTGGGATCTTGGGTCTGCCACCTCCTTTGAGAGACGTGTCACCATACAAGTTCAACCCAGAATGTTTAAGTTCATACCAAAGAGAAATAAATTCTGAGGGTCTGCACACCCGGTTTTTATAGGGCCCATAAGGTTAAAACAAAACAAAAAGGTAAGACAGGAACCCAAGGAATAAGGACTGTGGGGAAGGAAGACTGCTGTTCCTTGCAGAGTTGGGGATTCTGCTGGAGGGAGTTGCTTGTCAGAGTAGTGGTATCTCCCACGTTCCCCCCTCCCGAGCCAGAAAATGGTAGATGCCATCAATTCATACCCACTCCCCCCTGCCCGCCCCCACCCCGGCCCCAACCAATCCATCCCTCACAGTTCAATATAAAATGTAAGGCCATCAAATTTGGGAACTGGCTATAGCTGATAAAGGGACTTCTGCAAAAAAAAAAAAAAAAATGCCAGCAAGGTTTTGTTTTCATTTAAATTTAAAAAAATAAAAACCCAGGGACTTCCCTGGCGGTCCAGTGGTTAGGACTCTGCGCTTCCACTGCAGGGGGCATGGGTTTGATCCCTGGTCGGGGAACTAAGATACTGCAAACCGCGCATGGTGTGGCTAAATAAATACAATTAAAATCCATACTAAGAAAACTTCTTCATCTGAAAACAGACCTTCCCCCAGGAGACGGTGTTAGTGCAGGTTCCTGAAGGAGGAGAACAGAGCTCCCCCAGCCTCCTCAGTTCTCCATGACCTTGGAGCTCCAAGCTCTGATTTTCCACTAACTCTCAGACTCAGCACTTGAATGACATGTCCAGCATGGACTTACTGCACACGATAGAACCCCTAGGGCCAAGGAACCACAGTGAAAAGATCCAATGAGAAAGAGAGGGAGATTTCACAAACTATGGGAACAAGGGAATTTAAGGATGTGACGTGATCCAGCAAGTCAATCGCAAAAGAGAATTCCACCCTTCTAGAATCCTCCTGTGTTCATCCTTCCAGGGCTCAAAACCACCTTGTGTCTCCTCCATCTGATGAGTCCCTCCAGGAGACTAAATCTTACGCTGCTTTTGCATCTTCAGTGCTGTGCACCTGGTAGGTATTCAATACATCATGATGACGATGATGATGACAACGACGACGACGATGGTGATGTTCAGGCCAAGAAAGTATGTTTACTAGCTTCTCACATTTGACTCTACAGATGCGGCATGAAAAATAAGCAAGCTGGTATTTCGCTCTCACACATTCATCATGGTTCCTAAACAGCTACTAAATAAGTTCTTATCCAAAAAACAAATCAGGCAAATAGGCTCAAAACTTTCTGCAGCTTCCAGTAGATTAGGAATGCGATTGCGTAACACCTCCTAACCCAAATGCTGTAAATTACAAGTCAGCGGGGTGAGCATTTCCATGTCCTCTCTCCAAATGAAATTAGGGACCGGAAGTATGGTTTGTGAGAATTTCAGCGATGTTTATCATTTCAGCACCACCCATACCTGCTCCACCGTGAGGCCATCAGCAGAGTACTTCTTTCAATTTCCTACCTGACTATTATTTCATCAAGTTTTTTTTTTTTTTTTTTGCCCTGGCTTCACAGAAAGCTCTGTTTCTTGGCAGAACTTTCTGAGTGCCCAGTTAAACCCCTTGTTATCACTTTCCTGCTTCAGGAAGTCCCCACGGAGCCCCAGCCAAATGACAAGGGGAGGAAAGGAAACATTTACAATGATGTGAGAAATTCTCAGTCTGGAAAAAAAGATCAAAGAGGATGGTCATAAGGGCCCTTTCTGCACGGAGCCGGGCACATGAAGGTCAGCCATAAATTGGACTGGATTGGTCCATGATGGGAACAACATTACCTCGCTGGGAACCCAGCAAGCCAGGCTCCTCCAGAGCTCTGAAACCAGGGTCAGCCATGCTGCTACGTGCTCTGGACCAGCAGTGTCCCCAGCAAAAGGAATCACATCCTATACGAAGAAGCTATGCTCGCCATGCGCCAAGATGCCTTTATGTAGAAATGGATTGTGTGGCCTGCATTGTTCCCCTCCGCCAGCTCTTGAAATGAAAGGGTTCCACGGCACAATGAAATAAATAACAGCAGGGAGAGAGAAAGAGGGAGGTAAATTGTTTGGAAAGCAGAAGACGGGGTGGAAAAGATGAAATTCAAGACAGATGTGTGAGAGCTGCAAACATATGTCCTTGAATTTATGCATCCAAGTGATTCATGTAGAATAAGTAAGAAAGAGCTACATACCCAATATAGAAATAAATATGGGAGTCAGTGCAGAACAAAGTATTACAGCCCCCCATTCTTACAAAGAAAGATCCGTTTCCATCTCTCTTTCTGCTAAATAAAGCTGTTATAAAACAGGGCAAGTGAAGGAACTGAGATGAAATTATTAATTAAGCCCAGGGTCTCTGTCACTCTCAGCAGGATGTCAACCACTACCAATTTATTTCCAGTGACTGAATGTTGATTTCTTACCACCGAAAGGTACTGCTGCTGCTTGCTTTAACTGCAGCCGCATTTTAGAAAACAGGAGTATTTGCCAAGTTAATGTCTGACCATTAAGGAAAAAAATCAAGCAGGAAATTTAGATGGGTGTTTCCACAGAAACACAGAAGTCCAAGACATTGGCCGGAAAGACATTTTTACAATGCAGTATTAGTGTGTGTTGTTTAACTTCTAAACAGCTAACTCTAAGAGGCCACCACACAATTGGTTCCAAATGCCTCATTCTGAGAAAAAATACAGGCGGCCTGCCCCGTTGGTTAAAGGCTCTCGGTTTGAGACTTCAGAGGGTAACAAGAAAGAGGAAAACGGCATGAAGGCCCCGGCTGGTTGCGAGATGTCCTGGAGAAATGGGGTCGAAGCAGCGTCACACAATGTGACACAGGGGGTGGGGAAGTGGCTGAGTTTACAGAGATGTCAAGTGTCATGCTCGGCAGAACATTAGGCCTCCACCCCGCACGGGCCTCGGCGCTCATTCACCGATAGACATTAAGTGAGTGTCCAAAACCTACCAAGTATTTGTGCCAGATGTCGTGGGACCATAGAGATTGAGGACAAAGGTCCCCACCTTCAAGGTAGGAGAGGAGCCTGCTCGCTATTTGGATGCTCCACCTGGGATGCCAGTCCCTGCCCCCCACACACCCCCATCGTCCCCATCGTGAGGACCCTGGGGACATGTCTGCTCCCCGGGTGCCGGCCTCAGGCCACAGGTGACTGCAGCAAGCGTGGACACTTGATCTGAGACCAACCTGTGGACACTTGATCTGAGACCAATTCTACTCTCTCCTGGGAACTTAGAAATTGAATACAAAGTTCAGTTCAGTAAGGGCAGGGCAGGGCTCCCCAACCAGTGATCTATAAAGAGGTTAAAGGAGGGCGCCATACTGATCCTCTCAGCCCTTGGGGCAGCTGGGTCTCCACCCCACCCCCCAAGTCCTAGGCCTCTGGTGACAACCTGCCCTGTCCCTTTATCCCAGAAGACACACAACGATCATTTTCTAAGTGTGGCAGGGATGTGACAAAGGTGAAGTACTGATTAGGCGACAGTGGAGGTGGGGACGAAATCTCATGTAAAATGGAGACAGGAGTAGCCTTGCTGGACCAGGGACAAGAAGGAAATGACACAGTCCTACAGCCCCCTATCCTCCCAAAGAAACAGATGGGACAGCGAGGAAGACAGACACTAGAGAGTCAGGGACCGAGAAGCAAATGAGAGAAACTACACGGCAGGGAGAGACACCCGTTTCTGAAATCCCATCCTGGTCCCGCCGCATCCCAGCTGAACCCTACTTCCTGAATCTGGATGCCCGTGTGATTAACAACTGTATTCTGAGAGCCTCCCCCAACCTACTGATGCCAGCTTGAGCAAATTTCTGTTCTTTGTAAACAACTCCTAACTAAGACAGATGTGGGGATATGCGTGCTCGGAGGGCCCCTGTATACCACGGAGTCCTCACCGCTCCAAAGCCCGGAGAAAGAAAAGCAAAATTACATTATGCTCTTAACCCTTTCCAATCTCTTTCTCATCTAAACTTCTTCTGTTGCCCCCACAGGATCCTGGGACCCTGGGGAGGAAACTCCTCCCTGTGCCAGGGATGCAGAGATGGGAGCAAGATGACTCACCTACGATGACACAGCAAATCAGTACCAGGGCCTCTGCTCTCTGCCAGCCACCAACTTAAAATACAGTACTCCTTACACACGAGCCTAAAATACTACATGCAGATGGGAGAAAAACTGGCCTGCCTCTCTGACTTGTGGGTCTAAGGGAAGGTGGCCATGGTGGTCAAACTGTCACAAACTTGCAGAGAAGAGGCCTTTTTTTGGTGGGTTTTTTTTTTTATATCTTTCCAGATCTCTTTATTTTTAAAAAATTTTATTTTATTATTTTTAATTGAAGTATATAAATTTATTTTTCCTTTGGGAAAAGCAACAAGTTACATACAATGAAGTATGTTTTTAATTGAAAATATTTATTTATATTTTTTAGTTCCCAAGGAGAGGGTGGCTCTCCCGCCAGGAAGGTTCTTCATTCTCTTTGGCTCCAGGAGACACTGCCCTGAGATAAGTCAGGAGGTTGAAGGAAGCCTGAGGGTTTCCTCTACAGATAAGATGAGTGGCTACTTTTAACCCGCCCCCCCCCCCACACACCGTGTAGTCTACATTCCGCAGGTGTAACAGCACGTGTGGCATTCAGGAGGAGACACAGCAAGTCTTTATCAACTTTCATTCTCCAAATCCAGCTCAGTGAGGGGCGGCCCTCTGTGGACACTCCCAGGCCAAGTACCTTCTTGTGGGCCAATTCCAGAAGCCACCGGTGCCGCAGAACCAAAATGGACAGAGTGCGTAAAGTTTCTGAGGTTGTGACTGGGCTGACTTTCTCCTCCAGGACGTAAATGTCCCAGTGAACCAGACCTTGAATATGCCACTAATCACTTGCTTAGGAAACGTAAACTGCTGAGGCCTTCTGAATAGAAACCACACACAAATTGATTCCCCAGGAGTGCGGACTTTCTGGGACATGCAGACCACTTTCAAGCGCACAATAATCCTGTCGACCTTTAGCAGAACCGAACTGTTAAATGTCAACAAGTTTCAGACGGGGCTCCAGACCACCCAGAGAATCATCTGCGTCCAAGAACAGGCAAATTCAGTCAAGAGACCTGGTTCCCGTGCCCTCGAGCTCTGTTCTTTGCTCGCAACAAAGAAGACCCCGTGCTCCCCGGGCTGAAGCGAAGGAGGCCAGGACAAAGGGTGAGGCCCAGCTCCTCTGAGAGCAGCTCTGGCTACAGACAGCAGGAAAAGGCCCAGAGAGCAGGGGACAGCGCAAGCAGGGGAGCTGAGGGTCACAGAAGAGTGTGTAGTTCCCCGTGTCCCCCAGTCACCACGAAGGGCAGGCTGAGAGAGCAGAGGGAAGTCGGCCAGGCCGGCCAGGTTAGCTCACTTCTCTGCCTCACAGGGTTGCTGTGAGGATTAAACGAGATGGAAAATCCAGATGGCTCCTTCCAGGCCCATACTTCCCAAATTCAGTTGTTCACATATATCATTTACAGTTTGTATCCCTAACTCTCTTATTTACTTAGTTTGCTTTAAATAAGCCTTTTAGGTAAGGAAAAAAATATTTTTATTTTGAAAGGAAATTTGATATTGCTGCTGTAAACAGAAAACCAGTACCGCTTACCATAAATACAGGGTAAGAGTCAAAATAAAAAGAACGAAGGCCAAACGATTATTAAATTGGACCTGGACCCTGTTGCCTGCAAAAGGCTCTGAGGTCTGCTTTCTCTGTTGAAAAGGAGACGAGCAAGTGTTCCAGAGCTTTAAAGAAGGAGTGCACATCAAGACTTCCTCCTGATATAACCAGAGACTTGAAATAGAGAATGGAAAAAAACATGATATAGTTTAACCAACGGCTCCGATCCCAGTAAGAGCCCTGCCACCTCAAATTCCTCAGGGCCAGTGCCAGCGGAGGTAGCAGCGAGAAGGGGGATGAGAATCCGGTGGGCTCGGCTTACCCCTGCATGCCAGCCGAGGCCCCAGAGTCTCCAGAAAGCTCTTCGTCAGGAGGAAACCCTGCTGGCTCGGTCTGAGCTTTCCTGCCGTCTGGGAGCATCACGATGACTTCTTCCCACAGGCCCTAGCAGGGAGAACCCGCCTCGGCCATGGCCAGTGACGTCTCCGTCAAGGAACCTCATAAAACTCACCCTGACCAGGAAGCTGGCAAGGTTCCCCTGAACACTTGGGGTTACACTCATGCCAAACCTAGGTGCATCCACCCTTATGAAGGAGGCCTGGAGTTTAGCAAACATTGCACATTGGAGGGAAAGAGCATCCCCCAACGTTTAATACAGTATTTCCCCAGATGACCTGCATCAGAATCCCCTGGGGTGATATAGGTTTGGGGGCCCCACCTCTGAACCACTGAGTCTGACTCTCTGGGGATGAGATGCAAACATGTAACTTTTAAGGACGCTCCCAGGTAACACTTATGCCCACTGAAGTTTGAGTCCCTCTGCCTGTACTGCCCTCCAACTTCCCCGGTTATTTCTTATTCATCCTGGGGATCTTGGATCAAACATCACTTCCTCAGGGGAGCCCAGTGGCCCCTCTCACCCCCGCAACAAGTCTAGACCAGGTTCCCCATGATACGTCCAAGCCCTGGTGCACTTCCTTCATAGCCCCGATTTTCATTATCTATTTTGTGTGGCTTGTCGAATCATGTCTATCTTCCCAGCTGGCCTGCAGAGCTCCGTGAGGGCAGGGCTGACCATGGAGCCCCCAGCGTCCAGCATTGTTCCTGGCACAGAGTAGGCACACACTAAAAATATTTGTTGATTAAATGAACGAATCTGGAATCCCTGTTTCCAATTCTCATTTCCCACCCTACCTCACTCTTCTCACTAAGGTTTTTCAGATCCTTGAAAGTCATAGCAGGTCCTGGGAAGGGGGGGGCCTGTTGCTGAGATCTTTTAAATGATTCCATCTGCTCGCCCGAGTAGAGTTTTAAAAGTTAAAAATTTTTCATACACTGACATATAGTAATAGGAGCGGCTGAAAGCCTTCACACAGTGGCCCCTGCTCTTCTCAGCCCTTGCGTCTCCTGGGTCCCACCATGTCCTAACAAGACAGCTATGCCCAAGGTTACAGGCAGAGGAAGGGCATCACTTTCTATGCAATCCAAAATACCTTCCCTAAGGCTAACAAAAAATGGACTGCTCCCCTAGAATCAATTTATCCCGTAAGTTCTATTCATGAATAAGTTTGCTGAAAAGTTTTGTTTGAATTAGCACAACTCTCTCTGAAAATATGCCCCAGAAGGAAGCAACCATCTCATTCTTCAACAAGTATAGACACGGCCCCATCAGATCCACCTCCAGTTCTGGCAGCCAAATACCCACAAGTGTTTAGTTCTGCCATGGGATATATAGAATAAATTAAGTTTAGGGGGGAGAAATCATAAAACAAGCCTCTAAGTCTAAAGACGCTGTGTACCTTGGCAAGGGGAATGAATGTGCTACAACAAATCCTATCCCCTGTGCCAGAGAACTCAATCAAAACCAGCAGAAAACGATTCCTGTCATATGAGACAAGCTACTCGACAGCAGTCCCCGAGGGGAGATGGAGATAAGGGGGTCCAATCTAGCCTTGCATCTGCCAAAATTCTTTTCCATGATGGCTGAAGAAAGAAAAGGCCTAAAACCCTACATAAGAGGAGGCAGACATTTGAAAGTCAAGGCATTTGTAGGCACAAAACAAACACTAAACCCCTCAGGAAAGCTTTCTCACTGTGGTCTTTACCTCAGGGATTCTAACTGGATGTGATCCAGCAAGAGAAGAATCTTAAGTCGTTGTGGAGCATGTGCTCTAGGCTGGGATCCTACCGGGTCTTCAAGCTTGGCTCCACTGGTAGTGCGAAGCACTTGTCTTTCACTAGAAACTCCAATTTCCATGGTTGAGCCTGCCCTGCCATCTGGATGGCCAAGTTCACCTGGACCAAGGTAAACCTAAGCTAATTATTCTAGAAGGCCCAGCCATATCACCCGCAGTAAAGTGAGACTGACTCATCCTCGGCAAACGAGACAACACAGAGTACCGATTAGCTACTTTGCTTAATAAGTCAGGGTTTCTCAGGCCGATATTTTATACGAGGGGCAGGCTACCTCACACCCCTGTTATACCTTTTACCATTCTGTGGAGAAATCTACCAGAAACATCAGATTATCTGTGGCTTTGAGGGGTCTCTGCTTCTTCAGACAGGAAAAAGGTCATAGGCCAAGGGCGTGAACTCAACTCTGGGCTATGGAGGCTCACTGAGAACCTGTACTGTAATAGTTCAAGAGTCACTATCAGAAATGTTTCCTGGGGGAGCAGTTTCACCAGATTAGAACAGGTTTCCATTCATTCTGGCTTCCTTCTCTTCTTTGCAACTTGTTCTTTTTTGGCCGCACCACAGCTTGCGGGATCTTAGTTCCCTGACCAGGGATGGAACCCACGCTGTAGGCAGTGTAAGCTCAGAGTCGTAACCACTGGACCATCAGAGAATTCCCTGCAACTTGTTCTTAGTGATCTAATAAGTGATAGCACTTTCGGATGAGCCGGGTACATGCCATCTCCAGAACAAAAACCGCAGAAGCCTTCTTCTACCATCTGTAATGCCAGTTTCTCATCTCCGATGGACACATGACTTTGCTAATTCACTGTTGTCAGAACTATTCAAAAGCTAAAGTTGTTATTTTTGGAAGACACTTGCCAGCTTTTAGTTGATTTGTAAATTAAGTAACAGTCCCATGTGGCACGCAGCTTCCTTTGGGTACCATCACCAAGACTTCCCCAGGAACCAGGATCAAAGCCAGGTCGTCTGTGAGGTATCTGTGGAGAGCTGTCCTTGGCCAAGGTGATTGAACGGTTTTACACACTGTAAACTTCGTTCAGTCTCAAAACACCATATTGGGTGGAACGTGGGAATTCAATCACTCCCCCGTCTATCTGGGTCCTAGAGCAGATGCACATGAATTTCCAAGAGGAGTTCTTTCCCTACCCCACCCTCTCCAGTCAGTTTCCCTCGGTGAAGCCCAGTGTGGGATGGCCTTCCAGCCTGTTCTTACTGGGCTCCTTGGCTTTCTCAGGAGGGCACCAACCTAACCTCAGCTCACCCATGGTCCAGGCTTGTCCGGGAAGTACAATATTAAACTCATCGCCATTTTCCTGAGTTCACTCTCTCCACATTCCGGGAAGAATGCTTGCAGAATACACTTGCAGATGACCTGAAGTACGTGTCTACTTCACAGCAGAGTGGCGGGGAGCTGAACTTCATACTGACTGCTCTCAGAAGCAGTTTTACTGAACTTCTCTCTGGTAGAAGACACTATCTTTTTCATTTCTTTGGCCATCAGAGTCTATCTATCAACAGTTATCTTATGAAAACTATACACTTACAATAAGGTATTGTTGAAGGCAACAGACCACACAAATTCCTCTATGAGGTTCCTAGAAGAAATGCTCATGTTTTTCTTAAGCAGTTGGTTTTATTTTTATCTTACAGATATTGGGGATTGTGGAATAGACACAATTTCCCTTTCCTCACTGGCCATTAGGAAGTTCATGCAAAATTTTATGTTTCTATGTGGCAGGTGTACAGGTCACCATGATACGAATTTTTAGTCTTACTGCTAATTCTATTTTGTCCTCTCCTTCCTTATTTTTCCTATTTTATTTCTACCTTATTTCCATGTTTATCTTATTTTGCCCCACCTTTATTTTATCCTGCCAAAGTTTATGCTTCCTTATAAGTCAACTTTTTTGAAACATGGATTAGAATATGCATGCATGTATTCTGTTTCTAGAGGAAACCTCAGTGCCTTGATCTGAAATAAGGGTTTTTTGTTTGTCTGTCTTTTTAAGACATATGCCAAACTACTGTGAGACGCTTAGTTTTAAAGGACATTTTTAAACGTTGAGCATAGAAGCTATCTGTATCAATGGTTGCCACCTTCCCAAATACAACCAGAGCAGTCAAAATATGGCATTGGGCAATGTTTCTCTAAGTGAAATTCCTTACCTATACCTAATGGAGGTCTTTCCTTAGGTGACACAAGTATTCCCCAATAAATAATACTGAATCAAAATGTTATTCCTTTTTTCAATTTTCTTTCAGTACTGGAAATTACTTTAGGGGAAAGTCTTAGTTTGATGTCAATAAGTGATTAACATTTTTCCAGCACTGGCTCATCTCCCTTTTTAATAATGATATAAATCTAAAATTTTAAAGTGAGTATATTTAAAGAAAAATATGAAGCAAATGGTAATACAACTGGTATCCTGACATGACAAAACCACAACGGTGGTATTGGAATGACTGAGATTTGGAAAACACCAGTGAAAACCTCATTCTCCCCTTTCTATCCCATTCTAGCCAAGAACAGGCAGTGGTCACTTTTCAGAGTTTATTTACTGTACTCTGAGCACCCTGACATGATCAAAATGGGCTTCATCATCCAAGGGAGAACTGACAAAACGATTTAATGTTGGAAGGGTCTGGTTCAAAGGCCATCCCACCTCTACCGTCTCAGAGAGTTTCTTGACCAAGAACATTCACCGTTTGAGAAAAGGACCGAATCGTTCCAGGAAATGCTTTCAGATCCAGTTTCCTGTCCAGCTCTAGTTTTCAGATTAACTCTTCTAAGTCTCCCCCCAAAACCATGTTTAACGGAATCTATTAGAGTGTTTATCCACATTTACCCATAGTTCACAGTTGTCATTTGGAAGTGGGACAAAGAATCACTCCCTAAACTTACTGAGGAGCTAAGACCAGATATACTGGAAGAGATTCCTACTGAGGTCATTTGGAGTTTAGGGGAATTTTTGGTTTGGGTTTTCTCCTAGTTTTAATTGCTTATAAAAGCTCCTTAATGTCAAGTAAGGAACAACAACAACAAATGTGAAAAGTTAACTTCCCCAAAATGTTTATTCTAAAGAAAAAATGTGTTCCCAGCAACTATTATGCAGGAGGGGATTAAAACTAGATAATATTATATGAAAAGGAAAGGGAAGCCCAAATTACTCAAGTGAAAAAACAACAGCTGCACTAAAAGGCCCACCAGAGAAGCAACTTATCTGCTTAGTCAGAATCTGTTTCACGGATCCCAGATCTGCTCTGGGGATACCGAGTCAGTTCCACCCCTGTCAAAGGCGATTAAATGGACCATCAAAACCGAACTCAGACATCTTCATTCTACTTGAAAGGCCTGCACCACAGGGCCTCCCAGTCACCCGTTAATTATCCTCCCACGGAGAGCTTTGCCTTTTGCACAGATTACCAAGCAATAGACAAAACTAAGCAAATTAACAGAGCGAGGTAAGATAGGGAATGCCACACCTCACTGTTTCTAACTTGTTGTCTCTGGTTATGGCTGGCCCTGAAAACCAGCACCTCAGACCATTCCTGTGTGTGCATAAAGAACAGGTCCTAATACAGACAGGTGTTGGTTGCTTTCACAATAAGGAAGACAGAAACTAATGAAAATGGTTACTTCTGGAGGTAGAAGTGAGACTTTTCTTAGTATATTGTTTTATACAGTTTTGGCTTTTGCACCATAAAATATTTTATGTACTAAAACAATAAAATTTTAAAAATGTATGAGGGAAAAAGCAAATCCTAAAGTTGAATATGAACAGAAATACATGAGCCTAACTGTTATGATAATTATATTATCTGCACAAAAAAGTGAAGTCATGCAAGTTTTCTGCCTGTTCACCCTTATTTGGATGTAGCCAAAGGACAAAAAGAACTGAAAAGATCTACATCAGCAGCTGAACTCATTTAATAAATGGTGCTAAACTTAAAAAGAAAAAGAGGGACTTCCCTGGCAGTCCAGTGGTTAAGACTCCACGATTCCAATGCAGGGGGCGCAGGTTCGATCCGTGGTCGGGGAACTAACCCACACGCCATGCGGTGCGGGCAAAAAAAAAGAAAAAGAAATCCTGAACTTTACTTAATAGGTTTATTGTTGGCCACGATATCAGTGTTGTCAATCTGTAAACAAGGATCTCACTGTGTGACATGAGGGATGTAAATATGCAATGGGGACAGCAAGGAAGTACCCTGTGATACTGGTTCTAAATTGAACATATCACTATGAGCTCAAGATGAAAAAACAAAAAATTAAATTTCTTAGTTCTTTCTACTGAAAGTATCTGGAAGCAATGACAACCCTAGCAATAAGCACAATTTATGCCCAGAGTCTGGTTTCTAAATACCATTTCTGCACTAAATGGAAACAGGGCTTCTTAGAGAAACAGCTGATTCCAAGACTGGGCCAAGGAAAGGGCAATTTGAGCTTGAGCACTTTGCTGTGTCAGAAAAGCAAGGAGATACTCAGAGAACGTTGGGGGCATGTTAAAAGGACCCAAGAGCCATCTTGAAAAGGATCTCATTTACCGAGTTCGGCATAATTAGAGTACTAAAAACAATTATGCAGTTAATGAACTACAGCATTTTTGAAAAATCCATGAGTCTAAAGTGATACTAAAAGCGGGGGCGGGGCACAAAGGTGTCTTCTTTATAAAAGAATGAGGGGTAGGACTTCCCTGGTGGTGCAGTGGTTGAGAATCTGCTTGCCAATGCAGGGGACATGGGTTCGATCCCTGGTCCGGGAAGATCCCACATGCCGTGGAGCAACTAAGCCCGTACACCACAACTACTGAGCCTGTGCTCTAGAGCCCATGAGCCACAACTACTGAGCCCATGTGCCACAACTACTGAAGCCCACGTGCCTAGAGCCCGTGCTCTGCAACAAGAGAAGCCACGATAATGACAAGCCAGCACACCGCAACGAAGAGTAGCCCCTGCTCGCGGCAACTAGAGAAAGCCCGCGTGCAGCAACAAAGACCCAGTGCAGCCAAAAATACAATAAAGAAAGAAAGAAAGAAATTTATAAAAAAAAGAAAGAATGAGGGGTAGATGATGGGCATTCATTGTACTATTGGGAATGGAGAGAATAAGTCTTAACCCATTTCCTTGTCAAGGAATCTAAACTACGGTTCTTCAAATTGTTGGTTCTTGAACGTGCAAAAGCGTTGGGGAGTGCTAAATTAGATAGATCCGTGTTATTGCTCCAAGTTGACAACGTACACATCCTTTGGTCTAGCAATCCCAATTCTACAAGTTTATCCTACATATACACACGCATGAGTGTGCAAAAATGTATGTGCAAGAATGTTTATCATAGTGTTATTTGAAATATCAAAAGACTAGGGGAGAGGAGAAACATTCTTTATAGAGGCCTGGGCAAGTAAATCATGCTATAGTCATTCAATGGAATACAATGCTAGGATTTCAAAGATTGAAGCAAGTCAGCATGTGCTGAAAGGAAAAGATTGTCAAGATGCAGAATTAAGTTTTTTTTTTTTTTTTTTTTTGGTGGTACGCGGGCCTCTCACTGCTGTGGCCTCTCCTGTTGCAGAGCACAGGCTCCGGATGCGCAGGCTCAGCGGCCATGGCTCACAGGCCCAGCTGCTCCGTGGCATGTGGGATCTTCATGGATCAGGGCACAAACCCGTGTCCCCTGCATCGGCAGGCAGACTCCCAACCACTGCGCCACCAGGGAAGCCTCCAGAATTAAGTTTTTTACAAATCAAGGGTTTTTTGTAAATAAGATAGACATTATGCATACATATATGTGTGTTTAGAAAAGCATTGAGAAGGATGTATTATACATATTCATATTTTAGGGGGATGTGTGGTTATCAAATTATACCTCTGTTTTATCCTTCAGTACAGCTTAGAAGGTTTAACCATGTGCATGCAGTTCTACTTCTATAATTTAAGAAAAAGGGAGGGGCTTCCCTGGTGGCGCAGTGGTTAAGAATCTGCCTGCCAACGCTGGGGACACGGGTTTGAGCCCTGGTCCGGGAAGATCCCACATGCCACAGAGCAACTAACCCCATGCGCCACAACTACTGAGCCTGCGCTCTACAGCCCGTGAGCCACAACTACTGAGCCCGCATGCCACAACTACTGAAGCCCACGTGCCGAGAGCCTGTGCTCTCAAGAGAAGCCACCGCAATGAGAAGCCTGCACACCGCAATGAAGAGTAGCCCCCGCTCGCCGCAACTAGAGAAAGCCCGTGCACAGCAACAAAGACCCAACGCAGCCAAAAATAAATAAATTAATTAATTAAAAAAAAAAAGAAAGAAAGAAAAAGGGAGAAGGCCTCTTCTTTTAGAAAAGTCCTGGCAGCCTCAGAGGTTACTACATCTCAGGCCAGGCCCCATCAAGTAAAGACTTTTTAACTGAATCAGCAATTAAACTGCTGGATATGAGCTAATCTAGTTTACTATCTCAAAATACATACTCTTGGTGAGACAAATGATTTGAACATGGGTCAGGGTAAGGCCAACATTCAAATACTTCTTTGCTGCAAACGCTCAGCTGGTGCCAGCCTCAGGCTGGAGTCAGAACACTTGAGTGGAAACATTTTACAGGAAAGAAAAATGATGCCAGCTTGGTCAGCAAGTTCCCTGGCTTCTCCAGGGAATTCTTTCCAGTCCCTTAAACTGTGTTCAGGGTAAGGCATGCACAGCTTCAAAAATATACCCTCCCTTTGTTGAAAGAAAAATTCAGTAAAACTATGTAGCTAAAAGACACTAATGGCTTTTTCTCAAAGCCTGGGAGAACAGCAGTTTGGTTCTCTTGATACACCCAAATTTGTGATTAAGAGAAAAATAGCTGGGACTTCCCTGGTGGTCCAGTGGTAAAGAATCTGCCTTCCAATGCAGGGGACGCAGGTTCGATCCCTAGTCGGGGAAGTAAGATCCCACATGCCGCAGGGCAACTAAGCCCATGCGCCACAACTACTGAGCTCACACGCCTCAACTAGAGAGCCGGCGTACCCTGGAGCCTGCGCACCACAACTACAGAGCCCACATGCCCTGGAGCCTGCGTGCCACAACTAGAGAAGAGAAAACCTGCACGCCACAACTAGAGAGAAGCCCGCGCACCGCAGCTAAAGATCCTGCATGCCTCAATGAAGATCTCGTGTGCCAGCAACTTAGCCCGACGCAGCCAAAAATAAATAAAATAAATAAATAAATCTTAAAAAAAAGAGAGAGAAAAATAGCTTAATGTGGGAGACTCAAGTTTAAACAGATGTATTAGCAGTCAATTAACTTGCAAAGGATACGCAGAATATGCCAAAAGGTTAGATGAACATCCTGGATGAGGATTCTGCCTAGCCTTGAAAGACCCTCAGAGTTCCAGGAGCCGGAGCTATTTTGAGGGGCGCCGCGGGAGACGTGCGTTTTGTCCTGGGCCAGACTGTGGGGCTTGCTGTGTACCGTCTCCTGGCTGGGCCTCTGCAGTAGCCCCAAGTCTCTGCTTCCATTTTGAGAACCCTTACCTCCATCTCGTACACTGCGGCCACCTGCAGCCCGTGTCACCTTACTAAAACACGTTTAAAACCATTTTCTATTTAAAACCCTTCTGACACCTTCAAGATGAAGTCTGCACTCTTTGCCATGTAAGACTTTTGCTCCCATCGCTCTTTCCAGCCGTCTACTTGGATCTTATTTTTGCAACTGTACCTTGGATATTGCAATATTTGCAACTGTACCGCGGACTTCCCTGAACTCACCCCACCCTCTGTCCTCTGCATATGCCGTTCCCTCTGTCTGAATTGCCCTTCCCTGTCCCATTTATCTGACTGCTATTCGTTCATCAGACTTGCTAAGAATCTCTGAAATCTCCCTGACCTCATCTCTCTCACACTCTCGTCCAGCCAGCAGAGCGAGGACTGAGCGCACCCTTGCTCTCACCCTCGTACTCCGTGCCACCGCATCACACATCCACTTCTCTCCTGTCCCCACTAACACCGAGACTCCCCCAGGAGCAGACACCGTGGTAGCCCCAGTGCCACACAGGCCCTGCGCCGGGTTCACCATCCAGCACGTGTTTGTGGAAGGAGTAAATGAGCAGAGAGGAATATCCAGGAAGGACGAAGAGGACAGATTCTTCCCTTTCATCTCAGAAATCACTGCACGAGTGAAAGGTGCAGAGCACACAGCAGCCAGGCCGTTCGGCTCTTCATGGGGTCAGTCGGTCTTTGCAAGGCTGTCCGATCCTTCCAGAAGTGAGCAGGCAGCCAGACGGCACGCCACCCGCACGCGGGGGCCTTTATCAGGTCTGGCCCTTCTCACAGATGAACCTCAAGACTTGGATGAACGCTGTCCACCAGGCAGTCCCGTTTCTCACGTCTCTTTTTCCGTTTCATTATTTGTTAATTTCCCATCTCCAATCTGTTCCTCTTTAAAGTGCAAGCAGTCACAACACACACGGGGCTACATCAAAGGCCAGAGTGCCTTGAGGAGGCATCCAGAACAGACAGTGGTCCTGCAGCTCCTGACACTGACTCAGGAGCATCCCAGCTTCTGACTCACCAGGCACCTGCTCAGCCTCTCTGATCAGGAAGCTCTGGGCAGGCGATTTTAGGTTCCAGGGTGCAGCCTGTCACGTCTCTATTATGATCCAACAAGGGTTTCAGATCTACACAGGTTACAAAGTGGAGGAAGGTTTCTAAAGCGCCAGAAATGGCCCTGAGCTGCAAACGGGATCATTTCCTCAAAGCATTCTGGCAAAAGTTCCTATCCCTGTTCACTTACGTGTATTTTATACTCTGAGTAATATTTCTGCAGCATGTAAACTTAATACGTTAGAAAGAGCCTGTAAGAATAATTGTTGTACGTAAGTTTCAATTGAAACACAGCTCTCCAGCTCTACCCACTAGGAAAAGACTTCTCATTTCAAATACTTGGGTCTGTAAATTACCTGGAGAAGTAAGTGAAAAGGAAAGTGTAAAATCTTGATGTTTTTTATTTCCTCTACTCTTTTGTATTCTGTGGACAAAGTTAAGTGCTAAGTTCTGCCGATTCTCCCACCAAGTGTCTCGGGGAACTAGTGACCTCGGTGAAGAATTGCCCCAGTGTCAAAGGTGGCGTGCCTCTGGGAAGGCCAGCTGTCCAGGAAGAGGGGGATGGTACCAGGCAGAGTGCTTGCTTTAAGCCAGTCGTTCTCAACCAAGGGTGATTTCATTTTGGTTGTCACAGCTGGGGAGAGAGGTTGCTACTAGCATGTAGTGGGCAGAAGGCAGGGATACTGTTAAATATTCTACAATGCACAGGACACACACACACACACACACACACACACACACACACACACACAATTATCTGGCTCAAAACGTCAATAGTGCCAGGGTTGAGAAGCCCTGCTCTAAGCCTCTGCTGGAATTCTTCTGGTTTCCATCTGCTCCTGAATCACTTCCTAACTCCAATTCTCCAACACGGGTATACAGGTAACAGATTAGAGAAAGGAAGGGCAAGTTAACTCAGCAAGTGTCTGGCTCTGCCATGTGTTAGCAATAGGGAAAGCACCTTGAATTTACTGTGTAATTTGGAAGACTCACGGGCAAGCCTTAACGGTCTCATTTTTATAATCTGGTAAGAGATAGGTGGCATAAAGGAACATCATGGAATAGGAAGGGCCAGGTTGAATGGGGAATCCTAGCCCCATAGTGTTTCCTTCTGAGCAAATAGTTTGGAATCACCCACACTTTCGGAGCTTTGATATAGGCTTTGATTTTAAACACAGTGATCTTCACGGCTCTAGTTCTGGAGCCAGGTTTGCAACCAGCATTAATCAAAAGAATATACACCTCTCAGGCCCCTTCCATCAGCAACAGTGCTGAAGACTAGTCTGGCATCATCGCCTCAGTGATGAGATAAACAACAAAATCTATTACTGCTACCAGTCCAAGGCAAGTTTCTAAATCATAACTTTTGCAAATGTAAATCACAGCACATGCATTTTTTTTTTTTTTAAGTTTTGTTTTGGCCACACAGTGTGGCATGTGGGATCTTAGTTCCCGGACCAGGGATCGAAACCGCGTCCCCTGCATTGGAAGCGTGAAGCCTTAACCACTGGACCACCAGGGAAGTCCCATGCATGTTTTTGATAAGCTTCCTCAAGCGGAAAAACTTCAAGTACCCTAGCTAACTGGGAATTACATGTTTTAGCCATGCCCAATCTAGCCATGCTACATTACTGATGAATTCTTAAGAGTTACTCCCAAGCTTGTAAAATGCTTTTGTGAACAACATGTCACAAGGCATCTGTGGTGATATTTACTTTATTTCTTGGGAAACCTGAGGGTGGGAGTATAGGGGAGGAATTGTCAAAATTCGGACATGCCCATGGAAGTATGTTATGCATGGAATTTCATACACCATGTGTGCTGCGGCCAAACAGTAAAAAAAAGTTGAGGGGCTGTGGTTCTAATGCAGAACAAAGAAGGCCTGAAATAATACCAGCTGTAAAGGGAAGAGCCTGGGACGGCACGGAGAGCTCCAGTATCAAGTCCTGATCGTTCAGCTAAGCTGCCAAAAACTCAAGGCCAGGACACGGAACCACATCATTAAAACACAGAAAGACAGCCAGAGGGGCGAGCCAGCACGTGTGAGCACTGCACCTATGATGGTAGATTTTCTGTATCAACTTGACCAGGCTACAGGGTAGCCAGATATTTGGTGAAACATTATTCTGGCTGTGTCTGTGTTTCTGGATAAGATGAACATTTGAATCAGTAGACTGAGTAAGCAGATTGCCCTCCCCAATGTGGGTGGGCCTCATCCAACCCACTGAAGGCCTGAATTGAACAAAAGGCTGCGCAAGGGAGAGTTCACTCTCTGTCTGTCTTCCAGCTGGGATATAGGTCTTGTCCTGCTTTTGCACTTGGACTCAGACTAGAACTTACATCACTGGCTGGCTCTCCTCGGTCTCCAGCTCGCCAGGTGCAGATCTTGAGACCTCTCAGCCTCCAGAACTCCATGAGTCAACTCCTCATAATAAATCTCTTCATTTAGAAACATATATATATTTTTTATATATACTAAATATTTTAAATATATTAAATATAGAGAGATAGATCCTATTGGTTCTGTTTCTCTGGAGAACCCAGAGTAACAGAAAGCCCAAATCAATGACTTTTGCAGACCACAGAGAGAGTCTGTCACCTTCAAAATTATACACCGGACAACAGCATACTCTTCTTGGAAACTTCTTCCAGCTTCTGCTTATCTGAGGCCTCCTGAGCCCTTGTGCTCGACAGTTTGGGGGAAGTGAAGTTCTACAAGCTTTGTTCACGTTAATAATGATGATGATAATATCCAAATGAGTTTGTAGGAAATTGCCTCCCTCCATCAAAGAAAAAGCAAATCCTCCCACAGTTGATTAAGGAAAAATGTTTAAACCTGCACTTAAACCATTTCCCTGGGGAAAAACAGGAGGCGGTCATTTATTACATAAGACAATGAAAGGGCAGGGGTGGGGTGAGACAACGGGGGTCTCATAAGAATTAACACTTCTCAGTTTCTTTCAATTCTCCAACACTCACTCCTAACACAGAATCATATTCTTCTGCATAAGTTCTCTCCTCTCAAGCACAAGCCCTTTTTCACAGACAAAGGCAACCTGTCATCACTGCAGAGACAGTCCTGCATGAGAACCAGAATCTGCTCTAGATGAATAAATAAATAAATTAGCTGGGACAAACGACAAAAATGACAAGAGGAAAGCATAATTCTGAAGAAACACATTAACAATGCAATTAACATAATGCAATGCATTGTTAAAAAGCAAAATAACATTAGTTACCATTGGTTGAGCACTTTGTCAAGAACCATGTGCTTATTTAGAACAGTGTCTGGGGCTCTGAGTTAGTACAATGTAAGTATTAGCTATTTTTATTATTCAATCTCTTGTTACAAGTTAGAGCAAGTGAAGGGGAAAGAAGAAGAGACATCTGAGCTGCTTTTTGAAGAATGAACTGGATTTTATTAGGCAGGTTGTGAGAAGGATGGGGTAAAGCATCCAAGACAGAGAGAGAGGCAGGGTAAAGCCTAGCACGTTTTGGGGGAACTGCAAGTTTTTAGGACCGTGGAATACAAACTTTCGGAGGCTAGTAAGGAGGGTGGGGAGCAGTGGGAGACTGAGTCATACGGGCTGACAAGTGTGACTCTAATTGACGTCATCATTGAAACAAACTATTGGAAACGAGGCCAGACCTAGAAAACCTGGGCTGCACTCTGGGGACATAGTCTGAAGGGGGAGATAGACAAGAACTAACTAGAACATGGGTGACGGATGCCATAACAGAGATCTGTAGAGCAAAGTGATACACACAGCAGAGGGAAGGTTTCTTAGAGTCAGTGACGGCTGAAGGGACAATGGATACAGCTTACTTGGAGCACAACTTCACCAGACAGAGAAGAAGGGAAGGGCACCCCTGGTGGAGGAATCAGCACGCACAAAGGTGCAAAGGTGTAACAGTAGGTGGTGGTTTGAGGATCTTTGGTGCAGATCAGTGTGGTAGAGGGTAGTGGCAAGGTGAGAGGGCAAGGAAGCAAGGTGGGGCTCGGTGGTAGGAGGCATTGGAGTCCATGCCAAGTTCTGGACTTAATCCGTCAACAATGAAGGTTTGTATGTAGGGCAGTGACGTGAACAACTGATGTTGTAGAAAGGTCATCCTGGGAGTTGTGTAGAGGGGGTGAGACTGGAGGTGAGTGGACTAGTTAAGGGATTACTAAAACAATGGCACTGGGATCTAACTAGATTCAGAGAATGGGGGGAGTTGAGAAATGCCAATGTTTGTAGCTTGGGTAAATGGTCAGTATAATCTTGTTATCAGAGTTAACTAGAGCTTGAAAAAGCAGGTAGTCAGTTAAAAGCTCAACTATTTGTTGAATGAATGAATGAAAGAATGGGTGGGTAGAGAGAGAAGGAGAGAACAAAGTGTAGGAAAAACTGGTGGAGGCTGGGGAATGAGCTTGGTTTTGGACCAGGGAACCGGAGGCCTCTCCAGCAACCAGGTAAGGACGCCACTGGCTGAGTGATGAGTGGGAGATGTTGCCTTTCCCCATCCTGGGAGGCTACATCTTACATGCAGGAGAGCTAGAGGGGAAGAGCCTCTTGCAACTGCCTCTTTTTGGCCTCCAATGAGGGCGGTCAGCAAAAAGGATGATTCAGAAGAAAGAACTTGGCTAGGTATGTGTCTTTCAAGCCAAAGGGCTCTAGAAGCTTATCTCACAGGTATGGAATTCAACCACAATGCCCACTGTGGGGAAGCACTGTTTTGGTCCAAGAAGAAAATGACGAACAAAATGACATTAAGACCAATCAATTCATCTTTCAAATAGAATCTCTGAGCTGTACTTTGTTTGGTTAAGAATGGAAATTCCACTTTTATTCCAAGCAAATCTTCTGACGCACCAAACTCAAGGATGAGGTTTCATTCAAGAAAAAAAAATTTTTTTAAATTTATTTTAGGGCTTCCCTGGTGACGCAATGGTTGAGAGTCCGCCTGCCGATGCAGGGGACACGGGTTCGTGCCCCGGTCCGGGAAGATCCCACATGCCGCAGAGCGACTGGGCCCATGAGCCATGGCCGCTGAGCCTGAGCGTCCGGAGCCTGTGCTCCGCAACGGGAGAGGCCACAACAGCGAGAGGCCCGCGTACCGGAAAAAATATATATATATATTTTATTTATTTATTTTTGGCTGCATTGGGTCTTTGTTGCTGCGCGCGGGCTTTCTCTAGTTGTGGCGAGTGGGGGCTACTCTTTGTTGTGGTACGCGGGCTCTCACTGCGGTGGCTTCTCTTGTTGAGGAGCACGGGTTCTAGGCGCACGGGCTTCAGTAGTTGTGGCTCATGGGCTCTAGAGCACAGGCTCAGTAGTTGTGGCACACGGGCTTAGCTGCTCCGCAGCATGTGGGATCTTCCTGACCAGGACTTGAACCCGTGTCCCCTACATTGGCAGGCAGATTCTTAACCATTGCGCCACCAGGGAAGCACTAAGAAATTTTTTAAACAATGAGATCACAGTGATTTTTAAAAAATCATCATGGGGGGGGTGGTCTTATCATTCAGGGCATAATTCCTAATACTGGTCTCTGAAGACAACACACAGCCTTGAGCGAATCATTCTCTTTTTTTTTTGCGGGGGGGGGGGGGCGCGGGGGGTGTTTATTTTCTCATATGTAAAATTAAAGAATTTAATTAAATAACTTTGGATTAACTACCAGGGCTGAGGTTTATGATAAGATTGTGATTAGGGGCACATAAAAGGAGAAAAATATCTTAATAACTGCTTTTTTATTGCCTGTTGGAGCCTTTCTCAGTAAACTAATAAATTGCACTTTTCCTGGAGAGAAAAATCTTGGAAATGACCCATTTCCCCAATAGGAGATCATTTCCTGTAATTCACATGTGGTAGAGTTAAAAAAGATCATTTGAACTTAGCTCAGATAGGTCAGGGAGAAAATTCAAAATAAGTATTTATTTTTCTGATTAAAACCAAACAATCAGACTCAAAATAGGGAGGCCATAGAAAAGCCACAGAATCTTCCAAGTGGCTGCGAGCTGCACACACAAAGACCTCTACTAATGGCAAGAAGAAGCAGGGAAAAGAGGGAAAGGTGCTTCCCCTGCTCCCCCAAGGGGGCAGAGCTGGGGTCTGTTGGTCAAATTCCTCACACATATTAAGAAGCAGAGCATCCTTTTGGCCAAAAGAGTAAGTTGACTGTGAGAGATAGATACTTCCAACTGGAAACTAACTAAGGCATTTGGTCTGAAACTAGGATAAGGCCATCTGAAATGTGGCCCTTCTCCAATGAGGCTGATCAGACCGGGGTCCACTGGCTCAAACACGTGGAAATTTCTCCCTCCCTTTCTGCTCCCTCTATGCCAGGTGGCATGAGCCCCACCTCTGCTCACACTCTAAAGAATCAGAAAGTGTTAGGTATTAGAGTGAGGTACAGAACAAAGGACAGAACATCAGCTGGAGTCTGAATGGTCGTGGAATGTCTTCCTGGGAAAAGTGAGACTGAAAATAGGTCTGAGAGTGAAAAAGAGTCCTAAACGTGAAAGGCAGAACAATGAAGCTTGTCCAAAACAACAGAAGGTGAAAGAAAACACTTAGGATGAAAGCCTCAGGGTGCTGAAAGATTTCTTACGACACAAAAGCACCCATCCTTAATGAAAGGTCTGACAAATGTGACTTCATTTTAAGATTAATACCTAATTCTATTTACATAAAACTCCCAAACAGCCAAAACTAAACCACAGTGCTTAGGAAAGCACGCTTAGGTCGAGAATTCTGGACAGAGGCAAGGAAATGACTGCCATTCAGGGGGATGGCTCCCTTTGAAAGCGAGGAAGGCCTTGTGCCAGGAGAGGGGCACATGGGAGGCTTTGACAGTACGACAAAGGTCTATTTCTTGATTTAGATGCAGTCATATGGGAGTTCACCTCATAATAACGCATTAACTCGCTCATTTATGTCTTTTGCACTTTTCTGTATGCATGTTATACTGGACATAAAGGTTTTAAGAAAAAAAAAAAGTGAAGGGGAATCAGAGAGCTGAACTACAGAACATATGACCCCAAAGAGCCTCTACACAAGTTCAAGAAGAGCCAGTAAGCACAAATGAACCTACCTACAAAACAGAAACAGACTCACAGACATAGAGAACAGACTTGTGGTTGCCAAGGGGGAGGGGAGAGGGGGAAGGATGGACTGGGAGTTTGGGGTTAGTAGATGCAAACTTATTACATATAGGATGGATAAACAACAAGGTCCTACTGTATAGCACAGGGAACTATATCCAGTCTCCTGGGATAAACCATAATGGAAAAGAATACCAAAAATCAATGTATATATATGTATAACTGAGTCACTTTGCTGTATAGCAGAAATTAGCACAACATTGTAAATCAACTATACTTCAATTAAAAAAATTTTTTTTGAAAAAAAAAAAAGAAAAAGAGCCAGTAAGGATAAAAAGGAGCTAGCTTGTCTTCTGTCAGTGATGATCAAAATTCAGACAAAGGTCATTCAAACAAACCATAGAAAAAGTATTACTACGGAATTATTAATTTTTAAGGTGTGATAATGATATTTTGGTTGTGTGTGTGTGTGTGTGTGTATTTTGAAGAAGTCCTTATCTTTTAGAAATAGCAAAACATTCATGATGGAAATGATAGGACATCTGGGATTTGCTTTAAAATAAGCTGGGGAGGAGGTGTTAGTGCAGGTGAATGTGGAACAAGCAGTACTGGCTGTGAACAGCTGAGGCGGGGTGATGAGGGTTCCTTATAATATCCTCTCCACTGTGAAAACGTGAAGTTTGGAATTTAACATCATTTTTTAAAAAAGAAGGCAAGGGAATACTATCTTGGAAAGATTCTAATACTGGTTGTTCAATAACTGGGAAGAACTCTCCTTGGCACCACAAATAAACATATTTCTTAACATACAGAGGGGGTCATGTGCCTACGTGGGTACTGCTCAGCTCCAATCCCTGCCTAGAACAAGAGTCAGCAACAGTGCCTCTCACACACATCGTCGTATTTAATCCCCAAAATAGCCCGGAAAGGTGGGCATCATCATCAACCCCACGTTCATATATAAGAAAACTGAGGTTAAGAGAGGCTAAGTAAGTAAAAAAAAAAAAAAAAAAAAAAAAGAGAGGCTAAGTGACATTTTTTACGGAGCCAGAGCCACTGATAAAGCTAGAACAGAAAGCAAAACCTCCATTCTGTTGTTATTTCGACAACAGAAATAAGTGATTATAATAACTAAAGCCTGTTACATCTTATAACTTCCTGACGAGAATCTGAAAATGCCTCTAACGCTTAGTGCCTCCAGATGGGTAGAACCAAGTGATGTGAAAACCAAAAACTTATGCAAATGTGTATTTGACAAAGGATTCCTACCCGGACTACATAAAGAACTCTTACAAATCAACAACAGAAAGATGAACAGCCCAATGAAAAATGGGCGACAGATCTGAACAGACACTTCAAAAAAGAAATACGTGGCTGGCCAAAATAAGCATATGGAAAGGTGCTCCACATCATAGCCACCAGGGAAATGCAAATGAAACCCACTTCACACACACAAGAAGAGCGTAAGACTGGCAACACCAAAGGCTGCCGAGGAGTGGGAACAAAGGGAACTCTCACACGCTGCTGGTGGGAGTAAAGATGGTACAACCAGGGCTTCCCTGGTGGCGCAGTGGTTGGGGGTCCGCCTGCCGATGTGGGGGAGGCGGGTTCGTGCCCCGGTCCGGGAAGATCCCACATGCCGCGGGGTGGCTGGGCCCATGGCCGCTGAGCCTGTGTGTCCAGAGCCTGTGCTCCGCGGCGGGGGAGGCCGCAGCGGTGGGAGGCCCACGTACCGCAAAAAAAAAAAAAAAAAAAAAAGATGGTACAACCACTGCGGAGAATTGTTATAAACGTAAATATACATTTACTCTATAACCCTACAATACTACTCATAGGTATTCACCCAGAGAAAATGAAAAATATATCCATAAAGAGAATTATACAAGAATGTTTATAGCAGCCCTCCCCCACCCCAAACTGGAAACAATTCACACCTCCATCCACAGAAGAATGGTGAAATTGTGACATGAGTGTTCATTCAATGGAATACTTCTCAGCAATAACAAACAGCACACTATTGATACATGCAACAACATGGACTATCCTTATGAACATTAAATGCATATGAATGATTCCATTTATGACATTCTAGAACAGGAAGAACTAAATTATAGTGACAAAAGACCAAAAGTGATGGGGGGTGGGGAGGACCAGTTGACTGGAAAGGAGCATAAGAGAACTTTCTAGAGAGACAGAAATGTTCTATATCTTGTTTTGAATGATATTTACATAACAGTTGTCCAAACACATTGAACTAAATACTTAAGATCTGTGCATTTTATTGTATTAAATTACACCAAAACAAAACAAAGCAAAAAAACACATGCCAAAAAGAAAAAGAAAAACCAAACCTTTGTTCCTCCATCGAGGGGTAAATAATTGAGAATTCCAGAGTAAACACGTGGGGCCTGCCAGCTGGGCGTGTTCGCTTTGCCCTGTGCGAACACCTCCCCTCCCTATCTTTCTCTGTGATTATTCCCTGTCTCGGTGAATGGCACCAGCTACCTTCCACCCAGTTTCCCAAGCCAGAAGACTGGGAGTTCAGCCATACTCATCCCTCTTCTTCACTTCTACTTGATCACATCCACTCCTGAATCTAACCGCCCCTACCCACTGCCTGCCCTCCATCCCAGCTGCCTCCTGACCATTTCCAGGCTGGCTTTCCAATCTGTCCTCATCCCAAAACAAAATCCTCTACCTAACATCCTTTTGTTGTTCCTGGTCACCCTGAGGATAAGGACCAAACTCCTCAGCAAGATAAGCAAAGGCAGTCAGTACCCTTCGCGCATCAAACAACTCTTTGCTTCAGATGTTACAGCTGCCTGGGGCACCCTCCTCCCCCTTACTGCTCCCCTATCTTCACACCTGTCCACCTGGTGAGTCCCTGTTCTTCCTTAAGACTTAGATCAAGCAACACCTATTCCCACAAGCCTCTCTCCTAAGCATCCCTCCTTGGCCCTCTGCCTCAGACATCCCCTTACACTGGCACATGGCTTATATGCTTACAAAACGGCTTACATGATGGGGCCAGGCACCGGGTGTGAGCACATTACATATGTTAGCTCATTTAACAGCAATTATCACTCTGCACAGTGATGACTGGTTTTCTTTTGTCTAAACGGACTCAACTGTAAATAGAGGTTATTCTGTTCAACTAGGACCTTTTCAAGCACTAGGAAAATATAGGTACTAGCTTAACTCTTTCCTGAATAAATGAGGGTCACACAGTGAAGGCCTGAAACGGTTTGCATGTCATTTTACTTCGACAAGCAAAGTGAACATAGAGGACATCCAGGCAAGACGCCAAGGCTGCTACCTGGCTTGCTGGGGCAAAACCCAACTGCACCCGAACGATTTTTTAGGCATAAGTCACTCGCCACACCCAACCATCTGGTGTCTCTAGGGCTCTAACAACCAAACTCCTACAACCACCTTGTACAAAGTACCTACTGTATACCTTGCACTGTCCTGGTCTCTCACGTAATCTAACCCCTGCCACAGCTGCAAAGATAGGCATCACCATCATCCCCATGTTTATGTACAAGAAAACTGAGGTTCAGAGAGGTTAAGTAACTTTGTTTAAAGGATCAGAGCCACGGAATGGTAAAGTCTAGAACAAAAAGCAGTTCTAAGGCCAAAAACCTACCTTGTTCCCACTCACCACTCTGCTTCCCGGGAAGACAAAAATGGGAAACCTTGAGAAATGGTTTCTCAAGGTTTCTCAATGGCTGCCTTGAGACAATGTTTTTTTGAGTCACTGTTATATGGATGTATATCCACTTTTTGTAGAATGGGAAACCCAAACTCACTGTGACTCTGTGACCTTGCTGAGGCCACTCGAAGAGCAGTGACAGGAGCGAGGCAGGAGTGAGGTCTGTTCTGCACCGCCAGGCGGCTGCCAAACGGCTGAACAGCAGGTCCCTAACTCCATGCTCACCCCACGCATCACATTTCTTACCTGCTCAAACCCACCCTATAGCTGCAAGTTACAGTGACCAACTGGGCTTGTTGGGCTTAAGGTATAGAATTTCTAGAGAACTAGGGATATGATGACAATATGTTTATAGTCTCTAGTGGCTCTGTATTAGAATAGCAAAAATCTTTAAAGCCAAAAGCCTAGTAGGTAAAGACCACAGAACTAAGCAGAAAATGTTTTGCATGAGTATTGCCTTAAGGGACAGGGGATGTGCTGGAGGTCATTCTGGGAGGAGAAGCTCCTCTAGAAGGAGGATCTAGAAGACACTTGTGGGAAGCTGTTTGTTTAAGGCGAGGCTGACTCTATTGACCACGGAGGATGCGAGGAGGCCATCAGTTCGCACCCTCCCAAGAGGTGATAGGAAGCGGAGAGCTGGGCTGATGGAACTGTGATCCCATGCAGCATGGAGCCTGCAGAACCCAGAGCATGTGGGGAAAGTGAGCTGGACTCTGCTTTGCCATGAGTAACCATGAGATGCAAGCCAACGCGGGCCCCCAGAGCCAGGCCCTGGAGCACCAGGAGGAAGCTGGCAGGTGGGTGGTCCCATCTCTCCTGAGGAAGGGCGGGTGGGTGAGAGAAAGATCTCTAAGAAATCGATCCAGCCTCTTCCTCCTCCATTGTGTCTTGGACATCAATTCATAGAGTATGAAATACCCGTTTTTAAATTAAAAAAAAAAAAAGGACTATTTACTAACCTTTCCTTCGTCCTCATACCAACATGTGCAGGAACTGGGCCAATGAGGACAGGAAGGTAAAGACTGAGACTGAGAAGAGAGCTGATCTGGATAAAGAAGCCTGACCCTCTGTTACTATCCTAGTTTCTCAGACGTGGAAACACCCTGTTCACAGCTGAGGCCTCTCCTTCTCTCTCTTTTTCTCCACTTTTTTCCCTGAGTCCCCTGGGCAGAAGCTGCTCCCTGGCTGTTGTAAAAGTAGTCTTTGTTTTTGGAGTTCAACCAGCATGGGCCTTGAACTTCCATTACATCCACAGCTCCAAACTCCTCCTACAGCACCTTCCCGACCTCAGGCTAAAGAAAGAAAACAGTCGGCCAAAAACAACCTGGGCTAAGACACTAAAACCTCCTCTCCAAGGAGATCACCTATGAGGAGACCCTCCGGAATCCTCTCCCAAAAGCAGGCACCACCGTGGGAGAACCAGAAATTCCCGTACAGACAAGCATGGAAGAAAGCTCCCTTAGTAAAGAGTTCGGGGGTGACTGAACCCCAGAGGTCAAGGTACAAAAATGGGGTCAGCAAGGCCACAGGACCTCGGCCTGGTGAGTGGGATGAGTACATCTAAAGACAGACTCGGGTCTCCGTGGGTGGTGGTGTAGGGGCGTGGTCAGCAAAGAGCGGAGAAAATCAGGGTTCACAGAAGCAAGTTCTGGAAGTATGCCTGGCACTGCCTGGGGGACAGAAATTCAGTGGTCACAGGAGCTGGGGACAGGTCAGGGGAAATGTCCCTCCACCTCTCCATCCACCTGCCTAAAAATCCCTCTGGTTCCTAGTTTGGTTTCTAGTCCCCTAGATAACGGGGAAATGCATGGTCCTGGGTGGGGATACAGATGTTCAGATACCAGAAAAGGGACGGATGGCCGCTTGTGAATCAATAAACTAGCCTGAGCTGATGTCTCATCACCTCTGTTTCTCATCACCTCTGGAGGTCCTGCTAAAACATGTTTCTAGAATGTGCACAAATAGTTCTCAAGCAGCTGTATCCCAAACACCAATCTAGAACCTAGGGAACCAGAGATCAAAAACATGGTTTCCATACTCTCATATCTGATTAATCCACCCCAATAAAGTCACCCAGTGAATTAAAGATCCCAGTAGAGAGGTGGCTGACCTCAGCTGGCTAACAGCCATACACTGCTTGCCCGGGCTGCCCACTGTCCTGTACACAATGAAAATGAAGTATTAAAACCTGTTATTTTTTATTATTATTAACTTGTGGGGTTTCCCCCTCAGATGTATAGCTGAGGACAAGGAAGAAAGACTGAGGTATGGATGAAAGGAGTCTGGCAAGTGCCGTCTCAGTTAGGGGTGAGAGAGGCAGCTAAGATGAAGCAGTCTGCGTGAGATGAGCTGGTATAAGGGAGAATCCCAAGGAAAGGGTCTTGTCACAATGACGGGTCCCATACAGATCAGGTGAGGCTTGGATGGTGACTGTATGTGCAGGTCTGAGCAGGAGGCAGACACTAAGAAGGGTTAAGGGTTCCATAGTCTTCCATTTCTCAGCCATGAATAGTCTATGGAATTAAATGGCTTTTTCCTTTTCTTTTTGCAGCTGCTCCATTCTGAAGACAGGCTCTATGCCCACCTGGGGACTACGATACATGCTTTTCATGCCCCTTAGGAAATCCTAAACAAAAGCTCAAACACAGCTCAAAACCCTGGCTGGGAACCACACAAAAGACAGAAAGAGGCTGACATGAGGTGGGGTCCACCAGAAGTTGAAGGCTCCGCATTCGACCCTTCACATTCTGATCTCAGTGCAGGATTTCTCAACCAGAGCTTTCGGGTCCCAAGCGTAAGGCAGACTGGACTGCTGCCAGGAAACTATGCAAGGCTATGTTCTTGTACAGAATCTTTCCAGCATTATTCTTGGCTCTGCTAACATTGCTTTGGCTTTAAAAAATCAATAAATAAAGCAAGCAGAAGGTCCCCTCACAACCAGGGCTGGACCAAAGATACTCCTTTCCAAGCCAAAGGAGTATCTAGTCCAAGGAGGTATGTTCTGCTGGATACCTGATACCTTCACATGATTTTTCCTTGGGAGGGCCAACAGTACCCAGGTGACTTTGCTACATGAGATCAGTGTTGCTAGGCTACCAGAAATCACTGTGGTAAGGGAACAGCCAAGGATTCCAGGGCCGGGGCGGTGGGGGCGGTGGGGGGGGATCAGCAGGAGAAAGGGATGCGAGGACAGGAAATAAAGTCCCAATGACACAATGACTTTTAAGGCTCTGAAGGGAAATTGCTGGACCCTGAAAGTTTCAGTTCTAGAAAGTGGATCAAAATCCTTTCCAGTGATCTTGAAAGATACTACATAAAGAAAGTGTACAAATAACAGCTCTTACTCCTCTGAGTGCTTTGAATCCGGACCTAAATCAAAAGGAAGAATGCCTTGATCTCATTCTAGTATTTATTCTAACATTTTTGCTTGACAGTCTGGGTACAACAAACAAACTTTTATCTAGTAGGAGCTCAGTAAATACTGGTTAGTGGACTGGCCAGGACCCTCCCAGGGAAGAGACCACAGCAGTAAAGGATCAACAGGAGAAAGAGAGGATGTGTGCAAGTTCTGCAGCAACAGGGCAGCGTGTGATTCGTGGGTGTGATGCAGGAAGCTCTTGTCACCAAGTCAACAAGGATACCTCCTCCTGCACCACATACTTGGAGATTTTCCAACTCCCAGGCATTTTCAGTCCTTTACTCCTTCCACTAACAACCCACAGCTTACTTCTGAGTGACGAGGCCAAGAAAAGAATCTACTTTGTCAGAACCAGCCATAGGTAAACAAATACAAAGCAAGTGTGCGCTAGCCAATTATATAATAAAACAGAAATGCAGGCTCGTGGCAGCTACGTGACCCAGTGTTTCCATCCACTTGATGTAGGTGAACCTCTATTACTGCGATGGCTTCTGGCGAGGGTGAAAAGAAGAAGGTTTTCCATGTGTTTCTATGAGCCTTCTCTACCTCCTTTTTTGTAAGGAAAAGCAAAATGCCATTAAACCCAATTCACATTCAGTGGGAAGAAGTACAGTCAAGTAGAAAGACTTAGGCTGATGTCACAGAGGCCTGAGTCTGAACCCTTGTTCTGTTATACCCCACTGGCCATGAGGTCCAGAGCTAGTATACTGAACCCCTCCAAGCTTCAGTCCCCTTGTTCATAAGACAGAGATGTCTACAGCTATCACACAGGTTGCTGAGACAACTAGGGCAGATAATCCACGTTCAGAAAGCACCTAGGACATAGCATGTGCTCGGTAAGTGTTCCTTTCCCTTCAACTTGGGTTTATACCACACCTAAGGGATGTGGTGCAGGTATCATCGTAGGTGTAGAAAAGGACAGAATGGCTTCCCTGGTGGCGCAGTGGTTGAGAGTCCGTCCGCCTGCCGATGCAGGGGACACGGGTTCGTGCCCCGGTCCGGGAAGATCCCACATGCCGCGGAGCGGCTGGGCCCGTGAGCCATGCCGCTGAGCCTGCGCGCCCGTAGCCTGTGCTCCGCAACGGGAGAGGCCACAACAGTGAGAGCCCCGCGCGTACCGCAAAAAAAAAAAAAGAAAGAAAAGGACAGAAGACTAGGCTTAAGGAGCTTGTAATGCAAAAGAAAGAGAGTGAGGGAGAGAGAATTCACATCTTAGAACAAGGCTGGAGAAAGTTCAGCAGAGAAAAAAAAAAAATAGAGTGCTCCAAGGTCTTCAGACAATTGCTATTATCAATCAAAATGAAAAACTACAGATGGGATATCAGAGGACTTTCTGATACATTGGAACATACACAAACTTTGACTGATCTACTCAAAATTCCAGACTCAAAAAAACAAAAGGGGGCTCCCCTGGTGGCACAGTGGTTAAGAATCTGCCTGCCAATGCAGGGGACATGGGTTTGAGCCCTGGTCCGGGAAGATCCCCCATGCCACGGACCAACTAAGCCCGTGCACCACAACTACTGAGCCTGCGCTCTAGAGCCCACAAGCCACAACTACTGAGCCCGCGTGCCACAACTACTGAAGCCCGCACGCCTAGAGCCCGTGCTCTGCAACGAGAAGACACTGCAATGAGGAGCCCACACACTGCAATGAACAGTAGCCCCCGCTCGCTGCAACTAGAGAAAGCCTGCGTGCAGCAATGAACACCCAGTGCAGCCAAAAATAAAAAATATTAATTAATTTTAAAAAAAAGAACAAACCAAGAACCAGAAAGTGGGGAGTTTTTCTAAGTCTTAGAGCAGCGGTCCTCAACCTTTTTTGGCACCGGGGTCGGGTTTTGTGGAAGGCAATTTTTCCAATGACGGGGAGGGGGTGGGGGTGGGGGAGAGAAGTGGTTCAGGCAGTAATGCGAGCGATGGGAGCGGCAGATGAAGCTTCGCTCCTGCTCTGCAGCCCGGTTCCTAACAGGCCTTGGACCGTCACCAGTCCACGGCCCGAGGGCTGGGGACCCCTGTCTTAGAGCACAAAGAGAAAGCATGACAGCCTAATGGCTAAAGGCTTGATTCTGGTCAGGAAACAGGTTCAAATGTCAGCTCCTCCACCCATCAGCTGTATGACCCTTAGCTTCTTGGAGAATCCAGTAATAAGGCAGAGCATTAAGCCCTGTCCCTGCATATGTTAAATGCTTAATAGGTGGTGAAGATACTGTTCTTGCAACACACTGAAAAGCTCTGAGCCCTGATACCTGGAGTGATTCAAAGAGCAGACTGTGGGAAGGTAGGGATAAATGAGAAATGCAGACAGGTTAATCCTTCAGGGCTGCAGGATGCAAAATAAGGGTGGAGCTTGGGGTTTCAAGTTTAGGGCCAGGGATACTTCTTGTACTTCAGAGTGAGGGACAAAGCACCGGAATGTTTTGTCCTTGCTCCCCCGGACTTGCCACACAAAATGTACCCTCACCCCCTCCCCACAAAGAGGGTGCACAAGCACGGCCAGTTCATGAGCCCTTGTCATTAGTCTAAAGAAAAATGTCCCAAACCCAAGGTCCAAACTTGCCAAGACATTACATTTCAAACAGCCGAAGTTGACACCTCACGTGCGAAGGATCTTAATTAAACCATATTAAAACTGCAAACACGAACTCAGTGTCTGGACCTACTTATTATGAAATAAACTTGATTAAGAACAAATCCCTTTTAAGAAGAGGAAAGAGCCCAGCAACTCTCATGCACATCAAATGCTGTTCTCAGTTAGCCCTTTTCCTCTGAACTTCACAAGGTACCAGCAGGTGGGAGATAATTAACGTTTTAATAAAACTTGTTTTACATGCCTTAGTTGAACCTTTTAGTTCTGCAAAGTTTTTCCCTCTCCAGCCCAAAGACGCACCACAAAGGAGGACTTTTTTTTCAAAAGATCATTTTTCTGGTTACATTTGGGGTTTTATGACTTCAGGAAGATGAGGGTGGAGGAGGTCATGTATGAAAAGGACTATTTCTCTTTATCCATATTTACCTTCTCTAAGGGAGTGAGTTTGGTTTTTGGATTCTCCTCCCAGCCCTATCAGGGGAATAAAGTCCTTGCTCCCACTTGACAAGACTTATGGAGCAATGAGAGGTCTGCGGGACCAATGCAAGCCACACCACCCAATTCTTGAGCACAAGCCCTCCATTTGCAAGAATAGCTGACGTTTACAAAGCCTGCGTTTTTCCCTTATAAATCTCGTCTTGAAAAGCAGTCATCTTACAGCCTACCACCCTTGCCCACAAACCTCAGCACCCACGTAAACTCTTTCCAGTATATATTTTATTTTGTTTATTTAATTTTATTTTTTGCGGTATGCGGGCCTCTCACTGTCGTGGCCTCTCGCGTTGCGGAGCACAGGCTCCGGACGCGCAGGCTCGGCGGCCATGGCTCACGGGTCCAGCCGCTCCGCGGCATGTGGGATCTTCCCGGACCGGGGCACGAACCCGCGTCCCCTGCATCGGCAGGCGGACTCTCAACCACTGCGCCACCAGGGAAACCCATCCCTTTCCAGTATAAAAATGCTATTTCGTGGGCAGTTTCTAATTAATTAGGTCTTCAACAGCATTTATTCCCTGCTGCCCATAACACAACGTTGGCATCACAAAAGCTAACGGTAGCGCGTGGCAGAGAGTTAACTCATGAAGTCGAGACAAGGAAGACAACTGTTTTCCTTAGAAAAGGAAACCGAGGCAGCGAGAAAACAATGACGTTGCTTAAATACAGGGGATCTGAACCCGAGACTTAGGATTTTAGTTCTGGATGGATCCGACTGCATTTAATTTGAGAGTGACCTAAGCTAACCCCACCATGCAAAACCCAGTAATTATAATTTTGGGCATTTTAATCGGACTCAGACCTCAGGGTTTGAATTTAAGAGGGTGAGAGTTAAAGCAATATGTGTAGGGATTACGGCTGAAATGCTGCCTGCAAGTTACAGTTCATTTTCTCCTCAGGACTTTACAAATCTTCCCGGGTGCCTCTTTGCTGCCAATGCACAGCCAGGCCTCCCACCATCTAAATGCCAGGTTCCTCTGCAGCCCTGGAGCCTCACGACCACCCCCCATACCCCCCATGCACACAACCACACCTGCGCGAGAGTGTACAGCGGGGTTTCACAATCTTGGCACTACTGACTTTTCATTAGGGCATTGGCTTCCGCACTGCAGAATATCTGGCAGCATCCCTGGCCTCTACCCATTGGATGCCAGCAACACCTGCCCAGTTGCGACGATCAAAAATGTCTCCAGAAGGCACAGGAGACTTGAGAACAGTGAAACTATTCTGTGTGACACTGTGATGATGGATACATGTCATCACGCATCGGTCAAAACCCACAGAATGTACAACACAAAGAGTGAACTTTAGTAAGCCATGGACTTTAGTTAATAAGGTATCAGTATCGGCTCATCAGTTGTAACAAATATACCACATCAATGCAAGATGTTAGTAATAGGAGACACCGGGGTAAAAGGTGTATATGGGAACTCTCTGTACTTCTGCTCAACTTTTCTATAAACCTAAAACTGCTCTAAATAAATAAAGTTTACTTTTTTAAAAAGTCTCCAGACATTGCTGTATGTCCCTAAAGGGCAAAAATGTCCGGTTGAGAACCGTGCTGCAGAGGGCAGGCCAAGTCCCTCTCACTGCTTTACTGAGTGCATCAGTCCAGTTGTATCAGGTCACACTTCCAGAGGGAGGGTGGAAAAGGTGAGTTTTCAGAGTGTACCTGGATTGTGGAGACTCCTCTAGAGGATAATCTTATTAGGGGAGAAAGCGAGGACATCTCTTAGGAAAATCCAGGCAGAGGCTGGACGGAGGGCCTCAATCCTCCGTCAGGTCAGGGAACTAGATCCCACATGCATGTCACAACTAAAAGTTCGCATGCCACAACTAAGGAGCCCACAAGCCGCAACTAAGGAGCCCTCCTGCCACAACTAAGACCCGGCACAATCAAATAAAAAAAATAAATATTTTTTAAAAAAGAAAGAAAAAGGAAGAAAAGAGACTCCCCAAAGAAGTGGAAGAGTGAAAGAAGATAACACACAAACCAGGAGAAGGGCTCCGGGGTGCGCTGCCGTGACAAAGCTTGGTGTGGGGACAAAATGGAATTAAATACCACTCGAAAGCCACTCGAAAGCCGATACAACAATACTTCCCAGCTCAATGAGACCTCATCTTTCCCAACATCATTCATTTTTCTCTACGTGGTTGATATCTTCCAAGGTTAAATCTTTTGGTAAAATGGGCCTCATGAATTGTTCCTACACCTTCCAGGGTTGGGAGGGGAGGATTAAGTGTGTCTCTACTACTGAACACAGTGCCTGGCATGGTAGCCATGCTCACTAGATGGTTTCACCTATTCTCTTTATATTTACTTCAACTTCATTTTTAACTGAATCTAAGCATTTATTAATGAGACTTCCCTCGTGGTACAGTGGTTAAGAATCTGCCTGCCAATGCAGGGGACACGGGTTCGAGCCCTGGTCCAGGAAGATCCCACATGCCACGGAGCAACTAAGCCCGTGCGCCACAAGTACTGAGCCTGCACTCTAGAGCCTGCGAGCCACAACTACTGAGCCTGCGTGCCACAACTACTGAAGCCCACGTGCCTAGAGCCCATGCTCCGCAACAAGAGAAGCCATCGCAATGAGAAGCCTGCACACCACAACCACAATGAAGAGCAGCCCTTGCTCACCACAACTAGAGAGAGCCCGTGCGCAGCAACGATGACCCAAAGCAGCCAAAAATAAATAAATAAAATAAATTTAAAAAAACAAAAAATAAACATTTATTAAACCCAGTCCCCCCACATCTCATCTCATCCACCGTAGCCCAGGGGAGTTTCTCTGGAACTGACATTTGTTTTTATAGGGAGAGCTGTTCCTGGTAGCAGGACTTTGTCATCTAGTTCAAAACTCCTAAAGGACCAAGTAGCCTCAGCCACTGAAACTGACCCAGGCTCAACCACTTGCACGTGGCCACTCGATTACAACTCACCCACTTCTCAGTTGCCAGATATCAGAGACTATTCTCTCTTTTTTCAAATCGCTCCCTTCTTATGCCTTACTGTTTAAATTATGCCTCTCAGAGAAAAATCCCTGCAGCAGATAAACACAGGATCTGGAATGGAAACTCCAGCATGCCCAACAATAGTGCCACTGTCACACACACGTGAGCTTTCGTGAAACCAAGGGATTGGCAACCCAGGGCTGCCGTGCCCAGGAAAATTACTTCCTGTGGGAGAAAGAAAACAACCTTCAGCTCCTTGCAGGTCCCGGGCAAGCCCAAGCCAGGCTCACTGTAGAACCTGAATGTTCTGTCTTTGGGAAGGGGGGGCTGGAGGTAAGGGCCGTTCCCACCCTCACTTGCCCTGGTCGAGAAAGGCAGTAGTTGGGTGAGCATCAAGGCTGCAGCATAGACACCTGGCTTTTTCCTAGGAAAGTGGAAACGAAGCCACCATGGGCGGCTCAACACTGCTAAGGGGACGATCAATTAGCAAGATGGGTCATGTGGTCCAGAGAGAAAAAAGAAACTCCATTCCTGTTTGAAAGCACCTTCCAGGGTCGGATGCATTTTTCTCCCATCAGTCAGATGCAGAAAGGCAATCACTTCAATTTAATAAGAGAAGGAAAATGCTGAGCTGCCTTATTGACATCCTGCATATTCCGTATTATTGAAAGGAAATAAAGAAATTACAGGCCGCATAAGCTATTAGCTTCATAATGCCCTGTCCCAGGGTAATCAGCAAAGACTTCTTCAATACAGGGTGCTCTGCAACTCGGTGGTAAATGAATCCTTGCTTCAGGATTATTTAAGGATGACTGGACATTGTGCATCTAGAAGTTCTCCATGTCCTGAGCAGCCGAACAAAATTCAATTCTCAAATAACTACCCGCCCACGGCTGCCCCTTTCTTTCCTCCTGCTGTTCATCTTTGTTCCCACCTCAGCACCTGTCCCTCCTCCCTGGGCCATTCTTCCTCTAACTCAGGGTTTCTCAACCTGGGCTCTAGGGGGCCAGATAGTTTCTCTGTGGTGGGGCCCGTCCAGTGCACTGCAGGATGCTCCCCCAGTCATGCCAAATTTCCCTGAGGGCAATACTCTCCGCACCCCGCCCCCTCCGGCCGCCCCTGCCCCGTTGAGAACCACTGTCCTAATCGCTTACTTTGCACTCTTTGGGGGTAAAACTTACCACTGCCTGGAATACTTTTGGTTCCATTTTGCTGTAAGGAACCAGTTTGGACATCACCTCCTCTGGAAAACTACTCTAACGCCCCTCCCCCCAAAAAGGAGCAGGGCTGGGATTCTTCCCCCGTGTGCCCTCCCCGCCCTGTACATGCTTTTCTTTTTTTTTTTTTTTGTTTTTTTTTTTGTTTTTTTTTTTGTGTTTTTTTTTGTGTGTTTTTTTGTGTTTTTTTTTTTTTTGTGTTTTTTTTTTTTGTATTTTTTTGTGTTTTTTTTTTGTGTTTTTTTTTTGTGGTTTTTTTTGTGGTTTTTTTTGTTTTTTTTTTTGTACATGCTTTTCTGATAGCACCTATGTGACAGGATAATTGTCTCCTTACTTCATTTAATAATTCATCCATTCATTCATTAATTCAACCAATACTGAAGTGCTGGGTATAGGAAACAGGACCACAAATAAGACACTGGGTTCCTGCTCTCATGGGCTTATATTCTAGTGATGGAGGACAGGTAATAAACAAGGACAAGAAAATGGCAGATATTAATAAGCTACAAAAAAATATATAGCGGGTGTCTCCCCCCAAGGGAGACTTAGCTCCTTAAGAGCAAAGACCGCATTATTCATTATTTTATCTACAGGAATTAGCAGTCAGCCTTAAAAAAAAAAAAAAAAAAAAAAAAAAACCCTAGCCTTTTCCTCATTTCTCTCCAGGCATATGTCATTTTCTGCTCTCTGTTATAGAGATCTGGGAGGGGTTCTCTCCTGGGGGACAGTAAACTTCTTGAAGGGAGGAACTGCCCAACCTATAAATTTTACAGAGAGAAAATCACAGGGTTTTTGTTCAATTAAATGATTTTCCTCAAGCTATAGTTTTGAACACTAAAATTTTACTAAAGATATAGCTAAAAAGCTTAAGAGGAGAGACAAGCATTTAATAGATGGGGAAACAGAAGCAGCAACTTGCCCAAGGTCACACAGCCAGTAAACTGGACGAGGCATCTGCCTCAAAAAACACGCTTTCTTCGCCACCACGTATCACTGCATCTTGTAGAAACAGACAGGCACAGATTAGGTAAAAATGTCCGGAGAAAATCTCTTTCCTGACAGAAGGCTGTTGGCAAACCGTGGCTAGCATTGGGGATCCTCCCTGGGTGGGAACGGGGAGGTGGTGAGTTTATTTACAGGCAAAAGGGAGCTGCCAGTTCAAGGAGAAGAAAAATGAATGACATTAATTTTTCAGATTCTTACCACTGGGACTGAGCCTCTACTTCAGCACTTTACTAGCAGGGCCAAAAATCACTCCAAAACTAACGCCTACAAAGAAGAGGGCCAAAAATGTCTGCCTTTTTTCTTTTCAAGGAAAGAAAGGTTTGTAATATATAAAAGCTGGGATCGTTCTGCACAGATGTTAAAAATGACCCAATCTGTTGGGCTGGAAGCATCTTCTGAGAGGCAGGATGGCTCTGAGGGACAAGCATGGACTTTAGGAAGACAGGTCTGTATTCCAATCTGCATCTACTTTAGCCTCTCCAAACTCAGGGGTTTGGAGGGAGGGGGTATGATATCTAAGTTAAGGGGGATAACAGTACCTGGCACAGGAAGTGGACACTGCCTCTCCTGCCATTTACACCAGGTTAGAACTTTGGCCTGGGAAACAAGAGACCTGGTTTCACCTCGCAGCTCTGTCCTGACTCAGTGTGACTCAAATACTTCAAATGCCCTGACCTCAGTTTCCCTTCTGGTCCCTACTTCAGATCATGGTCACAGGATCAAATGACACTGCATCAGTTAAAACCAGAACAATGCCTGGCAAATTGTAGGCACCCAATAAATGTTAGCTAAATCTGACATCAACTGGATTTTGTCCTATAAATGCTCACCATGCAAGTTTCCCTCGACTTGCTGTTTACACATGGCTCCATCTGTCTGACAGCAATACCAGTCAGCCCTCCGTGGTCATCTCCCAAAAATACCCCTGCAGTGTTTGCTCCAGCTGATGAGTCAAGAATGAACCTGAAACCAAGGGCAAGTATTATTGCTATCCACCTACCTCTCACCAATGTTATCTATTATTCACTGCTCCCATACATTCAAAGAACAAATATCTATAATCCATCCCAGACATAAGTCAACATTAGCTCTATCATGCTTAGAAACTATAAAGGGAATATAAAAATTTTTTTTTTAATTTTGAGGATCGACATCTGATATCCACGACCTTCAGGCAGAAGGTATCAGAAAGTCTTTCTGAACCCTGAAAATCATGGTGAAGGTCTTAAGCATTCCTCCACAGAGACTGGTACAGACTGATTAGGGGACAACAGTGATGACAAAAGACACACAAAAACATGCTGCCTCACTGGACTCTTACCCTGCCCTGCCCCCGCAAAAGGGTGAGCAGAGAAGTCTATTTAAAGTCAACAGTCATTGGGGGGCAAGGCCACAGGCTTTCCAGGACTTCTTTTCTTTCCCCCAAAACCTGTTTACAAAGAAGTGAAGAAAGGAGAGCATAGCCTACAGTGGTGCCTGTCTCCACTTAGCATTTTAATTTTTTTTGGGGGGGGGGGACCGCGCTGCACGGCTTGCAGGATCTTAGTTCCCCGACCAGGGATCGAACCCACGCCCCCTACAGTGGAAGCACAGAGCTTTAACCACTGGACCGCCAGGGAAGTCCCACCACTTAGCATTTTAACGCTGCCCCCCAGAACAGCTCACCGCAATGAATGATGAGGAACAACAGTAACCAAAGAGCTAACAGCTACCAGGTTCTTACCTCCTCCATTCCGCCACGAGCTTTATGTGCATTAGCTCACTTAGTATCTAGACAAATCTCTAGGTGTTATCATCCCCATTTTCCAGACGGAACACTAAGGTTCAGAGAGGCTAAGGAACCGGCCCGAAACCACACTACCCATAAGTGGCTTGGCCGGATGTGAACCCAGGCTGTCTAACTCCACAGCCTGAGGACCGAACACCTGCCTTAATTCGAAGATCAGAATAACTCCCTTCTGGAGTGATCCCCTCAGAGCCCTCCCCCACCCTTCCAGGTTCTTACGAAAATTCACGTGGCCTTGTTGGTGGGGAAAAAAGTCACTAGGCCTGTGGACAAGGAGGAGTTAAGGCCACACTTGTGGACTTAGAACTCAGAGTAGTTTTCTCAGTTCTGTGGGCTGGAGCCAGACTTGTAGCATTAATTTTAATGTAAATTTTTTTGGAGGTGATTCATGTAGAATTCCTGCCAAGAATTTTAATAATTAGACTGAGTTAGACCAAACTCTGTCTGTACATGCCTAACAATATCTGCTGATTTAACAGTTATCCTGGAAGCCCCACAGAGCCCGGGGAAGGCCTGGCCATGCAGGCTGCAAACGGGGATGGTCAGTGGAGAAAGACACCTGTGAGCCCCCCAACTTTGGCCCCCCATCCTACAAACAACTGGCTCTACTTTCCTAATATCCCATTACCACCAGGGAGCAGAGGAAGGGATGAAACCAATCAGAAAATGCTCATAAAAGAAAACCTTTCCCAACAGTCCTTTCTACCACGAGCTGAGGGCTATAAAGTGTTCCCCTCTAATGTGTGGATTTTCAGCCTTTTCCCCTGCTGTGGCTCAGTGCATTCCCATTGGCAACGGGGACTCATCCGCAGGGTGGGATTTCTTTAAGGAGAGGAGGAGCTGGGGGAGAATCCAAATCTTTACTCCCCACCCGTCAAGAATCAGACTCTTTAAGGGTGGGGACCTGCAGAATTTGGTAGAGCCCCTGGAGAATCCGTTTCCCATCCTCCTCTCCCCCTCTCTCGTGGTCACACACATGCACATACATACACACACGTGTGTCCTCACACACAAACTCACACTCTCACACTTACAGCACCACGGATCTAACAGCTCCCAAACGAAGACGGTGCCAATGAATCAAGCCTCTCCTGGAAGGCGGTGCCGTTAAAACCACAGAAATTATATTAAAATTATAAAATAATTTACAGGCTTCTTAAAGCAGTCTTCAAAACAGAAAGGGAAATTTAGATCAACTTCTCCCCAAATAATGGGGAGAGGGGTTATATGCCAGAAGAGTAAAATATAAAGGCATATTATTTGCATAAGACACAATTTATGCTATGGAAAACCATGGAAAATGGTTCTAGCCATTGCTGTCCCATAGAAATATAATGTGAGCCACTTATATCATTTCGAATTTCCTGATAGTCACCTTTAAAAAGGTAAAAAAAAAGGGCTTCCCTGGTGGCACAGCGGTTGAGAGTCCGCCTGCCGATGCAGGGGACATGGGTTCGTGTCCCGGTCCGGGAAGATCCCACATGCTGCAGAGCGGCTGGGCCTGTGAGCCATGGCCGCTAAGCCTGCGCATCCGGAGCCTGTGCTCCGCAACGGGAAAGGCCACAACAGTGAGAGGCCCTCGTATCGCAAAAAAAAAAAAAAAAAAAGGTAAAAAAAAAAGGTGAAATTAATCCTAATATATGATAACTCAGTATATCCAAAACAGTATCATTTCAACATATAATCAATGCAAACAAGTACTGATAGGGTATTTTACATTCTTTTTTTCATACTTAGTCATTGAAATCCAGTATGCATTTTAAACACTTACAGCACACTGCGATTCGGACAAGTCATGTTTCAGGTGCTTAAGATCCATGGCGGGGGTGGGGCGGGGCGGCTACCATATGGATTACTCTGCTCTAGAAATTGGTATGGTGCAACTTTTAAAAGGTCCAGAGTTCCAGCTTACTTCTAAATTGTGTATTTCTGAATGACTGGCCTGTAAGTAATGAATACATACTATGTTCTTTAAAGGTTTTTTAAAAAGAAAAAGTGTTAAGTTCATGCTTGTCCATTTACTACTAAATGGCTCTGGACAAGTAATTTCAACCTTCTTGAGCTCCAGCTTCGTCAACTGTAAATGGAGATGAAAAATATGTCAATATGATTTCCCTCACAAGGGCTGTTATAAGGATCATATGCTATATGCGTATGAAAGTGTTGTGTACTATGTGTGCTATGCAAATGCTAATGATCGTTATTATAGGTCCTGTAAGAGAACAGCTCATCCTTGCAAATCAATAGCATTCTTCTCTTCAGACTATAAACGTTTTGCCCACAGCTGTCCTTCCTTCCCAGAGGCTTCAGAACAGTAAGAAATGCATATTTCTGTTACCCTATCAGAAGCTATAAACCTACTTTACAAGAAAAATCCCATCAGAATTTCCAAGTGATATTTAAACTATTTTGTTGAATAGATATTTTGTTAAAATTGAAGACCCTGCTTTAAAAACAGGAAGGCATCCCTGGTTGGCAAATTCTAGAGGGAACCAACTAGCCTTGCCTCCAAGAGAATTAGCCAATTCAAACACACTCTAAACTAGCGAGCAAAGATGGAGAACACCCATCCCCCACCCCATCCACCCACCCACCTCACCTTGTTCCTTTTCCTCCAGCCTTCTGACTCTTTTAAGAGTTTTCCCAAATTATGTGTGAATTTGAGTGGTTAGAAACAATCAATATTTTAAGATTGAGAAGAGAGCTGCTGTCTAAATATTTCTTGATGGGTGAACAAAAGACCTTCTAGACGCCCCTCCCCACCCCAATCTGTTATGATAATGGAGGCAGTAAGGCAAGCCCTGAGGAGAGACGAAATGAATAAGTGAGTAGTACGTAATTATTTTATGAAGAGTGACTTATACAAAGAGAAACCAGAGAAAGCTTTCGTCTTTGAGAATTCGCTAAAGGCAGAGAACAAATCCTTGTTCCCAAAGGCCATCTGAGGTACCCCGCATTAGCACACTTCCCTGCAGACACAGACCCCCAACCCGGGAGACAGACGTGAAGACCATGAGTGACAGCATCCTCACTGTACAGCTCAGCCATACTTAGAGCTCCTGAGGTTTGTAAAGTCCAGATTATAACTAAGATCAGCCTTTCCCAACGTGTGCTCTGCATGATGTTTCCAGGCGTTTCACATTTGGGGTTGGGTGGGTAATCCAGCAGGAGTTCCATGGCCAAATGAGTTCTGGGAAATCCTGGACCACACGAAGTGCAGCAGGTTCTTCTACTGCTCAGAGCCTCTAACATGACAGTGTCCTGCGGGAGAGAGGGATCTGACCGTGCACTGGACCTTCCTTCAGATATCAGATCTGGAGTATCCTCAGGTTGACATGATCACGTCTTCAGACACTTCCACTTTCATAAATGGTTACAGAATATACTGGGTGGCAGAAAAAAAAGAAACGTTCTCTCCTGAAACCAGCTGAATCTCTCTGTTTTGTTGTTTTCACACTTGTAGAACTAACTGCACGTCAAAGCTGACCCTCAGAAGCGCCAAACTCAGCACCCACTGATATAACAGCAGTAGCTTCACCCACCTACCTGTGATTTCTCTGTTCTACCTCCCGGGCTACCCCCAGGCCTCCCTCCCTATAGACACCTGTGGCCCCTAATCAAAGGCATTCCTGCTTTTGCACCTATAGGTATTGATAAAAAAGGTGTAAACATCCTGAAACAAAATATAATTGTAATAACTTTTACTGTCTTAACCTCGTGTTCCACAGAGCTTGCTCAGAGTAGGAACAACAAAGAAAGAAACATTTCAGTTCTGACCTCTGATTTTTCTCCTCTAGACTCAATTGGGCTGTTTCAAAAACCATGTTCTACTTCTTTGGACTGAAGCCATCATGGTTAAATCTGAACAGTGCATGGCACTGGTTCCCAAACATGGGCCAAGGGCCCCTAGAAGAGGGTCTCAGGGTCATTTCAAAGGTCTTCCAACCACATGAGCACCAAAAATTGTCTGCAGACCAAAAAGTCGAAGTGTAACTTCTATTATATGAAGGAATCCACGAAACCTTTTGATGTTAAAAAGAGATCCTCACGGGGCTTCCCTAGTGGCGCAGTGGTTGAGAGTCCGCCTGCCGATGCAGGGGACACGGGTTCGTGCCCCGGTCCGAGAAGATCCCACATGCTGCGGAGCGGCTGGGCCCGTGAGCCATGGCCGCTGAGCCTGCGTGTCCGGAGCCTGTGCTCCACAACGGGAGAGGCCACAACAGACAGAGGCCCGCATACCGCAAAAACAAAACAAAACAAAGTAAAAACAACTGGAAACCAAAACTAGCGCTTTTAATAAATACACCCCTTGCCAGTAATCTATCCTATTAGCAAGAGAATAACACAACTCAATATCTTCTTTTAAGTTACAGATTAATTAAATGATTTAAAAAACTCTTTGATTTTGTTTCTCAGTCTTAATCTCATAAGACATGGCAAAATTTGAAATGACAAACACTCATAAACCCAAACATCACTCAACGGTCCTCCTTGAAATTCTACAATTTTCTGTTCTTCGGCAAGGAACAGATTCGATTTTGTGTTTATTTTTCAGTGACACCAAATAGAGGGAGCTACTGGTGTGTCTTTAGAATAAAGCCTCAATATAACATTTTGACAAGACCTGCACTAATTAGAAAAACAATATAGCCACCAAAACCATGATGACCTCTGACGATTCACAAAAGACAGCATTTCTTTATTTCTGGGGAGTTTCTCAAGCAATGAAAAATGGAGGTATATAAACTTGTGTTCCAAAGGAAGCGAAAGTTAAAGAACTACTGTGAGTGATGCTTATAAACTAGACTAATGGGAAATGGTACACAATAGATAACATATCTTAAGAAATGTTAGCAAGTAAGATCTCCTTTAATATCTATTTCTATCCCCTATGGACATTATAGAATCATCATGAAATACTCTCAACATAAAGGCAATTTATTTGCCAGGAGAAAAATCTTAAAAGTCATTTCACCTATTCACAGTGAAGATTTCATGAAGACCTACAAAAGCAATCATTTTTCTACTAGAAGTTCTATCCAGTTCTCAGTTGGAGCAACATGTCACATCTTCTATATCAATCTGTGGCTTAAATTCTAATCCTTATAACTGGCATAGAGAGATAATAAAATGTTTTCCAAATGCTGTGGGAATTTTTTAAAGCTCCCAATGCATAATAGTGTGGGGTTTTTTTTTTTAAGAATTTATCATCAGTTCCAAGTTAAGAGTTCAGTTGCAACAAATACTCAGAACTGAGGACTTAAAAAAAAAACCCCATATTTTCTCTATATAGCATTATTGCTTCGATGAATTAATGCCAACAAATGTGGTCAGTATTGTTTCCAGATTCTTCAAGCAATTGTACTCCTTGTATGGTCGACCCAATCCCGGCTGTACTTGATTACTTAATTTTCAGTCATTTGCAAACTCAAAAGTGAAAATGTAGAGGCATTTGGGCCACTTTACTCAGCAGTAGAACGCGAAATGTGGGCACAGTTCATAGACTTTCTCACATAGGTCTTCTCAACACAAAATATCCTGTAGAAAGAACTCCCTCCCTACATTGAAAAGCCTTTGGGAGGGCAGTTTCCATTTTTTGAGAGAATATGGACTTTAAGAAAGATTCCTTCTTGTTATATAGTTTATCATTTGTTAGCTTTTTTTTTTTTAAGTATCCTTTGCTGATTAACTCCATTCTGTCTATTCTCTCAAAGGACTCCAAGTTCCCACAATACATATGTATTCAATTTTATTGCTTTTCACTTGATATATTGCATTGTAACTGTTCAAGGCATTTTTTTGTGAACATTATGTTTCTGTCTCCCAAACTATACTCTAAGCTTCTTAACAATAAAAACCATGCCCTGCCTCCACCTTGGGAATTTTTTTCTTTACCGTGACTGCATTTAACCTATAAATTTATTCTGATTAAACGACATCTTTACAATATTTTGTATTTCCAGCTAGTCTGTTTCTCCATTAATGCGAGTTTCTTTTCCTTTAACATCTAACCAAAGTTTTTTCATTTTCTCTACAAAAACAAAACATGCACATGGTAAAAACAAACAAACAAACAAAAAAAACTTCCAGTGAGTCTCTCTCTCTCCTCCCAGATTCCACTGTCACCCTGAGAGGTAACCCCCTCATGCAGCTTCCAGAACATGTTCACGCATATGCATATTTATATAAGCATAAATATCTTTTCCCCACCCCTTGTTTTTAAAAAGCTGGGCCAGTTATCAATATACTACCTCTTAGCTGCCAAAGAAAAATTATTTAAAAGGATCAGAACCATTTTCATAGATTAGGCAAGAAGAGTGAATTTGGAGCCAAGAGACAATAAACTGATATTGGGCACAGAAACTAAATATAAGCACACTCCATGTGACACCAAGTACAAATCTTTTATTTTTTTAAATAAATTTATTTATTTATATATTTATTTTTGGCTGCATTGGGTCTTCGTTGCTGCACCTGGGCTTTCTCTAGTTATGGCGAGCGGGGGCTACTCTTTGTTGCGGTGCGCAGGCTTCTCACTGCAGTAGTTTCTCTTGTTGTGGACCACGGGCTCTAGGCACGTGGGCTTCAGTAGTTGCAGCACATGGACTCAGCAGTTGTGGCTTGCGGGCTCTAGAGCACAGGCTCAGTAGTTGCGGCACATGGGCTTGGTTGCTCCACGGCATGTGGGATCTTCCCGGACCAGGGATCGAACCTGTGTCCCCTGCATTGGCAGGCAGATTCTTAACCACTGCACCACCAGGGAAGTCCCTACAAATCTTTTCAATGGCTGAACAGTATTATGTTGTAGAGATACATCATGATTCACTTAACCAGTCTTTTATTCACAGGCACTTACACTGTTTCACATTTTAGCTAATATTGCTACAATGAAGATATCTTTGTTTATATTTGTAAATTCTATTGGATAAATTCCTAGAAATTGAATCCGGAGGTCAAAGGTTACATACATTTTGAGTGACCAGTGCCAAAGAAACAGCATCAGTTTACACGTGTGCCTGCTTCTCCACAACTTTCCAACACCCTGTCGTCAAATGTTCTTTTTGCCAATCTAATAGTGACGTATCGCATTCTATCAGTTGCACTTCTTGCATTATAAGTGGAACCGGGCATCTTTTCATATTTACAAACATGTTTATATTTCTTTCTCTGTTTAAACTCTTAACTCAAATTGATTTTAAGAGCTCATTATGCATTAAGGGAAAAAATGGCCCTTTTCTCAGTTGTATGTGTTGGAAATACTCTTTCCCAATCTATGGTTTGTCATTTGATCTCGTTTCTGGTATTTTGAATCAAACAGAAGTTTTACATGAGATTCATCTCTTTTATACTCACCAACAAAATCTAGCTTAATTTTCTGAACACAAGTATATGTTAACTTCCTTCCAAGAGACGAGAAGTCAGACAGAAAAATTAACAGTCACCAAAAATCCTTCCCCTGGATTTGTGAGAATTTGGAGGAGCAAATAACTGTTAACTAAACCACTGCCAGCACCCAATGACGTAATTCATGGAAAGGGGATCCGCAGATCCCTGGAAAGGCACATTTTCTCCTTTTGTTTGCAAAGTCCATATGCTTGTCAGCTTCCCAGAGGCCAGCAACCCTCTCTGCCTCCAGTAAAAGATGCCTTGGCTTAGCCATTTCAGAACAGAAGTGGTTACAGATGAAGATTTTGGCCCTTGCCCTGCCCCAGCAGAGACTCTTCCACACAACACCCAGGTCGATAAGCAAAGAAAGGAGATTTGGTCAATTTCCCAGAGAGACTATGGCCCAACACAAGACCAAAGGAAAAAAATGATAATGAGTCAGGTTCTTCAACTCACGAAGTCCCCAGGCAATGAACAGATGACCGATGTGCTCAGACAGCTATTTCTCTCCTGCCACTTTCTTCTTCTTTCCAGTAAAAGAACAGAGGAAAATGAAGTAGAAAAAAATACTAAAAATGATTTCTCTCTTCACCTACACTGCCTTAAAGTCACTTATGTTACAGCAAGGACATTAACCCTAATAAGAATGGTGTGTCCCCCCAAATTCAGGGAAGATTTTAACTTCATTCAATTTGTTCTTGGTATTTGAACATGATGGTACCACATTAGTGCCCATACAAGTGGGACAGTTCAAAAATAATTAATGATTATTGATGATAAGTTCATGGCATCAGAGTAGAGATAGAGGAAAGAAAGAAAACAGGATGAGTAAAAATACTAAAGGGGGGGTGAGGTGGCAGAAAGGAACTTGTTTTGAAAAAATGGGATGTTATAGTTGAGAATAAATAAGTGGCATTATGATTAGAACCTTCAGAGTATAAAAAAGTAAAATTCTGATGACCTCTAGGAATTGCTTCTAAGAAAGGAATAAAAGTGAGAATTAATTAGTACCTAGTATAATGCTCACCAGCTTTGGTACAGGAACAAAGAAAGTACCTGACCAACAAGGATACGGTGGTGCTGGAAACTCGGCAGGGTGGCAGACCCAACAAAGCAAGGGTGACAGTTCTCAGAGACTAGGACACACAATACTAAAATGGGCAACCACATACAGGGGGCAGAACTGGAACTTTCAGGGTTTCCCCCCTAGGCCTCTTCCCCTCCCTAGAGTTTTGGTCTCCAAGCAATCAGTCCTATGCTTTTGTTTCTATGCTCAGTTTTAAACCATATTTTGAAAAGGTACTTCTTGAAAGGCAAAGATTGGGAGAAAAATACTGAAGCTCTTAAGAGCTCCTGTCTAGCTGCCAAAGCATTGTTTTAGTCAAATGTCAAATGAAAAGGGAGAAACAAGGATGATTTTATTTGAATTGCTTCCAAGGAAAAGTAACCTCCAGCAGAACACTGGGCCCACTTTGCTAGAAATCCTGGCACGTCGACAACAGAGATGGAAGAAGAAAACTGCATCTTCCAGAAAGCACGGTATCAAACAGGAAAAACCACAAGGAGTGATGCAGGTTCCTGTGGCTCAGGATCCCTTTTATTCTTTTCTATTTCTTTCTGTTGTAAATAAAATTATTTTTAATTTTCCCTAGAAGGGGGCTTTAAAAATGCTTAAAGGTCAAATCTCTTATTTTAAGTAAAATTAATATATTCCAAATTTACTGACCTAAATAAGGAGAGAGTGAAAATCAATATAAATATATTCCAAATCTTTAAAATTAAGATTTCAGAACATGGTTAAATGATGGTCCCTCCTGGTAGAATGTGAAAATACATCCCACTAGATTAGCTACTGTAAATATCCGAGGAATCAAGGTTCTTAAGTGTTCATGGGTTCCAGGGCTCCCTGTGGTCCAGAAGTGAATGTTACGAGCCAATGAGGGAAGGAAAAGAAGAAAAGATGGGGCAGTGATCTTGGAGAGGTGAAACTATTGCAAAGTACCTAGAGCCTTTATGTATTACACTCAGTTCATTTGTAAGTTACAGCAGCCAACAGGCCTCTAGGTTAATCGCCATCTTAACCTCTTCCTTAGAAATGTCCTTTCTTCTTTTTTTTTTGGTGTTTCACTGTTCTTTTCTTTCTCCAACTTCACTCAGGTATAACTGACAAATTAAAGCTGTATATACTTAAGGTATATAATGTAACGATTTTATCCACATATATATTGTGAACTGATTACCACAATCAAGCTAATGAACACATCCATCACCCCACATGGTTACCACTTTTTATGCATGTATCCTGAGAATACTTACTATCTACTCTCTTACTAAATTTCAAGCATGCAGCCCACTATTATTAACTATAGTCACCAGGCTGTACATTAGATCCCCTCCTTAGAAATTTTCCAAGGAAGGCAGATATTTTCTGGAGGTCCTCATCTTCATTCATGACTCAAATTTATTTGACACTGTGTCCTGTTCCATTACACATACTGGAGATACAAATCAAAGAGACTTGGCCTCCGGTGAGATGGCTTATTCTTACATGAACAAAAGAATGAAGTGTTCTGGGTCTGTGACTCTCTTACTCATGAAACGAAAGCCAAGCCACAGGTGCCACCTTGTCGTTTGTGGCCACTGTCCCAGATGCTCCTTGTTCTTTCTCAACCTGCTCCCACTCTCCGGTCATGCTGCCACCTCCTTCCTGATCCTTGTCTTCATGCCCCATTTTTCAACTTCTCGTCTACTCCTTGAACTTAGCACCAGCACCTCCGGGCGCCTTGGCTTGGCGGTCAGGACTCCCTCAAGGACACGGCTCAGACCCACTGCACCATCTCAGCCCAATTCCAACTACCCACCCCGACATTCCTACCAGGCTCAATCTCCTGGAGGTAAACCCTGGTTCCCAGCTTGACAGGAGGCAGGTACAAAGTACATCATGGGAGCAATGGGAAGGCGCAGCTAACTCTTTCCAGCAAAGCTTTGCAGAGGAGGTGATGGCTAAACGGAGTCTTAGAGGACGAGCAGAGTGGAAAAGGGTGGGAAGAGCATCCCAAACAAAGCAGAGAGTATGTTAGTGAAGAAAAATAAAGTGTTTTGCAGTCAGTTTTGTGGACAAGAACCCCTGATGGATAATAAAATGTTTACTGAGCTCCTACATCATGGAAGGCACATGGCCCAGGACAGGGCACAAAACAGAAACTCATTAAGTACATGGACTACATGAAATAACAGTTTCATTTAAAAAGTAATCTCACGTGTCTAAGTCAGAAAATAACCTATAACACTATCTGACTAGAAGTACCCAAAACAAAAACAACCCAGAAAATTCAATATCGCCTCTCCCAAGACAACAGAGCCTTTTTTTCCTTCTGTAATCAAGCACACAATGACAAATGAGGCTGTACAAGGCCTGTCCTTTGTGCCAGAAACAGAGCCACAGAACCCTGGGCCCAAAGGGATCTGGTCTTGATTAAGGTTAGTTTCCTTTGTAACGTTCGTATTGGAGAGGAAAGGAAGGAGGATCGAAAAGGAAACTGGAGGAGCCCAAGATGCATCAGTGAGTTTCATCACAGCATTTTATTTCCTCTGTGAACTCGACTCAGGGAGCTCATAATGCCCATCTTCATTTGGCTACTGAGTCAATAATTCACTTCAGTTCTAACAGCCTACGGTCTTAGTTTCTTGCCTTTAAAAGGGTCTGGTTGAACCCTTGGTGAATTTAAGGACTCAGAAAACAAAATAAATTAAATCGAGTTTGCACAGCCCCTTATGAAAAATGTTTCTGGGGTAATTATTCCAACTAAACAGCCTTTGCTACAGGATTCTGTCAATGTAGTGTGATTAACTCCTTAATTCCATGATGCTGTCAAATGTGACTATTGTTGTAACAACAGTGAGAAACCTCTACAATTTCAGCATGACTGGAAGTTAAATTACTGCTGCCAGTTTTGTGAAGACTGAGTCCAATCCCTTTCCATACACCTACTCGTACTGTGCGTTACGGAATCTATATCCCCCAGGCCTCACTCACTGAACCCCCTGCATTCATCTCATTTAGTCCTCCGATGGGAGAGAGAATAGCACCAATCAACATTTATCAGGTAGTGAGTGCATAGCTCTGGAGGCAAGCAACAATTGGGAAAAGAATGTTGGAAAAGAATTCAGAAAATCCAACTAGATGCAAAGTGGTCTTCAGAGGAAACAGCGGGACATACCTGCCCTTCAATCTTAGCAGACTATAGTGGCGTGCGAGCTCACCTGTCTATACCTCCCTCTGCTCACCCTACAAACTGATATTCACTGACCTCCAGGCTTCAACTCCTATGGGCATCCTATGTTTCTCCATCACCCATCTAGACTGCCCACCCAGTTCCACCACGTCCTCCAAGCTAAGGACATTCACCTCCACTCACTTTAGGATAGCAACAACCTGAATTTTTAGCACCCAAATACTCCCAAATCCAAAATTGCAAACTTAGAAATCCTGCTTCCCATTCTTTCATCTATCCCACTACCTCTTTGGCCTTGGGGAATGTGACGACATCTTCTGATTGTTCAGATTCAGCCTAATGAGCCAACATGCCCAGGTGGCTGCCCTCTCAGTCAGGGGTAGCTGAGGACACCCAGGCCCCACTGGAGTTTGACTTCACAACCCAGCGGTGCGCCTACACAGATCCCTTGGCCTTGGTGCACACCAGGCCTGCCCGGGCTTGGCACAGTCTCTTACCCCATCCTTCCAACATTCTCAGCCCCAGGGTCCAGCTCCCCACACCTCTGCCCACAGGTGACCGGCCCTCACCAGCTCCCTCCGGAACTGCAGTGCTCTCCCAGGCTCTCCACTCTTACCCAGATTGACTAGCCTATTCCCCGGGGTCAGTCTCATCAGTCACATTCTCACTGGCAGCATCTACTCCATTCTCGACTAGCTATTGATTTACACCACATTGCTAATCCATCCTCCAGTTCCTCCTCTTCCGCGGTACCAGGAGGATTCTACATCCCGGAAGTGCTTTCGGTGATTCTCCTCTAGCTCCTTTGCTGGGGCCCACAGCAGTTGTTCACAAGTTTACCAGGTCTTCTGCTCGCAACAATCTTGTCTCATCTTCACCATGAAAGCAGAGGGCATCCAGTAAAGACTCTTCCAGCCTCTCCTCAGCTCCTTCCCCCAGTCTCGGACGATGGTACCCTGCTTCCCACGGCCAGCTCTTCCACCCGTGCTCTTGTTTTGTTATCCCAAACCTGCCACTCTAATGCTATGTGACCTTTAAAAGTTACCTCACCTCTTTGTGACTCAGTTTTCCCATCTGTAAGATACAGAGAAGAGCACCTACCATAGATGTGTCGTGAAGACTGAGCAGGACACACGTGTAAAGCACTGAGAACAATGACTGGCACGCACATGGGAGTCATTCCTTTACTGCTCCCTCTTCTTCTCCTCAACCTACCAATAGAGTCAGGGCTTTGTCACCCATAAAACTAGCTGTTTATCCTCAAGCAACCGCTTTCTCTTGCTCAGCACCAAGCTTCTTGACTTGACTCACCACTGCCTCTTTCTCACCCCAGCTCACTCCTTGGCTCCTTGTAGGTGCCCTGGGAACTCTACAGGATTGGCTCTCAGGGAGGTCACTGATGACTTCTAATGGCAAATGCACTGTCAGGTTTTCAGTCCCCTCTGCCATCTGAAACCACTGCTCTCCAACTCCTCCTTGAAACTCTTCACTTGCCTCTTGTGGCCGTTTTGACGGGATGTCTTTCTTGGTCTCCTACACCAGCCCCTCTGCCTGCCCCTAAATGCCAGGGCTGTTGTTTCCACCCTTGGCTTCCTCCTGCCCTCGCCTCCGTGCCCCCGCCTGCCCCAAAGATGAGCTCATCTGCTCGCACAAGGGAGACCATGCCTGGAGTGCCAGCGACTGCTCATTCGTTCCTCACCCGGCCTCCCTTCGGGTTCTACCTGCCTGCTGTCTCCATCTGGTTATCCCATTTTAAATAAATTTATTTATTTATTTTTGGCTGCGTTGGGCCTTCGTTGCTGTGCGCGGTCTTTCTCTAGTTGCAAGCGGGAGCTACTCTTCATTGCGGTGCGCGGGCTTCTCATCGCAGTGGCTTCTCTTGTCGCGGAGCACGGGCTCTAGGCGTGTGGGCTTCAGTAGTTGAGGCTCGCGGGCTCTAGAGAGCAGGCTCAGTAGTTGTGGCGCCCGGGCTTAGTTGCTCCGTGGCATGTGGGATCTTCCCGGACCAGGGCTCGAACTGGTGTCCCCTGCATTGGCAAGCAGATTCTTAACCGCTGGCCACCAGGGAAGCCCTCCTCTGTATTTCTTATATAGGCTGATGACATCATTATCAACTCAGCTCCTGCTTCAAACCTGTGGTAGTGTGCTGGGCAAAGGACTTAATTCTCATAAACCCACTTTAACGGGTCCCTGCGACCATGTTGGTAAAGAGAAACGGGTTAACCCTGTATTCATGGATGTAGATTCCAAGTGTAAGAATCATTAGTCAGAAATGGGATAGGGCAACAAATAAAATCAAAGGGGTACATTCCCAAAGCAAGAGCTTAACATAAGACCTAGTTAGCTCAAGGGATGGGGAGGGGGTTAATTTGGGGGCTAAGAGCAAGAGAGATGGAAGAAGTCTCAGTTCTTACAAGGCGCTGTGTGTGACTTCCCACGGCCTGAGCTATGCTCACCTCCTCCCTACTCCTCTCTGCAACTGTGATATCCGGGACTTCCCTGGCAGTCTACTGGTTAGGACTCCATACTCTCACTGCCAAAGGCCTGGGTTCGATGCCTGGTCGGGGAACGAAAAACCCCACAAGCTGTGCGGCGTGGCCAAAGAAACAAACAAAAACCCTGATATCCACCCCGTTCCCAAATTCCTCCAGATTTCTCCTGTTTTACCTTCCTTACCACACTATCCCACCAGCTCAGCTCTTCTCTGTTTCTCACCTTACAAACCACGACCACCTACTAAGGTGGTCCAAGAGAGAGACCCAGCCTTGAGTCTCTCTCTTGTGGTCAATCTTTCTAAGCCATAACTGTGGTCATACCATGTCTCTGCTTGAAAACTCTCAATGGCTCCCAATTGCTATTAGGAACAAGCACAAGCTCTTTGGCCTTCACAATCCAGCCCTGACCTGCCTTTCCTGCTCCCATCTGGCATCACTATAACTGCCACAAATGGCGTACCCTTTGCCGCCACGGAACACACCACGCTGAGCCCTTCGCCCACCACTCAGGCACTTCTGCCGTCTGGAATGCCCCTCCTACAGCCACCTGCTATCACTTCTCTTTAACCTGCAGTTAGCTGCAAACATCTCATATTAGTAAGCACTAACCCTTTTACAGGCACCATCTCATTTAATCCTCACAAGAACTAGGTAAGCACTAATTATCATCACTTCCAGATGAGTGAGTGAGGCTGGCCAGTAGCTCGATAATGTTCCTGAAGGACAAACTGACTTTACCTGGTGAATGGTTACAGCTATTCAGTCTTAAAGAGACCCTCAATCAGGCCAGGGTCATTAAGGAGACAAAGCTCCTGGCCATTCCTGCACACAACAGAAAATTTTGAAACACTGTCTGGCAACTCATTCCAAGAGATTCTCAGCTTCCTGTATAGAGTGTGCTTAATACATCTCTGCCCTTTGCTGCCCCTCTCCCAGAAATGGGGTTTCTTCATCACTGGAGTTCTTTGTTTTACCTGATGACTGCAATGCTAGTTATTTCTTCCCAGATTGGTACGGGTGAGAACTTTGCTTACAAAATATCTCCTCAGGGGACTTCCCTGGTGGTCCGCTGGGTAAGACTCCGTGCTCCCAGTGCAAGGGGCCCGGGTTCGATCCCTGGTCAGGGAACTAGATCCCACATGTATGCTGTAATTAAGAAGCCCGCATACCGCAACTAAACATGCGGCAGTGAAGAGCCCGCATGCCGCAACTAAGACAGGAACGCCAAAATAAATAAATAAATATTTAAAAACAAACAAACAAAATATCTCCTCAGAATTCCACCAATTAAAAGCTCATTTGGGGAGACTGGGACCAACATATATACATTAATATGTATAAAATGGATAACGAATAAGAATCTGCTGTATAAAAAAATAAATAAAATTCAAAAATTCAATTTTTTTTTAATGAGAACTTACATCTATATTCTGGATATAGAGCTATTAGTTTTTGAAATTTTTTTGAATTTTTATTTATTTCTTTATACAGCAGGTTTTTATTAGTTATCCATTTTATACATATTAGTGTATATATGTCAGTCCCAATCTCCCAATTCATCCCACCAAAAAAAAGAAAGCTCATTTGGATGAAATACTCTGGGAGGAAAACATAAAAGACTAAAACTCACTAAAGAAGTAAAAAACTTGAATATAGTAATAATCACAGAATATCTACACACTCTTGTCAAATTACCACCTGGCCAAAAAGGCACTGGGCTCAGACAGGTTCACAGGCAATTCCAAACCTGTTAGGAACAGACAATGATCATGCTACTTAAACAATTCCAGAGCCCAGAAAAAGGACTGTGGTGAGCTTTATTTTTTTTTCTATTCTTTTCTATGTTTTCTGAAACTCCACACAGAGCATATATTACTATATTAGAAACACTTAACCTATTCAAATTATAGGAATTTTTCATAAGGAAATAATTATGGATTTGTTCAAAGTTTTATCTGTAAGTGAAGGAATTATACTTTTATGTATAATCCATGAGCAAAAATCATAAAATGAAAAGTCCAACAATGTATTCACTTTTAGTTTGCAGACCTACTACAAGCCAGGCACTGGGGATAAAATGGTCCGTTGAATAAGAGTTTATACTCTTGTAAGGAGACAGACATCAAATAATCTCCAAAACATATATTATAAACTCTGAAAAGCGATACAAAGTAAATACCTAGGTTACAGTGAGAGTGCATACTGTTAGGGAACCGGTGACCGAAATCGCCCACCTTGGCCGGGCACTTGCACAGGTTATCTTGCAACAAGAGGTCCCAGTAAGGAACACGGTGCTGCCACCGAAAACTAAATTCGCGAGGAAAATCCTGGAGGGGCCAAAAGGAGGGAGGAAATGCCAGCCTATAATATGCCCTAACAACCTCCCAGAACCCTCTTCACTGGAATCCAACTTGGCTGAGAGATGAGCACGCCACCAGGAAGGATGCTGAGTCAGACCAGATATGGGCCAAGCAAGATGACTGGCCAGAGACAATCTGGAAACTAATCCCATCACCATAAAACCTGAGACTGCGAGCCACATGGCAGAGCAGCTCTCCTGGGTTCCCTTATCCTACTGCTCTCTGCCCAGTTGCCCCTTCCCAACAAGATTTTTGCTTTGTCAGCATGTGTGTCTCCTCAGACAATTCATTTCCGAGTGTTAGACAAGAGCCCACTCTCAGGCTCTGGAAGGGGTCCCCCTTCCTGCAACAATATGATACTGGGAAGGGGGCCTTATCTGGGGATCAGGAATGATGGAATATCAAGCAACTGTTCAAACTAATGATATGCTGATGAATATTTGATGACATGGCATATTCATGACATAGTAAGTGAAAACTACAAAGCAATATGTACAGTTTTGTTTCACTTCTGTATAAAAATTATATTTACACAGAAAAAAGGTTGGAAAGATATACAAATCCAGTAAAAGGCAAAAATGTTAGCCATAGAGAGATTTATGGTTCCTGTTTTCTTGTGCTTCTCTATACTTTCCGAATTTTCTTAAAGATCTCCTATTACTAAAAAAAAAAAAAAAAACCTCCTATTACTTACATAATAGTCTTTGTGACAGCCTCATTTGATTTTTTAAATTCTTTTTCTTATCCTGGTAGGTATACATACCATCAAATTCACCATTTTACCGTGTACAATTCTGTGGCATCAAGTACTTTCACATTGCTCTGCAACCGTCACCACCATCCATCTCCACAACTTTTTCACCTTCCCAAACTGAAACTCTGTGCCCATTAAACACCAGCACACCCATCCCACCATACCCAGACCGCCCCCACCCCCCGCTCCCCCAGCAACCACCTCCCAGCAACCATAAAGCATCATTTAATTTTAAAATTTAAACATTTAGAGACCAAGCCTCGTTCACCCTTGAAATGTCAATTACCTTCAATCTGCTAAACTCCCATCACTAGAAAAGACAGCCCATAAGGCAGGAGCTAGAGTTTTATAGAGCTGGGAGACAGGTCTAGGTGGCAATTTGGGACAATCAGAGGATGGGAGGTGAGGGGTGTGGTAGTGGGAGGAGATCTAAAGCGGAGATGGGAAGGCAAAGGAACTGCAGGCTTTGAAGTTTGCCCCAGGGCTCTGGGAGCAGCCAGCTCTTCAGGAGCAAGGACTAACCAACCATAAACCTGTTTCTTTCAGTTTTCAGCTCAACACTGATTGCCTCTGGCTACTAAGACACACACACACACACACACATACACACACATGCACGCGCACGCGGAAAAATGGAGAAGAAAAGAGACAGAAACTTAAACGTCAAAGAATCAAGCCTCCCAGGAACCAAATGCAGGAATTTCCTTCACAATACCCTTGACAGCTGTCCTTGTAGCACCTGCCGGAACACATCCAAGGAGAGGGGTCCAACAGAGCCCTGACATTCCAGAGAACATCCAGACAGCTTCATAAATCCCCAAACCCATAAATACAGAAAAGGTTGTAGAGGCTTCTGGCTTTTCCTTGCCTTTTTTTTTTTCTTCCAAATGTCTCACCTCCCACTGCAAGTTAACCCCCTTTTCAACCTTCACCAAAACGATCTCACCAGAAAAAATGTTGTCTTGGCTCAGGCCCCTGAGAAAATGTTCCTTATTTCTCTATGAAGTACAGTAGGCAGTGGACCTAGTCCCAGTACAGCACAATTTATCATTCTAGTTTTTCATTTATCCAAAACTCCTTTTTTTTCCTAAGACCTATCCCTTCTTTGGACATCTTTGCTTTTTCTTTCCTAACATCATCCGTATGAGCAGCTGATATTCTTTTCAAAGAGCCATTTTTCACAAAGTTTTAATTAGTTAAGAGTTACAAGTCAAATCTGTATCTCAGCAAAATTACAAATTACTACCTGTCAGGAACCTTTGGGATCGCTTAAAGCTCTCGAAAAACCAGGGCAGTGTTAGATCTTCAAATTCTAAATCTACATTGAATAGTATTACTGTCTGTGTGGTCACCCCACCCCACCCTCCTCTCTTTATTAACAACAGCATCCCACATTTCTCAGGATTTGTAGAACATGGTTCTAGGTAACAAAAGCATCTGCTGTTAAATACATTTATCCGTCTTCCCACCCAGTGCAGCCAGGAAAACTGTTTATAATAGCCTCACCCCGCCTCCGCCGTCCTGCCGAAGATGAATGGGTGATATGATGGAGAGCCAGAAGGGGTTACAGGAACAGGACGTAAAAGTAACAAAAGGAAGCCGGAGAGTTTGGGCTGATCTGGCGGAAGGGCAGGGGCAGGGCTACTTATGTGGGAAGTTTTGCACACCAGTCAGAGGGCACTGGGCTCCTGGGGGCAGAGAACAGAGGGAGGTACTTTTTGGAGACAGGCTGAAAGTTAGAGGGGTGAAGCTAATTTCAAAATATCACCTAGAGATAGCCCTGCCCACCTCCTCATCAGCTGTCCTTCGATTACTCAAGTCTGCACTTAATGTTCCTTCTACCTAGAATCTCACCAGCTGGAGAGGCTTGTGTTAACAAAGGCAACTCCTCTGAGAAGCTGAGCTGGTGGTAATTAAAAAAGAGAGGAGAGGATACTCAGAGATAAAGGAAAACCACAGCCTGTAAGCTTGAAGCAGACCGTGGCCAAAAATCTGGACGCATTATTTATTTCACAGGATTGTTGTAAGGAACTAACGAGGACGCAGATGAAGACGTCCTGCAAATAAAGTGCTATCCAAAGGTACAGAGTGCAGAAGTGGGGATCTTAATGGCTCAGCGCCACTTTAAAAAGTGACATCTGGGCTTCCCTGGTGGCGCAAGTGGTTGAGAGTCCGCCTGCCGATGCAGGGGACGCGGGTTCGTGCCCCGGTCTGGGAAGATCCCACATGCCGCAGAGTGGCTAGGTCCGTGAGCCATGGCCGCTGAGCCTGCGCGTCCGGAGCCTGTGCTCCACAACGGGAGAGGCCACAACAGTGAGAGGCCCGCATACCACAAAAAAAAAAAAAAAAAAAAAAAAAAAAAAAAAAAAAAAGTGACATCTAACTTCCTATTTTACTTCAAAAGTAAAAGTGGCAATATGGGAAAAGGTGGGTATGCCTGGCATATCTGACTTCATAAGGAAAGCATTCGATGAGATTTTCTCCATGGAATCCTGTGGACAAGATAGAGACCTGAAGGCTGGATGAGGTGAACTGGTAAGTGGTCAAACCAAGACGCCCCCAAAGTGCAGATTATTAGATGAATATTAACCTAGAGGGAAGTTTCCCACTGGGTTCTAAACGACTCCTTTCTGACCATGTCCAGCTCTACGTTATTCTTTTTAATTTTATTTATTTTTGGCTATGTTGGGTCTTCGCTGCTGTGCAGGGGCTTTCTCTAGTTGTGGTGAGCAGGGGCTACTCTCTTCATTGCCGTGCGTGGGCTTCTCATTGCATGGCTTCTCTTGTTTGCAGAGCATAGGCTCTAGGCGCACAGGCTTCAGTAGTTGTGGCTCGCAGGCTCTAGAGCACAGGCTCAGTAGTTGTGGCGCACGGGCTTAGTTACTCCGCGGCATGCGGGATCTTCCCGGACCAGGGCTCGAACCCATGTCCCCTGCATTGGCAGACAGATTCTTAACCACTGTCCCACCAGGGAAGCCCTCTACATTATTCTTAATTCCCTTGAAAAAAGGTATCGGGGAATATTGTAAACTCATACAGATATCACGAAACTAGCAGAAGACAAACACTACAATCAGCTGTCTAAATGCGGTATTCCGAATACTTGTTATGCCTGCAATTTACATTTAATCCCCATGCAGTAAAGCAGAGGCCTTAAATTGATGAACTGCATATGTGCTTTGTTTAGCTTGCCCAATGTTAAGAAAAAATTTAAACTGGCTAATAGCATGTAAAACTTAGCTGGTTTCACGTAAAAATCCAGACTTTAAGCTTGGAAAAACAGAAGACCTCATTCCTGCAGGGCAACATCAGCTGGAGGTGTTGCCATCTGAACCCTTGGATGAGCTGTGCCCCACCCATTTTGGGTACCTAACATGGCCCAATTCATCCCATTTCACCTGCCAGGCCCCTACTGGCATTTGACTTGGTGACTCCTGCAGTAAACATTGGTTCATATTATTAAATGTATCTAATTTGATTGTGCATTAAACTCTAATTCAATCTTCTCTCACTTTCAGCCTTTGCAGGGTTTCGCTCCTGCACCAAGATCCAACATCTAATCACAACTTCATGGCGAAAACCTGTGCATACAGAACATTTCAGTTTTCTGGTGTGCTTTCCTATCCTTCAGTTTATTTAACCTCCCCAATATTCCAGGAAGTCTGAGCTTATTGTCTATATTATAAGGGAGATCAACTAGCTAACAGGGGCCAAAGGCAAGATTTCAGCTGAGGGCTTGGGTCAAATCTTAATCTACTATCTCCCACCATACCATGCACCCCTCAACCCCCGGAGACAGCCCTGATTCCAGGCTGACCCAACCAGAGGAGATTTAAGTCAGGATTGCAAAACTGCCGGGCTGCTCTGAAAGGGGCCAGTATGTGGAATCCTTGTTTTACTTCCGTTTTTAATCTTCTTTTAAAAAAACTGTAGTGTTTAATCCAAAGACAGCTGATTCTCATTTACACTTAACCTGTGTTGAACTCACACTAAATTTTAAAGCTCTGCTCTCAAAAATGCATTTTGCGCTTTAAGATCTCCTTGGTAACACTCGTAATTGGTATCTGGGCTACAAAGGAAAAAAGAAGCTTGGACCCAATCAGTGACTGGGGTTAAAATAAAATCCAACTGGAAATCCAACTAAGTAAAGTTCCAGAATGACAGCTGTACAGCAGACTCAGAGAATAACCTGTCCAAATTGGAGGAGGACTGCAAAATCCCAGGAAAGGCGGACTCTCCGAGATAAAAGGGGAAATTCAAGGGAATTCCCTGGCGGTCCAGTGGTTAGGACTCACCGCTTTCACTGCCAACGGCCTGTCTTCAATTCCTGGTCGGGGAACTAAGAGTAGGACGATACCAACATTCTCAAATCATAAAAAGTTAATTTAGAGGTATGGATATAATTACCAGAATTTAAAAAAAGAAAAAACCACAACACTTAAAAGTGGTAACTCTTGGGAAGAAACAGAGAAAGATCGCTTTTTATTATAAGCCTATGTATACTGTTTGATTTATTTTGGACCATAAGCATATAGTGCATAATTTAAAAAATATTTTTACCTATTTAGAAACCCAGGAAAAAGAAGGTAAGGCAAAGATCATCTAAAAAGTCTGCCTCGGGACTTCCCTGGTGGTCCAGTGGTTAAGAATCTGCCTTCCGGGGCCTTCCCTGGAGGCGCAGAGGTTGAAAGTCCGTCTGCTGATGTGGGGGACACGGGTTTGTGCCCCGGTCCGGGAAGATCCCACATGCCGCGGAGCGGCTGGGCCCGTGGGTCATGGCTGCTGAGCCCGCGCGTCTGGGGCCTGTGCTCCGCAGCGCGAGAGGCCGCAGCGGTGAGAGGTCCGCGTACCGCCAAAAAAAAAAAAAAAAAAGAATCTGCCTTCTAATGCAGGTGGACGCCAGTTCAATCCCTGGTCAGGGAACTAAGATCCCACATGCCGCGGGGCTACTGAGCCCGTGCGCCCCAACTAATGAGCCTGCGTGCTCTGGAGCCCGTGTGCCACAACTAGAGAGAAGTCCACGTACCACAACGAAGAGCCCGCATGCCACAACTAAGACCAGACGCAGTCAAAAATAAATAAACAATTAATTAATTTTAAAAAAAAGTCTGCCTCCCTATCTAGCTACCAGTGTTGCAAAGTTTTACCTTGAGTAGCGGTTCTTAAAGTGTGATCCCTGGGCCAGCAGCATCGGCAGTATCACCTGAGAACTATGAAGCAGTGCAGATTGGGGGGCCCTACCCTAGACCTAACTAGTCAGAAACTCTGGGATCGGGCCCAGCAACCTGTAGTTTAACAAGCCCTCCAGGTGATTCTGACGCAGGCTCCGGTTTGAAAATCATAGGCCTTGAGCAAAACAAAACTCTGTGGCAGTTTTTGGTACTAACAGCTCCTCAGCTGAAGTGTTAACTATCCAATCAGGCCGCCGCAGGTCAAGGCCTGAGCCCCTTCTAAAAAAATATGCATTTTAAAGGTATCTCTAGAGTTAGTTTCCCCAGGGCCAGGGCCACAAAGAGGTGACCTCTGCCCTCTGTGAGTTCTGGTGGGAGCCGGCAGCAAGGACCCATCTAGGAAGAGGCTTCTGAGAGGTCCCCATTTGCCACACCATCACTGGGCAATACGTGGGCTGGCTGACCCCCCGGCTGAGCGGCTGAGTGAGTTGGAAGTGCTCTGTGGCTGGCTTTGCATAAGTCACCTGCTGTTATAAGGAAGTAAGAGGCACTTCACTTCTGACTCCTGACATTCTGAACAGAGCTCTCGGATATCCTCTAGCTATTTCTGACTTAAAATAGACCAAAGTGGGAGGGGGAAGCAAGATCTTGCATCCTATATACACTCTGATGAGGGGCTCCAGGGTATATGCTTTGCCAGCTCCTTTCTTCTGTTTCTATTTGGAAGGAGTCAGAGTTCCGGGAAGGTAGAGAGCATTTCATGACTCTGCAGAGCCCTTGACAGACAGAGCAATCAGACAAAGCCTCAGAATCCTTCTTAACACTCAGTTCACAAAGCTACAGCTAGTCAATGTTGGCAGGCAAGATGAAATTTATCATATACCTGGTTCAGTACACTCAAGAATTCTATAATCAAAGAAGTCCCAAAGAATGACAGTTACCCTAGCGTCTCTTAGTAGAAACAGGTGACTGTCATTAATGATTTATAATTTTCCACATATTTTCCTTCTTAGGGTAATGAATTTCATGAGTTTATTACCGGCTACGTGAAACGGGGCTCATCTTCCTTTCCCCTAAACAGCTTTGCTAGAACTTAGGTCTGGAGGTTGATGGGCTGATTTGTGGGCCTACCTATCCTTAATAAGGGAAATTGAAAGTTCCAGAAACCAATTTAGAACTGGTTGGAGTCCCACATGAATATAAACAGACCAATCTACATTTTCAGTCCTGTTTCCTTCCTTCCAAGTGCTTCTAGTACAGTTTGGAAAGCAAAACGAAAATTACAAATTAACATAAGTGCCCAACTGCTGATGAGAAAATAACACCAAGGTTCTAAGAAGGGACTATCCGAGAGTTGGAAAAGGCTTTGTGGAGGGCATAATTGGGTTTGGACAGGCAGAGTGTAGAAGGGAAGACATTCCAGGCAGGAGGAACAACCAGCGCAAAGAGAGGGGATGGGGAATGAGCAGGGGTGTGGGGTCTGTGAGGAGACAGGCTTGCTTGCGGGGGGATGCTCTGGTGCTTAGTGAAGATTAAAACTGAACTTGGGCAGGGGAGGAACAGCGCCTGGCGCTAAGGGATGGGCCCAGCAGGCAACTGGGAACTACTGCTCAAGTGAGTCACTGAGTGAAAGTGGCATTTGAGAAAGATTAGTGCCTCAGCATAAGGGATGAACTGAAGCTTGGGAAGGTACAACAGAAGATATGGATCTATGGTCTACTTTCTTAGGTCTCTTCTGGGTACCACACTGAGTGTCTGTTGTCTCTCCCTGCCTGCCATCCATCCATAAGACAAGGAATTCAGAACAACCTCCTGCCATGTCCTCCCACTGCCATGGAAGAGGCCCCAAAGCTCCTGGAAGTTACCTGAGGGCTGGTAAATCTCTCCGGGGGTCTTATGGACACAGTCATAATGAATGAATTACAGTGGCAGCAGGGTATAATGGTGAAGAGCTTGGGTTTGGAGTCAGCCTGTCTGAGCCTGTTTGGATTTGAATCCCAGCTGCATCACTTACCAATTTGTGATCTTTTCTTTTTTTAATTTTTGGCCAGGCCGCGCGGCTTGTGGGATCTTAGTGGCCCAAACAGGGTGAACCCAGGCCCTCTGCACTGAAAGCGCCTAGTCCTAACCACTGGACCACCAGGGAACTCCCACCAGTTTGTGAGCTTATGAAAGTTACCTAACTCCTTGCATCTCAGTTTCTGCATCGATAAAATGGGTCTAATAATAGCACTTCCCTCATATGGTTGTTAGGTAGATTAAATGTATAAATACATGTAAAAATTAAACCAATGTCTTGCACATAGTAAGTGTTCATTAAATGTGGCTATTATCAGTAGTAGTAGTATCCAACACATTAACTATCCTTGTTCTACGATTCTTTTTATGGATTAGTTATTTTGAGTCAACCAGTACATTGGTTTTTCTCTTTTTTTTTTTTTTTTTTTGCAGTACGCAGGCCTCTCACCGTTGTGGCCTCTCCCGTTGTGGAGCACAGGCTCCGGACGTGCAGGCTCAGCAGCCATGGCTCACGGGCCCAGCCGTGGATCTTCCCGGACCGGGGCACGAACCCGTGTCCCCTGCATCGGCAGGCGAACTCTCAACCACTGCGCCACCAGGGAAGCCCAGTACATTGGTTTTTCTTAGGAAGTCTACACATCCCTCAACTGCATCTGAATCCACGTAACCACTTGATATTCACATACAATTTTAGAACTGGAGAGAACTTAGAATTATTCAGTCCAACTAACTCCCTCTTTCAAAGATAAGGAAACTAAGACACAGAAATGCTGTGTCAGTGCTTAGTAAAAATATTCTTTCCATTGATTTTAATTGTCCAAGATCACAAAGGAAATTAGAGATGAAGCAGCCAAGCCCCCTCTTTAAACTGCTCAGTCTCAATCTTCACGACCATTTGTAAGAGCCCCTTCCCACCAACTTCAATATTTGCAACTTGACTCTCCCAGGAGGACTTAAAATTCACTTGTTTCCAAATCCTCAAAAGTTCCAAAAGGCAAGATAACTTAGTATCTCATTCCGGGTGCTGCTGGGCCCAAGACACAATGTAGTCACAATCATGTAAAAGGTATTCGGTTTTCCTGTTACGATTTTGTCCTCCAGATTGAGGTTACTACTGGTGAAGCCAACATCTGCATCTAAAACACAGAACGAGGAATTCCCTGGTGGTGCAGTGGTTAGGACTCTGCGCTCTCACTGCTGAGGGGCCCGAGTTCAGTCCCTGGTCAGGGAACTAAGACCAGGGAACTAAGACCGCAAGCTGCACAGCGTGGCCCAAAAAAACAAAACAGAACCATTCTAACTGGCGAGTGTGCATCACAAGACCAAGGCAAGGCCTTTGGTTGAAGAGCTTGGCCAAGGGAGAAAATCTGATTAACAAAAAGAAAACCAGGGCTTCCCTGGTGGCGCAGTGGTTGAGAGTCCGCCTGCCAATGCAGGGGACACGGGTTCGTGCCCCAGTCCGGGAAGATCCCACATGCTGCGGAGCGTGCCGTGAGCCATGCGCGTCCGGAGCCTGTGCTCCGCAACGGGAGAGGCCACGACAGTGAGAGGCCCGCGTACCGCAAAAAAAAAAAAAGATAAGCAGCCAAAAAATAAATTAAATGACTGCTCACAGAGAAAGCACGAGAGAAAGGAGGTGTGGAGACGTGGTGCACACAAAGAGGGACAGAAGAGCTTGACGGATAGGGATGGGGGAAGGGTAAGAACGGGTTTTCTAATATTAGACTCGCCACATGCTTAATTCCCAAATCCGAGCCAAAACGGGGTCCCCTGTCCTGCCGATGAGTTCCAGGCAGCTTTCTGTTCCGGGATACTGTCTGCAGCAGGACTGGGCATGAATGCCAAAGCAAATCCCCTCCATCTCAACCCCTCACTGCAACACAAAATTACTCACAGGGCTTATCTTGAAATGTCCTTTCATCTTTGCCTCCCCCTGACTTAAAACAATGCCTGTAAAAACTACTCAAGACCCCTACAGTAAATCCATATCCCTATTATGCACTTACTATAAAGCTGTTTATCCTGAACAATACGTGGTCAGTGTGAGAAATATGCCTTCATTTAAGCTGCTTGTTATAAAGTAAATAAATAAAAGTCTTCAGGAATACCAGAACACTATCAATTTGGACTAAATTCACGGATTCCAGTGCAAGCAGCCAAGGTCCTCGAGCCTCGAGCACAAACAGCCCTAACCCTGTATTAATTGAAAAATAAAGAGATGGGGGAAGACGTGGGTACGTGCCATGTTATGTGACTTAAATGACGTGATGTTCTCGCTTCCATCTAAGTGGCATTTTATTTTTAACTTTATGATTATAAAAGTAATAAATGCTGACTACAGGAAACTCAGGCAGTACAATAAGAAGAAAACCAGCAGATCACTTCTGAAAAAGTTCTTGCATTGATAACTGATGTTCAATAAAATCCCAAGTCTGGCCAAATTCCAACCCAAGGAAGAACACTGTCCTAACCCATTTCCAAGCTAACTTCCTAGCTGGGCAGAGTATTCATTTGCCGCCACTCACGACTGCATCATTTTGCTGTGCTCTTTAAAGGAACCGCAGGTCTCCACCCCAGTTGCTAAGTTTCATCTCTGGCAAGAAGTCACCACCTCTCCTATATTATGTGGTCTATCTGACAGCCAAAAACCCCCTCGGCTTAACAACATTGAGAAGTGGGGGGCTACCACTGGATGAGGGTGCTAGCAAAACAAGGAGAAACCAGAGGCAATTTTGTGGGTAGCCGAGCAGGCAATGAGATTTGGGAAAGGGCAATTCTTGGGAACTGAGAGCTATGAAAACGATCGGGGTCAGGGTGTGGCTGGGGGAAAGCTCCGAAAGCCCTTGAACCTTCTCGTCAAGGCAGAATAAAGAGGAACCTAGGTGACAATGTTGGGAGAAGATCTGGTAAGGTCGTGTGAAAGGAACCAGACGCCAGCTTTGGGGTCCATGGAGGGCTGCAGTAAACAAGCATTCTGATCAATGAGCTATATGCACATACGTTCAATGTGTATATACCGGGCACCTACTGTGTATAAGGCCCTGAGCTGTGCAGAACATGACCAGGAATAACAGAAGGTGCTGACCCTGACAGATAGAGCCCTGGGAGAGAAGGCTATTAATGTGGGTGTTGACGGTTGTGGTCCTTCAGAGAACACACCTTTCCTACCACTCCAACCACATGAGGGTCTGCTTAGCATCCTTCAAACATCCCCCAATAAAACCTGCATCCCTGCTGCCATGAGGTTACGCTGTCCTCAGACCCCCTCGCCCTTACATCAGTTGTCCTCCCAAAGATGGGCGCGCTCACATAATCAGGCTTCAACACAGAGAGCATGGCTAAAGCACTCTTCTCTCATTAGCCCAAAAATGTTCTCGTGACAAAGCCTTCCGGTTCTGTTTTACCTTTTTCCTCCCATTAGAGTGGGAGAGACGCCCTTTAAGCACGGCAGTGGCGCGTGCTCAGAGTGGCGGTGGGGCAGGTGCAGCCCTCACACTCTGCTGGCTACTGTGCACCGTGCGAGGCCACGGCCAGCAGTCGCCCCCAGGAAAGCCCTTTCTGTGAATGAACACGCTCAGCCAATGAGTCTTTCCTTCTGTGCCTTCCAGTCCCCCAAGGTGACCTGAAGACTGGACGCTGCTGTGGAAAAGAACAGACCTGGATGGAAAGCGCTAAGCTGGAGAGAAGCAGGGAGAGAACAGCAAGGTATGTTGGCTTTGCCTCCTTTCTGGGATGCCAAATCCTGGCCTCACGTGCAACCAGTGAGGAAAGAAGGATGCTGCTGACATATGACTTAAGAGGCGTAGGCAATGTCGGTCAGGTGTCAGAGCTGTCAGCTGAACCAATTTTCAGAATGTGTGGCCTTATGATAATAGAGTTTCTTCCTAACATGCAGGTACATATGGAATATTTTATAACGGCATTACAGTTCACACTTACACATATAAACTCACCTTTTTCTGAAAAAGTTAAAATGATATAAAACTGAGAGCGTCCCAGAAAATGCAGGACATGTGTATCACCTACTGACATAAAAGAAACAGATAATCACCCTTTCCCTCTGGCCCGTATAAGCTAATCTTTAGGGTTATTATGAGAATTAGAGAGCTAATATGCATAAGCGCTTAGAATAGCGTTAGGTACAGTGAGTGCTATGCAAGTCTGTTAAATAACAAAAAGGAATAACATTTTAAAATACTATAGTTTGGTACTAAAATCTGAAGTGACCCCAGAGACTCAAAGTTTATGAGGAAACTGTCTATACCCTCCAGGGGCTCCAAGACCAAAGGGGAGAAAGAGCCCAGGGCTCCAGTCACAGGGCCTGTCTGGCTAGGAAGGTCTGAAGCACGGGGCACCCCCCTTCTGGTTAAGTGCCTTTCACTGAATTTCCCTTTCTAGCTTGGGGTGGGAGGGAGTTTAACTGGAGCACCTTAGGCTTTGGCTGGGTAAACACTTAAGTGAAAGAAAACTTGAGACTGAATCAAGATACACAGGTAATTTTAAAAGCTGACATATATCAATATATGATATTTTGATATATGAAATATTTGAACCCTGATTAGACACTTGATGTTATTTAGGAATTATTAATTTGGACGGTACAGTCATAGTATTGGTTATTTTTCAAACCCTTACCTTCTAGCGGTCACATTTCAATATTTATGGCTGAAATGATAAAATGCCTGAGATTTTTCCTCAAAATAATAGGGTGAGAAAGGGTAGAGATGAAACAAGATTAGCTATGAATTGATTATTGCTGCTGCTGGATGATGGGTATATGGGCTTCATGAGATTATTCTAATTCTGTATAATTTTAAATTCTCTGTAATAAGAAATAATTTCTGGTTGTGCTTTTGTTTTTTAAGAAAAAAAAAAAAAAAGGGAGAGGCATGTCTAAAAAGAAGATCCCAAGCCTTGGCCAGAGGAGAGAGGCGGCTGCTTTAGAGAATTCGGGAAACAACAAATACCTCAAGAAAACCACCAGGCGATGGATAATTACTGCACCATGAATACCGAAGTAGTGGTTGAAGGGAAAACTTGGGGCTGGGGTGGTGAAAAGGAAAGAAAAACTGAATATTCTCCATAATCGAGAAGGACATATGTTCTTCCAGGGTTATTGCCAGCTAAACCTCATTTCCTTCCGAACACGTACACGAAGTTGCTGGGGCTTCTCCCTACCTCCCCACTCAACACACTCGGACTAGACAATTTCACTCTTCTCTGCGCAGATTCCAGGGAGGTATCCTGGAGACAGACATCAAAGGAATTAGAGCTGGCAGCCCAGAACAGGTCATGCTGTCAGAAGGAGGCTAGGAACCACATGAAAAGCAGAGAATTCACAGGGTGTTTTATTATTATTATTATTATTTTTTAAAGAGCTCAGAAATGTCTTTCGTTTGAGTTTTAGTTTAAGGACAGCTACCTCTGGGGGGATGGCTTTGAAGTCATATAACCCAGAGCAGCACTCAGCAGCAGGCCGGCAAGGGAAGGAAAATGCTGTACCCAGCGGAAAAAAACAGAGGGATCCATGCCGGCTGAGGGGTTAGTCTCGCTTCCCTAAATAATAACCTGGAAGATTTATGCTTGGTATAAGGACAGGGAGGGAGGGAGGGAGGGAGGAAAAGGAATCACTGCTACATAGAAACAGTGTAGCTGGGACCAGATTTGAAAAGGCAACCAAGGCTAGACTTGCAATTGCCCTTCTAAGCATCAGCAGCAGGATATAGAGATTAAGTGAAAGAGACCCTGGTGAAACCCAGCTGAATACAGGGGCCAGCACTGGGGGATCAGAGTGGCCTGGGAGCTAGGATACAGCTCTTGAAACAGTCACTTGGACTGTTTCAAGGCTCTAGAAAGCAGTATCTGAAAAGCACGAGATAGGAGTCCAAGGGCAGAGGTGTGGTATCTACATCAGGACAGCAAGAGCTTACCCGGATGTGACTAACCGGTGGGCTGGCCACAGTCAGAACTTACAGCTATGGGGAAAAAAAAAGAAAAAAGCCCCGAGCATAAAGTTGACCCCATCTCAGCAGCTCCAACAAACACAGAAGAAAGAGAAAAGAGAGGTTCCCTACTAGCACTGCCCATGGGTGCCACATCTTCACCACACCCACTGGGGGACTGGAGAGCCGAAATAGCGAGATAAATTTATACTAACAAACTCAAGATCCGAAAAGAGGTTCTGTCGGCAACAAGGCAGTCAGAGGGGAGCCAAGTTGAAATGACATGCCCTGTCTGTGGGGAAATACAGTACCCGACAAAACTTTCTTCATTCCAGAACAGGCAAACAAACAATACAAACTGTGAAGCTTCCAGAAATATTCTGTAACACAACAGCAGTATGTAAAATGTTGCACTGAAGATACATAGAGTAGACCAGTGGAAACAGAAGAAAAATGTGGAAAATGTATGCTTGTTTTCAGACCAAAATGTTTTTTTTTTTTTTAAAGCTGAATAAAATGAGAAAATACTGTAAGGAAACCAAAAATGCAATTGCATTTTTAAAATTTCCATTTAAAATGGGCTTCCCTGGTGGCGCAGTGGTTGAGAGTCCGCCTGCCAATGCAGGGGACACGGGTTCGTGCCCTGGTCCAGGAAGATCCCACATGCCGCGGAGCGGCTGGTCCCGTGAGCCATGGCTGCTGAGCCTGCGCGTCCGGAGCCTGTGCTCCGCAACGAGAGAGGCCACAACAGTGAGAAGCCCACGTACTGCAAAAAAAAAAAAAAAAAATTTCCATTTAAAGACAACTTTAAAAACCCAACAGAACCAATCCTACAGAATTAAGAATAATAATAAAAAAAAAAGCAGGGAAAGAGAACAGGAAAAGAAATTAAATTAATGAAAAAAAAGACGAAATTGAGGCTAGAACAAATGAAACGGAAATAATCACTAAAATATAACAGAATCTTTGACCCTTAGGTTATTCTTCTTATTTATCCTACGCAAACGACCAAAGACATGCACAAAGATGTATATAAAAGCAAGTTTAGGGACTTCCCTGGTGGTCCAGCAGTTAAGACTCTGCGCTCCCAATGCAGGGGGCCTAGTTCGATCCCTGGTCAGGGAACTAGATCTCACATGCCACAACTAAGAGACTGCAGGCCGCAGCTAAGACCAGCACAGCCAAATAAATATTTTTAAAAAATAGAAAAAAAAAAAAAAGCAAGTTTATAACAGCACTGATGATTACAGCAAAATTTGGAACTGGCCTAAGTTTGCCATAACTGGACATTGTTAAATGTTAAATTATAAATTGTTATTTATAAATTATAAATGGTTCATTTATATAGTGGAATATCATGTAGCTGTCAGAGATCCCCTTTTAGAAGAATTTATTCTGGACTTCCCTGGTGGTGCAGTGGTTAAGATTCCGCCTGCCAATGCAAGGGACACGGGTTCGATCCCTGGTCCAGGAAGATCCCACATGCCGCAGAGCAACTAAGCCCACGAGCCACAACTACTGAGCCTGCGCTCTAGAGCCCACGACCCACAACTACTGAGCCCATGTGCCACAACTACTGAAGCCCATGTGCCTAGAGCCCATGCTTGGCAACAAGAGAAGCCACCGCAATGAGAAGCCTATGCATCGCAACGAAGAGTAGCCCCTGCTCGCCCACGCGTAGCAATGAAGACCCAACACGACCAAAAATAAATCAATCAACAAATAAATTTAAAAAAAAAAAGAATTTATTCTTAGATGGAAATATGCACACATAGAGAAAGATAAGGCTAACCTGTGACACAGGAACATCAGTTACTTCCGGTAGGAGGCCTATAGGTGATTTTTCCCTCTATACACTTTTCTGTATTTTCCAATTTTCTCCAATGATCCTGTATTACTTCTCAAAGAGAAAAAAATCCCAATAGATGTTTTGGTTAAAAGAAGAAAAAAAAGCCTTGAGCAACTTTAAAATGCAACAATACGGCTACCAAAAATCAATTCCTCTGAAGTCAAAGGCAGCTTCCCTCATGAAGCTATTGCCTGGACAAGTCTCCCCACGAGTACTCAGGATTGGCACCTCACCACCTGCCTTATTTTACAACAAAAACCCAGTGAGCTTTCCAGAACACTTAAAAACAGGATTCCACTGGGCAGCCATAAATTCACTACATGTGTTTGCCTCCTTGAATTTACTATGGGGTAGGCAGGCACTAGACTCCATCCTCCCTTCCCTGTGCCAACATACTTCACTGTTTTTAAATAAGCTGTCAATTGCTAAAGGTAAATATTAGGGTTAGCTCCTTCCCAGGCGTCATAATTCTCTCTCAACTCAAATGTTTGTGAATTTTAAATCTCTCAGCGGAGGTACTTGTCCTGCACGAGGTTACCCTGTGAGCAACGCTCCATATTAGTTGTTCCAGTGCACGGACCTCCAGAGAAAAGTCACAGACAGGGAAATGGAAGCTCCAAGGAGATCTACTGCCCGAAGGGTTCTGAGATCACAATGGAAAGGCAGGGATTCCCTGGCCAGGTCCCACGCTCTCACCCTCAGGTAGGTCTACTCTCTACAACTTACACACTTTGACCACATCACTTCTCCCAGCCTTCAGTTGTTGAACATAAGTAACACCTTGTCATTAAATCATATATTTTTCTTTATTTTTTAAAATATTATTTTATTTATTTATTTGGTTGTGCCGGGTCTTCGTTGTGGCAGGCGGGCTCCTTAGTTGCAGCTCCAGGGCTCCTTAGTTGCGGCATGTGGGCTCCTTAGTTGTGGCATGTGAACTCTTAGTTGCGGTATGCACGTGGGATCTAGTTCCCTGACCAGGGATTGAACCCGGGCCCCCTACATTGGGAGCACAGAATGTTATCCACTGCACCGCCATGGAAGTCCCCACATATCTTTCTTTAAAAGAACATTACTAACAAATTTGAAATTAATCCTCTCCCAAAGACTCCATAATTGCCAGTCCTGTCTTATGAACAGAAAAAAAAATGAGGTTACAAAAGGAAAATCAGACATTCATAAAATCAGAACACTGGAAAAGACCTTAAAATTTAGTTCAATGACTCCTGACAGATGAATGGATAAGCGAAATGTGGTATATTCAAAAAGACAACAGAATATTAGTCAGACTTAAAAACAAAGGAAATCCTGACACAGGCTACACGACGGATGAACTGACTGACAACGCTAAGTGAAATTAGCCAGACACAAAAGGACAAATACCACAAAAGGACAAATACTCCACTTAGATGAGGCTAAGAGACAGAAGGTAGTCAAATTCAGAGACAGGAAGTAGAATGCTGATTCTTAGGGGCTGGAAGGAGAGGGCATGAGGAGTTATTGTTTAACAGGTACAGAGTTTTAGGTACAGAGTTTCAGTTGGGGAAGATGAGAAAGTTCTGGAGATGGACGGTGGTGATGGTTGCACAGCAATGTGAAAGGACCTAATGCCACTACACGACACACTTAAAAGTATCTAAAATGGTAAATTGTTGCGCACCTTCTACCACAACAGGAAATAGAACCTCTTTTTAAAAAGTCATTTAGCTCAACAACTCTTCCACTAAAAAAATTACCTGCTGGACTTCCCTGGTGACTCAGTGGTTAAGAATCTGCCTGCCAATGCAGGGGACACAGGTTCGAGCCCTGGTCCGGGAAGATCCCACATGCTGCGGAGCAACTAAGCCCGTGCGCCACAACTACTGAGCCTGCCCTCTAGAGCCCGCAAGCCACAACTACTGAAGCCCGCGTGCGTAGAGCCCGCGCTCCGCAACAAGAGAAGCTACCGCAATGAGAAGCCCGCGCACCGCAACAAAGACCCAACGCAGCCAAAATTAAATAAATAAGTAATAAATAAAAGATATAATGAAATAAAATGTTAAAAAAAATTACCTGCTACATAACTTGCTTGGAATCTAGGTGACTCTTGTTCCAATCTTGCCCATATTAGACCCAAACTCCAAGGAGATCAAATATACTTCTGACTTTGAAGTTTAATGTTTATACCGACCCTCCCTATAAAAGGACTGCCTCCTGAAGAAGTGATTTTTCTGGGAATTCCCTGGTGGTCCAGAGGTTAGGACTCGGTGCTTTCACTGCTAAGGGCCTGGGTTCAAGCGTAAGTAAGTAAGTAAATAAGTAAATAAATAAATAAAGGAGCGATTTTCCCGTCAGCTGCAAAGGCCATGCTTGGTGCTCCTGTGAGGTGAGGTGCCTTCTCTAACCTGTTCAACTCGCTTCAGCCAGCAGTTACGCTGTGAGCTGTGGGAGGGCTTTTCCAGTTGAACAGATGGCAAACGGCCAAGTTTGGTGGTTCTTTGCGTATTTATTTGTTTCAAGTTGCTAAAAGAGACCCGTGCTTTCTTCTTTTATCTAAAAAGTCGCTCTGCGAGTCTGCCAGTTGTTGGGGTGAAGGTGGTGAGAGATGTAGAGACAGAAGGAAACCCTCTCCCTTGTTCCCACCTCGAAAACATCACCCTTTGTTTTGGGCTTCCCAGCGAGTTTGTACTCCTCCCTCTTAGAAACTAAACAAATAGAAAAATCCAGAAATGCTTGGGCAGAGGTCAAAACGTTTTAAATTGTGGCCAGCGGGGTCAGTGTTTTCTTCCAGACGAGGGCCGCACAGGGGAAACTTTAAAAACCTAATAAGAAACCTCCTACCAACTGTGAAACACAGTAAGAAGAGAAAATTGGGTGCAAAATAGAAATGGATTTTTCTAAAATGGAGGCAGATGCCCCCAGGGCTCACCAGAAAGCTCTAGGAATGGTTGCCTCGGTAATCAACAACATACTATCTTGTAACAGCATTTGTCTCTAAAGTACTCGTGGAATTGCCAAAAGTAGCTGAAAACCGTTTTCTCCAGGCTTTGGGCCTGTCCTTGTGACAAGCCACGCTCTCTGTCACCACAGTGGCCTGTGTCCTCTCGTTAGCCTCCCAGGCCAGTGTTTCCCCTCTAGTTCCTCCAACAAAACTGTACCGTAATAATTCTGCTCACACACCACAATCATCTTATGCCTCTCCTCAAAACCCCTCAATAGGGCTTCCCTGGTGGTGCCGGGGTTGAGAGTCCACTTGCCGATGCAAGGGACACGGGTTCATGCCCCGGTCTGGGAAGATCCCACGTGCCGCGGAGCAGCTGGGACCGTGAGCCATGGCCACTGAGCCTGAGTGTCCAGAGCCTGTGCTCCACAACAGGAGAGGCCACAGCAGTGAGAAGCCCACGTACCGCAAAAAAAAAAAAAAAAACCACACAAATGAACATACCTACGAAACAGAAACAGATGCACAGACATAGAGAACAGACTTGTGGTTGCGAAGGTCAGGGTGTTGACGGAGAGGGATGGATTGGAAGTTTGGGACTAGAAGATGCAAACTATTATGTATAGAATGGATAAACGACAAGGTCCTACTGTATAGCACAGGGAACTATACTCAATATCCTGTGATAAACCATAATGGAAAAGAATATATATATGTGTGTACATAACTGAAAATCACTCTGCTATACAGAAGAAATTAACACAACATTGTAAATCAACTGTGCTTCAATAAAATTTTTTTAAAAGTCAAGTGCTATGTGGAGAGTATGTGTTACGACCACTTTTGAGCCACACTGGGAAATCTCCCTAAATATTCCTTCTCCCTGCCCTTCCAGGCCAAGGCAAGTCCTGCCCTTCTTGGAGGAGCTTCTCTGACCAGTCCAAGGGGTCCCGGGCTTGCCTTCTGACTCCTATACTGTTCCATACGGCTGAACGCCGTCTTCTCTTGTTTACTGCTTCTCTGACCCAAGTAGGGCTTTTTCACTGTAAGAAGGCTATAAGCTCCCTGGAAACCACACATCCATACTCCTGAGTGCTCCTGGGGCCTCCCCGTGCAAAACTCCCCGCAGGTGCCCCACAGGTTGCCACGTGCATACAGAGTACAGTGTTGGGAGTTGCTGCCCCAGTGGTAGCCCCTAAAGCCAAAATCACCAAGAGGCCACCAAGGGCCAAACCGAGCCTTTAGATGTGTTGTTTGACACACACACGGTGTTTTAAATTTTAATTAGTTAACAATACTTAGAAATCAGAAGAGTCCACAGTTTGTAAACATTTTGCTAGATGTGACCATCCAGGTCTGCGTTCCAGCAAGCCTGCTCCTTTGAGATGAGGATGCTCTCCCCCACTGGCCCCAGGCTTGCCACTCTCCCTATCACCTCCTGACTCACACTTACCAGTTTACTCAGGATGGAGCTGAGAACAAAAGGAAATTACTTTTCCCTCCTAAGTCTCTATCAAAGGTTAGAAAATAGAAGATACACTAAAAAGGATCTACGTTTCCAGAAAAACAGGCAAGAAGCATATTTCTTTGTAGAGAAGAAAATTATTCCTATGTTTCCTGCACACAGAAAGTCTATGTGGAAATTCCCCACGTGCTTCATGCAATCAGGTGGCACTTAGTATCTGAGTTTGCTGCCCAATGGCATGTCCTAGAATGCCAAGTGGGTCTTCAAGAAACCTCGGGGAATAGACGAGCATTTCCCAGATTAGAGAGTTAGAAGACAGACCCTGAAAAGTCAGTGGCTACTAAGATCACAGAGTTTGAAGTTAGATACTGAAAAGCCAGTGGCTACTAAGGGTTTGGATGTTTCTCCCAAGATAACGAGTAGAGTGGTCCAGTGAAAGTACCTAAAAGCAGATCACGGGGGCCACGGGGCACACAAGTGACCCAACACCACTTCCCACTTTCAGGATGTCTGGGGCAGCCCTCTCCCATGTGCTATCTGCTTATCTCTTGGATTATTTTTTACCTTCTCTCTCTAGAATGTGTCAATTCTGCCCTTGCACAGAAATGCTAATCTTTCAGAAATGACCAACCAATCAGGAGGTCCTTTGGGTTAGGTCAGCAAATCACAGGCTGGAAATGTCCCTGGGGTCCTGGGACCTTGGCTGTTCTCACCCTGTTGGCTACTCAAAGGGCTCTTTCTTTGCTGCCACAGACATTCTTCCCTGGGGTAGGAGAGACTCGTGTGCGTGTGTGTGTGTGTGTGTGTGTGTGTGTGTGTGTGTGTGAACCTCAGAAGGCCATTTCTGAGAAATGAAGGTTTGCAATCACTCCTGAATTCTCTCTTTTCCAATTCTCTGTGTTTGGGGTGCTCAAGACCTTAGCCTGCCTTATCTCCAGCAACACCTTGGCTGAGAAATTCCTGTCAAAAGGCAGAGGCCATATTTGCTTCCCAAATGTGCTGTAGGGACATTTTTTGATACAACCATCATCTATGAGATTAATTCAACTAAAATCGTGAATTAGCATTTAGGAAAAAATTCTACTTTGTAAATATCTTGACAATTATACCTATCTCATTCTTTCAGATTAATTCTCCCATAGGTGGGTCAGGAAAAGTACTTTTAGCACTTACATATTTACTTTATTATTCATTTTAATTTTACCTCAAATAAATAACATTTATGGAATGCCTTCCATTTGGAAGAGACGTTCTAGCGAAAGTACAAGTATGAAGATGACCGAAACATATCCCTGCCCTAAAGGTACTTGCAATACACTTAGGAAAAAATAAAAGAAGTAATATAATATGTAATATTAGAAGTATGTAATAATATTATACAATAGTACTTAATAACTACTAGAGTTGGGTTACAGATATTTCACTAGGTATGATTAATTGTTCCATAAAAAAGGTAGACTGGAACAGTATTTGACACGTGGATATGCTTCAACATTAAGAGAGGTTTTTTTGTGGCATAGGATAATACATTAACAACATCACACACAAATGAACTGTGGAATATATTTTTTAAAATAGCAACTAGCAGTATTGTTTTAATACATATATAGTATAAGAATGCAATGAGTGAGTTGCTTAGAAAAATAAATCTAGAGTAATGTTATTGGGGTTCCCATAACAGGGTGAAGTATATGGAATTAATTCATTTGTATTTAAATGATGTTTAACAATGAAGGTACTCTGAGTGGTACATTATTTCGATATAGAAGATATAAAGAAAAAAGATCAGTTTTTTCAGACACGGTAGGGCACAGAGAAAAAGAATAGGCTTTGGAGGGAAAGCCAACTGACCAGGTGATTCTGCCACTTACTAACTCGGTGGGCACATCTCGTATCTCTCTGGGCCTCAGTTTCCTCATCTATACAATGGGAGTAATGATGCCTACCTCACAGAGTTCTTGTGAAAATTAAATAAGGCAGCACATGGGAAGTCCTTTCCAACTCCATGCTTGACACCTGGAAGACACCTCCTTAAGTGACAGCCTGGGCCTGTTATTAGGCAGTTCAGCACATCTCCAGGGGCAGGTGGTAGAGGCAGAGTTCAGATACTGGCTCCACCATTATGAAAACTACTCAGTCCAATAGTGCCTCACTCAAAGGGTCGTGTGAGGATTAAATAAATAATACAAAGCATTTAGGGACTTCCCTGCAGTCCAGTGGTTAAGACTCTGCGCTTCCAAGGCAGGAGGTGAGGGTTTGATCCCTGGTCGTGGAACTAAGATCTCACATGTGGCACAGTGTGGCCAAAAAAAAAAAAAATTAAAATAAATAAAAATTTAAAAAAACAGCCTTGTCTTAAATAATAATACAAAGCATTTAGATGGGGCCTGGCAAAGTGGGCACACGCAATATGTAAATGAAATCTGTAATTTTTATTCTTGTTATGATTGTTTATTCCCTCTTTATGTGTCTCATCCCAGATCATGAAGCACTAGATACCTGAGTAGAGTACTAACCTAAAAGCACATTAACCCTAATAATCATCGGGACATTATCTGAGATGGACCAGAGCTGCATGACTGCTGGGGACTTGATATAGGAAGGAAGGACACAGCTTCCAGCTGACTCTTGACTCTGTGTGTATGGATGACGGGCTGAGAGACGGTACCTACTCACTTTCCTAGGCATCATGGGCAGACAGAATGGGTTTCCCATGCGTTTAACTCATTTTACATAGTGCACATCCTATGTACCAGGCATGTGCTCTACGCTGGGGGACATAACAGTGAACAAGCCCTGGGAATCCGTATTTTTTTTGGCCTCACCATGCGGTTTGTGGGATCTTCGTTCCCCAACCAGGGATCGAGCCCTCGCCCTCGGCAATGAAAGCGTGGAGTCTTAACCACTGGACTGCCGGGGAATTCCCGGAAATCTGTACTTTTAAAAGCTCCCCAGGTGACTCTGAATAATCAGCCAGGGTTGAAAATCACCACCTGATGTTTCACTTGGAACAAGCACTTGAGGGAAACCTAACAGAACTGGGATCCCAACACCATTCCCTGTCTCTCCCCGCTGCACATTGAGATTGAGACCTGTATTCCCTACAATAATGTGGAATCCACACATCAGAACAGGAAGAGCAGAGACGGAGCCTCCTCTTCCCTCCACTGGCCCCCTTTGCTATAGCCCCACCTCCCTTGTGGAAAGAGCAGCAAAGTGAGGTCCCTCTATGCCCCGGGAGGCTCGGGACTCATCCTGAGCTCCAGCCTGGGAGAAGCAGCTGGGGCTGGTGCAGGCAGACATTATCCATCCTTCCGCTCTGTTTGTAGGTCCGACACCCTGTGATAACAGCCATTTGGTCAGCAGCTTCTGGGAGGGTAATGATGAGGCCAAACAACTCTACAGCCAGAAGTAATTTGCCCCAAGTACTGGTCCTGCCTGGAGGCAAAACAATTAGTGGGTTGATGACAGCATGATGCTTGAGAAATCATTTTTTTAAACAGAAGGGGGGGGGAAACGTTGCTAAAGAAGCCCTTTAACTCAGAAGGCAGTCCCATCCACCTTACAAATTCAATGCCCTCTGAATACACATCCATCAGTCACAGCAGGGAATCTTTCAACTCGAAAAAGAGCAAGAGAAGGAATTCAGATAAACATCACGGACTGTAGCAATAAAGCGGGTGCCGATTCACCCCTTCCCCTCAAGGCAGGAGAGAATCAAGGAAGAATTTCGAAATCTTTTTATACAATTAAAGAAAGGGATCCGGTGGGGGAAGGGAGTGAGGACAGAGATCAAGAAGCTCAAGGTTTGCTATTTTAAGCTCAAAATAAATCATAAGAAAGAACTGGAAGGTTTTTTTTATTTTTAAGATCTTATCTAAGGCCGGAACAGCATCTAGTCTTTGGCCGGAGGGTGGGGTGAGCAAGCCGTCAGGCCAGGATCAGTGTTTTCACTCCCTCGTCTAGTCCCCCAAAACAAAAGCAGAGTCTGTCACGTGCTCCCAGAATTTTACAATCTTGAATTACAGCTTTCAAATAATTCAGATTCCACTATAACAAATCTCAGAAAAGGGGAGGCAGACTACAAAGGAAGTCCAGCAACATATACCCAAAGAACTGTACCCCAAATGGTAACAGGGCAAAGAACCAGATGATAACGGTAAATCTGGCCACCAGAGGACCAGCAAATAACACGACAAACCAGTAAAGACAGCTCCGTAAGAAATGCACATTCATTATTTCCCCAAACTACTTTAGGATCCACTGTTGTCAACTATTACTTTCTAGAAGTCTAACTTTTACATGGTCCAATCTTTGATCATTTACAAAACAAAAGCAAACCATGCAGGACCCTAGCATCGTGCATATAAATAGCACTTCCTTTAAGAACCAAAGTTCTTGAAAATTGATAGACATCAGTTAGCTGCTGGGCCACGTCAAGGTCTACCCCTGTTAGGATCGACAGCTCAGGTTTAGGTTGTTTTTGCCACTTCGTTTCATCACAGCACTACTCCGTTTTGGTTTGGTCCCCTCAGATTTTCTTTCTTTTTCCTCAAATCGGTGAGAAAAGTGTATGTACGCTCATATGTTAACAAATACACGCATATCTATGTTTATAAAATGGATCTCTTCTCCCCCACCTCCAAAAGCTTCTTTACCTATTTGAAGATTTAAAAGCTTATCACTCCCATCCTTAGAATGTTCTAACCATCACAGGGTTGGAGATAAGTGTTGTAAGCACAGCACTCAGGAACTAGACTGCAATTTCTACTGCTTATTCTCTCTGTGGAGATGCCCAAGTTCTCTTTTGGCAGACACGTATGGTTAAATGCAGGGTCTTTTTCAATAAATACATTTTTTACATGTGAGCCAGGGGGCTGTCAGCTGTGAAGAAGCAAACCTCCTGCTACGGGCGTGCTCCCAGCAGAGGCTGGCAACCCTGCTTCCATGTATGGAAGTGAACGAAAGTAGTAAAACCTCAGGCATGAGTCTGGGCAGGGCTGGGGGTGGGGGCAGCATTCCTCACCATGAAGCAAATCCTGGCCCAGAGGGATGGACTCTGCCCAGGGCCTGGGGTCCCGTGGATTCTTCAGTGGATTCTTTAGTGGAACAGCCATAGCACAGAAATGATGGGAAGCAGGAAAGCAACGGGGCACCCGTTAAGTGGAGGATCGTTCGCTCAGAGAGCGTGGACAGAAGGGCCCAGGCTGTCCCGGGAGCAAAGCCCGAGCCCTGGAAATCAGTGCCACTGGGAGCCCACATGCGCTGACCTCAGCACACTGGAATGCAGAATTCTCCCCCACTAGCCGACCACAGCCATCGTCCCCACAAGGCCAGCACCAAAGGAAGGGGAAAGCTTATGTGTGGCCTAAGACACTCATGACTGAGGCAGAAGGCACAGTTACCCACTTCTTGGACAGGGCAAGTCTGGGAGTTGCAAAACTGTTTAGGTGACATTGTGGGGGAAGAGTCAGATCAAGGCTGGAGCCCTGCAGGCACCGTTGACCATATATGCCTCTGTGCCTCAGTATCTCCATCTGTAAAATGGAGAGAATAACTTAGGTGCCCCACAGGGCTGTGGTATGAAGCCTGCAGTGCTGTGTGCTGTGCCTGGCACAAAGTAAATGCTGTCAAATGTGAAGTATTGTCACTAACAATAATAAACAATAGAAACGGCTTAATGAAGACTTATGGTACCCTTCCTAGATTGATAAATCGAAGCGGTGCTTTTCAAACTTTTCTGACATTTCATGTTCCCACCGTTGCTCACGCTCTCTCTGATACACCTTCCTTCGGCCTCTGTGACCGCCCCCCCGATTTGTGTCCCTCTATGTGTTCCTTTGTTGTCCTGTCCCCAGGTCTCAGCTGTGTCTCCCCAGCACCTCCTCTCAGGCCACCTCCTTCTCTCCCCACACGCTCTCTGGGACCCTCAATTCTTCTCACAGCTCTCTATGTGTTGCTGACTCACAGATCTTTCCCAGGCAGAGACCTACCTCTCCACAGAGCTGGAATCAAGCAGTCAGACAGTTGAACATCTCGACTGCTTTTACTCGCCCAGCCTCCACTTTCCCTACCTCAGCTGGTGACATTAACTCCTTCCTGTCTCACCCCCTGTCTTAGCTCAGGCTGCTGTAACAAAACCCAGAGACTGGACAGCTTAGATAACAGACATTCATTTCTCACAGTTTGGGAGGCTAGAAGTCCAAAATTAAGGGGCTGGCAGATTCAGTGTCTGATGAGGGCTCTCTTTCTGGTTTGCAGACAGATGCCTTCTTGCTGTGTCCTCACATTGGGGGGTTAGGGAGCGAGCTCTGAACCCCCCCTCTTATCAGGGCACTAATTCCATGATGGGGGCTCCATCCTCATGACTCCATCTAAACCTAATTACCTCTCAAAGGTCCCACCTCCAAATACCATCCCTTTGGGGGTTAGGGCTTCAACACACGAAATTGGGAGAGACATAAATACTCAGTCCATAGCATCCTCCAAAGGCAAGACACAACCATCGATTATATTTCCTAACGCTTCTCAAACCCACTCCCTCCTTCCCATCTCCGTCACCATGACCCCAGGGCTAGGCCCTCATCATCTTTCCCCCTCCAGTCCAGTGCTGTCCAATACAAATAAACACAATTTAAAAAATTTTAGTAGCCACATTAAAAAGTAGGGAAAAAAAGTGAAATTAGGGAATTGCCTGGCAGTCCAGTGGTTAGGACTCAGCGCTTTCACTGCCGAGGGCCTGGGTTCACGCCCTGGTTGGGGAACTAAGATCCCGCAAGCTGTGTGGCGTGGCCAAAAAAAAGAACCAAGTGAAATTAGTTTGTTCTTTCTTTTTTTAACTAATTAATTTATTTTATTTTTGGCTGCGTTGGGTCTTCATTACTGCATGTGGGCTCTCCCTAGTTGTAGCGAGTGGGGGCTACTCTTCATTGTGGTGTGTGGGCTTCTCATTGCGGTGGCTCCTCTTGTTGCAGAGCATGGGCTCTAGGCGCGCAGGCTTCAGTATTTGTGGCATGCAGCCTCAGTAGGTGTGGCTCGCAGGCTCTAGAGAGCAGGCTCAGTAGTTGTGGCGCACGGGCTCAGTTGCTCTGCGGCATGTGGGATCTTACCGGAACAGGGCTCGAACCCATGTCCCCCGCATTGGCAGGCGGATTCTTTTTTTTCTTTTGCGGTACGTGGGCCTCTCACTGTTGTGGCCTCTCCCGTTGCGGAGCACAGGCTCCGGACGCGCAGGCTCAGCGGCCATGGCTCATGGGCCCAGCCGCTCCGCAGCATGTGGGATCTTCCTGGACCAGGGCACGAACCCGTGTCCCCTGCATCGGCAGGTGGACTCTCAACCACTGTGCCACCAGGGAAGTCCCTGAAATTAGTTTTAATTGTATAATTTATTTAAGCCAATATATCCAAAAGATGATCATTTCAACATGTCATTGGCATAAAAAATTATTGAGATATTTTACATTCTTCTTTTCTGGTACCACATTTTTTATATCCAGTGTATATTTAACACAGCCCATCTCAACTAGCCCACCCACATTCAAAGTGCTAACAGCCACACATGGCTAGTAGCTACCATACCGGACAGCATGGGTCTCATTTCTGTCCCTCAAGTCTACTGTCTACACAGCTACCGTGGTTATATATCTAATCTGATTATGAAATGTCCCTGCTTAGAACCCATCAGTGGTCCCCATCAGAACACAGTCCACACCCTGACGACCCTTCATTTTCTGCCCCACTTACCCATCTAGCTTTGTCCCTCACCCTCCACTCTGCCTCTCATTTTAGACCTTTTTTAAAATATTTATTTATTTATTTGGTTGTATCGTGTCTTAGTTGTGGCAGACGGGCTCCTTAGTTGCAGCTCAATGGCTCCTTAGTGCAGCATGCATGTGGAATCTAGTTCCCTGACCAGGGATCGAACCCGGCCCCCCTGCACTGGGAGCACATAGTCTTAACCACTGTGCCACCAGGGAAGTCCCTGCCTCTCATTTTAGACTCCAGCAACGAGGAACTGTAAAATGCAGATTATATAACAATAAGCACTGTTTGATACTAACTTTGTTTTAAACATACACATTTATGTGTGTGTGTGTGTGTATATATACACACACACACACACACACACACACACACACACAAATATATATATATTGGGTTGGCCACAACATTCGTTTGGATTTTTCCATAAGATGTTCAATGAGTGAGAGTACCGATGATGGGTAAATAGTTGCAAAGAAAAAAATGCTGGAAAGACGTGCACTGAAGTGTAAACAATGGTGATCTCTGGTTGGTGGAATTTAGATGATCTTAAGTATCTTTCCTTTTGCAAGTTTGTATTTTCTAATTTTTTAAAATAACACAAAATTTAAAAGGTGGGGGGGATAAAGTAACTTGCTGGAGGAGTGAACCCTGAAGCCAAGCAGTATTAAGTAGAAGCCATTCTGCACATTTAGCATAATATTTGGGAAAAATGGGTACATTCAATCCTCATGATTCACGAATTCCGTATTTGTGAATTTGCCCATTTGCTAAAATCTCTTTGTAACCCCCAAATCAGTCTGGTGACACCTTCGTGGTCATTCTCAGACGTGCACAGGGTGGTGAAAAATCAGTCACCCACCACATGAGTTCCCAGCTGAGGTCAAGGAAGGCCATGCTCTGCTTCTTGATTCAACTCATACTATAAACAAGTGTCCTTTTCGCAGTCTGTTTAGTGCTACATTTTTTGCATTTTTGTGCTTCTTTTGGCGATTTCACTGTTTGAAATGGCCCCCAAGCATCGTGCTAAAGTGCTGTCTAATGCTCCCAAGCACAAGAAGGCTATGGTGTGTCTTAAGGGGAAAATGTGTGTTAGATAAGCTTCATTCAGACAAGAGCCATAGGGCGGTAAATTCAGCATCACTGAACCAACAACATATATTGAATAAGATGTCTTCAAACAGAGACACACATAAAACCAGCTCTGCACACAGTCACCGTGGAGGGCGTGACCACATGCACAGGTTCACCACAGCCCCAATGCCTCATCTCCTCCCTGTACACAGCACACTGCAAACCACAGCTTCAGGGGGACCTGTCCTGGGTTTCCAACAGTATTTTAACATTTTTTTTTCTTTTTGGCCATGCCACGCAGCATGCAGGATCTTAGTTCTCCAACCAGAGATCGAACCCACACCCCCTTCATTGGAAGCTCAGAGTCTTTAACCACTGGACTGCCAGGGAAGTCCCTCCGACAGTATTTTAAAGCACACCAAGATGAAGCATCAGTAAGAATTGACTTGGGCTTCCCTGGTGGCACAGTGGTTAAGAACCCACCTGCCAATGCAGGGGACATGGGTTCGAGCCCTAGTCAGGGAAGATCTCACATGCCGCGGAGCAACTAAGCCCGTGTGCCACAACTACTGAGCCTGCGCTCTACAGTCCGCGAGCCACAACTACAGAGCCCGCATGCTGCAACTACTGAAGCCTGCACGCCTAGAGCCCATGCTCCGCAACAAGAGAAGCCACTGCAATGAGAAGCCCGCACACCACAACTAGAGAAAGCCCGCGCACAGCAACAAAGACCCAATGCAACCAAAAATAATTAATTAATTAATTGATTGATTAATTTTAAAAAAGAACTGACTTGAGAAACAATTCCCACTCCTAATTTTCTGAACATCTCAATTCTCCCTCTAGGAAAATAGTCAAATAGCTGGTCTGACCCAGCAGCCTCCCTTCCAATCACTCAAGGCCGAAGCCAAGTATGTGTCCAGGGCTGTGCCTGTCTCCACTGTGGCTTCCATCTTCCTGCTCAGGTTGGAATGACCTCCTGGGAGCACAGTATGAATTCCCGTGACCCGGTCCCCAGGCCGGGTGCCAAGGGTTCAGATCCCGGCTATCCCTCAACACGGGAAGGGCCCTAACTGCCCGGACAGGCCCCCTGTCCGGGGAACTGCCTCCCCTCCCTTCCCTACTGGCCCAGCAGGAACAAATACTGTGGCGGCCAAGTCATCCGAATGGAATTTCTCTTTAACACTTTTGAGGCTCATCAGCCCAGACACAGGACTTGAAGCACCTGGCTCTTTTTAAATCCTTTCTTTACATTTTACATTTCAGCCCTGGTAATCCCCTCGTTAAGTGCTGTTGTTCAGTGGGGTAACATGCTTGTTTTTTCAGCCACTTGAGGCTTTCCACAAAGGAGGTCTGGCCGGCACCCCGGGCCTGACCCCAGCCCTCCCACAGGAAAACAGCTCTGCTCTCAGAAACAAGCTCTTGGGACCCGGAAAATCATCCCGTGTCCTAGAGGCCAAGATACACAAAATTACTCAGGAAAAATAGGACTGTGGCATTTCCCTCTTTTCAGGATGCTTATCTCTCTGTTCTCTGAGCAAAGTTTGGCAACGGCATACAGGCACGGGTTGGCCTTTTTTTTTAGGGCCACCAGGAAGAATGCCAAGGAACACCACCGACCAGCAATGAGGACCTTAGAGGCTGGAGCCTAAGAGGCTGGTCAGCCACGTGGCTGCCTCCTTTCTGGGCCTCAGTTTCCTCATCTGTAAAGGAAGGGGGTTGCTACCCAATCCCCAACATCATTTCCTGTTTAACATTCAATGATCACGTCGGCCAATGTTATGTAACAAGAGCTTTTGTTTCATTGCGATTGCAGTACAAATATATGAAAGAATGTATGCCTTTGTTTAACTTTGAGACTCACCTTTATGCTCGAATTTCATTCCTCTTTCTACTGGAATTCTGCCAACCGTTCATTCATTCATTCTTTCTTTCAATAAATGTTTGTGCCAAATATGTATTAATCAGATCTATCAAATGTACTAAGTATGAACGACACAGTGATGAAGAGCACAAGAAACTGCCCTCAGAAATGTTCTGGTCTGCCAGAACAGAACAGTCACCCCCTCCTGACCGATGACCGTGTGCCTCGCGCTAGGCTGAGGGCATTTTACTGCGTGGGCCAAAAGGTTCGTTCAGTTTTTTCCGTAAGATGGCTCTAGTAGCACTTAGTTGTCTTTAACTTCATGCGAAACAATTTTGTTAGATTGTATGTGACAGCTGTTATATCAGTGTGTTCATTTTTATAAAAAGTTATCAAAATTGGTGAATTTCTGGATTTCCCTGGTGGCGCAGTGGTTAAAACTCAGCGCTTTCTCTGCCGTGGGCCCGGGTTCAATCCCTAGTCGGGGAACTAAGATCCTACAAGCCATGTGGTGTGGCCAAAAAAAATTAAAATTAAAATTAAAAAAAAACAAAAAACATGTGACTGACCGAGACTGTGCAGTGCCAATACAAAGCAATGAAAAGTGCAAACCTGATTTTTGTAATATAAGCATATATGAAGAGGGAAATCCAGTTTCGGAACGTCTTAGTCCCTGTCATCGCTCCCTGTCTCAACACTGTACAGGAGTGGAAAATCACCAGAGGACTTTCCTTCCCGTTATTTAACAAACAGAAGCCCTTAACCCAGAGTTTCTTCTTTATGATCTAAGGAAGCGTATACAAAATGCATTTCTGCAACCTGGCCCAGGATGAGGTTCTTTAGTTCGACGTTGGCCTCTTTGGTGCAAAAAGCATCTGTTTCTTACTATATGGCACGTCTGGAATCCAGACCTTCTTTCTCATCCCAAGCCCAAGCCCCTGAGAGAGGCCACCATCACCTTGCAAACAGGCCACTTCAGGCGGTTTCTCAGAGTCTTCACACACAAAATTGCAACTCCAAATCAGCATCACCTACGGTGTATTTTCCTGACCATCTGCCTATGGAACTTTTGTTTTCCTTAGAAAAGGTTAAACTGTTCCCCACTGAGCACGGGAAGCCTCTGTCACTCATCAGTTTTCCAACATGCATCATCTCTCTCCATCCCATACTCACTTCCGAGCTGGATCAAATGAACTTTCTCCTTCTCAGCTTTCCCCCTTCATTCCCACGTGGTTATTTATATCCAGAATATCTTTCTTTCTTAATCCACTGGACTATCCTCCCCCTCATTTGAAAAGGTCACTTTCAAGTTATTCTTTCCAGAAAGCTTTCTTGAAGTAGGTGGCTGCAAGGTGATTCTTCCCCCGCCACCCCACGTTTATTTGCTAGATAAGAAACGATGAGGGAGTTACCCATCCTTCTAAGATGCCTCTAACTGCTAACTAGATCCAAAGGAGGGGAAGAAAAACCTTGCACTAAAACGAAGCATTCGGGTTTCCCTGGGGGCGCAGTGGTTGAGAGTCCGCCTGCCAATGCAGGGGACACGGGTTCGTGCCCCGGTCTGGGAAGATCCCACATGCCGTGGAGCGGCTGGGCCCGTGAGCCATGGCCGCTGAGCCTGGGCGTCCGGAGCCTGTGCTCCGCAACGGGAGAGGCCACAACAGTGAGAGGCCCGCGTACCACAAAACAAAACAAAACAAAAAACGAAGCATTCAAAAACTGGATGCACACTCTTTCAGGCAAGAGTCCCATTATTTTCTTCACATATACTTAAGTTTTCATTACAGAAGTGATTACATCACTTGGAAATCAGTGACCCACCACCCATAGGCGCCACCATCCCAACATTACAATAAGCAACTTGGGGTATACTCTGATGGGCTCTGATTTCGATCCTTCTTCTTATATAACTGTTTAAACAGTGCTGCAGTCATGGTATCTGTGTAATTCGGGATCTTGCTTTTTTGAATACAATATCTGAAGTATAGCTCTGCGTGCCAGCAAAGGCATTAAATCATGTTCAACAAGATTCTGAGCGCTGTAATTTACTTAACCATCCTGTGATGAACATTTAGGACATTTCCAAAGTCTTACTATTATATACAGCTTTAAAGAATACCTTCATGAAGGTAAGTAAGATGAGGCAAGATCATTGGTTCTGTTGACACATTCAGTCTGCATTTATGATGAACTGTTCAGAAAATATTCTAAATTGACACTAATTCCCTTTCCATTCTTAAATCAAGCCCCCGTTAAAGGTTCACCAGATTTTTGTAAAGTTTTCTTTTCATAAGTTCTATTATCTATTTAATAGATCTATTTAATTCCCATAGCAACCCTTTGGTTTTCCATAAGCAACTTGCCTACATGAATCTACCATCGGATGAGTAATAAGTATTCTCAGCTGCCTCATACAGAAAAGAATAAGGAATATTCAGGGGAAAGGGAAAGTGTGTGCGTGATCTGGGTAATCACAGACTTCTGGTGTAATATTTGTATGTTTTTCTCAAAGCAACAGATGCATTCCTATGATGCTGTAGACGAGTTTTTCTAAGTGGGAGAAATCACATTTCAAACACCTCTTAGGAGCTCGCAATCTAAAACAATCCAGCCTAATAAAATGGAGATCCTTCCATAATGAAAATAGTAGTCACAGCCCCTTACTTTTTCTATTTTATAACTTTGGATTCTGGAAGTGATGGATTTTCTGAAAGTGCAGCATGTTTCAGTAAACAAAAACTTACACTAAATACAAGTTGCCTAATACTAGTCACTACAAAAGGCACAGCATAATACAAATGGCTGGCCTGGGGAAGCCTTTTGTCCCCATATAAATCTGAATACTCTTAGAAGGGGAGACTGACAGCCTCAGAGAATAACCTCTTAATTTATCCAAACGGCAGGGCACAGAAGTGGTAATTTCACAGACGCTGTCTTCTCGTTGCTTTATGTTAGTCCTAGAGGAGGCCCCTCTCAGAGGACAGAGAAAATGCTCTCAAGGTCTCCTTAGCCCACCATACTCTGAGTGTGTCAGGCTAAGTCACTTTTCTTCTGGAGACAGCAGTAGTTTGGGGGGATCCTGTTTCTTGTCTCCATCTTTGTTGGGCTCATTACCAAGGGAGACATGACACCAAGTTAACACAGGGCTATGAAACTACATTTCTAGTCTTTGCCCACCTGAGACAGAAAAACTAGCACCTGTCCAGGAGCCAATGAGCAAGATATGCAAAAGGCTTGGTGAAAAAAAAAAAAAAAAAGTATGTTTGTCAGGGCCACACACACACATACATGTTTATACACATACAAAATACCTTTTTTCTTTTATTGAAGTATAGTTGCTGTATAATATTATATAAGTTATAGGTATATAACAGTGATTCACAATTTTTAAAGGTTATACTCCATTTATAGTTACTATAAAATATTGGCTATATTCCCCATGTTGTGCAATATACCCTTGTAGCTTATTTTATACCTAATAGCTTGTACCTCTTAATCCCCTACCCCTAAATTGCCCCTCCCCCCTCCCCTTTCTCCACTGGTAACCACTAGTTTGTTCTCTGTATCTGTGAGTCTGCTTCTTTTGTTATATTTACTAGTTCGTTGTATTTTTTTAGATTCCACATATAAATGTGGAGTCTAAATGTATGTATAAATATCATACAGTATTTGTCTTTCTCTGTCTGACTTATTTCACTTCGCAGAATGCACTCCAAGTCTATTCATGTTGCTGCAAATGGCAAAATTTCGTTCTTCTTTATGGCTGAGTAGTATTTTGTTGTGTGTGTGTGGGTGGGTGTGTGGGGTGTGTGTGTGTGTGTATCACACCTTCTTTATCCATTTATCTGTTGATGGAAACTTAGGATGCTTCCATATCTTGGCTATTGTGAACAATGCTGCTATGAACCCTGGGGTGCATGTATCTTTTTGAATTCGTGTTTTTGTTTTTTTGCAGATATATACCCAGGAGAGAATTGCTGGGTCATAAGGGAGTTCCATTTTTAGCTTCTTGAGCAACCTCAATACTGTTTTCCCAAAATACCTCTGAAGAGACACACAAGAAACTGATAATGGTGGCTGCTTCGGGAAAGGCAAACTATGGCCCACAATGAAAGTGACACTTACTTTTCCCTGCATGCCTTTCGTTTTGTTTGAAATTTCTTCTAACATGTGAAGGCACTATCTTTTCAGAAATTAGAAATTAATTTCAAATACTAAAATTTGTTTGTGTAAAACAATATTTAAGCATCTACGTTTATATATACAGTATATACTTATTTTTTTGGAAGAATATACAAGACACTATTAACAGTGGTTATCTTTGGAAAGAGAATTATTTTTACAAGTAACCAGTGAAACGCTGGCTTTCTCTTGGAAATGGGAAAAGTTAATAAGTGGAAAAACAGTGCTTAAGTATATGCTGAACGAAGGAATACAAATGGCTTTTTAATGTAAATAGCAGTAAAGCCATAGTCTGTGCTGTGTATGCACACAGGCAAACAAATCCCACTCTCCTCGTGAAGGAGCACCATGTCTTGTTCCAAAGGTCTGGATTTACCCTGTAACTACTGCCTCTGTGGCCCTGTCAACTGAAGAACAGACTCAGACGATCTCAGGGAAAATGTCACTACTTGAGCCTTCACAGGAAAGCAGTGCTTCAAAAAGTGCTTCAAAACCAGAGTGTTCCACACCACAGCCCCTGCAAGTTAATACTTTCCACAAATCCAAATGAAAGAGAATACGTTCAAGTGGTATTAAGTAGTATTTTACTCTTAAGAACGTGTGTAAAAGCTTAAAACAATGCATCCAAGGGCTGAAGCCAGCGATCTTCTGCAAATTTAGGCAAGTGATTTCCACCAGGAAAGGGTTTTAGGCATTTAATTCCAATTCATCTTTGTGCCTAACATTTGAAATGTCAGAATTCTTAGGTGCCAAGTTGTAAAGCACATCACAGATTCATGTGTAATCGTAAATGGGCAAATACACTTCAGCAAGAAAGCAAATGCCTTTTAAAACAAGGTAAATTGTTCAAAATAAATGGTTAATTCATCCTAAAAAGCCAAATATTAAGAAAAATCTATCTGCACAAGTACGTTGGGTTGCTTTGTCACTAGTTACTGTCTCCTGCTCATTTTGAAACAAAATGCCACACATAATTAATTAGCCAGCAGAGTCTCATCCTGCCTGCGCCTGATGGGGAGAAGTGGCATTACAGAAAAGACTCCCTCAGGCTCTATTAGTGCCTTAATGAGATGGTGGGGGGTGGAGGGTGTCGGGATAGGGACAAGGCAGCCACTATTGCCAGGCAGCCCTCAGAAAGCGCAGGATCTGGGCCTCCTGGACAAATCAAGTGCTCTCAACTACACACCAGCTGTTGGAGGTGTCTGGCCACAGCTATTCCTATAGGATCTACCACAGGAAACAAATGTACCATCGCTCCACGGATACCCAGATGACATAGCAACTCTTCCTATAAGGTATGAATTACATCAGAGGGGGAGAAAATGTGCACATTATATCAGCTAACTGCAACCAACAGATGGAATATCCATTTTCTAGAGGGCAAAAAGAGGTAGATTCTGCAAACTACAGGTTGGTGAAGTTGACATCGGCCCTTAAGTAAAACCTTGCAGGTTATCACAGTTACTAAACACTTCGGAAAAGAAGTGATCAACTTAGAAGCAAGCATGGGCTCACCAAACACAAAGCATTGCAGACTATCTTCCCTCGAAAGGGAAACAGCAAATATCTAAGTCATAGCAAGCTACCTGTTAAGGTCTCCTAGGATAAACATGTTAACCAGATGGAGAAATGTGGGCTGGAATAATGATACAGTTAGGCAGATTCAGAACTGGCTGGATTTGAAGTTGGTTGAACAACTAACCAACAGACCACTTTTAGCCCAGAAGAAGCCCCTAGCCATGTGCCCTGGGGCTCCATCACCAGACATAGACAAGGTCTGGAAGGGATCACATAGTTCAAGGTCCAGAAGGGGCTATGATCATAGTGGATGACCACACAGGCATAAAAAAATATTTCAACAGACTGCAAAAACTCATCAAATCTCAATAAACTGATTCTTAAAGGTGACAGACACAATATTTGGGACTCTGTTCTCATTTGTTCAGGTATTAAGATTGGTGAAAAAGACTTTGGAGTTTTGTTGACCAAAAGGTCTGTGAATCAACACCGTGCAATGTGACTGTCAGCCTCAGAGCCACCTGTGCCCACAAGGGCCACCCCCCCCCCCGCCCCATCTGGACTTCTCAGATACAGGAGGCTAGGACCCTTTTGAACCTAGGACTCGATATTCCACAGACCTAGATAAAGAGGGAAATACAGCGAAGAAAAGGTTGGGAATGTGGCAAGTAGACAGACCCAGAGACAAAGACAATTTAAATGAAAGTGAACAACAAATAAATGGTCAGGAGAGGGGGGAAAGATTTGAGATATAGGTACCAAATGCAAAGTGGAGAGCTTATTTGGATTCAAACAAACGAACTGTAACAACAACAACAAAAAAATCATGAGACAATCAAGGAAATTGAAATACTGGCTGGATATATGCTGATATTAAGGAATTATTAGATTTTTAAGGTATGATATGATGTTGTGGTTATTTTTCTTTAAAGAGTTACTTAGTGAAATGTTTAAGAAGGAAATGATATGATGTCTGGGAGTGACTTCAAAGTAATCCAGTGAGGGGTGGGGGCAGTGGGTGTCCCTGAGTTGATTGTTGTATCTGGGTGCTGGGTGCATGGGGGTTCCCTATACTATTTTCCCCACCTGTGTGGTGTTTGAAGTTTTCCATAATAAAAAGGTAAAAAAAAAAAAATAAATGGCAGGAGGAATAGGCACAGACCAGTATCTCTCCCCTCTCCTCTCCCAGCTCAAAAGTGAAAATAGAAGCCACTTAGTAAAAGTGAGTATTCAATTAGTCAAAGAGATAGTCTAGAATCATACCCACATTCAAAGACATGGATATGTCATCACGTCAACAACTGACAAAGAATGATTATAGTCCTAGTAAGAAACTGAAGAGACACCAGATTACATGATAGGCCATTAGAAGCAAAGAGCCAGGTGTTGAAAGTAAAGGGGATACAGAGAAAGAAAAAAGCTGAGAATTCTTTTCTCCTGTAATCTGAATAACCATTTAAAAAAATGGAATGGGGACTTCCCTGGTGGTCCAGCAGTTAAGACTCCACGCTGACACTGCAGGGAAGACCCTGTGTTCCATCCCTGGTCAGGGAACTAGATCCTGCATGCCGCAACTAAAGATCCCGCACACAGCAACGAAGACCCCACGTGCTGCAACTAAAACCCGGTGCAGCCAAATAAATTAAATTAAATTAATCTTTTTTTTTTTTTAATGGAGGGACTTCCCTAGTGGTGCAATGGATAAGAATCCGCCTGCCAATGCAGGGGACACAGGTTTGATCTCTGGGCCAGGAAGATCCCACATGCCGCATAGCAACTAAGCCCGTGCACAACTACTGAAGCCCATGTACCTAGAGCCCGTGCTCCGAAACAAGAGAAGCCACCGCAATGAGAAGCCCGCGCACCGCAACGAAGAGTAGCCCCCACTCGCCACAACTAGAGAAAGCCCGCGCACAGCAACGAAGACCCAACGCAGCCAAAAATAAATAAAAATTAAATCTTAAAAAAAAAATGGAATGGCATAACCAAGCACCTGGGTACACATTCCAGTGACACTATGTACCAGGCACTGTTCTAAACAATTTTCAAATATTAATTCATTTAATCCTTAACAATACAACCCTATAAGATAGATACTATTATCTCCATTTTACTGACCAGAAACTTAAGAGACACACAAGTTAGGTAATTTGCGTCACTGTCACACTGCTAGAGAGTGACAGAGACAGGATTCAAATCCAGGAAACTTGATCCAGAGTCCACACTCTTATGCACTGTGCAACGGATTTTAAATACCACTTATAATGGGGTATTTTTGAAGGTCTGTGGCTTTAAACACTTTTCTAAGTTGCAGTCAAGCACGTGCCCAAAGGTGAAAAAAGGCTGCTCTCAGACCCACATCCACTGCCATTCAGAGCTCAGAGGGCAGCACTGTGATTTTGCCTATTGCACGTTGTTCTGCCCAGTCTTTATATTTCACATCAAACCCTAAAAAATGAGTAACAGATGAGGCAGCTGTGCTGTGAGCCACCACGATCAAAAGAAAACTGTCTTGACCTGATCACGTACAAGGGGGAAAAAAGGCAGCATCTTCTGATTTTAAGCACACTCAATCCATTCAGATTTTCATCCCAGGAATATTGACCAAAAAAGACAAACAAAAAACTGCAAAAAACCGATGCATGTGGATAAAATTCTCCTAGGAAAACAAAGAGGGAAATTCTATCCCTGGAACAGCAAAACTTACCACACCCTATTTTAGGACTACTCAACAATGATCCAAGATAAAAGCATTATTAACTGTAGAAAATATTACTTGAATTTACCTGTAACTGGGGTTTCAAGATAATCTGAAGGGGAGTGGGTGATAGATGTACTAGAAAGGAATGCTGAACTTTAAGCTTAAATTGTTTTTTAAAAAGGGTTTTCTGAGGTGTAGTTCACACAAAAATCCATTGTATATCTGGTCCAAGAGTTATATGACCAGCAAGCAGCAGAAAATTTATGTTTGCATTTAATCACAGATGCCACAGAACAAAAGTTTCCATTACAGGGTTTCACTACAGAATAACAGCACTCAAGCAACTTTCAATTACTATACTTCTTACTTGTCATAAAGCAGAAAGCACATGTTTGAGATTTCACTGGAAGTTAGAACAGCAGTTTCTGAAAACCTCATAAAAGGGAGGACTGATTTAGTCCTAGGATCTCAGCAGGATACCTGAAGTTCAATTTCGTCTCTGAACAAAAGCACGAAAGCAGCCCCAAGGCTTTGCATAGGATGAAGGGGCGTTGGGGACACTTCACTGGCTGATCTAAAAAAAGCCAAATGATTAAAAGGCCCTTAGAAACCACCACCACGGAAAGGCAGCAACAGAAGACGTTCTGGCTCTCCTGTCTTCCCAGCAACAGCAAATGTTTCAAGTGGTTAAACTATCTCTATCTTATTTCAGAGTCTATCTAGAGTGAATCCACTCAGAAAGTGATTTGTTGAAAAGAGAAGTTTCGGCTCCCTCCTCTTCCCTGGAGAATGTTTGATGTGCACATTTTTTAAGATCCAATTTCTTGAACAGAAAGGACTGAGTTGAATTTAAGAGAGTTCAGCTGAGCCCTTTCTTCCAACACTGAGACCCTGATCTGATAATTGGTTCTCTTTGAATCAATTCTCCAACTCAAATATACTTTGAAAAACTAAAATGCTTAATAGCTACTGATGACTAGTTGCTAGAAGATATAATATGCATGCAGTTTGAGTTCACTGGAAGAAAGATGCTAGAGAAACACAAACTATTTAGGAAATATAAAAGCATGGAATGATAGGCCTGCAGTTTTTAACTAAGATTTTTGACATTTCAAAACTGGAGAGGCGAGTCTTTTTCTATTTTTGAGCACAGAATTACAGGGCAACGGAGTTACACATTCACTTGCTCATGGAAGTACTCTTGAAAGCACTCATTAAGAAACAAAACCAGCCAACTGTGGGTATATACAATTATACAGTTCAATTAGGGCCCAACTCTAATATTAAATGTTAAAATCGAGCTAAGTACCAGTGAAAGTGCACATTCCAACTCACACAATGTGGAAACTACCGTGCTTTCAAGTTACAAATCTAAAAGTCACACGCCTGCTTTCTGTGACCATATTATCCGATTGTCAGCACCGAAACACTGAGCATCTTCCCCTCCCTTTGGCTGGTTTCTGTCCTCAAGGAGCTTAAAGTCAAATGAAAAAGACCAAAAAAAAAAAAAAAATCACACAAGGCTAAGTGCTAAGACATCTATGTACTCCATCTATGGACATTCACAAAAGCATCCCACCTAGAGAGGAAAGAGACAGGAAAGCTTCTTAGAGCAGGGAAACCAGAACTGATTTTAGAAAGACCCAAACAAGCCAGGTAGGAGGAGAGAGGACACTGCCCAGGTGGGAGAAGAGGCAGGAGAACAGTCAGGGACCACGCTTTAGAGTCTGGACTTGACCCCAGAGGCTATGAAGAAGTACTGAAAAATTCTTAAGCAGGAGAATGACAAGATCAAAGTTGTGTTTTTGAACTTGTCATTCCATTCCGGAAACAGCCCAGAGCAGTACTGCTCAAGGTGGGTCTGTAGCCCAGTAGTTATCCATCAGTTCTTTGTTACTGGTCCATGACAGGGCAGGTACAGAAATGGAGAGTGAGCACCTAGAACTGCTTACAGCAGCTCAACATTCCAGCAACATCCAAGCTTGTGACCAATGGTCTCATCTTGTTGTACAGGACAGAGACCAGTCTGTGTGTTGTCAACCCAGCGGGGAGTTGTATGTGGTTCAAGCTGTACAGTAGTCCTGTATAATAGGGCCACGTATGGGTGTGTGACTGATTGCAAATTAACACAACAAAAGCAAACTGATCCTTGATTATAGACAGTTTGAGAAGCTCTAGTCTTGAGAATTAGGGGTCAGCACTGGAAGCAAAGAACCCATGGAGGAGGCTGCTGTGGTCCAGATGAAATATGAACTCAAGCAGTGATGGTAGGAATGGAGAGAAGGGCTCAGAGTTGAGAACTGTTAAGGAGATCAACAGGGTTCGGTGACTTTTATTTTTTTATTTTTTAATTTATTTAATTTATTTATTTTTGGCTGCATTGGGTCTTCATTGCTGCACATGGGCTTTCTCTAGTTGGGGCGAGCGGGGGCTACTCTTCGTTGCGGTGTGCTGGCTTCTCATTGCAGTGGCTTCTCTTGTTGCGGAGCACGGGCTCTAGGCGCACAGGCTTCAGGAGTTGTGGCGCGCGGGCTCCAGAGCACAGGCTCAGTAGTTGTGGCGCATGGGCTTCGTGGCTCCGCGGCATGTCGGATCTTCCCAGACCAGGGCTCGAACCTGTGTCCCCTGCGTTGGCAGGCGGATTCTTAACCACTGCGTGACCAGGGAAGTCCCTCAGTGCCTTTTAGATGTGAGGGGTGGGAGAGAATCAAGGATGACTCCTGAGACTCAAGAACTCTTAGTCACTTTTTAAATAATGACAAGATGTAAAGCAATAGTATGCAAAAGCTTCGTAAAAGTCAGGATCAGCAAAAAGATTCTAAATTCATAGCCATTTTCTTTGAGTGCCTTTTGAATACGTATAATGATAAATTAATGAAATACAGAAACCCAAGCACCCTGGTGGTTAACACTGAGCACCACTGGGGATTCAGAACATGAAAAAAGAACACATCCTATGCCAAGCTTACACGCTCCCCCTGAAACAAAATCGTGCAGTAAGAAGCCCAGACTAGTTCAGAATGGGGCAAGCTGGAACCCTGGGGTCCCAGGTCCTAACAGTAAATAAAGAAGAACCCCCGCCCCCGGCCATCCCCACAACTGAGGGACTTGTTCACCCCCCACCCCAGCTGTATACAACACAAAGCCTTCTTTCTCCAATTTGCGCAGATATTAAAACAAGGCCTCAAACCACAAGGAACGGTGATAAAAAGGGGGTAGGGGCGGAGGAAACGGGTAAATGAAATCAATGACCCTAACCTCAAAACCCACTGCTTTCCTCTGTGCTCTAGTTCATATCCCAACCCACATCAGGAGACAAATGGATCAGCAAAAGCTGTGGACAGCTGGTCCGTCAGACCCGAGCCGCTAACTAGAAGACAAGTATTAAATCCGCAAATGGCAACAGGTCTGAACAAACCTATCCTACAACATTCCAGAGCTGGGAAGGGAGGCGGCTCCGTCTTAGGGGGATGAGGCTTCTACAGCTCCAGAGACCAGAGCAGGCACCGTCCACTTCCCACGTGAAAGAGCGGCAACCCTGCAACCCCCAAGCCGCCCAGGTCTGAGCAGCTAGGATCAGCAGAAGACATGCCTGATGGCTTTGGCAAACCACAAAAACGATCACCCAAGTACGTAATTAATCTCTCTCAAGAAGAGCGCCCCATCACCTGAAAGCTGTTCTCCTTTATCATGCCTGGCTTCCCTGATTTGCTGTCTCAAGTTTCACTGGCAAATATAAGTACGAAGCTCAGTAAATATCGGTACTATCAGTACTTTAAGGAACGATGTTTGTTATATCCATTTGCTTTTGTTTCATTTTTCTAGATCTTTCTCCTCGATTGTAAGCTCTTCTAGGGCAATTCTTTCAACTCCTTGCTCATATCCCCTTGTATGGTTATAAAGGTCATTTGTTCGAAAAGTTAAAAATATGCCTCATGACAGTTTTGCAATTCTGTAATGTGATATATTCCAAAGGCTCACACTATAAAACGAATTACTGAAGTTCATGGTCATTTATTAACAAATAATAATTGCTAGCACTTATTGAGCACGTACTATATGCCAGGCACGTGTCTATTATCTTGTGTAGTCTTTACAACAATGCTGTAAGGCAGGTGCTGTTGCCATCTCCATTTTATAGGTTAGGAACCTGAGACACAGAGAGGTAGGATAACTTGCACAAGGTCACACAGCTAATAAATGGCAGAGGCAGGATCTAAAGGACAAGAGTCTGTATTTTCAGCCACTACACTAGACAGCTTCATTATGCAGAGAAGAAAAATGAGATTAAGAAATACATTACAAATAATGGAATGAGGAAAAAGCCTCTCAAGGAAAATTGCTCTTATTACTTTAATCAGACTGTTGTCTTTTATTAGATGGATCCAAGTCCTGGAAACACAGTCAACAGAGGGAACCTGTCCTGGCTGGTCCTTATGTGGAAGGCAGAAAACGCCAATATTCACAGCGGTGCCTTTTTGCCATCTTTTACCACCTCGCAAGTCATTTGTCAGTGTTGTAGAAATCATTCTCTTAGTGGCTAGGGTATTTGCATTGAGGGAGAAAGCACTGGGAGAGATAGAGCTGTAAGACTGCCGGGGTTGGTACCAAATCTCACCCCATCCAAAGAGCCCAAGTGATTCAGGTGAATTCTAGGCCAAGCCTCTGATTTAGTCTGAACCAGAATCACCGAGCGCAAACAACCCTGGTGGGGAACAGGAAGATACCACTTCCCCTGGCCGAAGCAGGTGGACCAGAGACACTAGACCAGAGCCCCTAACTCTGCCGCTCTCCTGCTCTGACTTTCTCGTCCCCTTTCTGTGGGGCAGGAAGTTCTGGGACCAAGCCAGAGCCCACCAAACCTGTCCAGATCAACACCAGCAATACTGGACTTCCCTGGTGGTGCAGTGGTTAAGAATCCACCTGCCAGTGCAGGGGACACGGGTTTGATCCTTGGTCCCGGAAGATCCCACATGCCGCAGAGCAACTAAGCCCATGCGCCACAACTACTAAGCCTGTGCTCTAGAGCCCGCGAGCCACAACTACTGAAGCCCTCACGCCAAGAACCCGTGCTCTGCAACAAGAGAAGCCACTGCAATGAGAAGCCCACGCACCGCAACGAAGAGCAGCCTCCGCTCACCGCAACTAGAGAAAGCCCACACGCAGCAACGAAGACCCAACGCAGCCAAAAATAAATAAACAAATTTATATATATAGATATATAAAAAAAGACCAGTGGTACTGCATCCTTTGATGTCAGGGCACGCACACTGACCAAATGTTTTTCATCAGGCATCCAGCCCAGGCAAAGCTGAGCCCTGTGTCTCTAAGACCAAAACCAGTGCTTTCCTCTGTGATGCTGAAGCAGATCCCAAAGATCTACTCTCTAGTTTTGACAGCTAAGTAACCCATATTAGTCTAAAGGGATAGATCAAATCCCAAAAGTCCGAATCTTCACCACTTCCCAACTATTCATCACATTTTCTCTCCAGAAATCTGAAAAATGTCTATCAACAAAACAAAAAACAAACCTACTTATTAAAACAAATCTAACTGCCTTAACTTCAGGATTATATGTTTCCTGACAACACGGCTCTTATAAAAGCACTCAAAGTTCTGTTATCATCTAATTACAATTTCTATACAGCTCTTTATACGTGTGTGCTTAGAAGCCAAAAAGTGAAGCTTCAATTACTTTTGCCCCAACCACTAAAGCAAGTAGAAACAGGACAACCTTCCACAAAGAATTTTTTTAAAAAAGATGCTGGAATCCTGTTATTTGGTGTTCTCTCACAGTTCCAAGCAAGGTGAGAGGAGCCACGCAAAACGCAGTTTTGAAGTCTCGGCCATCCCGAGACTTTCTTACTATATAAAAGGGAAATTAATAAAAGAAGAAAAAGAGAAATAATACACTGCATTTTCTTTCCCTACCATAATTTTTCAATTTTCTTTAGAGAAATGCCAGCCAATAACTAATTAGAACCATATCCTTTGTTATCCCAGTGGGAAGTATACCAATGGATTTAAGAACAAATGTTAATGAGAACTTAAAAAAATTAGTAATCTGGAACTTTGGTTTCCCTTCAGTGTAAAAACAAAATTCTCTCCTTTAATGCTATTTTTATAGTTGGTGAAACAACATGGACAGAATCCATCAACAAGAAGCTAAGCTGTCTAGCCAGTGAGCACCCTGAATCGCGGGTGCCCTGGGTTTTTCACTGTTGTTATCACAGAATTGGCATCCCAAGATCACAGATTTCTAAGCACACCAATTTCAAATAAGAGAGACAAAAACTCAAAGTTACAGAAAAGGAATTTGTTTTACATCTCTTTGGTTTCAAGGGGGAAAATAATTTCTTCCAAAGTGAGTACATAGCTGTTGTAATTTCCAAGAGTATATTTTCCATAAGAAACACAGCTGGAGTCCTTTTACCTGGTATATCACCACAAATAAGAATATTTCTAGGATCCAGTCTTGAGTTGCCTATTCATGAACATCAAGGAGCAGAAACTACCTCCTTGAAAACTGGACTTGTTTTATTTTTTTAATAAACTTATTTACTTTATTTATTTTTGGCTGCATTGGGTCTTCCTTGCTGTGTGTGGCTGGGCTTTCTCTAGTTGTAGCAAGCGGGGGCTACTCTTCTTTGAGGTACGTGGGCTTCTCACTCCGGTGGCTTTTCTTGTAGAGCACGGACTCTAGGCACGCGGGCTTCAGTAGTTGTGGCTCTAGGGCTCTAGAGCGCAGGCTCAGTAGTTGTGGCGCATGGGCTCCTCAGCATGTGGGATCTTCCCCCACCAGGGCTCGAACCTGGGTTCCCTGAATTGGCAGGCGGATTCTTAAACACTGCGCCACCAGGGAAGCCCTGGACTTGTTTTAGACAACAAAGTGAACTACAGAATGTGAGTCAGAAAAGCTCTGAGCAAAAATAAATTTTTAATATGCTAACGCACCATGGTTTGGGCACGGGCCAGCAATCTGAACTGTATTTTCAAATGAGGTTCTGCCCTGTGTCATCCAGACTCTCATCCTGGTGGAAGTAGCAAGTCCAGGCTGGAGCCACAGACCACTTTTTTTTCATGTAAAAGGACTGCCCAGAGCGCACTGAACTAGGCACGGCCCATGTCATATCAGATATTCTCCTTTTTGGAAAAAAAGCTTTAAGCATTTGCAAAACATCTCAATTTGCCCCATATTTTTTACTATCCAGCAAATTTATTTCCCCCACTTGTTGCGGAGGAAAACACAACAATAGGCCTTAGGTCTGTAACATTTTACCATCACTGTGTATTTGCAAAAGCTAGAATTCATTTGTATTGCCCAATAAGGACATTATTTTACATGGCCTTTGGTCTACAACAGAAAATGGACATAACAATGAAAATATTTCTTGATAGAGCACTTTCTGGACATTACTCCTCCCCAAAACGATCATAAAAACCACCACCAAGGAAAACAAAGGAGTCCCATGTTTTAAAGCAAAAGCTATTCATATTCAGGCACCATATACATCAAATATGGGCAAGATCACCTAAAAAGTGTTTAAAACGCCAAGCTTTGCCTCTGTGAGGTTAGTGAGCCCATGTTTCTCCAATGTTAAATTTACAAACTGTATTTGTTAAACTGTATTTCATATTTTAAATACCAAGTCTGTACCTTACACTGCTTCCATGGATGATTTACTCGAGACATATGGGGTCACAGTCTAAGCCTTTTACTCGACTAAGTTTAAATCATGCTTCTCAACAAGATTCTGTACACATTAAAGCAGCACATGGCAGCCCTAAACGCCCCCAGAAGAGCCCTTCTCCTGTCCACTCCATAAAATGAGAGTTTCCTCCGGAAAGGAAAGGGCTGGATTCACACGTTGCATCAGGCATGCTAATTAAGCAAAAGTGCTCCAAAACTTTTTCTGTTTCGATTCATGGCAAAATTTCCTGAATTTGTTTTATTAAAACAGATATCTTCATCCAACAGACACACTCAAAAATCAAAGCTAATTTCAGCAGCAAACCGGGGGGGGGGGGCGGGGGGCGGCGGGAGATGAGAAGTTGACAGCAAGGTATAAATTTCCCCCAATCCTCGTTCTTCCGGTCAATCTGCACCTATGGGATCGGTTCAGCATTTAATTCGATGTCAAGGCAACACTGGCCCACCAACCAAGCAACTAAGAGCTGCACGGACGGGTCTGGTCCGGTGCCCGAGAGGCATCTGGTGAGGATGGCTGGACAGCCAGACAATGAAAGGCTCCCCGGGGGCCACTAGTTCAGCCCGGGGTAGGGGTTGGGGGCGGAGGGAAGGCGAAGGCAGACGAGCGAGCTCCTTCTCGCCCGAAGCCACGGTCAGCGGCCGACACCCCCCCCCCAAAGGGCGCCTGGCGGCCTAGCCTCGGCCTTCGGGTCCCCGGCCACAGCCGGAGAGAGCCCCAGGAAAGCCGATTTCTCTCGGAAAGAGAGGAAACTTCCTGGTTCAGGCATTATGGGTAGGGGGCTAGCGCCCTCCCCCACCACCACAGGTATCCGCGGGGAGTCTAGCGCTGAGGGAAAGGAAGCGGCCCCTCCCTGCGCCTCTGCCTGGGGGTGGGGGTCACCGAGTCGCGACCCCCGAGCGCAGCCACCCCCTAACTCGAGGCTTCCCACCATGGGGGAACCGGGCTCTCGACTCCCCAGGACGCGAGTCGGGGTCCCAGGGGTTTCAAACTTCCCCAGCGGGCGCGGCCTGGCATCGGCACAGAGGAGTTGCCGCGGGAGCCGCTAGCCGGCGAGGTTCCGCGACGGGGAGGCGGGCAGAGGCAGGGGACGCTGAGGAGCAGGAGGGGAAGCTCGTGCACGAAGGAGAAGGGGGCGGAGGGGGCGCCGGGGGGGGGGCGGCGGCGAGGACCCGGCTCCCGGGAACTCGCGGGCTGCGCACCCAGGCCGGGGACGCCGACGAGGCCGGAGCCGCCGACGAGGCCGGCGCAGCTCACCTTCCTGTGCTTCTCCTTGTAGGGCAGCGCCAACCACGGCATGTCCCGCACGAAGTCCTGCCACTGACGCTGGTCCTGGTCCGAGGACACGAAGACAATCTCCAGGCGGCGCCGCGACTCGGGTTCCGCCGCCGCCCCGGCCCCCGGCCCCGGGCCGGCCCCAGCCCCTGGCCCGGCCGCCGCGTCCCCCCGCAGGCGGCCGTAGAAGGCGGCCAGGCTGGCGCTGAGCTGCGCGCAGGGGGCGCTCAGGCTACAGCCGAAGTAGAGCCCGAGCAGCGAGATGCCGCGGGCAGCCAACGAGTGCACGTCCACCTCCTCGCCGCCGCCCGTCACCAGCTTCTCTCCCAACAGCTCCTCCAGGAAACCCGACATCCTGGCCCACCGCTGCCCGGGCACGCGGGCACCCGGGCAGGCAGGCGGCGGCGACCGCGCTCCCTCGGTCCGCGCGGCGGGCAGAGGCGGCAGCAGCAGCGGCGGCGGCGGCGGCGGCGGCGGGCACTGGGGAAAAGAAAGCCCCGCCCGTGGGGCCCGCCCACGCCACGCCCCCTTTGTAGCAGTGCTAGCCGCCTAGGCACTGGCTGCTGCAGAGGGCGTAGGGGGCGCGGGCTCCCGCCGCGTGGCCGAAGTGCTCGGGAGACAACCCTGGCGGAGGACTTCCCATCTTCACACAATGTTACCTTCATCACGCTAGGTCTTGCTCGGCACTTACTTCTCTGTGTGTATGTTTCATGTTCTCTACTATAAGAGGACTGGAGGACGCCACCTCTTTTATTTCTTGTGTAGCTTCTGATCTAGTGCTAGGCACATGGGAGGGAATCCATAAGTACTTGTGGGTTGATCGCAGGTCTCACTGTGGGATTTCAGTCCCCAGGTCGCCGCGGCCATTTCCTCACCAGCGATTGGCTCTCTTCCATCTCCACAATATAGGGACCAGATGCCACGGCATCTCTAAATCGAAGCTGGCTGCTTTCCTGAACCGGTTCCGTGGCTTCTATTAAGTCTGTTGATAGTTGAGAAAAATTCTAGGGATTATTTTTTTCCCCCAGCTGGCAAGACGCTACCCTATGGTTAGAACCTGGATTAAACAGGTGGTCTGTGGCAAGTCTTCCGGCCTCGCCACCCCGACACACACACAGTCGAAAAAATAAAATGTACACCATGCCCACCCGCAACAGAGGAACAACAGTGTGTCCGCTCAGCTACCAACAGCCCAGTGAAAGGATGGGACGCCCCTCTCACAGCCCTCCACAAGGCTTTTGCAAGTTATTTCTTGGACATCTACCGCCATCTAGTGGAAACGTTGAAAAAGAAAACGAGATACTGGCAGCCAAGCAGAATGTCTATATTTTATAGCGGCTTTCCACACATGCAAACACACACACACAAATCATAGCCTGCTTTACAAGAGTTCATTTAAACCTCAGAATATAACTGCAAGCTTTGGGCACAAACACAAATCTTCACGCTTAAGGTTCCCAATTTTCTGGGATAGAACATGGAATTGTACTCGTTTTCGGTTCAGTGAAATGTTACCACATAAAGCGGTGAAAGAGGTGGAGGTGGAGGCGGGCGCCACGAGTGGACTGGCAATCTCTTGAAACGATATCTACTTTCTCAGCATCCACCTAACACTGCTGCTCATTTCACAAGTAGGATCTTTGGACTGAGGATTGCCTTTAGGCAGGCAAGAGACCTATGATAAAGGCGAATTCCAAGCTCATTTTTAGTGTCATGCCAAAATTCTGTGCGACTGCAGGGACAGTATTATTATCCAACACATGGAAAGCATCGCTTTTTAGTGAAAACATGTAAAAGCTATTAACATAGCAGACATTAAGTTGTTAGATATCTTTTAAAATACTGAAAGTGGGTTAAAGTGTTTTATTTTCTCATCCAAATCATATTTGAAACACCCGTGGGTGGGTTACATCAGGCCCCATCCAAAGCATGTGAGACAGATAGATTCCTACACCCTGACGTTTTCAAGTGAACACTGAAGATATGGAAGGGGACCATAAACATCCTATGGGAGACGAGGGACAAAGTATTTGGTGTGGAGGGAGGTGAGGAGGGAATTAGGGGGGATTGCAAATTGGGGAAATAGTGAAGTCATTATTAGAGTACTTAACTTTGGTATACTATACGCAAGTCTGTATAAAGAGGTGGTATGTTCAGCATTTTCCTTTTATTATTTGACAGGAAAGCACTTTCTACTGGAGTGTGTCCAAACCAGCATCTGGCACCTGGGAAAGTGAGAGTTTGAACATACTGCACATGAAATATAAATAAAATTTAGAGAATTGTTGGTGCAGCAGGCCTTGGTTAGATGCCAAATACTGCAGCTGCCTTTTAAAGGGGTGTGGAAAGAGGGGATTTGCAATGGAAATGATTCCAAAATCATAGTTCTAGTGGGTGTTTGTTACAAGAAGAAGCCTGAGGAGACTCACTGGGTTTCCTGTAAAGAATAGCCAACATCCTTTGGCTTATGGAAAGCACTCTCTCTGAGTACACGGTTCAAGAGACCCACTTAAAGAAAATGTCCCAACTGGTATTTAGCTAGTTAGGTTACATGAATTGACCTGCTATTCTGCAAATTATTATTGTTTTAAAATATGTGTTAGGGAGCCACAACATACCTGACATTTATAGCACTTACACATTAGAGTTTTTCTTTGGGGAAACTGCATTCTAAGGCACATGATGTCATACAAAACATGCACAGAACAAATACATATTTGTCACCTTTAAGAGTCATAAATCACATTCCTTGGTCTTCAGTTATAGTAGCATAAGGGCACAAAGATGTATGTGTACAGATAGTTATTGATACACTGGTGAAATCAGAAAAAGACTGGAAAACTGGAAAGAGCCTAACTATGTATCAATGAGGAGGATTAAAGGATGGCACATTCATCATTTGGGATACAATCTAGTCATTGAAAGGAATTAAGGAGATGTACACTGTATCAGCACAGAGCTCTGTGTCTGTGCTCTCCAGAGAAAGAGAACCAATGCAGAGAGAGATTTGCTATAAGGAATTGGTTCACATGATTATGGAGACTGAGAAGTCCCAAGGTCTGCAGTCAGCAAGCTGGAGACTCAGATAACTGATGGTATAGTTAGTTCCAGTCTGAGTCCAAAGACTGGAAAATCAGGGGAGCTGATGGTGTAAGTTCTAGTCTGTATTGAGTCCAAAGGCAGGGGAAGACCTATGTCCCAGCTCTAAGACAGGCAGAGAGAGTGAATTCTCCCTTACTTTTTATTCTATCCAGGCCTTCAACTGATTGGATGAGGCCCACCCACATTGGGAAGGCAACCTGCTTTACTCTGTCTACTGTTTTACATGTTAATCTCATCCAGAAACACCCTCACAGACACACCCAGAATAATGTTTAACCAAATATCTGGATACTCGGGACTTCCCTGGTGGCACAGTGGTTAAGACTCCATGTTCCCAATGCAGGGGGCATGGGTTCGATCCCTGGTCAGGGAACTAGATCCTGCCTGCATGCCATAACTAAGAGTTCACGTGCCGCAACTAAGAGTTCGCATGCCACAACGAAGGAGCCCGTATGTCACAACTAAGGAGCCAGGTGAGCCGCAACTAAGGACCCTGAAAGCCACAACTAAGGAGCCTGCCTGCCGCAACTAAGAGCTGGCACAACCAAATAAATAAATAAATAAATATTTTAAAAAGTATCTGGGTACTCTGCACCCCAGTCAATTTGACACACAAAATTAAACATCACATGTCTACCCCTTGTCAATTTGGCACCCATATGCATCTCCTTAAACCACACTTACTCTCCAAATAAAGACAATAACAAGATCATAATCCTGCCTAAAATGATACAAGTATCATGTATACAAGCAAAAATGCACTGACTCCATCCCCATAAGAGACGGTAAAGTCGTTGAGGATGTTCACTCACCTTGATATCCCGTAACTTAAGTACGATGATGTAAAATTAACAATACTTAAATACTACAATATAAAGTCAATACATTTTATGTTACATTATAAGGAAATAAGAGATAAAAGGAACAAAGATGTTTGCCAAATACAAACACACACACATATATTCATAACAAGGAAGAAATACTCATGACAATATAGCCCTCATTTCTATAACTGATCATGTGATCATAGCTGGTATTTATAACCACCTTCTTCTACTATCTTTTTTTTATGCCTTTTGACTTCAGCAAGCACCTCAGCTGGTCATGGTTCTTTACCTGGTGGAGTGACTCAAACCCTCATTCCTGAAGGGTCTAGGTCATTAGTAGTCCTGCCAGGACTAGGTTATTGTAGTATTCCTTTGACCTTAATCACAGGGTATGATAACTAAGAGATGCCCTAAGGGGTCTCCCATATTGCAGATACGCTCTTCCTTATCTTCACTGTTGACCAGTGGTCCAATTTCCCCTTGGTGGTCAGGATCAATCATTCCACCCAACAGAGTAACTCCCTTCTTTGCCTGTTAACTCAGAGGCATGAGATGTCCAAAGTGGCCAGGTGGCAGTCTTAACTTCCTATGCAATGGAATCACTGTTGTTTCTCCTGGTGGAGGCACTCCTCCATTTGGAACTAAGACCTGTAGGCCAGCAGAGCATGACGTTGTGGGAACAAGAAGCAAACATTTTGCTAGTGGGTCACTAGGGGTAATAGTGATCGGTGCCCCTCCCATTTCCACCTCCCGATTCCTGGCTCCGTGACCCTAGCTATGGGAGAAACAGCACCTTATACTGGATGCTAATTCAGAGCACACAGTCTTCTGGAGAACCTTGCCCTGGCCCTGCAAAGTGCTGCCACCTAACTAGTGCTGTAAACCGAATGTTCAAAAGGCCATTCTACTGTTCCACCAAACCAGCTGCTTCAGAGTGGTGAGGAACATGGTAACCTGTGAATTCCATGAGCCTGTAACTTACTTGTGCCTTCAGGGCCTGCTTGGGCCCAATGGCATACATTCCACATCCATCTGATGATGAAGTGTCCCTGTGCACACCCAACCTTATGGCTTGGTGGGGCAGATAACACCCAGTTCATGACGGACAGCTCAGGTAGCGTGGTAACTGATGCGTGGTGGCCCAAGTGTTCAGCCTCTATGAAGATCCAGTAGCAGGCCACGTACTGTTTCTCCAAAGGTGAGTAGTTATCCACAGAGAATGGCAGGCCTCACCTACACGGGCTGCCAAAGTCTCCAAATAGCATCCCTATCTGCCTGTGACCTACCTCAAGCACCATCGGATCTGATGGGTCATATGGCCCAAGGGACAGGGCAGTTTGTACAGCAGCCTGGAACTTCTGCAGAGTCTTCCCATGTTCGGGGACCCCCTCAAAACCAACAACTTTTGTGGTCACTCAGTAAACAGGCCAGAGTAACACACCCAAATGAGGAATATACTGGGCACACTGTGGCCTAGTCAAGTTGACACATAAAATTAACCATCTCTTGCACTGATATGAAATATCTCTAAGATGTAACACAAGAGAAAGTAAGGTGCAGAATAGGTAGGAAAGACTAAGCTACCACTTGTAAATTTTTTTTTTATTTATTTATTTTTTTTGCGGTACTTGGGCCTCTCACTGTTGTGGCCTCTCCTGTTGCAGAGCACAGGCTCCGGACGCGCAGGCTCAGCGGCCATGGCTCACGGGCCCAGCCGCTCCGCAGCATGTGGGATCTTCCCAGACCGGGGCACGAACCCGTGTCCCCTGCATCGGCAGGCGTACTCTCAACCACTGCACCACCAGGGAAGCCCCAGTTGTGAATTTTTAAGTGGAGAAAAAAACATATATATGTATACACAAATATAATGCTTATGTATGGAGGAAACATATCTGGAAAGACACTTAAGAAATAGTAACAGGGGACTTCCCTGGCGGTCCGGTGGTTCAGACTCTGCGCTTCCAATGCCGGGGGCACGGGTTCGATCCCTGGTGGCATACTAAGATCCCACATACCGCTCAGTGCAGCCCAAAAAAAAAAAAAAAATAGGAAAAAGAAAAAGAAATAGTAACAGGTTGCTTAGGGAAGGGAATTGAAGAACTGGGAATAAATGTGAGAAAAATATGGAAGGTATTATCTAGTCCAAAAAGAAAGTACTTTTTGCATTTTCAAATAAGAACTTATTCAAGGATAAGATGCTATAAATGGAGAAAGAAATATTTAAAGTACATCAGGACGTCTCAGAATAAAAGAGACAGAATGTCTCACATACACAAATTCAAATGCCATTAAAACAAAGCTGTTTAAAAAAAACAAAAAAACAAAACAAAGCTGTTAGCACAAAATGAACACTTTGATTATAAAAGTTTTCCAAGTCCACTTAGTTCAAGAAATAATTGAGTCAACAAAATGTGAATCAAAATTGATTCAAACAAAAAATGTATTCCATTTAATTGGGAGTTCCCTGTAAAAGGATTTTACCTGTAGATTAATGCCCTAGTACAGTTTTTGCATCTGTTTTATCGTTTCCTTTTTAAAAAGCTGGGCTTTGGTGGCAGATCCACTGATAAGGGAAATTGCTGGATAGAGAGGTAAGTGAAACAAAATATGGAGTGAGATTTGACAAAGATCAAGATGAGGGAAGGGAGAGAGGGGCATTGCCCTCACTAGTTACAGCAGAAGTGTGCTGCTTCTCTTTCTGGGACCAACTTGATATGTAACCTCGGGAATTCACCATCATAGTTCTTTCTATATTTCATTTTATCCCTCAGCAAAGCAGGAGTCCGGTCTCTAGTTTTTGAAGCCTCTTAACTCTTTTCTGAGTCAGAAGTGTGAGGTGCTAGGAAAACATGATGCATATTCCTACTTGCCTCCAATACTTTTCAGAGCAGATCTCAGGATCACGACTTGTCATCAATGTGACCCTCCTGCAGATCTAGCCCGAGTGTATGATTCATTGCCTGAGTCTGAAATAGGTCCTAAACATCCACCGACTGCCAGACTATAGGTCAAATCTCCAATATAGCTTTTCATAAGCAAAGTCAAAGCAACAGCAGAAGAGATAGTAAGCAAATCTGGATTGCTGGGTCTGGGTGAGTAAATAAAACCTCCAAACAGTTATGCTGTGGAAGAAATCTGCTCTAGAACATGAAGACCACCCATCAGAATCAGAGTCTAAGCATCTGTCACTGGGAACAGTACAGGATACCTCTGTTGTCACCATGGCTATCATAGGTCAAAGGTAAAAAGAATTAAGAAATAATAATAATAAATATTTTGTAACAATTTACACTCGACTGAGGACAAGGCGCAGATCAAAGAAATGACACTGAGTCCAAAAGTCCAAACTCACCTCCCAAACACTAAAGACCACACATTGTTGCGAATGATTCTGAGCCACCACTTTCAGATCCAAAAGAGATTATCAAAAGCAGAGATCTGAGAGACTTCGCTGGCGGTCCAGTGGTTAAGACTCCATGTTTCCACTGCAGGGGCATGGGTTCGATCGCTGGTTGGGGAAATAAGATCCCGCATGCCGCATGGCGTGGCATGGCATGGCCAAAAATTTTTTTAAAAGAAAAACATGTTTAAATGGTTAAAATAGCACATTAAAAAAAGAAAGCAGACAACCAGGAATGGAAATATTCGAGGAAGCACTAAACTTGGGCGGAAGCATATGTGTCTTCCTGGGCACAAGTTGTAGAAGCAACACACCAAGTTTAGGCTTTATCCTGGCACAGAGAAGAATTCTGAGCAGGGCACATGATCACGCTTCAGTGCTGAAAGACCATTCTGTGGATGGTTTGAAGAAGAGCAAGATAGGAGGCATGCAGACCAATTAAGAGTCTATTAAGTGAGGGCTTTCCCGGTGGTGCAGTGGTTAAGAATCTGCCTGCCAATGCAGAGGACACAAGTTCAAGCCCTGGTCCGGGAAGATCCCACATGCCGTGGAGCAACTAAGCCCGTGCACCACAACTACTGAGCCTGCACTCTAAAGCCCGTGAGCCACAACTACTGAGCCCACGTGCCACAACTACTGAAGCCCGTGCGCCTAGAGCCCGTGCTCTGCAACAGGAGAAGCCACCGCAATGAGAAGCCCGCTCACCGCAACTAGAGAAAGCCCGCGCATAGCAACAAAGACCCGACACAGCCAAAAATAAATAAAATAAGTAAATTTTTAAAAAAAAGCTTTAAATACAAAGTCACTTGTCCAGTACCCACCACACATGGTGACTCAGTTGGCTACCCAGAGTACCTATGTGGCCAGACCTCCTGCCAGCGATGGGACTATTCAGACTACTCACTGTTACCAAATTCACAGCCAACTCAGATCCACGTAGGACACACTGCACTTCTCAACTTGGACCTCCTCATTCTATCCCACTCCTGCTATTTCTTTTATTTCTGCACTCCTGACATGCTGAGAGAACTAGAGGCCAGCCAGGCTCTCCCAGACACCTGGGGCGAGAGACGATCAGGCTCTCCTCCAGTTCAGCACCTCCCCATCTGTGCCCTGACCTGGAGTCCTTCAAGTGATGGGTCATCAACTCAGAGTGTTCTGACTTCCTACGACCCTGCCTGTGAATCTCATTCATCCTGAAGTGTCTCCTTTCTGACCCACTGAGATATCGCCCCACCTCTGTATCCTTGCGGCCAGAACAGACAACCTGTAACGTGAGAGCAGCTGGACTTTTAGTGAAGCTGTGGCCAGATAAAGTCCCTAGGGTGCTGGCAAAGATTCAGGCCAGGGAAACAGACATGAGAAACCACTTCTCTCTTTCGGAATATGCTTGAAGAGGTTCAAGTTTTCCATCAGGTGAAACGCATTCCACCTATGGAAGGAGATGGGTGGGGGAAGAGAGATACCAGATCAGGATATCTGTGTCTCCATCTGTGATTCGGGCCATTATGTTCCATAAAAGGCTCCCTCCCTCACTCACCATGGTTACAGTGGATCTCACCACATGCTGACTTGGCTCGTACCTGAAATCTGAGGCAGACCCTTCATTTAGGGATTAATTATTGCTCTCTAACTAGTCCCAGGGATTAATTGTTTAGATCATTCCTTGCTTTCCAAGGCCACCTTGCCTGGGACTTGCCTAGGGCCCTGTCCCAACTTCTCTCAGATCCAGCTTCAGCTCTTAAGACCTCAGCATGAATCAGAGCCCTGGGCCCCTCACTCATCTGGAAGGAATGGGTGGTTGGCAGGGTGTGTTGAGTTAGAGGTGCCTACAGGAAATGTCTGGTTCTTGTGTTGATGAGAAGGGTCGAAGCTGGAGATGAAGATTTGGGAGTCATTCCTGCATTAGAGGTGGTAGTAGAAGCTACGAGTGCGGATGAGTTGCTCAGGTAGAGTGAGCTGCATGAGAAAATAAAGGATGAAGCCCTGAGAGGACCAAGAGGAAAAGTTCAGGCAGCGGTGCCTGCGCCGAAGACAGAGAAACTGGAGAGGCTGTAGCACAACGAGGGGAGAGGGGCTTTGAAGTTTCTTCACAGAAGGAGGAGTCAATAGCGTGAAACGCAGCTGAGCAGTAAAGTGAAATGAGGTCTGAATTAGACTTAACAACTGAGGCGTCACCAGGGACCTTAGGACAAGCTGGTTTAGTGGTCTGGTGGGAGCAGAAGCAGAGTGAACCACAGGCTCTGCTCTGCGGCACAGAGAACTCTGGCTACCAAAGAGGTATCTCTGCCTCTGTTGACTGGCTACCTCACTACCTTCTGCTTCCATTTATGTTTCTCTTAGCTGATACACCCAGATACACTGCTAGTCTGGATCAATACAACAGTTGGGGATCTATTTTAGTACCACAGAAACTACTGCAAAAGATTTTCTGGGTTCATACACGGTGCTCTCACAGTTAACCTTCAAGTCCTCAGTTTGCAAGCTAGTAAGCACTTTAATTGATTCAGCATAATATAAATTTGGCTTTTCATGGCAATGCTAGTCCCACATCATTAATTCCATTGACAACAGCTGGCTGGCGTGAGTAGCAGCCTCAGCTTCCCTTGCTCTCTGTCAGGCCAAAGCCACCTCCACTTCCTATCATTGTCTCATATTAAGCTTGGTTAGCATCACTATTTTTGTTTGTTTGTTTTTTGGCCACGCTGCGAGGCTTGCGGAGGCTTAGTTTCTCAACCAGGGATCGAACCGGGGCCCTCAGCAGTGAAAGTGTGGAGTCCTAACCACTGGACAGCCAGGGAATTCCTTTTTCTTTTTTTTTTTAAATAGCTTCACTCATTTTTTGGCTCCTTCTCTCTCCCCTCAACGGTTTAATTATTGAATAAAACATTTATTCCATACATTTATACCATACATTTATACCACGCTTTGATTTACAAAGCACCTTCCCCTATTGACATCTCACAACACACGCTAGGAATTAGTAGGCTGGAAGGGCAGTGGCGGGGCGCGCGTACCTCCTGCTGGCGTCCCGGCGCGCTGCAGCCTCCCTTCCCTCCCGCCCGTCAGGAGCTCGAGAGAAGGCTGAGACGCTAGTGCCCGCGCAAAGCTTCCTGGGAAATGTCTGGGGTGTACGTGTTAAACTACAAATCCCGATACTCACCGCGCTGCAGCCCCGAAGAGGGTGTTTTCTGGTGACTCTGAATCTTTGTCAGTGTCGTTGGGACTGCTGCACAAGCCTGATTCAGTATTCACAGGAGGTTTTGGGAGAACGTGATAGCTCTTCCGCCGGGTGTGCACGAACGGACTTGGCTTCCGCTGCTTCCTCGGGCTCGCTCGGTGTGGCGAATCTGCCGTCGCGACACAATGGCTGGGAGCGCAAGGCCCCACGGGAGGCTTGTGGAATCTGCTGTGGGAAGAAGAGAGCCAGGTTTCTTGGGCAGCCACAGTCATGGGGGAGACGGCCCGCAGTGCCGCGGGCTCCGCGCCTGGGGCGGCGGCTTCCGCCGAAGCCCCGCTGCAGTACAGCCTTCTTCTGCAGTACCTGGTGGGTGACAAGCGTCAGCCCCGGCTCCTGGAGCCTGGGAGCCTGGGTGGGATCCCGAGTCCGGCCAAGAGTGAGGAGCAGAAGATGGTCGAGAGGGCGATGGAAAGCTGCGCCTTCAAGGCGGCGCTGGCCTGCTTGGGAGGTGAGGCGAGGAGGGGGGCCTTTGGGAGGCTTAGGGCTTGGGCGGCATAGGGGTCCCCTGCCAATAAGACCACGCGCCTGGGAGGCGAGGAGTCCATGGGCTTCGACCTTGACCCACCCCCGCCTGGTTCAGTGAGCTCGAGCAGCGCCTCCCTAGATCCCGAGGGTGGCTTTCGCCTCTGGAAATTGGATCAGAGAATCGATCCTGGGTCGGGACCTGGGGGTTCTAAGATGGTTGACTTCATTCATTCATTCGCTTTTAAATAATCATTTTCCAACAGCTTGTTACTTTGCAGCTATCACGTGTCAGGCGGTGGAAAGACAGGGTGAGAACAAGATCCTTGTTCTCATGAAGCTAACATTTTAATATACATAGAAAATTGTTGAGAAGGAGCCTGGAGGAGAGCTCTGCAGACATAGGGCCCAGCACCTGCAAAGGTCTGGCCGGAAGTGGCTTGAGGTTAGAAAAACAGAAAGGCCAGTGAGGCCAGTGTGACTAGACAGCAGGGAAAGAGGGGGAAAAAAGTCTGGACTTGGCTTTTTTTTTTAACGTTTTGAGGATTTGAGAATGTATGTGTCCCTCCTGTATGCAGAGTAAAGAGGGTGGCCACATTTGCAGGTGATTTGAAGTCTCATTGAGAATGAAAGGCAATTAAGAAAGGAATGTAGGTGAGAGTGCACATGTGAAGTAGAGCAGAAAGAAAAAAAGATCTTTTTTGGTTGGGGGAAGGCCACAAGAGGAGGTGAGACTAGAGCGTGTCTTGGAGGATTGAGAGAATGGGGTTAGACAAAGAGGAGGAGAAACAGCATTTCAAGTTGGGGGTGGGGTGAGGGATTTGGGCTTTTTGCCTGCAGGCATTAGGGCAGTCATTGATGGTTTTTAAATTATTTTTTTAATGTTTATGTATGTATTTATTTTGGCTGCGCTGGGTCTTAGTTGCGGCACGCGGGATCTTTAGTTGCGGCATGCGAACTCTTAGTTGCAGCATGCATGTGGGATCTAGTTCCCCGACCAGAAATCGAACCCAGCCCCCTGCATCGGGAGCGTGGAGTCTTACCCACTGGACCACCAGGGAAGTCCCCGTTGATGGTTTTTTAGAGGGTAACAAGTGGTAATGAGCATGATGACTCAAGGTGGAGTGTGATGAAGGAAAGGAAAGTCTGTGGATAGGGAGACCATATAGGGAACTTGCTAGACTGAAGCTCCGTGAGACATGGACTGGGTCTTTGTTCATCATTGTGCCTGACCCTAATAAATACAAATCTGTTGAAATGATGAATGAGTCTTTGTAGTGCACCAGGGGCGAAGTGATAAAGGCCTTAGACTAGGATGATAATTGTGGACATAGGGTTACAGGGGGAGGCAAAGAAACAGTCAGAAATGCCCCTGAAGTTTGGAGTAGGAGTGACTGGAAAGAAGGAGCCATAAGCAGGAAAGTCTGGAGGGGAGGTGCCCATGATTTCATTGAGCGTATACCGACCTTGAGGTGGCAAGAGGACATCCATGTTGACATGTCCAGCAGGCTCAGGAAGGTCAGCTGTGTACAGCAGTGTGGGGTTTGCCATTTGGTAGCTTTGTGACCTTAGGGAAGTTAGTTAACCTCTCTGAGCCTCAGTTTCTTCACCTACAGAAAGGAGAGGCTAATAATATCTATCTCACGGGACTATTGTGAAGAATAAATGAGGCTGGGACTATAAAGCGTCAGAGTGATTGGCACATGGTATTTACCAAATGAGTATTATGGATGTCACCGTCGTCAAGGGAGTGATTTGCAAAGTTGATACCTGAACTTGAGGGTGACTGGTTTACATGTGAGAGTGTAGAGAGAGAAAGAGGGTTAAAGACTGAATTTTGAGGAATGTTAGAAAATGAAAGGAGGAAGAAATCCCAGAAGAGTCAGAGAAGCTGCTGCCAACAAGATAGATTCTGGATTTTGTAACGTGGAAACCAGACAAGTAGAGAGTTTTCCAGGCAAGAAGGGGCGTCCTCTTCGCTGGTGGCCATCCAAAAGGTGCTATTTGAGTATGACCCCATTACAGTAATCCAGAGAACATACCAAAGAAATCTTCTCTCTGTGTTTGTTTTTAGGATTTGTCTTGGGAGGTGCATTTGGGGTGTTCACTGCTGGCATTGATACCAATGTGGGCTTTGACCCTAAGGATCCTTACCGCACACCTACAGCAAAAGAAGTTCTTAAAGACATGGGGCAGAGAGGAATGTCCTACGCCAAAAATTTTGCCATCGTGGGCGCCATGTTTTCTTGCACTGAGTGTTTGGTAGAATCTGTAAGTGTCCCCGCCTTCTGAGAAAGCCTTGCCTGTTTCCATCTTGGGACTTCTCAAGAGAAATACTCTTAATGCTACTAGAAAGCAGGTCAGAAATGTCCAATACTTGCTAGATTAAATTTCCATGAAGTAGTCCCTAATGTAAACTTTTTGTGCGTTTATGATTTGGGCTTGCATTATTCTTTACTTGTGTTTGGAGGCTAGAAGTTGGTTAATGAGTTTATTTTATTTATTTTTTGGCTGCACTGCGCTGCTTGCAGGATCTTGGTTCCCCAACCAGGGATTGAACCCGGGCTCCCTGCAGTGGAAGCACGGAGTCCTCACCACTGGACTGCCAGGGAATTCCCAGTGAATGATTTTAAACAGAATGCTTACTGGGAACTGAGACGAGATTTTGATTACTTCTCAAATGTTACACTTGGTCTCAGTGCTCTGGTACCACCTGCAGGAAGCATTTATGAACACATTCAAATTTTAGGAACTATACTTTTGAAAGAGAAAAAGATAGGTTTCCTTTGGGGAGGGACTAAATTCACCAGCCAGAAACCCTGTCTTTTTTTTTCCTTAATCATCTTGTCTGGCTTGTTTCTTTGGCTCTGAACTGCTCTTCTCCACCCACAGTACCGGGGAAAGTCAGATTGGAAGAACAGTGTCATCAGTGGCTGCATCACTGGAGGAGCCATTGGTTTCAGAGGTTAGTAAACAGTTCTCAGATGGTTTTCTTTGTGGCCTTGGACAACATGCTGAAGTTGACATTTCTAAACATATGAGCATTCCAAGGACAGCCCAAGGCATATGTGGACACTTGATATTCTTCCCTTCTGACAAGTAAATCACGTTTGCTTCTGTGTTAACTCGGTTTTGGAAACTTCTAGTATCTAGATCAGGGTTTCTGATCCTTGGCATTGTTGACATTTTAGACCAGGTACATGTTTGCTAGTGGGAGGGGGGCGCTGTCCTGTGCATGGTAGGATGTATAGCATCCCTGGCCTCTACCCCCTAGATGCTAGTAGCATCCTTTAGTGGGACAAGTAAAAGTGTCTCCAGACATTGCCAAATGTCCCCTGGGGAACAAAGTCACCCCCAGGTGAGAACCACAGAGAGATCTAGATCTATCTTAGAAAAAAGAACTGCCCCCATCTTGAACGTACGGGAAGAACTTCCTCATGATATGCAGGTGTGTGTTGCTATGCGGGAAAGTACAGAAGCATAGCTGGGCCCCATTTGGCCAAATAGCAGGCTCTGCTGAAATTTCAGTTCCACGCATTGCAAACAGACATCTTTCTTCGTACTATACAACTGTCATTTTAATTTGTGTATAAGTTATCACGGTAATAGGGTTCTTAGCTTTCTACCCCTTGAAAGCCAAATATAGGTATTCTAGAAATGTTGGATTATCATCTATAAACAACAAAGAAAAAAACCGGTTCCCTGCCACTTCTCCGTGTTGGTGTGTCTGTCAAGAGTGTGGTGCAGCGCGTCAGTGACAGGGTGTTCTTAACAGTGTACATTGCTGGGCTGCTCTCCATCTGCTGTGCCCGGACTTATCCAAAGCAAAAAGCCTTTTTTCTCATTTTCTGAGAGGCAGGATAATTTGCTATCATTAAAACCTGATTTTCCTCCTCAAACAGCCATTTGTGATTTATGGAGTAACTTCCCCTTTGGTCTTCTCATGTCTCAGCTTTGTCAGGGCCTTTGAGAGGCTCAGCTCCTCTAGGATCGCTTTGATCACCTTCCCAGGAATTTATTCCATAAACAAATCAGGGTACAGGCCATATGCTTTCACTTGATTCCAAGGGCTGGTTCTCTTAACCAGTTTCCTGCCTGTGAGGGGCTATTTTCATGAGGCTGGAAATAGTAATTCTTTAGAACGAGAGAAGTTAAATGAACGTACAGTTAGATAAAAGCACACTGGATCAGATCGTGTGCACAGCTTCACTGAAGTCTTCCAGCTCTCTGCTAGGTTGAATGATTTGGAACGCGTACACCAGTTTCTTTGCGTCTGCGGGTACCCAGGCTCTTCCTGAGTGCAGCCTGACCCGGCATCTGTCACCACAGGTGATGTCCTTTGTGTTTGCTTTGCAGCTGGCGTAAAGGCTGGGGTCATTGGTTGTGGAGGTTTTGCTGCTTTCTCTGCTGCGATCGATTATTACCTACGGTGAGAGCAGTTGCCTCCAGGGAAGGATGATGCCAGCCCAGGATCAGAGCTGTTCTGTGTAGGGCAGTGTCTGCACCATGCCGGGGCACTTGCTTCAGAGACTGAAGACATTTGTTTTCCCTCACATAGTTGGTGTCGTGAGGGAGCTGCCTGGCTGCAATCTGCCAGCTCTGAGCAGCCACGCTCTCTGCTCCTGGACTCCAGCCAGGCTGTGGGGGGCTGTGCCACGCCAGCCGCTCTCTTTCGGGCAGATCAGGAGTCAGCGTGTTGACCTGTAGGAGTTGAGTCCCGCAGACGTTCAGTCCTGACCACAACTGGCCCTCTGGTGGTTTGGTGCCGTGGGAATGGAGGGGACTTCACATATAGCCGGGAAGCTGTTCTGCCTTGGACCTCCACGCCGTCATCCACCTCACACACTGGGGCAGGGCAAAGTGAATTTATGCCATCCGACCAATGATGTCATTTTGTCTAGTGTTCTGCCTTGTTAAAAAACATATATATATATGTATTTATATTACAGTTTAAAAGGTTGGCTTATTTTTATTTTCAAATTCCACAATTCCCAAAAATGGTTCCAGGTGCCCAAAGATTGAACATACATAGGGAAAGCGTGAGCAAACTCCTGAGAAGTTTGGGAATGTTAGGTTCCCAGGATCTGCAGAGTAGCGTTATCCTCACTGAGATCGTTACATTGGCCAGGGCCTTCCCCTAAAGCCCAGCCTAGCCATGTCCTAGGATGCGTTGAAACTCCACGCATAACCCCTGCTGGCCTCTTCTAAGAAATCCCTCCTGTGGGCTGGCCAGTGGGAATGCCTGTGGTCTAAACCACACACTGGTGTTCTGCTCTGACCACCAGACCAGGCCCGGCTCAAGGACACAGTGTGTGAAGGGTCCTGCTCTGGTCCTCCTGGTGACTAAGTCACAGCAGCCACTGGTTACGATCAGACCGAGTTGAGGAGCTGTTCACCGCTACCATTTTTCTCTGATGTCAGTGTTTTTCTTTCTTCCTTAAACATATTAGTGTTTTTGACTTGACCTGGTAGCCTTTTTTCTGACAGCAGCTCAGCCTAATTCTGTGCCATATGCAAAGAAATAGCCTTTTACAATTGGGATCTGCCACAGATGCTGCTTTACTCGGGTGCTCTGGTGGTGGGGTGAGGATGAACTCGGGACAGGCAGGTAGCTTGGTGGGGGCCATGCAATTCCAGCCACCTTAAGCCAGTGGTAACGTCTCCTTTATTCTACCTTTGCCTTTTTGCCTCTTTTTGGCTTTCTGCCCCCTTGTCGGCTGTCTTCCAGCTCACCCACCCTTAACCAGAACTCAGACTCAGCTGAACCATCCAGACATCCTGAGTGAGTGTGTGTGTGAGATAATGTCAAACCCAGCTGGTAACACCTTCCTCTGGCCATGTCTGCTGTTGCCTTTGGAATGAGTGAGCCAGTACACAAGACTCATGTCCTTCTATGGGGAATTCTATAGAATGCCTGTCCCAGTCTCAGTCACGAGGCTTCACTGCGGCTAGGCTGGCTGGAGTATCCTCACAGGTCAGAGAACAAATGTAGGAGTGTTTCCTCTACCGTCTGTAAATAAGTCGCCTATAAGCACTTAGAGCAAGAGTAGATACTCCTACCCTGGCACCTGCTACAGTGCTAGAAGCCCAGCATCTTCTACCATCCAGTCTAGTGCGTGGGGTCAAATACATTGACTGACTGAGTACAGGAAACTGTCCTCACGACTGCCTTGAAAAAGATGAGCCCCGGGCTGTCAGTAGCCATCAGTTCAATAAGCCAAGCATTGTCCACGTTGACTATTCAATCAAGAGAGGAGATGAATAGCTTCCTGTTTTAGATGGCTAAGGAGGCAGTATGAGCTCATAAACCAAACACCAATTTTCAGAGACATCTGTTCCTGATCTCCAGAATAAACACAGTGTCCAATGGCTTAGGCTGGTGGAAGCCTACATTAACCCCACTAGCTCTTACAGGGAGGATGGGCCTCTAGGGGATCCAGACTCTCCAACAAGCAGATGAGGACAAAAGGCTGCCCCAAGGACCTGCTACTTCCAAGGAAAATGGAGAGAAAATTCACATAAGATAAGCCTCCACTTGAATGGACAACTTCCTGCCATCTCTCTGAGGCACACTGATGGCCACGTCCCTGGTGGGGCAGTTGTATTTCATGAAAAGAACCGGCTGGTGACTGAGGTGGAGGCGTTGGTGAAAGAGCAAGGACGGGGCGTGGGCTCATCGCCCCCCAAAACCGCCACAGTCTCCACAGGCCGAAGGGACGCTCAAGGGTGAGTTCACTAGGTAAACAGATTCTTGGAAGCACATCTGGATGCAGCTGGAAGAGTTAAATATTTAGATTGGTGGTCTTCCCTGGACTCCTGAGAACACAAACGTCCACACCACAGGGCTGAGTTGTGTGCAAATGTTGGGGCTTTGCATTTTTTTTATTAACATTTTCCTCTCACGTGGTTTACATCAATTTATAATCTACGTAAGTTGAAACAGAACATAGACCAAAGAAAAATATATCCTTACCAACTTATTAAAGTCAAATATTAATGAAGTGTCCCATCCTACCTGTATCAGCAAACACCGGCGGCCCACAGCCGTTGCCAGCAAGGACAGGCATGCAGGATTCCTGTAGCCTGTCTTGACGGGCCTCTGTTGGCACAGACTGCCCTGCTGGGCACAGTGGCTGGGGCTTCTGGGCTGCACAGTCCCTGTCTCGTAGGAGAACCCACGGGCTATTTCCTCAGTGCAGCTCAGTCCAGGTCTGGTACCCCGCCCCTCCCTGCTCTTGGGGGTGGAATTTATAAATATTCTGAGCCTTTTGCATTTCTCAGCCCTTCCGGCCTTCCTCCCATTCTCATTGCCTAAGTGAGGTTGGGGGGGCTGCAGTATACCTGATGCTGAGAAGCAAACCTCCCTTGTTTTGGGGAGGTGGGAGGCACCCATTTGGGGCTGTAAATAGCTCTAGCTGGCCCTCCAGTTCATTCCAGTCAATGGCTGTGGAAGCAAGAGCCTTCCATGCCACATACCAGCTCCTGAGTGCCGAGCAGACTCCAGGGGTGATCAGACACTGGGGATCTTCAGACTCAAGCGGCCTTCTTTCTCTACCCCCTGTCTCAGAGAGCGGGGCTCCTTGCTGAGCTGCTAGCAGGCAGCTAGGGGGTCAGTACTGCCCTCCTCTTAGGCATCTCTTTCCTCCGATGTGCACAGAATGTGTACCGTTCTGCCCATGATTGGGCAACAGGTGTAAACAAGATGAGAAAGGGCCCTTCCTCTCACTGAGCAAGTGCTACGGCTTTAGGGCCCTAAACCCTTCTTTAAAACAGCTCTGAGCTCAAGCTAGGGGAGCTCTTCTCTCCAATCCTGAGGGCCTAGAATCTAGTCTCTGCCACATAGGAGAGCCAGGGAGCTGTGTACTGCAGCTCCAATCTCTGCAGCCCGGGAGTGTCTGCCCTCCCAGGCTAACTGCCAGAGGCCAGCGGCCCCTGCTCAGGTGGGGAGAAATTGCACTTTGAGGGTACTTCTCCTTTCCAGTGCTGAGCAGCGGGCCTCGGTGTTGGGATCGGAACCTGCTGATCCCCTACTCTGGAGCAGAGCGTCCACAACGAGGGTCCCCTGCAAAACCCAGTCCCGAGAGAGGCAGGTACCTGTGACTCCTCATTCTTCCCCAGCTCCTGGAGTTTCCCCGAGTTCACCCACAAGGCTGCATCTAGAAGCCGAGGGTGGAAGGCAGCACCAGGACGGCTGGCTAGCTGGACCGTGCCTGCCTTTCCCAGGGCCTGGAGCACACGTGGCCGTGGGGGCTGCCCCTGGCAGTGCTTGGCTGTGGAGAAAGTGTAAACCCTAAGGCAAAGGTGCCACGAGGTACGGGAGGCACCGGGAAGGACTAGCCCTCCTGGACAGAACCTGCCTGTTTCTGGACACCTGCTTCAGCCGTAGTAGCTGCCCTCCCAGAAGCCCAGCTCCACAAGAAAAGCCACCACAACTGCTTGCTGCCGAGAGCCTCTTTCCCCCCAGCCTAGGACACCCAGCGCTCCCTGGCGCTCCTCTCAACGTCCCACCTGTCCCTTTTCCTCGGCGGCCTGACCCTCCCACCTCCCCCGATTCTTTCCTGACCCTCTGGCTACCTTGGTAGCAGGTCACTTGTGAGTCTTGTATACTCAAAGGAAACAGAACACCAAGGGAAAAGGAACTGAAAAGCAGAAGAAACAGTCAAAGATGCCTCACTGGTACTGGAGACAGAACAGATAAACCCAGAAATGGAGAGTCTCAGGTGGAAAAATCCCAGAAATCCGCCCTCCAGCCTGTGCTAAGCTGAGGATTAGTGTGAGTCTGTCTCCTTGTCCAACATTTGCACAGGCGGCAAGGCAAGCAGGTGCGCTTCCGCAGGCAGAGGGCAAGGAGAGGCAGGGGGCGGCAGGCGGCGGCGCGGCACGGGCCACCACTGCCACCGCCGCCCAGGGCCTCCTCAGAGCTTTCGAGGCGCTGGATCAAAAACCAAGGCTGCACATGCATGCAGGCAGGCTGGGAGGGAGGAGAGGGCGGAGGAAGACCGAGGGGAGGCTGCCAGGAGACTGCGATCTGGGGGCAGGGCCAAGAGAGGAGAAGCTGGCAGCAGTCACAGAGCGCAAAATAAAAGCCCTTGGACCGGACTCAGGAGGAAAGAAAGTGTTGGAGGAAATGAAAGAACAAAGCAGGCTGTCTGTGTGCCCACACCGGGTCGGTCACTACCTTTCCTGCATGACAAGTAGACGTAAAACAATTCCCAAACAGCACGGAGCATTAGACAAAACTAGAGGAACAGAGGGCAGAGCCCGGGGTGCGCAGCAAGGCTGGGGCCGGGTCAGCTGGCTTTGTACAAGGTGGCACAAAAGATGCACGTCTTCCAGTTCTTGGAAATCTGTGTCCCTTGGAGTCTGGAGCGCTGGGTTTGGGAGTTCTCTATTGTAGTCCTTCAAGTCTGGGTTGGGTCCCCAGCTGGAGAGGCTGGCTCGGGCCACCCCCCCAGACGCTCCCACCTCGGGCTACACATCGGTGGAGAAGTACAGTGTGTTCCGCTTCAGTTCTGCGAAGGAGATGGGGGGGTGCTGCAGGTAGTAGAGAAGGACCTGGACCTGCGGGAAGACAGGGGAGACTGAGGCTGGGGTCCTCGCCCTGGAGGCCCTCTGACCCGCTGAGAAGCCCTGGTCTCCAGGCTGGGCCCCTGTGGCTCCCCGCTTCCCCTTCCTCTGAAGCCCAGGTGTGGCTGCCCATTTTCAGCAGTAGAGGGCGCTGCAGGGCAGCGGGTGGGGAGCCTGGGGCCACTTCGCCAACCTCAGTCATAAACTTCCAACCTGCTCCAGAGCTGGGCTTTGGCTTGGCAGCCCTGCTTCAGACCAGACCCCGCCCTGGGTCTTGTAGGGCTCCTAGGGAAGCTTCCTGACCCTGGAAGCGATGCTAGAGCTTCCGTGCGTGGGGACAAGGCCCCAGATTTTTCTGATACCCCTAGGCTTGCTTTCTGAGGCCCAGGCGCTCCCAGGATTGCAGCCAGCACTTGAGACAGACAACCTCTGGGCCCCTGGTCTAGGTTCCTACTTTTCAGCAGGACTGTCCAGAGCCCTGCCTCCCTGGTGACATCCTACAGACCATCGTCCCCGCTGTCAGGAGGGGAGGGGGTTAGGAGTCCTAGCTGTTCTCTCTCCACCCCTCAAGGAGGCTTGTCCTTCCCCTCCAGCAGCCGCAGGCCTGGGCAGTGCGTAGGTACCTGTGCCATGACATCGTGGGACCAGATGTCGGCAGCCGACGTGAGGTGTGCTTTGCTCTCCACTTCTGAGGGTCTCAGTAACGTGGGGCCAAACACAGTAGCCAGGTTGTGAAGGGACATCTTGTTGACGGGCTCCTTCTCAGCAACCCTGGGAGGGAGGGGAGGGGAGGGGAGGGGAGAAAAAAGTCATTCCTGGCAGCCGCGTGGGGCTCCAGACCCTGGGCTGTTACCACTCCTGGAAGGATTCCCACAGGTGGTCACTAGCCTCCCTCTCCTGAGGGTAGAGACCACTTGGTAGGGAGGGGACTCAGCCAAGGGACCAAGTTCCAAGCTATGTTCCAGTACGTTCCAGTAACAGATTCCCAGCTCCTGGGCCGCCCCTTGAACTGATGGTAAACTGTCAGAGCCAGAAGGACCCACTCCAACTCCCTTGCCTTAGAGATACTGTTACTGGTTCAAGAACTTTCCCTATAGTAATTCATGCTCATCACAAACCTTTGCGTAGGTAATATTATCATCTCCACTGTACAGATGAAGAAACCAGAGTACAGAGAGGTTAAGTGACTTGCCCGAGGTTACACAGCTAGCAAGTGGCAGAGCTGGGGTCTGAACCCAGGCAGTTTGCCTCCAGAGCCCAGGCTCTTCCCCACAATCGGCCCAGCCGTGGAGGGGGGCCCTGAGGAAGAGTCCGAGCAGGCGGGGCTGGGCAGGGGGCAAAGGCCTGAGGTCTGCCTGCTGCACTGTGGCAGGAACAACCCTCAACCCAGATGGAGGCCAGGGGCTGTTCTCCCAAGCTTTTCCAGAAGGGTCTGCCTCATGGGGCTCCAGAGCTGCCTCCCTTTGGATCTTCCTCTGCTTCTCTTGCATAATAAGCCAGATGCTCTGTAGATATTTCCCGAGTGACAGCAGGGGCTGCCATCTGTGGCTGGTGTCCAGCAGGCTCAGTACCAGCCAGCTCATCAGAGAGGCCCTGTGCCTCCCCCAGTCCCAAGCAATGTTTCTGGGGCTGAGACCCAGCCGCCCTGAACAGCGCCCCTCGCCGCACTCCCACTCCACCGTCACTCCACCCTCCAGGCCGGAGCCATCGATGCGCCTGCTGACTGCTTTGGAAACAGGCAGAAAAACACTGCCATGCCAGGAGGCAGCTGTGCAGCTGGCCCAGCCCCTCACCACACACACGCGCACGCGCGCACACACACACACACACACAAACACACACAAACACACACCCCGGCCAGGGCCCAGATGTGGGAACAGAGTGTGCCCGGTTCCCAGGGTGGAAAACCTAATGAATTTTCCTTCCCATTCCTCCTCTGTGTGTCCTCCCCACAGTGCTCGCCAAACTATTCGGGAATTGGTTGGGACTTCGGTCCTGGCCAAACCAGAGGGAAAATGTCTCATAATGGGAAAAACAAGACAGCAGCCCAGGCGTTCCCAGGTCTCTGGCCCTCCAGAGCCTGGCCTGGCCTGGTGGCCGAGCTGCCACTGGGAGCCTGGGCCTGAGGGCTCACGGCCCCTCACCAGGGGCTCCCTGGTCCCGGGTGGCAAATGGACTTAAGGGACGCCTGGGGACTTTTTCTCCCCACTCACACCTGGGACCAGTCCTGGACTCAAAAGTGAGTGCAAGGTCACCGTCAGGGCTAGCTTCCAGTATGAACTTTGCTGCAGGCATAACTTGAGCAGCTGTTGGTTTGACCTGACTGTGGAGGGGGCAGAGGAGAAGGTCGGAAGGGCTGTAGTTGAGGATCTGGGGGATGTGGCTTCTAAGGGCAGGGCTGCTGCTGACCCCAGGCAGTCCCTGCTGGGCTGGGGACTCAGATTCCCTATCTGTTCGATGAGCTGTGGGTCAAGACCAGCGGGCTTCAGATTTTTTTGACTGTGACCCACAAGCGCGCGCACACACACACACACACACACACACACACACACACACACACACACACGTCTGACCTGAGCATCCAGCACACGCAACGTGCGTAACTGAACAGAACAATAGGCACCCCAAGGCTGTCCCTCCTACTCCGTTTAAAAAATGCTAAGTGGACCGAATGACCTACTGACTGTAAATCCACCTACAGTCCTTGGCTCTAGCCCTGCCTTTCTAAGCATTCTCTAGCCAGTATTCGAGGTTGCCATTAGGACCCAAATATTTCTCAAAAGAGAAGAATGTGAACACAAGAATGTGAAGAGCAAACTCTCACCCTGCTATGGTGTCCCAGCAGACACCAGCACCCACTTGGAGGCACGGAGGATGTGGGTTCCTCAGTGGATGTGCCCTCCCCCCAGCTGCCCCCTCCCCTGGACCGGGCCCCTCCCCATTACCTTTTCAAGTGTTCCAGCAGGAAGAGGAAGGTGATGAGGTTGGGGTCTGGCAGGGAGCGGAGCAGGTGCATCATGCAGTTTTCCTTGGCAGCAGGGTCTGACAGGGCTGTGGGGAGAGAAGGGGCTGGGGCGGGGCTCGGCTCTGGGCAGGGAGGCCTTAGCCAGCGCCCTGTGGTCAGGAGGCTACGGGACACTGCGGGAAAGCCCAGGCTGCAGGGGGTCAGGGGAGCAGACCCTGCAGGGAAGAGCCTGGTATTTCCCCAACGGTGGGCTATTGGAGGTTCCTACAGGAGGCCCCACCACAACCTGTAACTCAGCCAGGAGGCAGGCTGGTGGTTCAGCAGACACTGTCCTTCCCCTCCCTGCAGAAGCCTTTGGGGCTGGAGCCATTCCCCATACCTGGACTGTAAGGCTGAGTTTAAGACAGTGATGTCATGGCATGAATGTTCTCTCTCTCTTTTTTTGGCCGCACCACGCGGCTCGTGGAATCTTAGTTCCCTGACCAGGGATCGAAACCAGGCCCTCTGCAGTGAGAGCACAGAGTCCTAACCACTGGACCACCAGGGAATTCCCTGAATGTTCTTCTTCAAGTACCTCCGCTGCCGGAGCCCAGCAGTGAGCTGCCTTCCATGGGCTCCTCATTCCTGTGATCCAACCCAGGAGAAGACAAGGCAGGAGGGATGCACCCAGGCCAGGATTTGGCCCAGGTGGGTAGAGGCCGGGAGCCCTGCCAGCCAGGGCTCCCAGCTTCCTCCCCACCCTGGCATTAGGTCAGAGATGAGACAGTGCTCCTTTTGGAAGGCTCGGTACAGGCCATGTCAAGTGTACGCCTGCTCACTTCTTCTTGGCCCCAGGGCACCAGCGCCTGACCACCCACCTCAGGGCAGATTTCCCTGGGTGCCTGGGTTTCTAGGCAAGGACGTCAGTGTCCAAAGAGGAAGCACAGAGGGCAGCCCAGAGGGATGAGACGGGAAAGGGGCAGGGGAGAGAGGGTCCAGCCTCCAGATGAGGCCCCAGCAGGCCACACCTTGCCCTCCAGGCCACTCAGCCACACGGCCCTATGCAGTGGGCAGATCAACAAGCAAGGGAAGCCACAGATCTCCTCTCTCGCTCTTTTTTTTTTGCGGTACGCGGGCCTCTCACTGTTGTGGCCTCTCCCGTTGCGGAGCACAGGCTCCGGACACGCAGGCTCAGCGGCCATGGCTCACGGGCACAGCCGCTCCGCGGCATGTGGGATCTTCCCGGACCGGGGCACGAACCCGTGTCTCCTGCATCGGCAGGCGGACTCTCAACCACCGCGCCACCAGGGAAGCCCTCCTCTCTCACTCTTTACTGGTCAGGGAGGCCTGGCTCAGCCCAGCCCTCAGGCCCCCACTGGAGGCTCACCGATGCCCTCCATGAAGGCTGGGTAAAGTCGGTCTGTGAGGAGGGGCTCGGGCAGCTCCCGGAAGTATAGCTTGAGGGTGCCAGCGATGGCGTTGATGTCCATGTCACTCAGCATCAGCAGGATGTCCTTGTTGTCTGTAGGGGAGACGGGAGGTCAGGGGCTGTGCTGGCTGAGCCACCTCCGCCCCCACGCAGCCCTCAGCTGGGCAGGTAGCCCTGTTCCGTCCCTCTATCCATCCTGAGACAGCTTGCCCGGGACACCCCCACGCTGTCTCTGGTCTGCTCTCCCCAGGAATGGCAGGATGTAGGTAGTGTCCACAGGTGGCCTGTGACTCAGCTCCGTGGGGGGAGGGGAGCATAGATCGTCGTCCAGAGTCCTGGAGCCACACTCACGCCACGTGTCACACGCCCTCCTTCCAACTGGAATCGCCCCACTGCTAAGCCCCCCTCTGGAAGGTGCTGTGCATTTTTTTATACCTAAAATCATGTTCCGACAAAGCCTCAGCTTCCAGGTGGCACAGAGGAGCCGTGTGCCAGCACGTCCCCAGCTCCCCACCCCAGGCTCCCCGAACACGTCTGCCGGGCAGCTGCCCAGGGACACCCACCAGGCCCCCTCTCAGCTCCCATGGAATCAGCACTGCCCGGCCAGTTCAGGTGTCCTGACTACTGGGTGTGCTGTTGCTGCAGCCTGAACGGCGAGATAGGGGAAAGAACCAGAAAGGTCAGGCACCACCACCAAGGAGCCCACAGTCAAAGCGAGAGGCAGCAATGCCCCTCCCAGAGGGCACTGGGGGCCTGGGAGAAGGTGGAGGTGCCCGTGTCAGCCAACCCAGGCTCAAAGCCCTTTAGTTTCCCTGCAGCCCACTGGGCACCAGGGAGCCAGGAACACAGACTCTGGAACCCGAAAGATCTGAGTTTAAATCAGGCTCAAAGCCTATATACTGAGTAATCCTGGGCAAGTGACTTGGCCTCTCTGAGGCTCAGCTTCCTAATCTGTAGCAATGGAGAAGAGATTGAGGGGCAGGGGATCACCCCATGCCATGCTGGGCTGTAGTTCACAGACCGAGGCTCCTCTGCCATTGGCTCGTGGAGGCCTCTCCGTGGAGAAGCCTCCCGCTTCTGCTGCGCTCTCCTCCCAGCCCCACGAGCCTGCCGGAGCGCCCCCTCCCCGTTGCTGCCCAGCTGGGCCTCCCAGACTCACTGGCATCAAAGACGGCCTTCAGCGCCTGGATGTCTGTGGCCACCCCTGATATCCGGTAGATGCCAACCTCCTCGATGCCCCTCTTCTCCACCTCCTCCACGCACTGCCGGACGATGTAGGGCACCTTGGAGCGCTCCCGCCTGGTAGGGAGGGGATATGAGGGGACGGAGGATGGAGGGAGCCCCCCAGTGATAGCTATATGTACCCCTTCTCTGCAAACCTTGGCCTTAGAGAGCTCTGGCTTCTGGGATCAGGAGGTGGGGGGGCAAGGAGAGGGCTGAGAAAGAGGCCACGCCACCCCACCCCCCAACAGCCTGCCTGCAGCTGAGGGACAGCAGGGGACAAAGGTGGGAGGGAGGAAGTTTTAGGAGATCAACCCAAAGACTAAAGAAAGAGTGTTCCTCAGAACAGAGGGCTCAGATTCAAATGCTTTGGGGACACCCAGCAGGTTACCTACAGAGGGGGGTGGGCCAGGTCCTGGAGACAAGGGGAGGGCAGGGGGGCTGAAGGGCGCCCTCTCCCAAGGAGCAGCCACTCCTGGATTCCAGCCTGCCACCGTCACACCAAGACACGGGCCTACGGGTGTCAGACCTTCCCACCTATTACAAGAAGCTGACCGTCCGGGATCTTCATGTGCAGTCTCCCCGTGCTTAAGTGCTAGCTCATTTATTTCTAAAGCATCGTGTGAGACAGAGAACACACCTCTGCAGGCCACTTTTGCCCTCCAAACTGGCCGTGGTGACTGTTGAACTGGAAAGTGATTGTCGAGGGGCCAGACAAGGGCGGGGGGCCTGGAGGGCAGGGCTGGCAGGGACCCCGGGCGCAGCACCTACTTGGTCACCACGCTGATCTTCACACCGAAGACGCCGGTCTGCTTTTTGGACGGGGTCCTCTTCAGGCTCATGTCTCGGCTGGTGAATTTCATGGAGAATTCCACTTTGATCTGGTTGGGGGCAAGGCAGGTACAATCCCCCAGGGCATGAGTGCCCAAGGAGTGCCCCCCAGGACTGCAAACAAGGGCTACCTCTCCCACCCAGGGCTCCCTGAAACACCTACAGGGTGGGAGCGAGAGGGGTGGAGGCAGAGGAGAGGGGGGAGGGGCTGGGCTAAGGAGGCGGGGGTCCGACAGCCCCCCCAGGGCACCAGCAGAGGCCAGGCTGCCCACCCACTGTGCAGACACTTCCTATCTCTCTGGGCTCACCCCATTCATCTCAATCACATCTGTGTGCCAGTTCTTCGTTTCTACAGTTTGTGGATCCAGCTGCAAAGAAAGAAAGAAAGAGAACGTGAGAGAGAGAGAGAGAGAGAGAGAGAGAGAGAGAGAGAGAGAGAGATGACAGCTGAGACCAAGCCAGAGCTCTCCCTGCTGCTCAGCCACAGCTCAGAAGTTGGCTAAAAGGTCAGGAAGATGGAACTGGGGGCTGATGCTTCTCTTGACATCAGTCCTTCAGGGGGCTCCAGCCCCCAAGCCCCTCCTGCCCTGGCTAGTGCAGGACTGCCCCCACTCTGGGAGGGAGGTGGGGTGCGCTCTTAGGCACATTCACCCATCACCTCTCATTCACTCCTGACCCCACCCTGCGAGACGGGTATTATCACCCCATTTCACAGATGCAGAAACCGAGGCTCACAAACCATCAGCAACTTGCTCAACTTCCTGAACTGGAGTTGACAGCAGGGGACGTAGCCCGTGTACCTGGAGGTGGCGAACGGGAGGCGGTGCCACATAGAGGTGAAGAGCCCTGGGTCTGAATCCCAGCTCTGCCACTGCCGACTGTGTGACATTGGGAAGTTTTCACCTTGCTAAACCTCATTTGTTTCATCTGTTCACTGCAGCCAGTAAAGAACCTGCCTTGCTGGACTGTCGTGAAGACTCAGTAAGATAACGGGTAAATGGCTGGTCTCCCAGAAAGCAAACACTCTGTAGAGGAGGCCCCCAAACTGGGCAGGAGCCCCAGGGAAGTGGAGATGGCAGGGGGAAGCGCAGAGACATCCACAGGTGATCAAACGGGACTCTGTTTCTCTGGTTCAGTGGCCTTCAAACTGTTTTCCCTGTGCATCCGTAAAGTAATCTGGAAAAACAGTGCACACCCTGGCACATTCTTAAGTCAACATGTGAATATTTCCAGAGCAAGTTTAAATAGCTGCAAAGAATATAATTTCCAGAATAATGTAAATATTTACATCTTAAAATAAAACTGTTACATCATTCTTTTAAATGTATTCAGTGGAATCCAAATTCCATAGTGATTTGATATCCACCATCATCCATTTAAAAAACACATAAACAAGTTCTTCTTTCCCTTGTAGAAACCCTGCAACGTTCCTTTTTCTCTTTGATTTTGTGTTTCTAGTCTATTTCTCCCAAAGAATTATGCCCTAGTTTGCATTTTTCTTTTTTAAAGTCTTTTATTCCTCACCCTATTATATTTTGCTTCAACAAAAATGTCTGTATAAATGGAAATGAAAGATCTCCTGAGACCACTAGGCTCCAAATGTTCGAAACATGTTCTGGGTTAGTTATTACAATGATTAGCAGGACATAATAAAAAATTTGACCAACACAGTACAAATTTTAATAAATATTCAGCAGCAAAGTACCATCCTGGTGGAATTGCATCACTTAATGAGATGGGTAGAGCATTTTTTCTGTTTTAGTTCAATGTATGTATACAAGTATTTGCTAGGGTGAAATGGGGTTTTAGCATCAATACTGTTTTAATTTTTATTTCATTTTTTTAATTAAAGTTTTATTCTAATGAGACTCCACCAAGATTTTTACCCAGGGAGTGACATGATTTAATTAGCATTTAGTATTGCTTAAAGATCTTGGTTTTTTTTTTTTTTTTTTTTTTTTACCCTGGCCGCACAGTACAGCTTGTGGGATTTTATTTCCCCAACCAGGGATAGAACCCATGCCCCCTGCAGAGGAAGCGTGGAGTCTTAACCACTGGACCGCCAGGGAGGTCCCTTGGTTTGGTGTTTAAAGATGTAAAGGATGAAACATCTTGTTCACATACAGTAGATGGGGCTGAACCTCTTTCCTCTGTATTTGCTTTAAATTGCATAGATACCTATTAGCAATATTTATCTTAAATGATCTCAGCTGACCATTTCCATCACTTTTGTGGAAAGAAAGAACTGGAAACCACGTGACTTGTGAAAGGGTCGGAAACCCAGCTTTTAGAGTCTTTTACTTTCTCAGCTCCTACATCAGCACTTCAAGTGGCCCCTCTGTTGCCACCCAGGAGGCCTGGGAGCCCTGAGCCGAGTCCCCCAGGAAGCCTCGGGCTCCGCTGCAGAGCGAGGTGGTGGTGCAAGGCCCTTCTCTGGCGGGTCGCTTTTTGGCAATAGCTCTGGCAGGAGCTGAGGATCTGCAAGCTGAATGCTTTAAAACTCTTCTGCCCTCATACCCCTGGACCGTCTCTGCAGCCCCAGGGCATGTGCACCATAGTCTGAACACTGCTGCTCTAACAGGCCCCTCGCCACAAAGGAAAGCTGGACCCGAGTCAGTCCAGGGTGGGCTGGGCCCCGGTGCGTCTTACAGCTCAAGGTAAGACCCCTGCACCTTCTATCACCCACACACCCGCTGGGGACAGGGGGCACCCAAGCCTCCGACAGGGTCTGGGCCCTCCATCTGGGCCCAGGCCCAGCCTGGAGAACAGGACAGAGGGAGAGTGGTGTGGAGAGGACTGAACACCTCCTCAAACATGCTAGGGAAGCGTGTGGGACTCACAGCCCGGCTGCTGCCACGACTCTCTATTCTACAAGGCTCGGGGCCAAGTCCTACTGGGCCCCTGAAACCTTCCTCCCATAAACTTTTTGTCCCAACCCTCACCAGGCCTGTGGCACAGGCTGCTCCTTCCACTTCCTTCATCCCCTCCTGAATCCTGGGTCTTGGACACAGGGCCTTGGTCTGTCCCCAGCCCTGACCTCGAGCAGTGGCCACCTGGAGTAGAGAGATCTCCACTGCTCTTCGTCAACTGGGGCAGATGCTACCTTGGGACACACATTCTGGAATGACCACCTGCTTCTAATGCAGCTCTCTCCAGTCATCAGCATAAGCCTCAGGCCAATTCTGTGGTCCTGGCCCCTAGTGCCCCTCCCCTGCCCCAGCCTCCCATGACCTGGCACCTCCTGTGGACTGAGCCAGTGGTCCCTCCCTGGGCCCTTGAGTGCTATGTGGACATAGCCCAAGTGGGGAAAGTGCAGGGAATGAGAGTCAGACCAACCTGGGTCCAAATGTTCACTCTTCCACTCAACTGTGTGAATGTGGGTAAGTCACTTAACCTCCTGGCACCTCAATTTCCCTACAGCGGTGTCCATACCTGCCTCAGAGTGTTGCTATGGAAAATAGTAACAGCGACTGATGTGTGGTGAGCTATTTCCTGTAAGTCTGGCTCTATGACAAACCCCTGACATACAGCATCTCAATCAATCATCGTAACAAGCCCATGAGGTGTAAGCCTTTCTAGCTGCTCCCCTTCTACAGATGAGACACCAAGGCTTAAAGAGAATGAGGAGTTTGCCCAGTGCTCCACATCTAGGCAGTGAGAGCTGGGGTACAAAATCAAGTATCCCTGACTCGCCCCAGCTAAGCCTGCAAGATCCTGCCCAGCCCAGCTGGGTGTCCTGCACCTAGCCTGGCATCCTTGCCTCTTGCAAGGCAGCTGCTGTGATCATTATTTATCTAGAAAGGAGACATCGGCCCTCCACGGCCTGGCCCCACAGGCTGACCTGGGTGCTGGCAGGCCAACCCCAGTACGATTCTTTCATTCCTTCCCTCCCCATCACTTCTATTCCAGCTGCCAAGTAGCAACCCTACATTTTCCTGGGAACATCTGAGACAGGGCCTTAGCAAGCCCTGATGCTAAGGCCTAATCCCAGCCCTGCTTCTTCCAGAAAGCCTTCCCAGATAACTCCAGGCCTCAGGAACCTTCAGTTCCCCTCTGCCTCCCTGCCACGCTAGGACCCCATCCCCTGCACAGTTTGCTCTTGTTTCAGCCTGTCTGAGGCCAGGTCTGGGTAAGGTGGCACTGTCGTGTTTTACTGTGAGTCCTGCCACCGCCCTATGCCAAATCCCGTCTGCAGGTGCGGCCCTGCCACCCGCGTGGGGAGGCCTGCCCAGCCTCTCGGTGCCCTGACAATGAAGCCCTGTCTCCCAGGAGGCCAGCAGCCTCCAGAAACCAAGTCTATTTCAGGATGTCATTTAAATACAGAGAAAGGAGGGTGCAGAGTAGAGAGGGACATGGCACATTTTCCAGAGGAATAATGCTGTCTGAATTGCTGTGGTTATTTATAACCCCTGGGAAATGTGGACTTTGCTATTTCCTGATTAGATTAACGCTGGGGGTGGAGGAACCAGCTCCCTGGATGTCAGTGGACAGGAACACCTGACCGCTCACCCTCCAGTCCCAGCCGATAGGTGCTGTGCCCCCCCCGCCTGGGGACCAGGTACCAGGGGGATACCAGATCACCTGAGGTAGTGACACAGATGGGGCTGCGAAAGGCCAGGCTGGGGAAACCCCCCAAGAGGGGCCCCTCCTTCACCACACAGGTAACAAAAACGCAGTGGGGCTCCCCCCGAGGAGCACAGGCAGGAGACAGAAGCAGGCCATAGAACATCCCGGAGAAAGTTACAAACGAGTGGTTGAACGCAGCCTCTGGGGGCAGCTCGATTCCGTCCTTCTTGCCTTTGCATTTAGACCTGGTCAGGTCACGGCTGCACACCCAGACCTCTCCTGTGAAGAAGCCGCTGCCCTCCGGGACTGATGTCCCCGAGAGAACCCCCAGGTCCCCTGCAACAACATCCTGGGCCCCCGCTGGGAATCCTGCAACCCAGGCAAGGACTCCACAGCGTCTGAGAGAGAATCTGGCAGGTGGCTGGGATGCTGCCTCACGTTCCTGGACCTCGGCAGCCTCACATCTAGGACAGGAAATGGGCTCCCCAGCCTTGCAGGGGGCTGAGAGGATTCGAGGCCCTGAGGCCAGGGGAGGATGCTCTATGTGCACCCAAACACCCCCCAGGTGGTGGGTGCGGCCTTTGCTTCAGGAATGTCCTCAGGGGTCTCTTCTGAGGGGTCTAAGCCCTTCCTCCCACCCGTTTCTCCCCAGCCTGGGGCAGGAGACCCTAATGTTCTCCTCTCTGGCTCCAGAGCTGTTCACGGCTACTTCCTAGTGCTTGGGATTTCGGAGGCACCAGCGAGTTTGGGGGCCCCCTTCCTGCTCCCCCTAGTAGGTGACAAGAGTCCTTTGGACGGTGGGCACGGTCCTCCCACCATCCCACACTCCCTCCGCCACGCAGCTCGCCCCTCCCTGCGGGCCCTCACGGGGGCTCAATCCACAAGGAGGGGTCAGTGTGGGATAACCTGTCACAACCGGCAGCTATGGTCCCAGCACAGAACACAGAGCAGCGGCACAGTTACTTTGGGAGGTAACACGGGGGCTTGCGGGTGACAGGGACCCGTGAAAACAGTATTCACCTGGGCTCCCAAGGGCTCCCAGACCCCACTTTCCCACCCTGTGGCCCCTTGGCGCTGAGCCTCTTCCCTCAAAACCTCACACTGTCATTTCCACAGCACAGGCCCTGAGGAAGCCCACCTCCTTGTGCACGACCCCTGACCTCCTGTCCCTCTTGGGCCTGGTCCCACTCTTTCTTTCGTTGAGCACTGCTCTACCCTCTGCCCTCTGGGCCTGGGGCCTGGCATCCTGGGCCTGTCCTGGGTTGGTGGCATGGACTTCACTCGAAGCCCAGAGTTGTTCTGGGGGCTGATAAAAACTAAGTGCAGTAAACCATAGTATAGCTGAAGTTGTCACCCTCACAGGTGAACAGGACACCGAATAGAAGGCAGAGGTGTGGCTGTGTTTTGGGGACCCGGCCGGAGGCTGAGCGCTGGGCCGTGGAGACCAGGCCCTGAGCCGGGTGTTTTGTCTGACGGGGGGACATTTCCTGTGGCTCCCAGGTCAGTGGCCACGGTGGCGGCCCCGGCTGGCCTTCTCCTGCCCTCCCCCAAGTGCATGCACATGCTCTGGGCTGGTCCCCTTGGGACACCAAAGCCAGCCTGTCATTGGGGCAGACCACAGGCGTGAGAGGCACGGTAGGGCTGGCAACTGGGGGAACAAACAGGGCACTGCCAAGAGCCTGCCCCCCTCCCCCCCGCCCCGGGAAGGGTACTGGAGGGTTCCGTCAACGTGGCCGCTTGAGAGAAACTCCAGAGAGGCAGGGCGGAGTGAGAGGGGGCGCTGGGGCCTGTATCCTGGCTTCTAGCTCAGCAGCTGGTTTAGGGGAGACCAAGGTCAGCCTCAGTAAACTGAGCCCATTTTCCCAGGGGCCGGGCCCCCCCACCATAAGGTCAAGCAAGCTCTGTCCCTGCAGCCCTGGCCCTGCAGGGTCGGGCACCCTCTCCAGGACAGCCACACGGAAGGCCTGTGCACACTGTCCTTCCAGGCACCGGGATGAGGCCACTTCGCCTCCGCTTGCCTCCCCTGCCCCCCGGAACTGTGCAGTTCCCTGAGGCCCACGTATGGGAAGGGTTTAGCAGCTCTGAATGAGGCGTTTACTGAAGCCAGGTTAGCCCTGTAGAACCCACTGTGACCTGCCCCCGCAGCGCCCTGCATTCCAGGGCTCAGCCTCCTCTGTGCCGCCGCGCTTTTAGCCCTCGGGCCGGCACAGCTGCAGACAGAACTGGGAGAGGGCCCGTCTTGCCCCGAGCCCCGGGGACCCGTCTTCCCCAGAGTTGGCCTGCCCTCCACGGCCTGCCCGGCCTGGAGACTTCACCCCAGAGCCAGGCCTCAAACCAACAGCCAGCAAGCTGTCCCGCCCAGCTCAGGGCCACCAGCTGACGAGCACAGGGTCACTCTCGGGAAAGGGACTGGTCAGGGCTAAAGCAACACAGGGGCAGCCCCCAGCAGCCCTGTCCCCAAAGGGAAGGGGCCACCTTAGAGGTCAAAGTCCCAAGCGAGGGGCTCCCCCAGGTATGACCGGGAAGTCTCATGCAGCTGCCACGGAAAGAAAGGCCAAGGGCCTTTAGGACTGCCATGGGCTCAGTGGCCTCCCTCCAGACTTAGCGTGGTTTGGTAAGAATTATGAAAGTCCTTCTCTGAAGCTGAATTCATGCTCCCTGCCCAGGCCAGGAACACCGTCTGGGCACAGAGCCTGCTGGTGAGAATGCGGCTCGGCAAACCCACTGCCCGTACCCGCTCTGAGGGGCCTCTTGGTGGGCTCTTCCCAGGCCCCACGTGCGGGCCCATTTCTGTGCACAGCTTGCTAGGCTGGGTTCTACACCCCCGGAAGCTCCCCATCGAGGGCACGCAGCCTTGACCCCAGTGGGGCCCCATGACCACCCAGACAACCAAGAGATAGCCGCAAACCCGAGCGGGCCCTGGGCCTCCTCCTCGGCGGGGGGCATGATGGCTAAAAGCACTTCCTGCACTAAGCCGCTCAGTGGGACCTCATCGTGTCACCCTCTGAGCCTAACAGCACCTCGTGGGTTATCACCTAACTCACATCATGAGCTAAGAATGATGCCTGGTACTCAGCACCGGATCAAAACATGTCAGCATCACTAAAACTGGGCTTAAACTCCCCAGTGGCTTCCCGCTGCACTCAGATTAAGGCTGCTGCCCCCTCTGTCCGAGGTCACTTCCTATGCTCCACACAGCCTCTGCCTGCCTCTGAACACACCATGGTCCCCCCAGGCTGCGGGGTTTTCACCTCTGCCTGGAAGGCATTGTCCCCGGATCTTTCAAGAATCCTTTTTGTCATTGAAATCTTAGTTCAGAATTATCTCTTCAAGCAAGGCCTCTCCCCTCTGCTTTATTATCTGATCTGCTACCCAATTTTATCTTCCTGCAGTACTTGTGCAGCATAAGATGATCTCATTTATTGCCTGACTCTCCTATGGACAGCAAGTTCCCTGAGAGCACGGCCTCTGCCTGGGCTGCCTCTGGAGAGCCCAGCACATGAAGATGCGCCATCAACATATTCAGAGACCAAATGAACAAAGTGGGTTATGCAGGCTGGAGAAAGCCAATGCCCTTTGTTCGGGACAGGGGTCGAGAAGCCCCACATGCCTGCTCGCCTCTCTCCTCCCGTGCTCAGTGAATGGCTGGCCGTGGCCCAGGGGCAGCCCTGTGACCTCTTCCACCCAGACTTTCCCAGCATGTTGAGAGTTTAAGGCTTAGGCGTAGGAATCTTGAGACGTGGCCAAAATCATCATATGAACTGGATCTAGGAGATCATCCTGTTCAGCTCCTTCATTATACTGATGCCAGAGAACCAGAGAGGTGAAGCGATCTGCCCAAGGTCACACAGCAAGTTAAGACCGTAGACTCAGGATTAGAAAAACGAGGCCTCTTGACTCCTACCAGCCCAGTGCCCTTCCTTCTCTGGCCTCCTAGGCTACACCAGCCTGAGAGGAGGTGGGGCGCTCCAAGGAGGAGGCCAGAGCACACAGGGGGGCATTCAGGTGTCTGATGGGAAGGGGAGCTGTGGCTGTCGCTGCTCTGGCTGTGCCCATCTGAGGCACCCACCCTGGCTGGGGTCACTGTCCAGGAGAAAGACGGTTCCACCTTCTGGCTCAGGCATGAGTTCCACTCTCTCTCAACCAAAGCAGAATTGGTGAAATCACCGTGGGGCTACAGGGCCCTCCCAGCCTCTCTGCAGCAGACTCCCACCAGCAGCTCCCACGGTCACTTCCCTCTCTAGGCCCACCTTGGGGGACCAAGGACAATGGGGCCTTAGTCTAAGCCTTACTGGGATCCAGGACGGACTCTGGCTTTCTCCCGGGGACTGGGCAGGCAAGTTCCAGGCACGGGGACGTGTGTTCCTTTGGGTGCAAGGGAGCTGTCAGAACACGAACATCTTTCCAACTCCCAGCACGATTTGATGGGGAAAAGGAAGCCAAAATAGCACCTGCGGACCGGCTCCTGACAACCTGGGCATCCAGCAAGGCCACTCAGCAGAGGGCTGGGCCTTTCAGACTTGGGCGCCCTGACCAGCGCCTGGTAACTCCGCCACACCGGCACCTGCAGAAGTTGCTGGGCTCTTTCCAAAACGTCTGCCCTCCTGGGCCTTCACGGCCTCTGGAGAGTCCTGCACCACTGGCCTTGGGCAGAACTGGCAGGCTCAGCTCTCCCTGGTCCAAGGCCAACCAAAAGCTGGGGCACCAAGCCCAGCATGGCTGCCTGGCCAAGCCACCTGTGGACCACAGAGATGCTGGAGAGGGCCGATGCCCCTTCTAACCTCCCCAGGCGCCAAGAAACAGCAGCTTGCCAAGTGCACTCAGAGCACGGGTTCCCACCTGGGTATCCGTGACCCCCCCGAAACAGCATACAGTTTGTGCATATGCGTGGCTCTGGGTCTGGGTGGAGCTCCATAACCGTCACCACATTCTCAGAGTCGAGGACTCCTGCTCTGTGGAATCAAACAGGCCTCTTGGGAGCCAGCGTAGTGGAGAAGTAGGGAACGGGGGGGGCAGGAGGCCACCCGTGTGGCTCCAGGAGTAAGATCCTCTCCCTCTAGGGAGTACCTATGCTGGCTGCAGGGATGCAGGGAGGTCTCACTACTCCCCCTTCCAAGCCCCCAGCCAGCCAGCCCGGTCACAGTCCTGGCCCACACAGAGGCCAGGGAGGAAATGGCTGGCCGCAGGGGTCTCCAGCCCCGCGGGGAGGCACTACTGTCCGCTTCCGACAGCTGAGGGATCGCTATAGGGGTGTGAATGGGCATGTGAATGGTGAAGACAGGATGCAGGTCCCTTCCCTCTGGTAAATAAGGTGATGGGGGGCAGGGTGGGAGAAAGGGGGTAGGGAAGAGAGGTGGGCAGCCGGGGCAGGAGAGGTATCTATTGGCGTCTAATAAGGTTTCAAGATCTTTCTGGATGCCCAGAGCCAGATGATGAAGTGAAAGTAAATGAGCCCAAGACATCCCTCTATACCCCGGCACCCTTCTACCCTCAATGCCTGGAACAGCCAGTGAATGGCCGACTGAGCCCTGGGGACAGGCACATGGTTTGCATACCTGATGCTACCTGTTAGGAAACTGTCAGGTTGTATTACACACTCTGGGAGGGGTCTGGAGCTGTCCTGCAGTTGCGATCAAGATCAAGATGACAAAGAAAGGGACCCTCCTGAACCCTAGGCTCCCCAGACTAGTGGCCCAAAGAGGGCTCCCCATCCTGTCTTTCTTTGGGTTGCACCTCTGACCTTCCTAGAAGTAGAGGGGAGCAAAGCCCACCTCAGAGCAGGTGGATTCGTCCTGGAGCTCAGCAGGAAACATCTCAATTCACCCTGCTGGCCTCTGGTTTCCTGAGAGAAGCTCTTGGGTGGTGGGGAATTCCCAGACCCATGTGGCAACCCCTCGAAGCAGAGGCAAGGTCATCAGGAACCATCCTCAACTCTCCCCCACTCCCCTGGACCCTGCCAGTTCAGCCTGAGTCCCTACCTCCAGCCAGTATCTGGCCTGTTCTGGGTCTGGACGTCTTCACCTTGGCTGCAGGGCAACAGTAGGGGCATGGATTCCTGTCCCTCCCCATCCCTGCTGCCCAGAGACAAAAACTTCTGGCCTGGCCGCTGCTTCCCTGGGGCACTCCTAGCCTCTCTGGCTCCCACGTGACCCCATTAAAACCTTTGGACACTTTGTGGGGTAGGGATGGGATTCCTCGTTCAGTCCTTCTCCCTCCCAAGTGCAACCTAAGGATCTAGAAACAGGCAGGATGGGAGGAAGACCAGGCACTGAGCCTGGTCTTGAGTGTGATTTAAAGCCAAAAAAAAAGGAAAAGGAAAGCAGAAATGTGAAGTTAAACGCTGAGAGCACTGGCAGAACCCACAAACTCAAATGCCACGTGTCTCCTCTGCTCAATGCTTGCACAACAAGCCAACTGCCAAGTCAGAGTCTGGAGTGAGGCTTCAGCCCCAGGACTCTCCTCGGGGACAAGCACAACCCCAAACAGAGCCCCCCACTGAGGACACAAAGGAGAGCCTGTGAGTGGTCCCTACTGCCCCTCTTCCAGCAAGCGCAGACTCCTGGGGCCAGAGGCTCCACAGGCTAACACTGGGCTTTCTCCATTCAAACAGACTCTTTAGCCCCAGCACGGGGTCCCCAGATGACTCACATACGCCCCCCTCCAGGCTTCACGAATCTTTAGTTAAGTGGCAGCAGGAGGGCCACAGGTGTCTCAGGCATCCACAGCATCACATCCTTGTGGCAAAGTTAAATGAGGAGTTAATGAGGTGACCCCTCCTGTCAGGCTGGGCAGTACCTGGCACCCTTCCCCCACCCACCTAAGCTGCTGCCTGATCCCAGCCCCCTCGTCTGGCAGTGAGTCTGCTGCACTGAAAAAAAACAGGTTAATGCAGCTGGGGAAAGAAGGGAGGTGGGCAGCGGGTCTGGCTCCACAAGCCTGCCTGCTCCCCCACCAACCCCGGGCACAGCAAGGCGGGCACAGCAGGGTGAATGAATGTCCCTCTGTCACCCACGGTACAGACCCTTGTGTCTGTGACACCAACATACTTTGTCACACAGCAGGAGCTAGAGGACTGAATCACCCGCCGCACAGAGCATCCCAGCGCCACAGCCACCCTGCAGTTGCATTGATGCCAATCAGCTCAGCAGCCCAGAGCCTGGCTGGCCTGCCACTCTTGCCCAGAGGGCACCGTCAGACACAGAAGTGTCAGACGCCACCAGAGGTGAAGCTGGCTAAAGGATTCCTGAAGCGGCTTCTTGGTTTTGCTAGTCACTAATGCCCAGGGAAAAGAACTGAAAGTCCGGAGTTTCAAGGTTTAGAAACTGCCCCCTACCTGCCACCCCCCAACCCCAGCAAAGGGGCAGGTAAACCGGAAGGACTCTGTTTGGCTGGGACTGGGCCAGGAACCTGCTGGGTCACTTTCTCGCCAACCTCTAGGTCTGGAAATGGACAATGAGCTTTGGGCTGGTGTCTGCTGGCCTCAGCAGGGGTTGGGAAGGGGGTACAGGCAGGGGATGGCTCCGGGCTGCCGGGCACAGACAGCTGCCTCAGCACAGAGGGGCTCTGGTAGCAGCTGAGGCCAGCAGGGCTCTGCTAGCCTCGTCCCTAGAGAGGCTGAAGGTGACACAGGGGCCAATGCAGGACAGCTCAAGTTGCTGCCCTGCCCAGCACTTTCCAGGACTGATGTCCCCGCTGGGAGGTCACGTATGCCCCGTTGGAAGAGGATGAAAGTAGATAAGGAGACAACGGGCCCCAGATCACATCCTCTTGCAGGTGCCAGGAGCCTCTATGCTGGCTGGCAGTGAGGACCTGTGCAGAGGGACCCCCCTCGGGCCCCCACGGGAGGGCTTTGAAATCCCCCCCAGCAGCACAGACTAGCCAAGCCTCTGTCATCACTACCTGGAAGGACAGGCATGGCCCTGGCCAGCCGGGACAGGCACCCTGCGACATGTGCTTAGGTGGTTAATCTGGTCTACGGTTACCAAGCGCTCACTGTGTGCTAGGCGATGGCCTGGCTCCTCCTCAGATGCCCAATGCCAGGGCCCAAAGCCAGCCCTGCGGCAGCCTGCCCAGCTGCAGGACAGTCAGCTTCTATCTCAGACTTTCATCCCCGCCCAGGTCTGGGGCGGCAGGCAGGACGGGCAGTCTGCCCTGGCTCAGCTTGGTCTGAGCTGCCTGCTGGGTCAGGAAACCCCTGGCACACTGACTGAGTTGCCTGGTGCCTGACTAGCACTGGGCCAGCAGGCCTCTGGGTGGTCCCTGAAGAGGTAGCCTATAGCCCCCAGACCCGGCAGCACCGCCAGCTCCCCACAACCCCAAAGAAACCTCACACGGCCGGTGGTACTGAGGTGCTTCCGCCGGTGCCCCTCTGCAGAAGGGGCGGCCACTGGACGCAGGGGGTCGGGCCTGGGCTGGGCACTGTAGGGGAAACTGAGACCCAGGAGCCCCTCGCCCCATCTGTTCATATTTCTACCCGCAGAGGCGCAGAAAGCAGGCAGGCAGTCCTCTCCCACAGGAGACAGCCCCCCTCTTCCTGAGACAGGGACAGAGGCAGAGAGAGCGGGGCTCGGAGGCTGGGGTAGCAACAGCGTTAATCATCACGTTAAGGCCACTGAGAGCCAACCCCAGCTTACCCCAGCCTCTGTCCCAGGGTCCCTCAGTCAGGTAGGAGGCGCAGTGAGCTCCGAGAAGGGGCGGCCCAGAGCCCCAGCAGGCCCCCCGCCCCCCTCAGTCCCTCTCGCCCACCCTCGCCGACCCCTCGAGCCCCTCGGGCACCTTCTGGCGGAGGAGCTTGCTGCGCACGCGGCCCCAGAGCCGCGCGCCGGTGTTGGGGGGCCGCTTGCTCCCCGGCTCCTCCAGCGGGTCCAGGCAGCAGCGCTCCAGGGGCTCGCACACCGCCTTCAAGCTGCAGTCGGGCTGAGGCAGGACGTCTGTCATGCCGGCGGCAGCGGCAAAGCCCGACCCGACGGCGAGCCTGCCCGCGGGGCCAGCTCAGCTCCGGGGACGGGGAGGCGGGGAGGCGGGGAGGCGCGGGCCGCCGGGGCTCCGGAGCCGCTGGAGGGAGGGTGGGAGCGGGCGCAGCCTCAGCCAGCCGCCGGGACTGTTACTCGAGCCGGGCAGGGAAGCGCATGGTGCGGGGCTCCGCTTTCTCCTCCCTCTGCGTCCTCCCTCCCCGGAGACACCGCTGGAGCAGCAGCGGCTCGCTGGTCCCGGCCAGGCTAGCGGGAGGCCAGCCCCGAGCGCGCGGCACAGCGCCCGAGGCTGCCGGGGAGCCCCCGCCCCCAGCCCCCCCCAGTGGAGGAAGTGACTCAAAAGAGGCGCGGGAGGCTGCCCCCTCCAAAACACCCAACCTCCCGGTTTTAACTCTTGGCAGGCTGGGCCTCCTCCACACCCATCCTTCGGCCCTCCCTCCAGCCCCTCCTAAAGTAAGGTTGACAAGCAGCACAACCAGCCAGGCCCTTCCCCTCTAGAGCCCTGGTTAACCCCTTCCCCACCAGGCGGCGCCTCGCTGCTGGGGTGTCTGCGGGAGGCTGGGGGAAGCCAGAGGGGGTCTGCAGAGCCCAGGGCTCAGGGCCAGGAGCCATCAACAGCTGCCCCTGTCCCGGGCAGAGGACCAGTCCTGCCCCGGGGTTCTACTCCTGCCCCAGATGCCTCCCTCAATGCCAACTCGGTGACAGGGCCCGACCCGCGTGGACTCCTGTGGAAAGGATAAAGAAGATCCCTAGCTGGGCAACCTCCTGGGCTTTCGCAGCCCCAGAGGGAATCAGCTACTATGGACCTTCTCTGGGGACATGAGCAAAAAAATCCAAGGACGACACGGGTTACAGATGCCCAGCAAGAGGTGCTCCTCTCACGGGCCACTTCTAACCATCACTGGTGCCCTTCACCAGAAAAGCCAAAAAAAGGGCTGTGCTGCTGGGGGCAGAGGACGTCCACTGACAGAATGGCAACAAAAGCCACTCTGTGCTGGGTGCCTTGGGATAGAGAACTAAGAACTTGTTCTTGACTCTCAGGTTGATGAATGTTCATTTCACAAGGTAACAAGTCAGTGTCCGGTGTTTGGAGAACAGAGAAAGGCCTGAACCCCAGATGATTAGGGTCCACACACCCCAGAGGCGCCCAGGCATCACACCCTGTAGAGTTTGGCATGGGGGGAGGAAGGAAACCAGTATTTTCGCAGTGCCAACCATGAGCCGGGTCCCATGCAAAGGGTGTTCAAGTATCTGCTGGCGTTGAAGCCTTGCGACTTCTGTGCCGTTGGTGGTATTGTTTAGAGTTGTGAGGACTGGGGCTCAGGGAGATGAAGTTCTCGCCTGAGGTCACAGAACTGCAGCTGGCTAGTGACAGGCCTTCTCCAAAGGCCCTGGTGCTCACAACCACTGAAGTGTGGCTGGTTCTCTGGATTCGGGGAAAAGAGGTGGGTCAGGCCACCAGGGCAGGGGGGTCGGGGCCCAGAAGCAGCCCCTGGCGTCTGGAATGCACCTGCTGAATCTCAACCAGCGCACATGTCTTGGGGTTTATCATCAGAGCCCGCGGTGCTTTTGCAGAAAGGGGCGGCTTCACCACAGAGGGAGCCAAGCCTTGATCATGACAAGAGACGCCCTTCACCGAGCTTACTATGCGACAGGCACCACGCTAACCCTCCGCTTGGAGTACCTCACTCACTGCTCCCCCAACCTGAGGAAGTATGTCCTCACATCCCCATTTTTCCATCTGAGGAAACTAAGGGTATAGAGAAGCTAAGCCACTTGCCCAGACCAGCCTGGGCCAGGCCACGCACAGAGGTCTGGCTAGGCCCTCACCACTGTGATATCCCAGTGTGGCAGGGTCTGGTCCTGTGCTGCCTTCTGCCTGGAGGTGAACGTGGAGTCCTGGAACTCTGCTGGACGCTGGTGGTCCCTGCAGGGTGGCTGGGCCAGCCCCATCTCTTCTAGGGCTTCATGCTCCACACCTGCTTCTGCACAGTGCAGACAGGGCTGGGCGCCGCCAAGGCTGCACAGAGCCTCCTGCTACCTGAGCTAAAGTTGCCCAAAGCCAGTGCAGCTAAGTGGGGCAGAGCCACAACCGTTTTCCCAGTAACCCCTGAGTGGGAGGGGGAGACCCACCAAGGCAGGGACATGCCTGTGTCCCCTGCCCGGCCAGGGCCTGAGCCACCCTTCTTGACCCACCCCTGACCTGTTCTCCCAGGGCACCTGGGGGCCACCTCTGAAGAGAATCTCCCTCCAGCCCCATGAGTGGTCAGCAGCTGCCCCCACCAGCTGCACAAAATCCACCTCCTCCAAGGGTTCACCCATTCCTGTGGTCTTCACCTCTTCATCCCAGTGATTTCATTCAAGAGGTACTGACTGAGGGCCTGGCTATGTGCCCAACCCTGGATAGGGGCTGGGGAATCACAAAGATGAATCAAAAGGCTGTGCTTGACAAAGCTGACAACCCAAAAGAGGAGAGGAGACAAAGGCTTAAACACCTCTTAACAGGAGGCAGAAAGGCATTCACGCATCTGGCATTTACCAATCGTGCACCTACCACACGTCACACCCAGATGGACAAAGCATCATTTTTGCCCTCAAGAAACCCAGTCTTATGCCGCAAGAACAGCACAGATCAAGTGCCACGAAAGCTGAGAGAAAGGAGAGGAAAATTCTAGCCAGAGAGAATCAGGGAAGGCTTCCTGGAGGAGGGGTTGGCATGGGCCAAAAGAGAAAAAAGGATCACCCTCCCTGGCTTTGCTCTGCATCCCTCAGCTAATGGGCAAGTGCTGGTTGTGTAACTGGCCGGTAAGGTGCCATTACAATTGCTAACCACGTTCACCTGCTGCAGACACATGGTGCGTGCTGGGCACTGCCAACTGTTAACTTCAGAACTGGCCCCTCACTGGCTTTCTAAGGTTCTCTGTCCTCTATCTGGGTCACATGCCACAGGATGCAGTTTGGGGGATGTCGAGTAAGGTGCGTCCCCCGCCAGGTGTGCGGGAGAAGGGGGGCAGTGCAGATCCTCTTCCCAAAGCTTTATACTTGTCTGTCTTAGGAACCCCGGGCTCAACACTTGTCTGGGTAAAGCAAGCTCTGATTGGATGGAAGATGGCCAACTGGTCTCCATGGTGACATAAGCGCCTTAGCAGATGGATAGCTGTTGGGAGGCTCTTCCCTTGAGATGCTCATCTTTCCTTCCTCCCTGTGGGCTGGGGGTTCTCTCTAGGGACAGTACAGATTTGCCTTCTCTTCCCCAAGCCTGACTCACTGCTTCCTGGAAGCAATGGTCTAGGAGCAGGCTGCAGCGGGGGGGTTGGGCAAGACAAATGATCCTAGGGAGTTCCTCAAAAGCAGCCGTCTGAGTTCTGCTCCCTCCAGCCCACCACAGACCCTTCCTCAGCTTCACTGGGTGGGCTAGGCTCAGGCTGTCCCGGCCACCCTGGAAGTGACGGCACCCCTTTCCCCTCTGTCCATCCTGGCAGAACCGGCCTCTGAGGATGAGCAAGGGCCCCCTGTCTGGATAAACAGAGCCTGGGTGGGAAGGCCCATATGAACAGATGTCGCTGCCTTTGGAATTAAAAACATTCCTAGTAGACTGTCCCATCTTCCCTCACCCCCTCCCCAGGCTCTCTGCCAAAGGAATGAGAGGGGCCGTCGCCAGGGAGGTGCAGGGCAGGACCCTAGGTTACACCGAGGGAGAGGTATACACCTGGGGTGGCTGGGACCGGCCACCCAGCACAGCTATGATTGAGGCAAAATCAGGCTAAAGTGATCAGCAGAGGCATCACTGAAGAAAAAAAAGGTCAACAGGGAATGTATGCAGCCTGAGCTGTGTGGGCAGGAGAGGCAGGGACTGCCACCAGTGCGGCACGGTGACAGCTGGGGATGGACGGCTTCCAGGCAAATCCTCCAGCCTGTGAACACGAGGAGGAAGTTTCTTTCTCAGAACCCTGGGATGCTGCTGCTACTTCTCTGGAGTGACCTCCTTTTCCCCACTGCAACGACTTTCATCTTCCCCTCAGTCCAGACTGGGACCCCGATTCCCTGCCCCTATCCTCCAGCCAAGTGACTTGGAGGCAGGAAAGGGGGTTTCTGAGCAGCCAGCTAGACCAAGGCCACAGGCACCCCAGCGAGGACAGCCTGGGAGTGAGGGGGAGGGGAGAGCCCCAAAGGGCCACCCGGAGAGGCTGGGTGCAGGAGCGGGAGCTGGAGAGGAGCCTGGGATGGCGCTGAGGAGGGCCGAGAGGGGTGTGGTCCGGGGTCAGCCAGGTGCGCTCCCTTCAGCCCCAGGGGAGCAGAGCTGGGAGGCAGGGTGTGGGTGGAGAGCAGGTGGCGTGTGAGGCTGGGAGGGCTGCAGAAAGGAAGCCCATGGTGGTTCCTGCCCAGAGACAGGCACCGGAGTCCAGCCCGAGAGAGAACCAGCAGGGCGGCAGTGCACGGGAGCCCGGGGCCCACGCAGAGGGTGTGTGAGTTGGCAGGGAGGGTGGCACACCGCAGGGAAACTGTGAGAAAGGGGGGCGGGAGAGTCCCTTTAAAATGAATGGCCCTGGGGTCTCTGCATTCCTAACGTGTGTTCTCACCTTGTTCTGTACCGATCCTAACCCAAACTGTGGATCGGAAGGGCAGAGGTCTTCAGACGATGAGAAAGTGAGACCCGTTTATGTTTTTCCATCCACACTTTTTGAGCATCTGCTATGTTCCAGGTCTGCATTAGGCCTGGGGACAGGAACGCTTTGCTCAAAGTCACTGAGTAGCCAATGGCAGAGCTGAGGCTAGAAGCTACTTTTTCGCTCATTTACCCATTCATTCATCACTGACTAGATAGCCACCACATGCCAGGTGGGGAGGACCCTGAACAGGTCACAGCTCACTTGGAGCTGTGAAACTCCAAACCGAGCCCTAGCCAACCCACCGCTGACCCGCCACCCAAGGAGATAAGTGCTAGCAACTGGGGACTCTTCCAGGCATCTAGGCCAGGACTCCGGGGTCTGGGCCCTGCCTGCTAACAGCTGTGCATGGGGTTACAGGTCTCTAAGGCCTGGAGCCTCAACTCTGTAGATTAGTGGTTACCGGTAGCTTTAGATGGCCACCTGAGAGGGAGCTGGGGAGCGGCTTCCAGGATGTTGGGACAGGCGGCAGCCAGGACTCAAAGGTAGTCGCTCTGCAGCCCAACCTCAAGGTGTACCATGACCCTCCTGTCTCCCAAGGCCTGGCCTTGGAGTCAGAGGACAGTGCAAAGCACGGGCTGTTCTGCACACAGCCTCACCCTCCACTCTGCCTGGCCAGCCCAGGCTGGTGTCTCGAGGGTGCCTGGTGGCTCTAGGAGAGGCTGAGACAGCCGCAGGGCTTGCCTGCTTCAGGACTGTCCTAATGTCCTAATGGGCCCTGGCAACTCCTAGTAATTCTCACAGCATATTTGGTCACGGAAAAAGGGTGGAAAATCCACTTGAGCCTTTGGGAACATCTTGTATACCTAAAACAAAACCCACCAGGGATGGAGTGGGTAGAGCACACCCACCACACATCCATCCATTCCTTCCCACACAACTCATGGATGGAACTCACAGCCAGACTGACACCCAGACCCCCTTGGCCGCTTGCCTGCTCCCAGGACGGAGGCAGTATGGCCGGGGTCTCCCAGCACAGCCAGGGGCCTGAGCACCCCAGGGGGCCTCCCAGGCTGCAGACTGAAAACACAACAGCCTCAGGCAGGGGGGTTTGAAAGTAGGTCAGGGTCCGCTGAGCCTCCATGCTTTTTTTCTCTTTTGCTAATATTAAGCAACTCTTTTCCACCCACTCTGAGCTCCAAATGAACAGAAGACAGCTCCCGGGAGCCACGGAACCAGGGTGTGGGTCCTGCCTGGTCACTGTGGCAGCCACTCCCTCTCTCTGGGCTTAGTTTCCACACCTGTCAAACAGGATCTTGGACGAGACAAGTGGTCCGCAGTGAACTTTTTTTAAGCAGAGGATACAGCCCGCTTTCTTTCTAAATGAAACCTTAGGCCAAAGTCTCCCTGCCCCCAATCAGCTAACGGCAGAAGCAGGGAGCAGAGGCCCCTGGCTGAAGTGGGGTTTCAGGGCCCTACCCACTCACACTGCCGTTGTCCACCACTCCCTGCCTTGGGAGCACCTCCTCGGTTGCCCCAGTAATCCCCAAGCCCCTCAGACTCTGAAGCCTCTGGTCCTCCTTTAAGGACAGAGGCTTTAAAGGAGGACAGTTCCCATGAGAACTGCTATTCCTCTACCACGGCCATTGGCCCTCGCTCCCCTCCAGGGTGGGCAGATGTGGAAGTCGGGAGATTAGGGGCTTTTTAAGGAAACTTTTGGGTCAGAGTCCTGGATCCGAAGCTCATGTTTTATCTCTACTTTTCTCCCTGCTTTGGGAAAACTCTGGGCCTCTGCTTTGCTGGTGTGGGTTCCCTTCGGTGGCCTTACAATAGGATAACGCTTATCTCATGGAGTCAGTCTGGTTGGTGTTTTCTGGGTCACCTCCGGCCTGAAGCCAGTGTAGCTCAGCTCTTGCCTCCAAGGGTGTGAGCAGGCTATGCCTCGCTTCCCCTGTGCCAGCCCATGGGGAGCGGGTGGCACCTGGCGGTCAGACCCTCACCAAGAGCCCCCACTGCCCCCACGGCTCGTGCCACGGCCAGGCGGGGCTGGGTGAGGCGCTGAGGTGGGCTGTGCAGCGCCCACAGCGAGGGAGAGCCACACGAGGCGCCCCCGATCGGCATTCACGTACAGCCTCAGCCCTCACTCAGGGAGTCCCTGGCAATTCCCCTACTAAGTCCTTTTCTCAAAGGTTTTGAATAAAATCAAAGACAGGACCATCCCAGGAGGCTGAAGCTGCAGCCTCCGCCAGCAGGGAGGTGAGCGGTTACCGGGAGCGAGCAGTAAGCCAGGTACTGTTACCTCCCAGGACTCATCTGGTCCTTGCACAGGTTTGAGAGGGAACACACAGAGAGGTCACCTCGCTGTTAGATGGTGGAGCTGCGATCAAACCTGGGCCTTCTGCTTCTGAGTCTAGGAGCCCCCGGGGCCCAGAGCTGGGAGAGCACCCTCTTTTGGTTTGTTGAGAGGCGGGATTGTTCTAAGGGCCTGAAGGAATCAGTTCCCAAGGTCCTCTCCAGATCAGCTTCTCTGTGCCTCTCACCTCTCCCAGGTAAGCAGGGGGCATTCCCACGCAGGGCAGGAGGCAGAGGAGACCCGTGCCTCCGTCTGCTTCCTGCCCAATGCTTCCTGTCTCCAGAACCCCTTGGGCGGAGCCCAGGCTCCCGAGATCAGGAACACCCGGAGACGGAGGTAGCTAAGCGGGGGCCGGAAGAGAGAGGTTGTCCTACAAGTGTCGGGAGGTCTTTGGACAGCCGGGGGCAGGATTCTACGAGATCCCCTCTCGTAGGATCCTGCCCCTGGCTCTCCCGCATCCCGCTGCCCACTCTGCTCTCCAAGTACAACCGAGCCATCCAGACCTGCCTTGAAGAGGGACAGCAGGTGAGGCACTGGACAGTGAACGGGTCTGAAACAGCTCTAGTCACCTGGGCCCTGGGAGGAGGTGGTGTCAGAGGCAGGGAGAGGAACAGTCCCGGTGCCCCCGTCCCTCCCCGTGGACGTGTGCTCCTGGGCCGGCACAGTGGTGATGATGGCAGCGAAGGGAAGAGCCCCCCATGGACCTGCTGAGAGCAGGAGGCAGCATGGATATAAAACACGGCCTCTCGAGGCAGACGCTTCCCCTGGACGTGCACACCCAGCCCAGGCCGAAGGCAGGGGAGGGGTCCATCTTCCAGGGAGAGGCTGGAAAGCCACACCCTGCATGGCCACTGCGGTGTCCCAGGGTGGGGAGCTGCCTAGCTGCCTCCCTGCTGGCAAGTTTTCTCCCAGCTGCCCTTCCCCCCAATCCGAGTCACAACCGGCCACTCTCAGGGGACAGGGCCTGGCTGTGGTCAGTGTGGCCTGAAGGATGCATGGGAGAAGGTGTTAAGGACACCCGGTAATGTCCCCTGTCTTTCCACACAGGGAGGGACCCAGGCACCCAGCTGTGAGGAACCCGAGTGGAAGGGGTTCTGGGTCAACCAGGCCAATGCCCCAGAGCCCAGCTCCAGGGCAGTAAAGCTGGGATGCTTGACGCTTGGGCAGAGTCAAACGGGGACAACAGACACCTCGGGGGCCAGAGGGAGGGACGTGGGGTGGGGGAGCCCTCGACTCCTGCCCTAGCAGCCTCCCGACCTGCACTCACTCCGAATTTCCTCATGCCCTGCAGAGTAATTGAAACCAGAAGTAGTTCCCGCTGACAATGACCCCTTGTTCCCAGCTCATCACTCACTCTGGGCCTGACCACACCACGCCGCCGAGCTGAACGCGGCTCTGAGGGGGATGAGCCCAGAGCTGCTCAGCCCGGGGCGGGGGCACAGCAGGAAACCTCAGGCTGGCAGGTCGTGAGGCCCCAACCTTGACCTCCTGCCCACTCCGAGGTCGGTTCATCAAAGCTGGTCTGACTCCAACAGCATAAGAAAACAGATGTGGCCTCAGCCAGCCTAAGGCCCAAACACAGGGGCCACTTGCAGGTGACAGCCTTTGGGAAGGGGGTTTGCTTGACAAGCTACACCCAGAATCCCTGCAGGAAGGCGGAGGACAGTGGACCTGGACCTGCCGGCTTGGGCAAAGGGCTGTCATCACTAGACAAGGACAGGCTTTGTGCCAGGTCCTGTGCCAAGGGCCTCACGGACTTTCCCCTTCTGTTCTCTTTACCACCCATTTTACAGATGAGAAAACTGAGGCTCAGAGAGGTAAAGTAACCTGTTCTCCCAACTCATGAATGGAGAAAGCTAGACTGAAGCCCAGATCTTTCTGGCCTCAAAGCCCCTTCAACACTGACTGAATGGTCACAATTCTCCTCTGTTCTCTTCACTACATGGGGAGGGAGGTCCTGTTCATTCTTTGCATCCACCACACAGTGCCTGCCCCTTAGAGGGAGTTCAACAAACAGAAATGCGGGAATAAACTAGTGAAAGCGTGGATGTGCACGGACCAGCTCTTTCAGGGACATTCCATCCTTTGAGCCTCGCAACAAGCCTCTGATAGAGGCACAGTGGGGATAATTGTCCCCATTTAATAGATGAAGAAACTGAGGCCTCCGAAGGTCAAGGGACCTGGATGCATTTTCCCACCCCCAGCCCAGTGTTCTACCTACACTGTCAGGGTACCTGCACTCCACACTCCATCTATCTAAACCACTGACCGAGGGGAAGACAAACAAGTTAGGAAAGGAGGGGCAAGGAGACAGGGATGCCTAACCTGGGGGAGAGAAAGCCAGCGGGCGGCAGCTGTTTTCTTCAACTAGAAGAGGCTAATGGTGACAGATGTAAGCTTTTATATGTAGAATGGATAAACAACAAGGTCCTACTGTATAACATGGAGAACTATACTCAGTATCCTGTGATAAACCACAATGGAAAAGAATATTAAAAAAAGGATGTGTATATATGTATAACTGAATCAATTTGCTGTATAGCAGGAATTAACACAACATTGTAAATTAACTATACTTCAATAAAAAAATATTGATTGAAAAAAAAAGAGGCTAGGGCTTCCCTGGTGGCGCAGTGGTTGAGAGTCCGCCTGCCGATGCAGGGGACACAGGTTCGTGCCCCGGTCCGGGAAGATACCACCCACATGCCATGGAGCGGCTGGGTCCGTGAGCCATGGCCGCTGAGCCTGCGCGACCCGAGCCTGTGCTCCGTAACGGGAGAGGCCACAACAGTGAGAGGCCCGCGTACCACAAAAAAAAAAAAAAAAAAAAAAAAAGAGGCTAGAGCTTCCCTGGTGGCGCAGTGGTTAAGAATCCACCTGCCACTGCAGGGGACACAGGTTCGAGCCCACATGCCATGAAACAACTAAGCCTGTGCGCTACAGCTACTGAGCCTGTGCTCTGGAGCCCATGAGCCACAACTGCTGAAGCCCGTGCGCCTAGAGCCCGTGCTCTGCAACAAGAGAAGCCACCGCAATGAGAAGCCCACGCACCTCAACGGAGAGTAGGCCCCGCTTGCCACAACTAGAGAAAGCCCGCACAGCAACGAAGACCCAACGCAGCCAAAAATAAAATAAATAAATAAATAAAACAAAATCTTAAAAAGAGGCTAATGGTGACCAGTTGTGTCCTGGGGGGTTGGGGGGCCTGATCTCCTGTGACAGCTGGAGAGAGATGAGCAACCAGGGGTGGGGGAGGGGGCGTGGTAACCCTGGGTCTGGAGGGAAGGAGGCTAAGAGACCATGCTCTTCTCCTCACTTAAAAGTAAGGAAGTCTAAGGCGGAAACAACCCAAATGTCCATTGGTGGATGCATGGATAAACAAAATGTGATCTATACGTATAATGTTATGCAGCCTTAAAGAGGAAGGAAATTCTGACACACGCTGCCATACGACATAGATGAACCTTAACGACACTGTGCTAAGTGAAGTAAGCTAATCACAGAAGGATAAGTATTGCAGGATTCCGCTTACACGAGGTACCCAGAAATCGTCAAAGTCATAGAAAGTAGAATGCTGGTTGCCAGGGGCTGGGGGAGGAGGAATGGAAAAGTTACTGCTTAACGGGTATGGAGGTTCCGTTCGGGAAGATGAAAGGTTCTGGAGACGGATGGTGGTGACGGCCACACAACAGTGTGAATGTTAATGAATGCCTCTGAATTGTAAACCTAAAAATCATGAAAATGGTACATTTCATGGTATATGTATCTTACCACAGTTGAACAAAAAAATAAGAAGGTCTAGATATTGTCAGATGTACCAATCTGGGCTCTGAGAACACACCCAACTCCTGAAGGCAGGGGACTGGCCTTCATGACCTCCTCTGAGTGTCATTTCTAATAGCTCCGACCTCTCACTTCCAAGCTTCCAAGTGGTCAGGTCAAGAATGTCAAAGAAATCACCCTCCTTTCCCCTTCAGACACAGGCTCCAGGCTCCAGATGGGAAGAGGACAGAGGGCGAGGTTCCCAAGGGGTCTAAATGTTGCAATGAGGGGGATGGGGTGGAGGGAGTGAGAGGGAGTTACCACTACAGGCATCAGGACAGCTAGAGCTTCCTTCTTGGCCCGGAACCCTGTCCCAGCTCACCCCAGGGTCTTGAGCTCTCCTATGGCCCAGGGGACCACCCCTAGCAGGCTCACAGGAAAGTGTAGCTGTGTCCCACCAGAGGGAACAGGGCCGAAGGTTGGGGGCCCGTCCCCAGGCTTGTGGCTGAGCTGGGAAGCGGGGGAGCAGGGGCATGAAGGGGATCCCAGGTCTCAGACCCCTCTCTAGTCTGAAGTCAGTGGCAGGAACTGAGCTGTGAAGTCCTCAGGGAGAACTCTCCCCTCTGGCCCAGCCAGTCATCGAGGGCTGGATCCTGGGAATATGCTAATCAGCCTGGGAGCAGGTCCCAGTAGGGGACAGCACATCTGGAGCCTGGAGCAGCATGGTTGGAAATAGACTGGGACAAACATACAGGAGTCCCCTAGGGCCAGGGAGCCAAGGCAGAAGAAGGGGGGGCCTCCTGGCTGAGGGGTTCCTGGGCTGGGCAGGGGCGGGGCAGCAGGGAGGAAGCAGACAGTGGGGGTGGCCTGGATGGAGAAGTTGGAGGTCTGGGGAGGGAAGGGAGGGCTCAGAAATGCACCAAGCTGGTGGGATCTTCTACTAAATTTGCAGTGACGAAGGGCTGACCCCTAAGAGTCACAGGCTGACATCCAGGTCTCCCCCTGCCCCGTTCACTCATTTGCCCAGCAGCTGACCAAGCACCACCAAACTGGGATCAAGATCCCGAATCTGGAGCCTTTGCTCAACCACTAATGAGCTGTGTGACTGTGGCTACGTCACTCACCCTTTCTGGTCTCAGTTTCCTTCTCCCCTCAAAACAGGATTGGATGAAATGCCCTCCAGGATTCCTTCTGGCTATAACCCTACCGATCCCCCTTTTTTCGTTCATTCCTTCAACCTCCCTCTTACTTGCACGGCTCACAACCCCTCCAGCCCAGGGCAGGCGGGCTCCTTAATTTCCTGGGATACTCCCTGTGCATTCCTGCCTCCCTCCCTGCTCTGGGCCACGTGGGCCCTTCCCCCAGAATGCCCACCCCGCTGCTCTCTGCTGATGCAGAGCCTGCCCACCTTGCTAGAACAGCAGAGCCTTAAAATGGTAATTAATGTGCTGGCCATTATGTAAATGATTTTTATAAAGTACTTTGGACAATGTAACAAGAAAGGTAATTATAAAGACTACGTTCAGACCTAGAAAAAAGGGGGTTTATGGTAATGCTACTTGAAAACAGAAAAAAAAAATACGCACCATCATTAAAACCATATAAAAATCTGTATACCTGAGGAAGGGAAAAGGCACAAAATAAGATGGCTGTTTCAGAGGAGTGGCAGTAGGGACGGTCAGTGATTACGTTTCAAGTCTCATTATTATTATTGCAATTCTCTTTCTAATATAAACACTGCTTTTGGAATTTAAAAAACCCAGTGCTCTCAAATCCCTCACTCCACCTCCTCCTGGAAGCCTCCCTAACTCCAGCCCACAATGATCTCTCCTTGTTTGAATTCCTGCAGCACAAGTTTCCATCTCATTATGCAGGGAACGGTGGGAGGCTTGCCCTGGAGAGGGCAGGGCAGGGGCTCTGGAGACTCCAGGCTCTCCTACCCTCTGGCTGCCTGGGCTTGGGCAGGTTCCTTAACCCTTTCGTGCCTCAGCTTTCTCATCTTTAAAACTGTGATAACTTTCCTACCCCACAGGGTACTGTGAAGATCTCCCGGGGTAACAGCTGTGAGCATTAGCCCAGTGCGGGCTCACGCAAAGCTCTCTGATGTGACCACCCCCACCCCCACCCCCACCCCCACCGTCAGCAGCCCAGCATCACCACCATCTCCCGCATCGTTATTGCCACCTTGCCTTGTTCCCTAGTGGCGTGGCATATATCGATACTCTCGTCTTTCCAATCTGGCAGGCGATTCCCTGAGGCCAGGCCCCTGCACCTCAGAGCAGCCAGTCCGTCAGGGGCACACTGCAGAAGCAGAGGAAGTCCCCCTTCCCTGGCTCTTTTCCACGCACACTCATTCTGCTTCCTTCCAGGTACACCAGGCAGACACGTCCCCTGAGGGGAGCTAAGAGGACTCCAGACAAAGGCTGGAGAGGGATGCGGGGCTGGGAAATCACCCCAGCTCCTTCTCCAGGCCACTAGCCATGCAGTGCCCTTCACCCAGGCTGGGGCGTCCCCTGATGAAGGCCTGGGCCATGGAGACACAGCACAGAGGAGGGAGCAGGGCCTTCCCTGCTCACCGTCAGCGGAGGCACCAGGGCCTCAGTGTCCTCATCTATAACATGGGGTGGATACAACCATCCTTTCCCTCACAGAGCTGTCGCAAGGATCACGCGAGAACATTTGGGAACGGGCCTCCAAGAGCACAAGTGCCGGACACACATGTTGCTGATTAGCGCTGCCATTTGTCTGTCACTAACTGCTGCCCCTTCCTCACCCCCCAGCCTGCCGCTGCAGGGTCCCTGCCCCCATTGCCACATGAGGCCAACCCAGAGAGGGAGACTCATTTTGGAGCAAATGCCCGGAGCTTAGGAGACGGGATCCCTCGCTGTTCTCTAGATGAGCTGAGGGAGGACAGGCTTAGAAAGAAGTGGGAGCAACAGGAGTGGGCCTTCTTCCCCTGCCTTTCTTTCAGGCCACCTGAACATCCCCTGAACACGGCCCCTACTGTGAGGCCACCTTTCGCTCCATCCTCGGCGCCCGCTGAAGGGGAAGAGGACCGAGGGCCAGAGGCTGGTTCCAATTCTCTTCCTTGGACACGAGGTGGGAGGGGAGGTGGGAGTGAGCTGTGGGAACAGACACCGTTCTGTGGCTCCGTGGGGTTCAGTGCAGTCTCTCCAACCCAGCCCGGTCATCCTGGGTGGCTCCGAGGGTAGTCCCAGGGTGAGAGGACTTTACAAGGCATGGCACACCCCTGGTGGGGACAGCCCGCCCTCTGATCCACAGGAGGGAGGGCAAGACAGCTCCACATCTGAGGACAAGGCCTGGGCCTTGGGGAGTTGAGGGCTGGGAAACTTCACAGCCCTCCAGAGGACGCTGTCTCTGAACCGGAGGCTCACAGGCCCAGGTCAGCTGGCAGCAGGAAGGTTTGTGTTTCTTTTAATATCAACTCCCAGGCATTTAACATTCCTCGAAGCTTAAACACAGAAACATTTTCCTTACCAGACTGTGCTTTCTGCTTTGCCAAACATAACCTGGCTTCCTCCCCTTCCCCCACCGCCTCCATCTGCTCCTGTCTCCAAGATGTAATGATTTATGGTGTGTTTCCCCTGGGGCCCGTGCAGCTGACAGCGGTGAGAAGGAGGGAAGCAACAGGGCTGCAAGTCCAGGTGGGGACAATGCCTTCGAGCCCTGGAATCCGGGTGCTGGGGGGTTGGCGCCCACGGTGCTTACTGAGCTGGCTGCCCAGGACACCCTTTTAAACTCTTCCATCCTGCAGCCACTAAATGACCCGGGGGCGTGGCCACCGGTCACGCTTCTTGGCTGGGTATCTCCCGGGGCTGGACGGGCCGGGGATGTGCAGATGGGGCCCCCATCCTCATCCCTGCAGGAAGTAGCTTCCCGGGACTGAATCTAGAGCTCACTCTCATCAGCTCCCATTTCCTAAATAATGAAGGACCGGCTCATGGTTGCCTGGCAGCACTATCTCCCTGGCAACGGTGCTGAAGAGTGAGGTGCAGGTCCCCAGCATTAAGAAAGGATGTGCTCAGGAACATGGGGTGACATGAGGCAGATGGCTGGGCCCCCGCTGAATGATGCCATCTCCCTTGTTCAAACACAGGAGCCTGAGACAGGGGCGGGGCGGGGGGGGGGGGGCGGCGCACGCAAGTCCCCAAGGGGACACTGCCACCAAGGACACCCAGTCAAGAGTCAGGTACCAAACTCTGCGGCCTCAACAGTGCATCAGAGAACAAATGCTTCCTGTGAGAAAGCATCATTGTGCTCCCCGCACCCAGATCACATCTGGGGCAACCGTTAAGAAGCCTGTATGTATACGTATAGCTGGTTCACTTTGTTATAAGGCAGAAAATAACACACCATTGTGAAGCAATTATACTCCAAGAAAGACGTTTTAAAAAAATAATTAATTAAAAAGAAACCTAGAGTACCCAAGGCCCACGGCTCAACGGCAGGGTGTCAGTTAGCATTTCCTTTGCATGGTCAGAGAATCCACACCCAAAGCAGGCTACTTGTGTCAAAAGCACGAGGCCATACAAGGTGCCAGATGGAATGTGGATAGCTCCACACTCAGTGGCACCCCTCCAAGCCTGCATCCCCTTGACAGGTAAGTGCATAGCAGCCATCTTCAAAACTGGCAGAACTTCCAAAGACACAGGCTGCAAACAAAGCCCTTTTCCCTCTGTACATTTGTAAGGCACCAAAAAACGTAGCTGAGGCATATATACTCTCACCCTGCCCCTGCTCGTACCACAGGACCCACCCTAAGCCAATGAACTCCTGGCACAGGTGAGTCAGCCCAGCAACCCTAGCAACAGGTCAGAGACCAGCCCCCAGCAACTCAGCTGGATCCTAAGCCCTTCCGGTCCAGTGGCCAATGCTTGGGGGGGGGGGGTGTCTCACTCCTCCCATGGGAGACAGGGCTAATCCAACACAGCTCTCACGGATACAGCCTCAGAATCCTTCTTAACACAGTGTTCCTGGGAAAAGCCACTAGTAGGCTAAAGATGGGATGTGAAAACAAAGGTAGCTGTCATCCTTATTGTCCGTCCTGCAGGAGTGTGGACGATCCACTGGCACCAGATGTGGAAGCCCAAGGAACCAGGCACATGTGGGCTTCTGGGGCTAGAATAAGACACCATCTCCAGCAGGGGAGAATAACCACCTCGGGGAACGCTTCTCAGAACAGCTTTGAACCCAAGTCACAAAAGGCCAATCACCCTGACCAAGAAGGTGGAGAAGAAGGACGCCTTCCCCACTGGCACCACCTCCTGACAGCTCCCCGAGCCTTGCCCTGGTGCCCTCTCACCTGGATCTGCCCTTTGCCCATGATCTTGTCCACGATCTCGTTGTTGTCCTTGTTGACCTTAGTCTTGTCATAGCACTTCTCGTAGCACAGGATCCTCAGGGACTGAGACCCCTCCAGCTCAATCTCGAACTCCTGGGGAAAGAAGGGACAGGGTCCTGAACCTCCAAAGCTGACCTGGCTTCCCAGTGGCTTCCCGCCCCACCATTGCAAGGGTGAGAGGGGGTGAGGTGGGCCTGTGAGGACCGCGTCGTGAGGCCTGGCGCAGCGTCCTCATTCTCTGGAGATCCAGAGGCCTCCGAATCGCTGAGGAAGTGGAGTTTAGGGCTTGAGCTGTAACGCCGTAAATACAAACCCGAGATCAGAGCCAGAGAAGCAGGGAGGTGGGGGCAGAGGGGGCAGAGGGACAGAGCTGGCCCAACAGCAGGCTTGGCTGTCCTGGACCAGCCAATAGCACATGAGCACCAGGAGTGGGATGGGCACGGTGGGGGACAAGCCCAGGGGTCCCCATGGGGACACCAGCCCCTCCACTCACCTCGTCCCACTTGGGCTCTGTTGTGTCCCGGAACACCCTGGTTTTGGCTTTGCTGACAAAGTAGCCAAAGGAATCCACCTCCAGGGTACAGTACAGGTCTGCGGGGGGACAAGCAGAGACACACCGAGTGAGGCCCGAGGCTCAGGAACCCGGGAGGGAAAGGGGGATCACTCATCGGTCCCCCCAGCATCCCCATGGGCGGTCTGCAAATCCACACACTCCCTCCCGGGCTCAGGCCCTGGCAGTCTTCCCCTCCATGGGTGGTGCCAAGGCTGTTTCCCAGGGTAATGGTGTGTGTTGGAGGGTGGCTTTGGGGCACTACAGCCAATCCTCTGCAGTGTGAATCATGAGGCCAGGGGCAGAGGTCAGAGGATGGACATAAGTGCCCCTCCCAGGCCCCAGGAGCTGCCCAGCTGGGCCATCCTCCATCAGAAGGGCTTTCCTACAGAGGGGAGAGCGGGTACAGCCATCCCTGAGTTGCCTCTAACTGGGTATGACAGAGACTAGATGTAACCGGGTATCCGAGCCCAACAGGCTGTGAGCGCAGGTAAACAGGGGAATGATGCGGAAGGCCTGACGCACCCTGGCCTCCATCAGAGCAGAGACGCGTCTGGGTGGCTGAGAGATGGAGGGGCGTGAAGGGCCCCTTAACTGATTCTGCTACGAGCGAACCCTTTGTCAGGGGCCAGGGGACAGTTCCTGGGATAAAAGGAAGGGCTTTGCAGTCAGACTGTCCAGGTCAAACCCCAGCTCTGCACAGACCCCCTACCTCTGTGCCTTCCTGCCCTCATCTGTAAGTCAGGAATGATGACGGTGCCTGCACCCCAGGCCTAATGTAACGAGTTTACTATGACAAGAAGCCGTGGCTGAAGATTCCCAAGGCTTAACTCCCTGAGTCAGAATGAATGCCTGAGTGGGTCAGGGGGCCGGGGGAAGGAGAAGGCGAGGACGGTCTGGAGGTGAGGGGAGACCCTGTAGCAGCACCTCACCCCATGTCTGAGCACCCTGACCCAGTTTGAGAGGTAAAACCCCTGCTCTGGGGCAGTGGGATGCCCCACCCCTATGGGCCTGCTCCCTGAGGCCCATCCCAGCCAAAAGGACGCAGAGAGACAGTAAGCAGGAGACATCTGGGCACCTGGTCCAGCTCAGTGGGCAGCAGACTTGGGTGTGTGTCACAGCCCCGAGGAGCTGACTGACCAGGAATATTCCTGGGCCACCCCCTCGCCAGGGGATTCTGTGGGTGTGGGGAGGGTCCTGGAAGCTGTCGCATGTACCACCAGCACAGCCTGGAGTGATGAGAGGGGTGGTCCTGGCCACATCGAGAGAAGGGCTGCTCTAGAGGCAAAAACGTGGGCTTCAGCGTCAGAGACACCGATTTGATGCCACCACCTGTGTGCCCTACTGGGCCACCTGGGAAAGTCCCTGGAGCCTGCTGGGCCTCAGCCTCTTTGTGTGCCAAGTGGGAATGGCATCAGTGACCTCAGAGGGATGCCAGGAGAATCAGAGCAGATAACGCACCTGAAAGTGCTTTGAACGTGTCAAGCACTATCCACTTGCTGGCCACGTGTGCGTTTTCTCCAGCATCTAGTAAGGGACCGAGGCACACAGTAGGTGTCTGGAAATAAACTACTTTGTTCAGCATTTCTGAGCTCCTGTTCATCCAAGGATTAAGGAAATGTGGTTTCTGTTCTCTACGAACTCATAGCAGAAGAGGCAATTTATTTTAATTTAATTTAATTCTTTTTTTGCGGTACGCGGGCCTCTCACTGCTGTGGCCTCTCCTGTTGCGGAGCACAGGCTCCGGACACGCAAGCTCCGTGGCCATGGCTCACGGGCCCAGCCGCTCCGCGGCATGTGGGATCTTCCCGGACCGGGGCATGAACCCGTGTCCCCTGCATCGGCAGGCGGACTCTCAACCACTGCGCCACCAGGAAAGCCCGAAGAGGCAAATTTTAAGTGACAAAACAGTATGACAGGTGCTGCCTTGGGGTGATGGGAACACAGAGAGGGGAGGCAGATTTACTGCAGGAATTCAGGCTTCACAGTGAATGTTTATTAAATGACTGTTTGCGAGCCAATGGCATAACCTCTCCGTGGTGCTCTGCAGGGAGAGAGGCAAAGGGCAGATCTCATCCGCCAGAGGGGAAAAGAGGGAGTGAGAGGAGTCAGGAGCCCTGGGTTTCTGATCCTACGTGATGTTAAGTCCTTTTATCCTCTGTGACTCAGTTTTCTCATCCGGCAAATGGGGAGAAACTATTAGCTGTCTAACTGACTCACAAATTCCTACAGGGAGAAAAATTAGATAAAAATGGAACTGTATTTTGTGAAATACTAAGAACTGCACTGATGTAGTAGATGGTGATTTAGAAGGAAAAAGAAAGTGTGTGTGGCAGTGTGCTGGCACTACACATACAGGTCATATTTAAGCCTGCTCTTAGGTCTGTATTAACAAGCATGATTGCCTTTTATGGAGAAAGAAGCTGAGGCTCAGAGAGGTTAAGTGACTTGCCCAAGGTCACACAGCTTGTAATCGGCAGATGTGGGATTGGAGCCCCGTATTTCTGATACCTGGGGGTGGGGAAGGGCTTGGGGAAGAGCAGACCTTGGAGACAAAGGGCAGGGATGATCCCCCGCCAAGAGGAGCTGGTTTCTGGCCTTTGGGAGAATGCCCCACATCTCAGAGGAGCTGGCAGGGTCCCAGCCTGGGCAGACAAGAGCAGAGCAGGTGAGCAGTGGGAGGCCCTATGCAATGGGTCCACAGGGACTTTCTGCGAAAGGATGAACAATGGCTCACCCAGCCTCTTCCTGGGGCTGGTGGCCAGGGGTACTTACTGGCTGACTGTTTAAACCCCTTGGCAGAGTGGACGATGACATGGAGGAAGCCATAGAGTCCTGGAGACTCGTCGTCTGCAAGAGAGAAAAGCCCCCAGGGAAGGGGGTGATGAGAGGCCTGCTTCTTCCCCTCCTCACCCCAGGCTGGTTGGATGCAGAAAGGGCGGGAGACAGTCTGTGCCTTGGTCCGACAGCACCACCTGGTGTCCAGATGAAGAAGCTTCCACAGTCCACTGCTTCCGGGAACGTGGGCCGATGCTCCTTTCTCCCTCCACTCAGCCTGGGTGGCCAGTCCACACCTTCCTCCTGGGCCAGGGACTTCGTCCCATTTCCCGCGGGCACTTTCCCTCCCCCATGAATCCTGCCTAACTCCTGGCTGCCCGACTCAGCTTAGCCTTCCGAATTTGAAATTAACCAATATTAAGTCACTCTGTGCCAAGCAAAGAGAAGGTCCAGCTCTGCCTCCTCTTTGGGACATACGGGGCAGATGACCCCCACTGTGGAGGAGAGCTTGCTTTCAAACCCCTCCCTTACTCCAGAACCTCCCACAGGCTCCTCAGCTTGAACAACATACTCCGTTGTTTGGCATTCAAGGCCTTCTAAGATCTGATCCCTAGAAACTTTTAGCCATATTTCTCATACACTACTCTCATCCACCTACCCTTCCCCTCCGCCACCACCCTGCTCCATGAACTGGCTTCCATGAACTGACGACCTCAGGAACATATTAACACAATCCCAGTGCACCAGGGCGCCAGATCTTCTCTCCAGCCAGAGGTGGCCAGGGAGTAGCTGGGGCTGTCTGGAGACTCAGCAGAGAACAACCCCTATTCAAACTCTCTGTGTACCTGGCAACTGAGTCTTCCCAGCCCAGCAGAGCAGAGATCAGCTATTTGTAGCTGAGTGTCTAGCTAGGTCTTTGTGCAAGGCCCCAGCAATGCCCTGGGGGCTTGGACCTGCTGATTTGAGTAACCTTGGGTTCCAGATCTTACCGTCTTTATTGCTGGTGACAGGAATGTTGTGTACAGTCCTAAGTTTGAAACAGGATCCCGTGAGCACCTGGAGCTCCACTGAGCTCAGGACAAAGGCCTGGAGATCTGCAGGAGGAGACAAGAGAGAGGGGAATGTCACCACAGGTCCACTAGGACCTACTGCTCTTTCTTGGGGGCTACTGCAGGAAAAAAGCTGAGCTCTAGGGGCAGAGTGGGTCACTGGCAGGGAGGGAGAGTAGACATTCAGCTGGGAATAGTCACGGGTGCTGCTGGAGGGGTAAGAATTGGAGGGTCTAACTAGAGGGGTTCACGAATGTGTGTACGAGACAACAAGAGCAAGAGACAGAGAGCTGGACAGCCCTGGGCTTTGGGTCAGTCCTATTGCTAATTCATCGTATGCCTTAAGCAAATCACCATCAGGGTAGCGTAGTTGGGGCAGGGTTTTACCTTTCTTCTGTAGTTTCTGAATTGCTTCTCTCCACTCTGACCTCTCATAGTCTGAGGACAGTAGGAACAGGTAGCTCTGTAGAAAGGAGAAGAGAATTCAGTGGGATGACCAGAGTCAGGCCAAGGACATTTCTGGATCCTGGGGCCCACAGTGAAGCTCCGTTACCCAGGTACCCCTACGCTTGGAGAAGGGCAGCTAGGAGGAAGGCCTTCCTCCTAGGAAGCCTGGTGACAGGAGTGGCAGTGCCAGTGATGGCCAGCAGAGGGCACTGGCTCCCCACCAGCGGGGAGAGGGAGTCCAGGGCTGGAGCCATGGCAGCCTCCTTGGGAATTGGGGGCCTGAGTCCCTGATTCCCACGGGTCAGGGCCAGGAGCTATAGAGAGTGGGCAGCCCTGGACCGAGGAAGGGAACTGTCTCTGTTCCGTCCCCACCCTTCTGACCTTTCCATTCCGATTGTGGATCCGAAATGGGATTGTGGGGGAATTGAGCAGCAGCAAGAACTCATTCTCAAACATCTTCTTTTTCAGGCGCTCGATGGCCCGGCTCTGTCCTTTGTTGGCTTTCTGCGGGGGACAGAGGGCACAGACGGTTCTCTTCACACTCAGACTCCACTTCTCACCCAGTAGCTCTATGTACAACATTCCCCTGTGTATTCATCATTTTTTTCCCTTTTCTATATTTTATGATGATTTGATGTCTTGGGGGGCCTAGCCAGCCACAGAGAAAACTGCTCCTCCCAGGATATGCTAAATCCTAAGCTAGTAAATGACTCCTCTGTGAGTGCATCTCTCGTGTGCAGACCAATCGATCTTGAGTCCACACCTCCAACCATCTCCTTTAACGAACTCACACACAATCCAATATTTCCTCTGCCCTAGATAACCCAGGGCAACTAGACACCACTACTCTAGCCCAGAGCCTGCTGCCTTATTCAAACTAGCCAGTCCTAAGTTGTTTCCTGTGGAAAACACAATCCAGGCTCTGGGCCACGCACTCCCCACGCTCCTTCTGCCTCTTGACCGAACCTGGTGCTCTCCCATGTGGCACGCCCCCTTCTCTTGGAAACTATAAGTAATAAAATAAATATAAGTAATAAAAATCTTCCAGTGGCATCAGCATCTCTGAGTTGTCACTCATTCATCTCCATAAATTAGATCCCGGGTACCGCTGAGACACCCTGCTTAAAAACTGCAGACACCTTTCAGCATAAAGACCCCACCTCTGGCCTCCCACACGGGGCCTCCCCTGGCTGGGTTCCAGCTTCCACGCCCAGCCGATGTCCCGTCACTCGCCCCCTGCACCCTCCACCCCAGCATCACGCTATTATTATCCCTGTTCTCTAACAAGCTGTCCCCCCTCTCAGCCAGTGTTCCCTTCTCCAGTTTTTCAAGTTTATATTTTATAAAGGATCCCTTTCCTTTTATTAACTGCTATCATGTTTCATATCTCTGTTCCAACGCCGTCCTCAAGCTCCACGGTTAGAATGCACCTCTGAAGCACTTTTTTTTACCCACTAGACTGGCAAAATTGTGACAATTGCTCACAGCTGGTGCTGTGACAGTGTGGGGGAACAGTGACTGTGACACAATGCTGGGGAGAACATGATCGGATGCAAACTTTTCAGAGGTAAATCTGGTAATGAAATGCACAAGCCCTCTGCCCCAGACATCCCACTTGTAGGGAATCTACCGGAGGGAAATATGAGTGCAGACTAAAGAACGAGAAACAAGCTGAAGACTCAAATACGTTGTCATGTAGTCGAGCAACAGAAGAGGATGCAGCTGTTACAAAGGATCTGATAGGGCTTCCCTGGTGGCGCAGTGGTTGAGAGTCCGCCTGCCAATGCAGGGGACATGGGTTCGTGCCCCGGTCCGAGAAGATCCCACATGCCGCGGAGCGACTGGGACCGTGAGCCATGGCCGCTGAGCCTGCGCATCCGGAGCCTGTGCTCCGCAACGGGAGAGGCCACAGCAGTGAGAGGCCCGCGTACCGAAAAAAAAAAAAAGGATCTGATAGATTAAATTGCAAAACAGCACGTGTAGTCTAATCTCATTAAAAAATACATACACACACACACACACACACACACACGTATAAGCATAGAAGAGTCTAGAAGAATACACCTCAAACTGGTGATAATGGTGGGGTGATGATAATCAGTTCTACTCTATACACTTTGATATTGTGAGCATTTCTTGTTATAATAAGCTAGTGTTACATTGGTAATTAGAAAAAAAATTGTGTTTAAAAAATACTATTGGGCTTCCCTGGTGGCGCAGTGGTTGAGAGTCCGCCTGCCGATGCAGGGGACGCGGGTTTGTGCCCCGGTCCGGGAGGATCCCACGTGCCACGGAGCGGCTGGGCCCGTGAGCCATGGCTGCTGAGCCTGCGCGTCCGGAGCCTGTGCTCCACAACGGGAGAGGCCACAACAGTGAGAGGCCTGCGTACCGCAAAAAAAAAAAAAAAAAAAAAAAATACTATTAAAGAATAAATTGCTGCTTCTTTTGTGACTCAGAGAACAACACTGTGCCTCTCCAGTGACTCTTATCACGTTGTGTCACATGCTGTGGTCACACACAGGGATGTCTTCATTCTCCACTGGATACGGAGGTCTGTGAGGCATCTGGCACACCCCTGCAGCCAGCAGCCAGTAGAGGTGTGTAAGCATGGATTCAACTAAGCAGAAGGCCATGTCTGCACACCCGGGGAAGGACAGAGGGCACAAAGCCTGCTGCTCCCAGGACCAGGTGAGAAACATGCATGCAGGATGCCCCTGAAGTGGGGATGCTGGACAGAGCCTGATGGGGAAACAGGCTCCACCGAGGCAGGGTAAGCCTGGCTGTTCAGGAGGAGGACACCTGTGCTTGTCAGGGGGCTCCCTCTGGGCAGATGCACCCGCAGTCTGACCCTCAGCCCTAGGACATTCCCCTGAACCAAACCTCCCTGGGGTTTCTACTATGGTCTTCCTCTCCGCTGTTCAAAGAGAGATGCCTGGGTTTAAAGACTCCTTAGAGGCCATTTGGTCATGTATTTCTCAACAACTGTTCCCAAAGCACCTATTTATTACGTGCTGAGTACTAGGGCATAGGACTGGAGCAAACAGCCCCCTCACTAGAGCTGAAATTCTAGTGGGGAAAAGAGAAAGCAGAGCGTGCAACTTTCATTCAGTACCAACAAAGCAAAGCAAAGAGGTAAACGTCTGGAACCAGGAAGCTGGGCACCCAACCTAGACTGTAGCGGGCAGACATCAGGGAAGGGTCATCAGGTGAGGTTAGGCCTAAGGCCGAGCCTGGATGGGTGAAGAGGAGAGACCAGGCCAACCAACCAAGCCCCTCCACGCTCTTCCTTCCATTCATGCGTAAGGCTCTGCCTGTAAGGTGCTTCCCTCTAGCCACTGTTTTCAAATACGTGAATTTAAGGCTATCCATTGTCCTCTAAAGAGCACTTTGGCTACATCCCATGGGTTTTGACATGGAGTGCTCTCATTTTCAAGCAGGTCTAAACAGTTTGCAGTTTCCATTTTGATTTCCTCTTTATCTTGAAAGTTTTAACTTCCCAGGCATATATTTAACTATATTCTAGCTGTTAATTTCTAATTTTACTGCACTGTAGTTTGTGAACATGACCAGTACACTATCATTTTTTCTTTTCAATTTGAGATTTCCTATGCAGCCTAATACACGATAAATGTCTGTGAATGTTCCATGTGTGTTTGACAGAATCTCAGTTCTCTGTCAGGACACAAGCTTCTGTGCATTTTTAGATCAAGTGATATTCAAGGCTCCCTCTGTTATTTATTTGCCAACTTGATCTGTCCGTTTCTGAGGGGCCTCCCAGGCCCTTTCTCTTGCATACATCTTGCTTTTCCTTAAGAAGGACTTTTTCTTCTCTTGCTTTCCTATTCTGCAGTGTTTGGCATACACTGTTCCCCAGGAAACGTCCCATAATTAACCCCACTGCATTCTGAGCACTGACTCCTCCTTGGCCCGCCCTCCATATGCTCTGTGCTAATGGTTAGAGTCTTTCCCTGGGCACATAAATGTATCTTGAAGACTATAAAGAAAGACCTCCCACTCTTACATCCTGCCTCCCTTGTCAGACTCCCAAACCTTACCACTTCCCCTCCCTCCACCTCCCTGGCACACCCAGTTCAAAGGGCCCCAATAAAAATGGCCTACTTCCCTGCCCCAGCTGAGGCCAGGCTCTGCTTACCTCCTTCTGGATTTCACTCTTAAGGGCAGAGATCTTCATTTTCATGTCCTCCAGCTCGTGGTCTGGGAAGGGGTGCACCTGGGGACTGGCCTCAGACTCCTCAGGGGATGGAAACACTAGGTCAGCCAGGGGGATGTACCATTTGCAGTCATATTGCTGGTGCTTCCTGCAAACAAGTCAGAGGGAGATGTGAGCCAGAGAGGAATTTGGATCTTCAGGCCTGAATTGCTGGAACCAAACACCACCTGAAAGGGATTTACTAAGAACTCATCACAGGCAAGAACGATCCCCCTCCTTGAGGAGCCTAATCAGGAAACACTCGTGGAATTATGAGAGTTGGGTTCTAGGGTCAGGCAGCAGTAAGGGCTCTGGACCTTGGGCCTGTCATTCTTCTGGTGATGTTCTTAAACAGCCCAAACCTCTAGGGTATGAGCAAGAGTGGTCTCATGCCTTCCTGTTCCCCATCCCACACTCTTCCTTCCCTTCTAGCCTGTCTATACTTAGCTTATATTCATTATCTTCTAGGCTAGAGATAGAATACAGACGCTATTTTGAATGCCAACTTTTATCAATAGAGGTCACATGGGATACTGAGTTGAGGATTATAAAGCCACATCCAAGGGACTTCCCTGGTGGCGCAGTGGTTAAGAATCCCCTGCCAATGCAGGGGACACGGGTTCGAGCCCTGATCCGGGAAGGTCCCACATGCCGTGGAACAACTAAGCCTGTGCGCCACAACTACTGAGCCTGCTCTCTAGAGCCCGTGAGCCACAGCTACTGAAGCCCGTGTGCCTAGAGCCCGTGCCCTGCAACAATAGAAGCCACCGCAATGGGAAGCCCACGCACCACAACAAAGAGTAGTCCCCACTCGCCGCAACTAGAGAGAGCCCGCACACAGCAATGAAGACCCAACGCAGCCAAAAATAAATAAATTAATTAATTTTTTAAAAAGGGAGTAAAAAAGAAGTAATCTCTGAGAATGTACCTTAAAAAAAAAAAAGCCACATCCAAGTCTAACGAGAAACGGTGCCATGGTCCACTAGTAACGTCTGCCTTGGGCAAAGGACTTAAGGCAGAGGTACGTATACTTACGACTGGGACCTCCGCTTTAGAATCATCTCAAATGTCATCTAGTTCCAGGGAGTCATCCCTTCTTTTGAAACTCATAATAACCTCTCCTTCTCTCACTTCCCCCAGGACTTGGGTTTGCACCTCCCTGCAACACTGAGCGTATGGCTTGTCTCCCCTGGCACACCGTAGATGATAAGGAAATACAGGTGGAAGGATGTGGGAGTGAATACTGAATAAGCTTTTCTGCTCATGACACAGGGACACCCATATCACTGGGTATAGTGACGGAGCTGGAAAGCAGCTTTCAAGTCAGATTAAGGTTCAAATCCCATCTCCTCCACTTCAGTTGTGCGACCTCGGGCAACTTATTTAACTTTATTCTAAGCCTTTTCTCTCATCTGTGAGATGGGGATAATAATACCTACTTTGTGGAGTCACTGGGGAGATTAGAAATAATATATTCAAAGCATTTGTCGTGGCACCTGGCATGGCATAACCACTCAATAAACGATACCGGCAGATTTAATGAATATTCACTGAATTGCAGTTAGCAAAAATTTAGAGATGTCTAATAAAAGGAGAATGCTTAAGTAAATTATGGCATATCCATTCGTAACATCACGCAGGAAAGTAAAATGATGATTATGAAGATTAGGCAGCAACAGGGAAAATGCTTATGACGTGAAATGGAAAAAGCAGAGCCCCAAATTGGGTATTCACTCTGATTACAAGTATACGAAGAAACATAAGAACATTTTAAAAAACTGGAAGGAAATACAGCAGCAGGAGACCGATGCTTATGTTCAGGTGGGTGACGGGGTTTTTTTTTTTTCTTCTGTAATCTGGCTGCGTTATCTTTACAATTAAAACCATGATTTATTTTTAGAAAAAGGCTATGAAGTAAAATAAAATTAATTAATATGTTTTTAAAAAGGGGAAAAAAAATGCAGACTGCCCCCGGTTGCTGAGGGGCTCCACAGCGGGCAGGGTCTAGCTGCACTCCAGCCCCCCATCCTGCACACTCACCCCGCCGATGTCTTCTTTAGCTTGGCGCACAGTAGGACGTCTGTGAAGAGGAAGACATGCCGCAGCTTCCGGGAGCCCTCCGACACTTCCACCAGGAAGCCGTCCTTCACCAGCTGCCGCGTCTGAGGGAGATGGTACACCCGCCCCCGCCTGGGAGTCAGCCCAGGGCCCAGCCTGCACCCATCCAGCTGTGGGGGTGAGGGTGGAGCTCCAGGGAGGGACCGTAGTGTCTGGTGGTTAAGAGCACTGGCTTTGGGGTCAGGGACATGGGCTTAAATCCAGACTCTGCCACTTCCTGGCTGTGATCTTGAGGGCAATTTCCCCGATTTCTCTAAGCCTCAGTCTTAGAAACTGTAAAATGGGGATAACGATATTTGCCCCGCAAGGTAGGAGTCATGGTGTATGTAGAACAGTTAGCACAGTGGCCGGCATGTAAGATGTGATCAACAAGCGGTAGCTTTCCACTTCCCTGCAGCTCTCAACAGCTCACACCTGGATGGACCCACCCTGGGTGATGAACACTCCCTCCCACCCCCACCATAAAACCCCCCTAACCCTGCCTAAGATGTTGATCTAGTTTCGGCTAAACCTCGACCCGCAGAACCACTCAGGCCCATTTACACCGTCTCTGACCCTGGACTTCCTTCCGTGGGGCCATCACAGTGTCCTGCGGAACCTGCAGCCGTCTCTAACCTGGGCTCTGGCTGGCCCAGAGCATTCTGCTCCAGGCATAACTTCCAGAGCCTCCTCCCTGCCGCCCTCAGAGCCAGCAGGCTGCTGTGGGGCTGCCGCTACCTGTCCCAGCCTTCCCCGTATTACGTGCCGCGTGACCTATATACGTTGCCCTATGTAGGTGAGTACCTAGAAAGTACACAACTAAAATGATCTGAAACTGGTCATGTTCCAGGGCCTCTGGAGCTCTTTCAGACATCCGCAGAGTCCAACAAACTGGGGACATTCCAGGGTTTGCAAACCAGGGCTGGGAGCTGCACCAGGAACAGCTCTCTGTACCCTATTAGTCACTCTCCAGAACGTGTCCCTCATTACTTCCCTCCCCAGGAGACACTGAAGGCTCGTAAATGTCACAAAAGGAGCATAAACCCAGCCAGCCTTCACTCCTACACGCCACTTAATTACCTCTCTTGGACAGGAAACCCCGTACGTGGGCCAGGCTGCTGACCCATGCAGGTAACTGTCCCTTTGATTCTTCACATTGCTTCCCCTCACTGAGGTGTCCCCACCCTTCCACCAAAAAGGGCCCCCAGGGAACTGGAGCTGCTAGCCACACCTAGGCGCCCACCTGGGACAGTCCAGCCACCTGGAAGCCTCAGTCATCTCTCCCTGACTCCACAAGCTCCCTCAGCCCGAGCCATTATCTTCCAGGGGACTCTGAGGACATCCTACTGCCCAGAGGGGGCTGTCTGCATTCAAGAACGAGATAGCCAGAGCCCTGGTCTGGGGGTCAGCACATGAGGCTCGCAGACAGATAACCCCAGCTAAAGAATCCAGTTCCGACACTTATAGTCGAGAGACCTCATGCAGGAGACCTGGAGAGACTCTCCGGGGCCCCGTTTCCTCTTCTGCTCCTGTGGACTATTGTGAAGGTTCATGAGATGCTGGACTTTAAGCTGTCAGTCCAGGACCTGAAGGCCTCTCCTTGGCTGGGAATGAGAGATCAGGGTTGGAGAGCCACAGAGCATTGGGCAGGGGTGCCCGAGCGGGGCAGGAGAGCAGGGACGGGCAACCTGGGTGCTGGGCTATGCTGGGTCCTGAGCTCACCTCCCCCTTGGGGGTTGTGACTGCAGTCCGGCGGGGGTCAATGTCCTCATTGATGCTGGACAGGAAGTTCTGGGAGATGCGGAGGGCATCCTGTAGCAGCGGGTAGTCTGGGTGGTCCACAGGTGTGTGCTTCAGCAGGTCCTGGGAAGGATGGGGTGGTGAGTTGCGGGGAGCGGTTCTGGGGCTTAGTGAGAAGACAGTGGGGAGAACTCTACCCTCACTGAAAGAATTCCGAGGGAGACACTAGGGACCCACACTCTAACCTGGTCATGCCTGCAAAATCTGAAATAAAAATTAGGGTCGGAGCAGCAGGGGTGAGGGCAGTGGTGCCGCTTTATTCCTGCTGCAGTCATTACTCTTTCCCCGGGCAGCACAGGCCAGGTGGAGTCTCGTGTCACCAAGCAGCTGGGAGAGACACCCCGCTACTCACCCCACAGCTGCTCCAAGGACACTCGAGACCATCAGTCAAGGGATCGGGAGGCCGGAAGTGCCTGCCTCCTGGGGAGCATCTGGCCCAAAATCAAGCTTAGTAGCCAAGCTACTTTTAGGCCCTGGACCCATCGGCATGGTCACCACAGGCCAGGCAGGTGCAGTCAGGGCCCAGCGACCCTCTGCCCAACTCCCCAGATGGGCTGTTCTCAGCGACTCCAGTGCCCGCCCACCCTGAGTTCAGTCTCCCATCCAACTCTTAAGCCCTCTCAGGCCATTCAGCGGGGTATACACTCACGTGTAGGACAAGGGTGCTCCTGGTTACTCGGTCAATGGGCTTGTAGAGTAGAGCTGTTGGGGGCAGGGAGAAAGGAGACAGGTCAGATGAAATACAGGGAGCAGCCTGAGACCTTAGGGGGCAGCCTCATGCCCCCGCCCGCCTCCCTCCCTTGCATGGACACCCACTTACAGAAGGCCAAAGTGGGTTCCATGGTAACCCACACCTCCATTTTCACCCCAGGCAGGCCAGATAACACCAAAAGGGGGACACACAGCTCTGGTGGCCCGGGTCCCCTCCCACCTGACTCCTCATCTCCTCTCCCACCAGATGTGACTTCTTCGAGGGCTGTGCATCCCCCAGGCCCGTCCTGGCTTGCCCAGGCTCAATGCAGACACAGATGCTCCTCTGTACCCTCCACGATGAATCACACAGCCTTACCCCCTAGAGCTCCAGGACTCTGGGGGTCACACCCGGGACCCCAGAATGCAGGAAGGAGACACTGTTTTTCCAGGGAGGGCGGTGTCCCTGTGCCCCATCATTCTCATATCCCTCTGGTCCAAGGCCTGGCACCGCCAGCTGGGAACAGCATGCATCGTTCTGACCCACACGGTTGACCTCATCTCCATGAGGAAGACCCCTCTCCATGCCCTCAACCCCCTCCTGGCTGAGGGCCAAGGAGGCATGCCCAACCTCCACAGAAAGGCTCTGCTCTCAAGCTAGTGGCAGCTGGGGGGCAAAGATTTCCTAAAGGAATTCAGGTGGGGCTTCGAGTATGAGAGCCCCTGAAGAGGCTGGGAAAATGCAAGCTCATCGGGGCCCCCACTGGCCACACCCCTCGGTGACCAGGACACCAAATGAGGATTGCTGGGATTCAGCAGGGACAGGTGGCGGCGGCAGCTGGCCCACTGACACTTCCAAACAAGGCTCCTGCAAGCAGCTGTGCCCGGCCCCTCCCAGCCTGGGGGGTTCAGCTCCGGTCCTGCACCTGGACACCTCTGTCCATGAGGTCATGACCTTTGTCCTCCTGCCGTGGGAGCAGTAAGAGGCAGGATGCTGGTCTGGGGAGGAGGACCCCAGAGTGGGTGTCCCATGGGACCAGGCCGTGACAGGTCCCAGAGCTGACATTCATGGCCCAGCCAGCCCCCAAACCAGAGAGTTCCCCAAAGCCCTAGATATAAATACCCTGCGCGTTGCTAAATGGACACTTTGGGGAATAATGTGCTGGCTACGGAGAAGATGCAGTCTCAGTGGTGTGCCTCGAGCCTCATCTGTTGGCTTTGCCTGGCTGCCCGTTAGAATCACTAGGGAACTCTTAAAAGATTCAGATGCCTGTTTCCCCCTCTCCCATCAACTAAACAGCAGGCTCTGATGGGCAGAACCCAGGCATCACCATTTTAAAAAATCTCCTGTGCCGATTCTGATATGTCAGAATGGTTGAAAACCACTGCTTTGTGCAAACACATCTCCCGTGATTTATTTGCAGCCCTTTCTTAATTAAGCAATTTCTAGAGCCCCTCCCCGTGGGCTATGGGAGCTAGAATGGACAGGACCAGGCTTGGGGTATCTTGGGACAGTGAGGGTACAGCCCAGTTACCAGCCCAGGAGGGGACCAGTTCTGAGGCTGTCTAGGATACCCACCTGTGGCTCAGCCCATCTGCAGGGGGGAAAAAAATCACTCCCTGAGAACCCCAGAGACCCAGAGAAAGTGCAAGCTCAGCAGACACCTGCCAGGGTGGGCCCTCGAGTTCCCGTCCAGGGAAAGCTGATACTACAGTGTCAGCTCCCTCTGCCCCGCTGTCAGGTCCCAGGAGGAAGAGGTTTCTGACTAAGCTCAGAGGTCTGCACAAATGGTGGATTGGGTTTCAGACGGGTTATTAATATGCCTAGAGTCACCTCAAGAGTCCACTTGATTGTGGCCGTGGAATGAGTCCTAATGCATCAGCCCCAGGTGGTGGAGGGGCAGGTGGGAGGAAGGGTGGGGAGAGGCAAGTGCAGGGAGAGGGCCCTGGGGCCACGGTCAGATATGGAAGGAACCAGTGCGGCCCTGACGTTCATGCTCTCCACGGCACCTGCACACCTGCTTCCCCTGAGAATGCAGGGTGAAGAGCCCACCTTTCCCACCTCACCTGCTCCACGGCTCCAGCAGGCTGGCCTGCTTCCTGCCTCTGCTTCACCCACTCTTGCCCCTCCTCACCATGGGGTTCCTGTCTCTGGGACAGACACCATTCACCAAGTTGCAATGCCTGTCTCTCCCCCTCCTCCAGAAAGCCTCCCCTAACCAGGATTTTCACAAGCAACACTCACAGCGCCTAAAAGTCCAACCATGACATGTGCGAGCTGGCCTCTCTCTAGCTTGCTGAGTACTTACTCTGTGTCCAATGGCACTGTTTTACGTGCGTTATTTCCTTTAATTAAAAAGGGAAGCAATTATCACTAGCCCCATTTTACAGATGCAGAAACTTCTCGAAAGCACAGAGAAATTATGTAACTTGCTCACAGTCACAAAGCTGTAAGGGACAGCTGGGTTTTGAATCTACGCATGGTCTACCCGTGCTCCTATCTTTGAGATGTCCCCTTCCGTAGGGGACGCAGCACCTGCCAAAGCTCGGTGGCCCTCGGGAGGATTCTGGGAAAGATTCACCGGGAAGGAGTGGATGAGCGGGCCTCTCTTGTTGCCAAGGTGAGCCCCCTTCTTAGGAGCCTGGGTCACACGCGGCTTTCCTTGCACCTCCACTGTGTGTGGCCCTGGAGCCCTGCAGACTGGGCGCTCGGCACACAACCGCTAAGGCAGACACCTGCAGAGTGAGCCCCAAGTGGCACAGCCTCCCTGATACCGCACAACCAGCACCCCTTGGAGGGGCTGAGAAGAGTCAAACAGCGTGGTCAGCAAGGGCTCCTTCACTCCTGACCCCTCACTTGAAAGCTGACTTTGCTGCAGGGACCAAAGAAACCCTGAACTCCAGGTCCCAGGCCTGTTTCACTAAAACTAAGCTTCTTTCGGGGGAAGAAAGAGGAAGCAAAGGGCCGACCGTTTCCTCTTTAGGGAGACTGATTGGAGACTTGACCAACTCCTAGGCCTGACCAAAAAGGGCATTTTCCCCTCAGATCTAGGACCACGCCAGTTTCAAGCCTGTCAGAATCTCAGCCGAGGGGCGGGGACCCAGGTCAGCTTCTGCCTGTGACTACAGCTGTCCTGCTGGGACAGCTGGAGAGGGGCGACCTCAGGGGCTATCTCCATCACGAGCAGTCTTCAATGCAGGACAGCCCGAGAAGGTGAGGGGCAGCTGATCGTGCACAGCGGCCTCCGGGAAGAGCCCGAGAAACCTCAGCGTCGCTCCTCCAGCATGCTGCCACCCCCCTCTGTTCAGCCTTCAACAAGGAGCTCCGGGTTACCACGGAGATATGAGAGCAAAGTGACTGAGAGGGGTGCAGAGACACAACGCCTGGTGGGAGAGAAGAAGGTCCTGAAACCAGCTGCCTGCCACAGGAGCCCAGAGCAGCTGGCCTGGGGCAACATTTGAGCCTTATGCCCCTGCCAGAGGCAGCGGGGCTCATCCCTAAGGTACCTCTGGCCTCGGAAGGCGGGGCCCACTAGCTTCCGGACACTTCCTTGCCTAGATCTGTGCCAGCCTCCTCTGAGCAAGAGCCTGGCTGACTGCACACACCTGTCCCAGGACCTCCTCCCTGAGGGAGCTGCGAAGATGATGCTCTGTCCGTCCCCGCTATTGTATGGTGGGTGTGTGACCTTCACAAAGCAGCAGCCGGCCACGCCCCCCTCTCCCACCAGCACTCACGGCCAAGACCTCAGCTCAAGGGTCTCCAGTGGCTAGAAACGAGCCCCCTGGGAGCAATCCAATTCCTTCCTGCTCCCCTGCCATTCAGAGAGGAGAGAGCTAAGGCGGTGTGTGCACTCCAGGCACACAATACCCTGGCCTCTCACGAAACAAAGAGACTCCCAACTTCTCCCTCCAGCCGGGGCTGGCGCCCTCCCGCTCCAAGGCACTGCCATCCAGACCATCTGTCACCCTCTGATTGCCCCTGCTGACCCCTCTCCAACCCCAGGGTGGCCACCCCTGCAGGCCCAGCCTTGTCACTTTCTCTCTGCAACAGCCTCTCCAGGAAGTTGCCCCCAGCCTCTGAAGCTGAGGCTCCCCACAGATCCTCGGGGTACCTGGACCCCTCTAGCCTGGTCCTCCCATTTCCAAGCCACCCTGCCCCGAGCGGCCCCCAGGCTCCAACTCCAGGCTGGAAGCTGGCTGGCGCGGGGTTAACACAGGTCCAGCCACTTGTCCCCCCTCCCTGCCCTGCTGCCCCCCAAACCTTGATGGCCACATTTCAGCCCACTCCAGCCAGCCCCCAGAGGTGGGAAGACACACCACCTCTCGGGAGAGGGGGCCTGGGTTACCATAGGTGCAGTTACAGCAGAAGCGAATGATGAGGAGAATTTCCATGGCAGCCTCCGTCCCCGCGGCAGGAGCGGGCGGCCATCGCTCCCGGCTCCCCAGCTCCCATCAGCGGCCCGGCCACTCAGCCACCTTCCCGGCTGCTGCTGCACAGCCTCCAGAATCAAGCAGCCGCTTCTGAGTGCTCTTCTAGCAAGGGGGAGGGGAGGGGAGGGGAGGGCTGCGTGCGTGGAGGGGGGAGGAGGGGGGGAGTGAGCCGCCTGCTGGCATCCTAGGGAGGAGCACGTTTGTAGCTGGCCAGCTGCCTGGGGACGGAGGCTGGATGCCTCGCGTGCACACGCTCACACACACACACACACGCATGCTCCCACACACACGCGCATGCACGCGCACGCACACACACAAGCCGGGCACCATAGTCCACAAAGCCAGACAAAGGAAGGTGACTGTTATCCAAGCCATTCCCCAAAGTACCTTCCATAGTGACTGACGTGTGGCTGTCCTTGGAGTCCTTGGGACCTTTCACTTTCAGTTCCTGCCAAACAGAGGAGAGGAATCACTACCTGGCCTGTCCCCTGAGCCTCCCCATCCCCCATCGTGAGCAACGCAGGAAGCAGGGCTCTGAAACCCAGGGGTGCAAATAGGAGAAGAGACACAAAGACTAACACGTGCAGGCCTCCCTCTGCCTCTCCGCTTATGAGCCCCTGGGCCACACCCATCATCTCCTGGAGCCTCGGGGGTCCCCTGAAGCCCCTCCCCAGCAGCTCAGAGGGCCTTCCAGAGGAGGCCCACACCCTCCTCCGCCCCGCAGCAGCGGCCACTACTTGGAGGTCTGTACACGCCAGCCCAGGGCCAACAGGCTTTTAGTGGACAAGCTACCAGGGCACCAGCTGCTCCTTGGGCGTGAGCAGCCCTTGAGGTAGGAGTGGAGGGCCCCACACACCTGCACAGGGGGAAGCACGGAGGGGCAGGCAGTCCGAGCGTATTGAAAGGGACTCACCCAGCCACCGGCCCCACCCGCACTCCCCACCCACCATGTCTGGGCTGGGCGTCAGAGAGGAAACTTCAAGGAAGGAAGAGGCAACACCCCTCCTGGATCCCGTGCAAAGTGACAGGGAGTGAGTGCCGGAAACAGACCCCAGGGATAGCTTATCTGATCCTAACCTCTTTCACCTGCCTTTAGAGTCAGAGGTTCCAGCTCTAGCCCTTGCCACTGGACCAGCGTGGCCTGTAATTGGAGCTGTAATGCAATCCTCACTTGGAAGACTGAGTGCATGGTTGGCGGGGGGCGGGGGGCGGGGGGGGGTGTTCCCAGGGGACGTGTCAGCAGGAAGGTGGGGACGAGGTGAGGCCAAGGTCAGGTACCAGGTGATGTTGCCTGCTCTGCCTGGGAGGCAATGCCCAGGCAGCGGGGGCTCCACACTTCCTACTCCTGCCTCAAGCTGTTTCTAGACAGAGAAAACCCCCAGGGACTGAGCCTGGGGTGTGGGGCTGGGGAAAAGGGAGGTTACTCAGCTTCTCAAGGATGTGTCTGGATTCCCAGGTTTAGGGAATTTTTCTCCATGTCCCCTTCCAGGGCAGCCTAGAGGTATGAAATCGCTCTGCTGCAGAGGAGGAGGGCCTAATTGCAGTAATTAAGCGGCAGCAGCAGTGGGAAGTGACAGCGTCTGCGCATGAGTCAGGGTGAGAAGCCACTGGCAGCAGGCCATGGGCCTCGCTCTGCCCTTGGGGCCAGCTGGCTATGAGAGGGGCTTGGGGAAGAGCGCAGGGGTTTCTGCCAACCATGGAGAACAGGCAGTCAGCCCAGGCTAAGAGGAGAACCCCCTGACCACTCTCTGGACCACACATGACCAGGGCACCCGGGCAGCCTCGGCAGGGTCACTCTGAACACAGATGGGAAACCCAGTTTGTTCCCAGGGAGGGCGGGGAGCCGTGAGAGGAACACCCTTTCTCCAGCCTCATTGCTCCACTTAGAGGGACCTTCCCACCCCTCACTCCACTCCGTCCTCCCAGGCAGAGGGTGACTCACCCGACCCCTGGGTTTGGGAGAAGAAACAGAGCTCAGCCCTCCTCTCTCTGCCCCCAGTAGATGTGTCTGAACGTGGAGGGGAAGTGTTAGCAAATCTAGTGTGGCTACAGGTCCGTGTCCACGTTTTTCCAATCCGGCTTTGACTAGTAATCAAGCTGACATTTCCATCTCCATCTGCCCTACTCTTGTACTGCCTCCCAGCTGATTCCAAACTTGGGTATGACCCTTATAACCCCAGTAGTTTCTCGAAAACTACCCTGCACCTCACCAACTTTTCCAGCAACAGAGCTGAGAGAGAAAGCAAAGGATTCAGAGGGGGCCAATAAGGCAGGACTTCCAAAACTGCAGAAGGAGCTCCCTTTCTTTGGAACCAGAGGTTCTCCTGCCCCAAGCTTGGAGCTGGGTGTTGTGATTGTAAAGCCAGTGGCCTGGGTGGGAGGGGTGGGGGGTGGGGGGTATCCCTGAGATCTTTTTGGCTCAAGGGGTGAGCTGGGCTGTGCTCCTGAGGAATCCTAGAGCCCTTCCCTGCCACTTCCTGGATAGAAGTGTCGGCGGCAGACAATGCCACATCTTTGCCCTGCGGAGGAGGGTGGTGGGAGGGCTGGGCTGCAGCCGCAGGGACAGGCATACTCCCAGCCAGAAGGTCTAGGGCTTCTTACCCACGTGGCCTTTGTCCGCTCTCTGTGGGACTGCAAGGATCTTAAAAGATCACCTAGTCCAGACTCCCTCAAATCTTCCCGATTATAAAAATCACCTGGGGAAGTCTGTTAACAATACAGACTCCTGGGCCCCACCCCAAACCTTCTGAATTGAAGCTCCAGGGAAGGTGCCTGAAGATCTGCATTTTAAACAGTGGCCCCTGGTGGTTCTTGTCCAGCAGGCTTGGGATAAGCTGGATCAATCCAGACACCTCATTCTACAGCAGAGGAAATAAGCCCAAGAGAAGGGAAGTGACTTGCTTAAGGTCACCACAGTGTGGGAGAATGCTGCCTTTTTAATTTCCTTTTTTGCTTCCCCTGTTCTAATGCAGAATAACCTAAAAGAGAATAACAAAATCATACATAAAGCGATATTCTTATGTTAAGAGGGAAAGTGTCGCGGGCAAGAAAGCAAATCAGGCTCAGTGTTACTCATCCGGGGAACCATCTTCCTCGCTGGCAAGCAGGGGAGGAGAGGCCCTAAGGCTAGAAGGCTCTGAGCAGCCCCCCAAACCCCGAGTCGTAGGGGTGGCTGTGTAGGGAGCTGCCCACCTCGGAGATCTTCTGGAATTGGTTGTTGGACTGGCTGCACTTCTCAGCTGTCTCCAGAGCGACTTTATAGTTATCCACAAACGCTTTGTACACGCCAAGCTGGCTGGCCTGCAGGGAGAAGAGAGAGAAGGGCAGGAGAGGGGTGGGGAGAGAGGATTAATGAATGGATGAAAGCATAACCAGAGCACCTGGAGCTCCCTTAGCACTCAGAACCTCTAACTCAGTCCGAGCGGCTAGCTGGGAGCAGAAGGAAAAGGCAGGGTGAACATACTATAGTACCCCTTTGAACTTGGTAGTTTCCATGGAAACTGGCTCAGCCAATAAGGTTAACAAGGGGGTATTGGGGGTTGGGGGGAGCAGGGTACGGCCTTTGTTGGCATGCCAAAGCTCAGTTCATTGCAGCATTTGGCTTTATTTAGCATCATCAAAGTCTCGCACGGTTTGAAGCCCCTTAATGCCTCACGCATCTTTCACATCCTGGAATTAGCTGAAGCAGGGGGAGACAGGGAGAGGGGTGGGCACATGTGGCCTGCTCAGTGCCCCACTCCCCATGCTCAGTGTGGGGAACTGTATTTAAAGGCACAGTCCCCACTTCCCTTGGCCTCCCTCGAGGTCCTTGTCCCCACCTCCTCAGCCTTCAAGGAGCCAGAGGTCCTTCCTCTCTACACATTGCATGTCGCTTTGAACCTAACACAAAGCTTTCCACAGCTTCGGACCACACAGAGCCTCGTCGCCTCCTTGGGGAGGCAGAACAGATGCCATCAGCCCTTTCTGCAAAAGGGGAAACCAAGGCTCGTTAATTCAATTCCGCAAATATTTATGGAAAGCCTTCTCTGTGCTCTGCACGTACATCTCCTCTTACCAGAGCAAAGGGTGGAAATTCTAATTAAACCACAATGAGATACTACTTCATACCCATCAACCTGGTCAAAATTTAAAAGTCTAATGATATTAAGGGTTGGAAAGAATGTAGGAAAATAGGAACTTTCCCAGATTGCTTGCGGGGGTGTAAGTTAGTATAATTATTTGGACAGTAATTTGTCAATAATTAATAAAGTTCAAAATATGCACAGCTTAGCCTACTACTTAGCAAATCCTCTTCTACAAACAGACCCCAGGGCTATGCTGTCCCGTACAGGAGCTACTTGCTACACGGGGATACTGAGCGCCTAAAATGTGACTAGTCCAAACTGAGATGTGCTGAGTGTAGAGTACACCCTGGGTTTCAAAGGCTTAGTATGAGAAAGAGAATGTAAATGATCTCATTAATTTCTTAATCTTGTTTACATGTTGAAATGATAATATTTTGACTCTGTTGGGCGAAATAAAATATATTCTTCACATTAATTTCACCTGTTTATTTTTACTCACTGTGACCACTAGAAAAGTTTAAGTTATATACGTGGCTCGCACTCTATTTCTACTGGAAAGCACTGCTCTAGAGAAACTTGAATATGTGTGTGCACAAGGAAATGTGAACAAGGGTATTTACCTGCCTCACTCTTTCTTTTGTGAAAAGACTGGAAACAAATGCCCACAAGGGGAACCCATACACACTGTGCAGTTAAAATAGATGAACTAGATCTTTGTGTAGCAACGTTGACAAGTTTCAAAATGAATGCTGATTGAATTGCAAAATATATGATACATACAGACACACTTATATACACTTTAAAAGTACATGCAATGCCATAAAAAGATATATATGCATAGCGAAAACACGAACTGCAGCCTAGAAGGCTACACACCAAATTCATGTCAGTAGCCGCTTCTAGGTTGAGAGGAAGGGCAAGAGGAAAGGGAGAGAGAGAGACTTCATTCTCATCTGTAACGCTTTATTTTCTTGATTGAAACGTCTTTCCATATATCTTCAGAGCTTAACATCTGTTATTTCTGGGAGGTGACTGCACCATTGTTTGCTACATTATTCTCTAGATTTTCTGGTTAAAATTTTTTCCAATGAAGTAGGAAGGACGTTCTACCCACCAAGGTACGAGGCGGGAAGTGGGCTGCCCCTGAGCCCTGCCCCGGATCGACTCTGCTTTCTGCAGAATCCCTGTGCTCCTCAAAGATCCGAAGAGGTGGGTGGGGGACCTGTAGCCACCCAGGGCAGAGACAGAACTCGAGGAAGCTGGCAGGTGGGGCGCAGGAAAGCCAGAGGGGAAAGTGAGAGCTAGGATGCTTGTGAAGAAGCCAGGGCCAGAGCCATGCAGGTCTCAGCCCCAGATGGGCCAGACTTTTCAGAAAGGAAAATCCCAGATGGGGAGGGGCGGGAAGGGATGGAGTTCGTTTCCTCTTCCAGAGGGAGCCCTGGCCCACTGGTGTCCCGCGCTACAGGGGATGTGCTAGCCAGTCACTTCCTAAACCAAAGTATCATTGCTATTCTTCTAAGTATGCACATTCCTTGTCCCCCTTCCCACAGAAGGATAAAGGCTGGGTGCTCAGGGTGGAACGCTACCCTCCTATCCCACTACAGAAGGGAGTAGCCGGAGGTGAGCCAGAAGCAGGAGCCACCTGGGCAGAAGGCCTGTGTGCAGGGGTCACTGGCCATCCCAGGCACTGCCATCTCCATGGAGCACCTTAGTCTGCAGGGCCCAAGGCCTGGCCTGCCAGGGCCATTAACTGGGAAGCGGAGGTTGCTTGGAAACAGCAGCTTGGCACTGGGGTGATCCCATAAAACAAATAACGGAGATGCTAATTCCCTTCTCTCGGTAATGGATAATCAAATACCCGGAGACCAGCTGAAAATAAACTGTCTCCAGATGCCTGGCCTGCCCGGCCTCCTCCCAAACCTGTAGCCCCAGGGGCTTCAGACATCAGTTCATGATGCAGGGGGAGGGAAGAGGGGGGTAGCAAATTCATAGCCAGGCCAGTGAAGCTCAGACCAGAATGGGGAAGCCTGGTGACAGCAGGGTCCAAGTGACAAAGATAAACTGGGACAGCCTTTCCACTATGCTCCAGGCTACTCACTCCTACCACCGCCCCCCCCCCCCGCCCCCGCCACCGGGGTTTGCTCTCTTCTGCCCTCCTGAGGGCTGAGGAGAGGCTGCCCACCAAGCCAATCAGCTCAGGCTCCTGGACCAGGCGGGCAGTGATGACTGGGTGCTCATCATCCCTGAACTGGGGCCAGCACTCTGGGGCTGACAGAACCAGAAGTGTGGAGTTCCCTGGCAACAACGCCTTTCAGGGGTGCTTCTTCCTAATAATAATAATAATAGCGGTAATAATAGTAATAACAGTAATGATAATGGCTAACTACGGAGTATTTACTTATTTACTATATTCCAAGTCCTGTTCCAAGAACTTTTCAGGTATTAACTCACTCAGTCCTCACAACAACCCAGTAAAGTAAACACCATCATTATCCCCGTTTTTACAGATGAGGAAGCTGAGTCAGGAGAAGTTGGGTAAGTTGCCCAGTGTCACAAGTTTAACCTGTGGCAGAACCCGGATTCAAACCCAGCTGCGACCTGGCTCTAGAAACTGTGCTCATCTCTGTAACACTGCTGTCCCTCAGGACACAGACCTCAGGTCCTGTGATGTCTCCTCAATGCCTTTCCAACTTCTCCCTGGTCCCAGGGGTCAAGGACACGGTGCGCTCATTCACCCATTCATTCACTCACTCACTCGCTCATTCATGTATTGATCACTGGGCTGGTTCTGGGGGTCCAAATTGAAGAAAATACAGTCTGTCCTCCTGGAGCTTATGGTTCTGGGGAGTCAGGCAGTTTAGTGTTCACGGAGTGGGTACGCATAGGGGCTGCATTTCAGAGGCTGTGGAAGGCTTCTCCACGGAGGTCATTTCTAAATTGGAAACTGACCAGAGAAGCCAGATAAGACAGAGAAGGACATTTCAGGCTAGAGCGCAAGTACAGAGAGGTCAAGCGCACCTGCAGCGTGAACTGAGACCAGAAGGTTCAGCGTCGGGGGCGCAGAGGGGGTTGCTGAGGCCAGCAGCAGAGGGTCTCATAAGCCACTCCTCGGAGCCTGGCCTTTATCCAAATCCCTGAGCAGGGGGGACTTGAGGTCCGGTCAGGAGTTTAGAAAACGCTCTCCTGCTTTTAGGTAGAGGCCAGAGGCTGCCTGGGAGGCAGGTCTGGGGCAGAAGCCACTCATGAGGCCACAGCAGTGGTCCAGGTGAGGGCGCCAGAGTGCTGGAGAGAAGCAGGTGGCTGTGAGCTTTAATGAAGTGGACTCCATGGGATGCAGGGAGGTGTTAGGGGGTGGGGGAGGGGAGGTGCCAAGGATGAGCCCCCGGGAGTCATGGATGGACGGTGGTTGGGACATGGCCGCACCCACTGAGACAGAGGCAGGGAAAAGAGCAAAGAACTTCAGAGCCAACGAGTTCAGTTTTGAGCATGCTGAGCTTGTGGCCTAGGAGCATCCAAGCAAGAGTCTTCTCCATGTGAGAAAAGCAGAGCCCTGCCCATTCAACAGGTCCCACCACTGCAGGGGAGGAAACGGAGAAGCACGGCTCCCTGCCCCCCCCCCACCCATACCCAGAGGATAGGGCCACAGACTCCTGAGCTCCATCCCGCCTGCTGGACTGGCAGAAGTTATGTGGCGGAGAGCCGGTGGGGGCCCTGTGGGTGTGACTGGGGGTCCTCAGGGGACGCGGCCAGAGACGGACGCCGAGCTAGAGGAGAGGGTCGTTCCCGACCAAGGCCGCACGCTACTTCCACCTCCTCTGTCCCTCTCCCTGCCCTGCGGGTGGGCTGGGCTCTTAGTGCTTCCTGCTCCAGGGTCCTCAGGAGAGGATCGTTGGCTGACATGGTCTCCCTCCCGACTCTTCACTTCAGAGGCAGTGCGGAAGCGAGGCGAGCGTCTGACGTCTCAGGTGAGCAGTCCCTGCCTGTCCACCTGGCACTTGGCCCTCTGCCGGCTGAGGCACAGGGCCCTGCAGCCCAGCAGGGGAGCCTTCGGTCCAGCCCTGGAGCCCCCAGGTGAGAGAAACAGTGCCCTGCCAAGGGCACCTACCCACGTGGCCTGTCCCTGGCAGCCCTAGAGGCAGTCTAGGGCTTCACTGGGGGAGGCCGGGAGTCGGGGCAGCAGGCCCAGGTTCCCCATAAGGCAGAAGCCCAGGCTTTCCTCCAGGACTCAGAAATGACTCAGGCCTTCAAGGAGGCCAGGAGGTCTGGGGCTGACCAGTCCTCTCTCAACACCGGCAACTCCACTGAGGTCCCGGGTAAGGGCCCTCCATCGACGGGAGACTCACCAGCTTCTGGAAGAGGTGGCCCATGGTGACCTGGCTGTCCCACTGCTGCACCTTGGGGCAGAGGTTGTCATAGAACTCCTTGTGGATCTCGTAAATGTCCTGGATCTTGTAGAAGATGGTCTCGATCTGTTGGATGGTGAGCACGGGCTGGGAGGTGGTGGCAGTGGCCTTCAGGGGTTTCATGGGCTGGGCAAGAAGAGGAAGAAAGAGCAGAGGTGAGAGGGAAATCAACCGGAGGGTCAGCAGGCCCAGGGCCCAGATTAGGCCCTCCTGCTGCTCGAGTTCTGCCCAGATAAGGCCACTGAGGCCAGGGGACCTGAACGTGGTTTGAATGGAGCAGCTGCTGTCACAGGCCCCAGCAAGCCACCCATTACTGTAAGAAGAGGGAGGCTGGTCCAGCAGTCCCATCAGGTCCGAGGGGTGGCGCCAGGACACACTTCTCCCACCCTGTGTCCCCTGAGGGACCTCTGGTTCTCAGCCAGTACTGGGTTTGCCTGATGGTTTAACAGGGTCCCTAGCTTTCTTCCACAATGGCCTCATGCTCTGAGTCACAAACTCCCTTGTCACGCTTCAGTGGGAAGGAGGGTTGACGGGGAACTCAACCCCTTAGCTATTTCCTTCCAAGAAACAGAACATGATTCTAGGACTTGGGGAATAGAGTTTCTAAGGGACCCAAACCAATCTCAGCTGCACTGATATCTTAAGTTCCCATCACTTAGTACAGAGAGAGCGAGCGTGGCACGCATGCCATCGTGCTACGTCCTGTACCCACGGCAGACATTGCTAAGCAAGCACAATGACCTTCCTCACTGAGCCTTGTCGTAGCCTCAGACTCTTTCTCAATGCCGAGGCTGACATGCAAGATGACATGCAATATCCCTATCTGTCATCTCTGCTTATCTACACCAAGGTGCTCCAAGGCTTGCTGCTGGAGAGGGTGAGGTGACAGACGGAAGCTCAGGACCATCCCCAACACTTGCTGGCTGAAGTTATCACCGTAAAGCCCAACATGAAGGGAAAATGAGCCTTGGATACATCTTCTTCAGTGGGATTTCTGTATTTTCTAAATCACCTCCAGTGAGTAAATATTAATTTTATAATCAGGAAAAAAAGCTATTAAAATTAATCATTGAAACAAACAATCAATGATACTGAAGGATAAAGAGCTCCTCCATGGTTGACCTTCCTTCAGCCCTAAAGCCCCCAAAGATGCCCAGACTGCACACCAAAGGCCCTGCAGGGGAGAGGGTCTGGGAACCTGCCCCATAGAGAAGGCATGGGGGTGGGGAGGTGCGGGGGAGGGGTACGCGTACTTGAGAGAGAGAAGCCTGAGTCAGACACGGTTGGTGTTCTTCATCTACTGTGAAGATAAAGGGCTGTGTGGAAAGAGGTCTTTGACTTAGTCTGGGTCCTTCTGGAGACCCAAAGGGCAGAAAGGAGAAGTTGCAGGCGCAGGTATGGGCTCACTAGAGCTGCCCCCCACTACCTCACAGGATTAGGTAGCGAGCTTCCGACAAGGCAAGCATTCTAGCAGAGAACGGGTGACTCAGTGCTGGACTGCAGGGAACACCTCCACCGAGGGAGGCCGCAGTTATCGCTGGCTCACCCTGAGAGAAGACCCCCAAGCTCGAGCCAGCCACGGCTGCCGGATGTCCAGCCAGGCTTCACTCTATCCTCCCATCTGTCTGTCCACAAGGGGAAGTCCCCTCTACTTAAAGACCCAGACAGTGCTCTGACTTCTAGCTCCCCTGTCCTCCCAGCTCTAAAAAATCCAGACGTGATGATGAAAGCAGGAAAAAGCAGAAGTCCTCCTCTGACCCTCTCAGTGCCGGAACCAATGAGGCCTAACGTCCAGCCCTTTGCTAGGAAAGCAGGCTGGGGTTCGACCTGGTGCAGGCCAGGCAGTGTGGGCCAGAGTCCCAATTCTGCCGCTTAATAGCTGTGGGCAAGTCACTTAGCATCTCTGGGCCTCAGCAGCCTTGTTTGTGAAACCAGGGTAATATTACCTTCTCAAGAACACTGATGGGAAGATCAAAAGCCATCATTTATCTAAAATATTGAGTATGTGCCTGGCACATAGAAGGCAATCAGTAAGTGTTAGCTGCTACTGTTATTACTATTTACCCCACAAATAATGGACCAAGTGCCCATGTAAGGCCAGACCAGGGGGTGTAGCGGGCAGTCAGTGATTCACTAATCACTGCCCCCGTGGAGCCTCCCATCTAGTAGGGGAGACAAACAAAACACGAGGAAACAAACACAAAATCACACATAAGCGCAATGAAGGAAATAAGAAGGGGATGTCCTGCTGAAGGACAAGAAGGAGACACTGACCTGAAATGGAAGCGTGGGGGCAAAGGGGACAGTATTTCAGGCAGAGCTCCTCAACGCCTGGTCCCAAGGTGGGAAGAGCTTGGGCAGAGAGAGGAGCTAGAAGCAAACAGTGAGCCTGTGTGCTGCGAGCAAGGGGGCTGGCGAGCAGGGCCCTAAAGGAGGGCTGGAGGGGTGAGCAGAGGCCAGATCACACAGGGGGAAGGAATGCGGCTTTTAAGCCCATGTAATGACCTGGCTTTCCCCGGAGGGATTGAAACAGGGGAGTGACGGGGTCCAATTTTCCCTTCAGGAGATTATTTTTATGACTCATGCTCCTTGCTCCGGACAACGTTACAATCTATTTGGGTAAACTGGACCAACACAAATGAAACGTTTTCGTGGACAAAGCAAGATACACTTATTACTCGACTTGGACTGTAAATACCAACCAACTGGCACAGCTCGGAGAGGGCTTCACAGAGGAGGTGATGGGAAAGGGCCTCAGAGGGAATATCAGAGTAAGTGGAGGGTTGGGGCCTGGGGAAGCATGGCAGGCAGGGACACAGAGGGAACGGGGCCAGGAGCAAGGAAGAATGTTTTCCCCACCCCAGGTGGGCAGCGACATTGAGCTCACGGCTCCCAACGTTCCGTGAAGGATACAGAGCTGGCCCTTGGGATCCATCAGAGTTTATCCTTTTTACCTCTATCTACCCAAGTCCAGAGGAGGGTCCAAGTCATCGCGGAGTCCCTGTCCCAGCCGGGGTGCAATCCCCACCCAGGGGGAATAAAGGAAATAGGAGAGAACAGTCCTGGGGAAGGAGCCGGGGGGCGGTCAGGATTTCTCAGAAGCTGCTGGGGAAGCACCCAGGCCTATGCAGGGACAAGACACAAGTGCTCTGCTTCCTCCTGAAGTCCCACTGTCTGCAAAAGGGGAAGCGCCGGTGCTCACCAGGGGCAGGTCACACAGACAGGGACTGCGCTTGGGGCATCAGGCCGTTGGTTCTCAGGACAAGGTTGGGGGGGCCTTTGGGGGAAGGGAAAGTGCTGGATGCGTGCCCCCAGCTGGCCTGAGACCCTGGGAGGTGAAGGCCTGAAAATAGGCCTCGGGCAGGGAGGGCAGCAGAAAGGCACAGGCAGCCCTGCTCTCCTGACAAAGCACACCAGCTCCCCCTCCCTCTTCCCAGAATCCTGCAGCAGAGGATGGGGTGCCAGTTCCCCATTTTATTAGAGTTAACTCTGGCTCTGGGTGTCCCATGAAGTGCTCCTCGGGAAGACGGGCCAGGCGGGTTCGAACTCCTTTCATGACTTCACACTGTCATTTGTCTCTTCTGTCCCCCAGCAAGTTGCCTTTTGACTTTCGAAACCAGGGAAAGAAATCGGCCCACTTCCTCCACCTCCTATCCCAAGAGGCCTGGAGGCTGCCACATGTACTTTTGTTAACTATCACCACAGGCTGGGGGCGGGGGTGGAGGGGTCGGGGGGAGCGTCCTGAACCTATCTTACAGATAAGGAGCAAAGCAAACTCCAGAAGGAGAGTCGAAGAGAGGAGGGCCAGGTGGGACCCAGGGCTGGAAGGTACTAAGGCAAAGGCAGGCCAGAGGGAGCACCCAGCTCACCTGCAGCCTGCAGGGACTTGCAGAATTACATGCATTTGGTCTGCCCCCTTCTTCCACTCCCCACCTCAGCCCCAGCTCCCAGACCCTCTTCCCTTGTCATCTGAGCCCATCAGGAACCTGGAGGGCTCTGGAAGGTTACCAAACCTTGCCCAGCCAGCAACCCAGGCGGCGGGAACAGAGCCTCCTGTGTGGCCTCCCCGTCTGCGTCTGTGTGTCCACAGTCCAGGCTACACACGACCAGCTGTTTGCGTATCAGGAAGTGTGAAACTGAGAACAAACACTCAGGAGAAGAGCTGCGGGAATGGGGGTAGGGTGGCAAGGAGAGCTGGGCGTGGGAGGCGGAGGGAGCTGGGGAAGACAGGTTTTCTTCTCTGAACGCCTTTGTCAGATCACCCCAAAGAGCAAAGGGCTTAGCTCCTGGGTAGCTGGGAAGGGCCCCCAGCTCCAGGAGAGAGAGGAGGGCTTGATTCCTCATCTCTGAGGCTTATCATCTGAGACTGTGGCCGTGGAGGGTCCTGCCCCCTCTTCCGGAGGGGGCTCCAGGTGCAGACCAGGCCTCCTGGCCCGTCCCTCCCTAGCTCTTGCCTCTGCTCCAGAAAGAACCAAGCCAGGATGAACAAGCTGGGGGGAAGAGGAGGGACCTGCCCTGGGTCACACCCCAGGACTGGCAGCCTCAGCCTCCCAGTTTTTACCTTGAGAGCGTGAGCTGTTAGAAAGGCAGGCAGGTAGGGCGTGTTTTGGCCCCTAAATCTGTTATCTTTACCCAGACAAATGGGACTCAAATTAGGCCCAGTGACAGATTAGAACGAGCTGTAATCTAAGAGGGGCATGCTTCTGATGGGAACATGTACCTCCCCTTCCTTCAGGGAACTGCTGGGTTGATAGAAACAAACAAGCTCTAACCTGCGCTCTTTCCCAGAACAGGAGGAAAAATTAGAACCCACTCACACTCAGGCTCTAAGAGCTTCCCCTGCAAACTCACTTACCCGTCACAACGGCCCCATGAAGAGAGTACTAATATTAGCATACCCAGTTTGCTGGTGGACAAAATGAGGCACAAAGGTTCATTAATCTGCTGAAGGTCTGTAGCTAGTAAGCAGTTGAGCAGGGATTCAAAGCCAGGCAGTCTGGTTCCTCTGAACTTCTTTCAAATATGCATCCTTTAAGTAATGACAACTACGCCCCTGTGTCTGGGCACAGCAATTCATAGTTTGTAAGGTGTATTTCGTCTGTCTGTCCTCCTTCCTTCGGATAATATTTCGGTGTCTAAGTACCTGGCACTGTACTAGGTCCCCAAAAGGATCACCTGATTTTCTCAACCCCATGAAGGAGAGAGAGAAGGTAATGGCCTTGTTTTCATCTTCAGATGAGGAAACTGAGGCTCAAGAAGGTTACCCATGGCTTGCCCAAAGCCGGTTTTTTTTTCTTTTTAAATTACTTACTTACGTATTTATTTATTTACTTATTTATTTATTTATTGGCTGCGCCGCGCAGCATGTGGGATCATAGTTTCCCAACCAGGGATTGAACCCTTGTTCCTTGCATTGGAAGTGCGAAGTCTTGGCCGCTGGACCGCCTGCAAAGTCCCGCCAGTGGTTTTTAAAACCGACAACGCATGTAAGAAAGCATGTGGCCCAGTACGTACATACACATATCCACACAAGCCAAAAGTTGCATGAAATAGTACTTATTCTTACTACATGGGATGCAGGCCAACATTTTCTTTCTCGTTTGTTTTAAAATGCTGGTTCACCCCACTACACTGATTACATTACCCACTAATGGTTAAGATGCACAGTTTGAAAGACGGGGGCAATAAGTCTACGATTAATGGCAGCGTCAAGTCTTGCCCTAGCTCTGGCCCCAGACCCGAGTCCTTATGGACCTGCCAAACTGTTCCTCCCTTGAAAGAATGACTGTGCAGACCAACAAACTCCCAGTGAGATCGACCACCGACTCATCCCAGCATGTTACAAAGCAGCTACTCATCTCAATAGTTACTCCTGGGGTAATAAATGCCAAGTCCCCTGGGACACCGGGTGACAGTACCTCACATCGCAGCAAGTACATAAACGCGTATCTTACAATTCTTGTAAGAATGACTACCTACTGATTTACATCTACCTTTCTGATCCCTCCTTTTTCTGATACCAGCTGATGTCTCAGACTGCGCAACACCCAAGGAAGAGGACTTCACATGCCACAATCACTCTGCACAGTAAGTATCCAGACGCATCTAATATGCACTTTCTTCAGAGGCAAAAACATCTTATATCTGTGTGGTTACTTTTACCTTTTGAAAACATTGTATTATTCCCCTCTCAGTCCGATTCTCACAACAACACCTCCGTCTTGGAGACGAAACTAAGGCACATTCACAGAGGGCGGCAGCCTGTCTAATGCCTCAGAGCTTCTCAGAACCACACAGACAGCCCTTCAACACATTTCCGGCCAGAGGGCCTCAGGATGGGGCGAACGGTTAACTACTCCAGGGAGAAGGAAGGAACGGGACTAGGGATGACAAAGAGGTCTCCACGTGACTGACTTGTTGAGATTTGCCCAGAGTACCAGCCGGAGTCGGAGGCTAAGACCCCACCTGGACAGAGAACTGTGATCCATTAGTAATGCCTGCACTGTAGTCAGGGATGATGGAGTGTCTGCCACCCCCAACCAGGTGGTGCTTCTTCTTCTACCTTTCCCAGGGCAGGTAATGGAGAACCGGGGCTGAGAGGCCTTTTCAGTGACCTTGGCTGCCAAGCCATAGGCAGAGTAGTACCACAGACCCCGCCCCTGGGAAGGACTGGTCCAGGTCCCCCTCCCTCTCCAACTCCAAAAGCAGCTTTAGAGCACAAAGGCCCCAGAGTATATACTCACCAGCAACAGAGCTTCCAGCTGGTTAATATAGATCTCCTCGCTGGCCAGGAACCCTGAGAGAACCAGCTTCCTCATCTCCAGGCCTTTCCCTGCTTCCACCTGTAAAAGCAGGTCAAAAGCCAACAGCTCATGAGCAAGGAGACCAAAACCCTGAGCTGCCTGTTTTCTTGCCTGTTTTCTCTTCTTTCACACTTTTGCAGGGGATAAAAGCCAAATACTTATTATAGAAAATTTGTAAAATACAGAAATATAAAAGGAAAAACAATCACCCTTACTCCTACTGCTAATGTCTTGCTTTAATTCTCTCCCATCCTTTTTTTCCCCCACATTTCCTTATTTGTATCCATCCACCTATTCAACCTTATAATAGTGAGCAAGATAAAAAAGAACCTGACCCCATGTGTGGGAGCAGTTTAATGGGGGTGGGGGTGGTGGGATACAGACAGTTAAGAAGGGAAATCAGAGTCATGACTGAGGCAGGGCATGGTCACGTGGAGGGCACAGCAGGGGCCAGAGGAGGTGCTCCGGGGAAGTGATGTGTAAACAGAGAGGAGTAGGGATAGAGAGGATGGGATGGAAGCGGGCATGGGAACCCCGGCCGAGCGGCCTTCCAGCTACACCTCTGACTATATCTTCCTGTCCCTGGGGGTTCAATCCCACAATGGAAGGTGCTGGCTGTGGGCCATCAACTTTACCCCTTGTACCCCCCGAGCCCCGCCAGCATTTCCTGACTGTGTAAGGCACAGACGCCAACAGGCCTCCTCCTTCCTCCAGAATTCCTTCTCCTCTACGGTGGAGATCATACCCCATTTAGCCTTGAGTGGCCACCAACTAGCACAGTGCCCCGCACACAGAAAGTGCTTGAAAACTTTCCCTGAGTGAAAAGACGTAAAATTCTTCTTGTCACCTAAGATCCCCAAGTCATTCCTGGCCCCCTCTTCCTCCTCTCTCCCCCTCCTCTGCCACACTGAGTCCCCAAGCTCTTCAAAGTGTCCTTGCTCATCTCTTGCAAGGATTCTTCCCTCTGCGCCACCCTCTCCTCTGCTGTGGTAGAGACCCACAGCATCCCACTCCCCACTGGATTCCAAGTGCCGCTCTCTCCTGCCTCCGCTCCACTCACCAGAGCCAGATGAACCTTCCCAGAACGCCACCCTACACCTGAGGCTTGTCAAAGACTCAATGCTGCAAAATGTGATTACTGGGGGACTCAAGTAGGTTCTTCACTCATTTATTTATTCATTCAACAAATGCCCACCAGACCCTGTAGATACAACGGGAAACAAGCATTCAATAGCCCCTGTGCTCATGTGGCTTATAATCTAGTGGGAAAGAAAGACGTTAAAAAACAAAAGCGGAAGCCACATAGCACAGGGAGATCAGCTTGGTGCTTTGTGACCACCTAGAGGGGTGGGATAGGGAGGGTGGGAGGGAGACGTGAGAGGGAGGAGATATGGGGATTTACGTATATGTATAGCTGATTCACTTTGTTATACAGCAGAAACTAACACACCATTGTAAAGCAATTATACTCCAATAAAGATGTTGAAAAACAAACAAAAAAACACAAAAGCCGAGTGAATATAAATATATGACTACAAAGTGTGATGCGGGTTCAGCATATCCTCTCCTTAAACACCTGCAACGGCTCCTAGTGCCTCTCCCTACTTGTCCAATCTCCCCAACAGCCATCAGATCTCTGCCTTTCCAACATGCCAGGAATGTTCCAGCCTCTGAACTCTGGTTCTCGCCATCCCTGCTGCCTAAAATGCCTTCTCCCACATGGGGTCTTCTCTCCTGAAGACACAGCTGAAGCCTCTGGCCTGCAGGGTCAGCCCTCGTGTCAGAATCTGTGGCACCGCCGCAGCACCTGACGCGCGCCCTGTCTTGTTACCTGCCCGGTGATTCTGTAGGGTCTTTGAAGCACTTGCGTCACACTCCTCTGGACACCCCTAAAGCCCAGCACCACGTGATGCCCCGAACATGTGGGCACCTGCGCCTTGTAAGTCCTTTCCACTCTCTCATTTAGCTTCATTCCTCTCTCAAATACCTCCCTGAGGGAGGTACTATATTTTTCCATTATAAGAATGGGAACAAGCAAATAAGATTTCAAAGAGGGAGGAGACTAGCCCAGAACCACACAGCCAGAAAGTGGCAGAGCTGGGATTCCCCTGAAGGTCTTCGAACACCAAATTCTCGTCTCATCCACTGCTCTGATGATTTCCTCACTCTCCTGTTCCTTTCTCAAGCTTTGGATGCTTAACTGGAATCTCAAACAGATCCCTCTCTGGGCATCAAATGCACACCCTTAGCATAAGCTGGGAGAGTGTCTGAAGCTACCAGAAATCTCCTACGTCCGAAGGAGAGCTGCTTTCCCCCTGCTGCATGGCCACCCCAGCATGTTCTCACAGGCTTTCCTGCCCTTTCCCCAGGTGAAGGACTTAACCCTTGACCTTCCATCAGCAAACTAGTTAGCAATTTGTGCTGGAGGCTGCCTCTCCCAGTCTCTGAAATGTAATCTGATCCTGTGATAGAAGAACGAGGTCCTGCCAAAGATGTCCACCTCCTAATCCACAAAACCTGTGACTATGTCACCTTATGCGGCAAAAGGGACTTTGCAAATTGATTAAGTTAAGGATTTTTAGGTGGGGAGATTATCCTGGGAATGAATGATCAGGTGGACCCTATGTAATCACAAAGGTCCTGTGAGAGGCAGGCAAGAGAAAAGGCTATGAGCCCGCAGAAGGAGAGGGAGAGGCGGAAGGGGACGGGGAGAGATTGAGTGCAAGACTGAAAGATGCTACACTGCTGGCTTTGAAGACAAAGGATGCGGCCAGGAGCCAAGGAATGCAGGGGGCCTCTAGAAGCTGGAAAAGGCAAGGAAACAGGGTCTCTCCCCTAGAGCTTCCAGAAGGAATGCAGCCCTGTTGACCCTTGAGACTTGTAAGAGAATAAATCTGTGTTGTTTTAAGCCACTAAATGTGTGGTAATTTGTTTCCGGCAGCATTAGGAGACCAGTGTGGATGCCAAGCTTTAGGGAGAGACAATGGTTATTTATTGATGGTTTCACAAGTACCAGGCACTGTTCTAAGCACTTTCCGTGGATTAACTCACTGGAATCCCACAGTCTAGAAGGTGTTATCATTATCCCTCTGAGGCACAGAGAGTGGAAAATGCCAGCTGCCCAGAGCTGTGGGCATCGCAGGCAGGCAGCACCCCCTCCAAGGAACGAGACCGGAGCTTGGAGCAGGGCTCGCAGCCCTGGAGGTGGGAGTGGAGGTCGAGGTCAGACCTGCTGCTTCCCCAGCCTGACAAATGGGAACTCGCCCTCCACGTTGGGGGCCCGCGCTCCCCTCCTGTGCCCCATTCCCTTCCCGTTCCCTGCCAGCTGGGGATTTGCCTGAGGGCCTGGCAAACACCCTCTCAAGGAAGTCACTTAAGCACAACGTGAGCTTAAATGTAGAGCTGGCTGGACCAGGACCAGGGTGAAGACGCGGTGACTCACAGCCCCACCAAGCCTTCACCCGCCCTGGCATGAGCACAGACCCTTGTGTCAGGCCCCGTGACGGCCCACTGCAGCAGGACCCGCTCCTCGTGAGACTCCAACCTCAGAGTCCAATCTTGAAAGAACCCCCCAGAAGGCAGTAAGTAGTCACCCCCAAGAGTCCCCACTCCGGGCCACATTCGCCCTGACATTTTGGCTGGCGTGGGGGTGGAGTTGATGGGAAAGGATGTGAAATTAAATTCTGTGCATTTTACCAACAGGTGGCCTGCTGTCAGTCACCACCCAAAACCTCGTCCATCTTCACTTTCCTCAGACCCCACCTGTCCCTGGCTTGGAATATCTGGAAATTCACAATTGTTTCTTCAATCCTCCTGGAGCTATTATCATCCCATAAAACACCAGGGCTCGACATCCATTCACTCATTCCCCACCATGTGCCCGGCACTGGGAAGACAAGTGAAGGAGACAGTCTCTGCCCCCAAAGAGCCCTGCAGAGGTGCCCACACACCCAGAATCTCCCGGGAGGGGTTTTCTGGAGTTCAGGGCCCCCAGAGCCCGTGCCACGCTGCTTGCCAGTCCCGCAGCACAAGGAAGCTGCCATCTGAGTGACACTGTCCTCACTTCCTCCCCAAGTGGAGCTTACGAAATGCAGCAGCCACGGGGGGCTCGTTCATGCCCAGTATTTTACATAATCTGCTGGGCTGAAAGTGTCAGCCTGAGGCCCCAAATCCAAGAGGTCAAGTCACTCTGGTAGGGACAGTATCTGCAAGTAAGGCTTAGCTGGCTCTGGCCCGGCCTGGTCTTCTACAGTCGGGGCTAAATAAAGTCTCCAAAGGTTTGGTTCCAGGCCAAGTCAAGACTCTCTCCAGGAGCCTTGACCCCCTCCAGGACAACAACGTGGGCTGAACAAGCAGGGCCACTTGCAATTCAGAGCCTTAGGCCAAGCAGCTCCACAGACAGTAGAATTCAGTCCATGGGCCACACCAGTTTGCGAGGAGCACCCCGTGGATGGGGGGGTCTGGTCAGAGCAGATGCCACTGGGTCTAGGCGCTACGTCCATGCCAAGTATCAGCCTCAGCTTCAGGACAGCGGGCCCCTCCCTGAGTTGAGTCGATGCAGGGACTCAACTCCAGCCATTCTCTCCTCTCCCCAGCCCTAGGCACCAGGGAGGTCTCTTTCAGCTAATTCCTCAGCAGAATAGAGAGTGGGGGGGGGGGTAGTGGGGTGGGCACTGCTGGGGGACCCTCCTAAAGGGCAGATCTCCATATTCTGGGCTCCCTGCTGTCTGAAGCTGCAGGCAGGTCCCATGGGGTCCAGCAGTGTTTTCAGAGTTCAGCTATTCACATCCCACACCTTTGCAGTTCTGTCATACGTACCACCGGCACTATTATTTACTTAATACTGTTCTTCACAACAACTGGCTTCTTAAAAGCACAGCCTTATCCCAAGCATTATATTTGAAATCACAGGAAAGACGTGCAAGTCACTTTTCTATTTTTATTTTTGGTTGCATCACGCGGCATGTGGGATCTTAGCTCCCTGACCAGGGATGGAACCCGTGCCCCCTGCAGCGGAAGCGCGGAGTCTTAACCACTGGACCACCAGTGAAGTCCCTATTTTTTTCTAAGATACATTAAAATTTACGCCTAACTATTAAAGTGCAAAATATATATCCAGGTGCCACCTAAAATCATCCCTCAAATCATCTCATATGTGGCCCACACTTCGGGAAAAAAACCTAAGTGGGGGACACAGGCATGGCCATCACTGCACATGGAGGGAGCGGAGACCTGGCCAAGTGAAAAAGAAACACAGGTTGTTCAGATAATCCATTAAAAATCGGCACAGAATTAACCTGAAGGGTTAATCTGCATTACAAAAGGATTTCAAAATTCCTGACAAATGAGTTCTTTATATAGCAAGGCCCCTATCAGCCCTAGGTACCTTTAAATAGAATCCGATGAAAGATGTGGGGGACGTACACAACGTTTTACAGAGGGGAGGTGATGCTGCTATCAGTATTCACGTTATTATCAGTTTATAGACCATTAACTCCTCAAAGGGGAGTGTGGGCTGAAACACACAGCAAGCTCCAGCTCCAGCTCTGGAGAAAAGCGCTGCCATCTTCGCATCTGTCCCCCAGGAAGACGAAGCATCTCGGAAATCACACTGAAAACAGGATTGATTTATAGGACTGGCCTTTGGACATGTGCTCAGGAACACGACTGCTGTGTAAGGTAAGTACTCCTGAAGTAATAGCAAAGAGAGAACTGCCTTGGATTTCTACCAGCCACCAAGAAGAGTCTACCATGCAGGAGTATGCCCAGTCCACAGCCCAGGACAGGAGCACACCCTCCAGAAATGAGCCCTGACCTCTCACATGTACATGTGCACATGCCCACGCACACGTGCACACACACGCGCCCAGTCCAGCCCTGACTCAACGAGAAGTGGTCCCTCCTCCTCTGAATTTAGTACCCTTTTATCAGAACCCTTCTCATGGCCCTGCCTACTTTCTCATTATGTTCCTATTATCTGGGAACTTGCCCCCTTACCCTGAACTGTGAACTCTCTGAGAAAGGACCAAGCCTTGTTCACCTGTCTCCTCCCCCAGGCAGCCTGCTTTGAATAGAACACAACCTGACAGTGTTTGTTGAATGAATCAATGAGCTTTCTGTTCGTCTTCTCCCTCTATAGATGGCCAAGCCTGGTAGAGGAGAAGGGCATCCTAGACGTGTTCAGGCTGGGACAGGGGGCTTGGAATCCCCCAACACTCAGGAAAGGGGCCCTCCCCCCAGTGCTGGAGACAGGTCCGGGAACACTGAGGCGGCGAGGCAGAGAGGAAGACTCCATCTTGGCGCTCACAGGGCTCTGGGAGGAACAGCATTTTTAGGTATGATGTACACCCAAGCCCCTTTGGTATCCGTGTGCTTCCTCCTTAGAAAACCTCTGAGATGGAATAAGGCCAGGGACATGGTACGCCCTGTGTGGGCCCCATGGAGCCTCACTCATTCCACCAATCCACTGGACACCAGCCACACACCAAGCACCGTGCAGCGTTCACAATGAAAACAAGAGGGCCCTGCCCTGGAGGAGAGAGGCACACGTCTAGAGTTCCAAACAGAATGAAACAGGGGCTAGCCCGGTATAAGCCAGACTAGAGGTCCAGAGTAAGGGAGGACCCATAAGGCAGCATATGAGTGGAACCCCATCTGTGCTGGGGAGGGTGTCTCGGAGAAGGGCCGTGAGGAACCCACAGAGATCCCACCCTACACACTACTACTACTAAGCTCCCAGCAGGTGCTCTTGCCTCATAAACAGACTTTTCCCCATCCTGTTCCTGGGATGGCTGGGCAGACCCTAAGGGCAAGGCCCTGGGGGCCCAGAGAGAGGTGTGACTTACCCCAGTGTGCAGAGCTAGCACCAGATGAGAAAACCAGGGCTGGGGCGCCAGCCACTGCCAGCCTCCCGTTACGGCTCCTCTCTGCCCCACACCCAGGCCTACAGCGACTGCTCCGCCCCTTCCACACATCAGCCATCTACCCGTGGGTCTGCAGTCTATTTTTACCTCCATTAGCTCCTCCTCTGATCCACACTGTAGCACGGGTGGAGCAGGGCAGTGATCCCCATCTTACAGGAGGGACAAAGAGGCCCAGAGAGGCTCAGCGACAGCCTCCTGCCCAGAGCAATGCTCCGTGCACCATGCCCTCTGGGGTGCAGTGCTGCCAGGGCAGACAGGCTCGGGCCCCACAAGATGGGCGCTCTCTGTTAGGCAGCCTGGCTTGCAGTCTGTGAACTCCCTGCCATACGTTCTCACTGGCCCTCCCTTCAAGCCACAGAACAGAGAGGAGGTGAGCAAAACACTGAGGTTAGAGGTGAAAGAAAGGAAGGACGGTGTGGTGCGCATGCCTTAGGCAGCACTGGTGCACTTTCAAGTGGAATCCCGGCCCCTGGGGCGGGGTGGGGGGGCGTGAAGAGAAGGGGATTGAGGCAACCACTCCCCTCCTGCTCTACCTTCGAGGCAACTTCTCTGATTAAACAGAGGCATTGCTGCCGAGACAGCCCCAAAGTCGGTGGGCTGGGGTCCAGCAGATGCTTCCTGCCTATGCCCACCTTGGGTAAAGTGCCTAGCCACCTGGCTCCTGCCTCCAAGCCAGCTGTTACCGCCCCTCTTCGGCTGATCCAATTCTTTCCCTTCAAGGAAGTTCAGGGACCTCTGGCTCTCGATCTCTCCAAATGCTCTCATGCCCTAGCCCAGATTCACCAGATTCCACTTGCTTGGAAGAGAGTGGCTCCCTTGGCCTGAACTTCACAAGTGCACTTATCCCATTGCTGCCATGGAAACAAGGAATTACGGCCTCCTAGTTTCACGTCGACCAGCTCCTCTGGGGCAGCAGGCTGACACCACTGGCGTGCCTACCAGGGGACTCATGTCACTGCCAGAGAAAGCCCTCTGCACAACTGGCCTGGGGAAAGCCAGCAGCCACTCCCCCTGAGGACAACTGGTCCAGGGGGAGGCGGCGGGCACTGCGCCTCTCCCCCAGGAACAGCTGTGCCCAGAGCACAGCCCCTTGCATCCCTTGGCAGGCAGGCGCCAGCCCCTCTCAGGCTGAGGTGCTTCCACTCGGCCACAAGGTTTGTGCACAAATCAGCCATTTCTGCCGCACAGACTTCGGCAGTCAGAGCTGCGAGCCCTGCCCCCTCCCCCGACAAGCATCCAGGGCGTGTCACATTCCCACCTTCACAGCCACCAAGAATGGGGACCCTGAGCCGGGGCTGGTCGGGGTTCCCAGCTCGCACTCCTCCAGGAGAAACACATCTTCATCCTCCAGGACCTTGTCCAAAAAGCCTATCGCCTCCTCTTCCTCTTCCATGGCAGCGGGAGCCGCGGAGGGCAAACAGGAAGCAGGGTCCCAGCGGCAGCGGCAGCGGCAGCGGCAGCCGTGGCCGCCGGCGCCCAGGAGCGAGGCCGGCAGGCGGGGACGGGAAGAGCGTGCAGGGCAGGCCTAAACCAGCACGCGGGCCTCCCCGGAGTCCGTCCTGGCGCCCGGCCACCGGCTGCCGATGAAAGGCTCCATTATGAGCCTTCTCCCGCCCGCCGGCTCCGGGTCCTCCCGGAGAAAGGGGAAGCGGGGCGTCCGTGCGGCCCCGGCCGCCTCTCGCGGGGAGCTCCGCCGCCGCTGCCGCCGCCGCGATTCCAGGGCTGTCACCGGAGCCCGCGCGCCCCTGCCGGCCGCCGCGGCCCTTCCTGCCGTGCGCGCCGGCTCTCCAGGCAGGCGGGGCCCCGCTCCCTGCCGCCGCTCCCAGCCCGGCCGGGCGCCCCGCCGCCGCCGCCGCCGCCGCCGCCGCCGGCCCCACAGATCCCGCCCTCCTGGACGCGGAGGTTCGCGTTCGCTCTCAAGACACAGGAAATGCACGACTCGACGGGTGAGGTGGAGCCGTTCCCTCTCTGCGGTCGCCGGGCCAGCCGGCTGGCGGAGGCTTGGGGAGCGCGGAGGAGGGGCGACGAGGCCGCAGCCGGGCCGGGCGCAGGGGGAGGTCCGCTTCCCAGAGACAGGCTTTATTTACAGCCCCTCACCGGCCCCGCGGGCAGGCGGGGGCGGAGCGGACGAGCAGCTGCCCGCACAGCCTCGCGGGCCCCCGGGCCAACCTCGGTGTCACCTTGGGATGCCTACAAGCCCCTTCTCATTTCCGCCTCAGGCTCTGACACCTTTGAGGAAGGGAGGCCAAGCCCTGGTGAGAAACCATAGTTTCTTTCCATCGCCACCGTGGCTGAGGGAACAAGGCTTTGTGCAAAGGAGGCCTGACCTGCCTCGCCACGAAAGCACAAGTGCCAGCCAGGGGCTGCAGCTGGGCCGCCTTGGGCAGCCGGAGGTGCCACACCTCCTACTCACAGATGCTGCCGATTAGCAACACCACACCTCCTCAGAGCTCTTTTCCCTCAAGAGGGGCCTGGGCCCAGTAGAACCAGCCCCACAGGGTAGGGTACACTTAACCCAGGACCAGGAGCACGCCAGCCCTGCCCACCCCCAGCCTGCTTCCCCTGGCTTCTTCCATGGTTACAGAAGCTAAACTCTGGTCCCCTAGCCCCATCCAGAGATGTAATCCATCTACTCTCATGGGGGTGGAGTTTAAGGGAAGCAGCTGGGAAAAGCTCTTTCACAACACCTAGGGCAAAGGTTGCCAACTCCAGCACCCAAGAGGGTGCAGGTAAGATTAGTTAGTGAAATGAGCCAGGTAGGGACCAGGTGAACTGAAGAAACTGTCACTCAGCTCCAGCTGCTGGCTGCCAGGGGCAGTGCAGGCTCAAGGTTGCCCCGTCTTGGATTGTTCAAGAGAAGCTGGAATCCGGATCGTTAGGTGATAGCTCTCAACTTAAAAATGACGGCAGATAAATTATATTTAAAAAACAAAACATGAGGCAGCCTCAATGAAACACATCCGTGCACTGAATCAGGCCCACAGACAAGGTTGCTGCCTTCTTGCAGTTGGTTGTGTTTCTTTGAGGGAAGGTTGGGAGGTGTGTGTGGGGGGGGGGGGTTGTTCCTTGAATATCACCTCTGTCCCATTTTATCACTGGACCTGGCATCTTGGAATCAAATTCAGCTTCACACACGACCAGCCCACTACTTATCTTTATAAACCTGTATAATACGTGCCACCAGCCGGACAGGTCAAGTGAAAACTCCGGATTCTGAGTAATGAGCCCTGAAGCTCCAGCCCCACTCACGCCAATCCCCTCAATCTCCCACCAGCCCCCAAACCATGTCTCTAGTCAGGGATTTCCTCAAAATCTTCCTGATGCTTCTAGCTCACAAGTGTCTCTCCCAGTACACAGTTGCCAGACCAGCCAGTGTGGTTCTTAATGATACAGTGTCTGAGTTGTCCATTAATGCCTCGTGTGTCTACCACCGGCCTCCTTATGCACACGGCACAACCCCTGTCAGGTGGCAACTGTATGGCCACAGGGGGAAGAGTCCAGCTCTTTGGAGCTCGTTTGGAAATGCATTCCAAAGGGGGGATTAACGGCGCGCCATCCTAGGCCCACCTGGGGTCATCACCTCTCCTTCCCACTGGGCATCTCAGCTGAGAACAGGGCCCTTGACTGATCCTACAAGCTGGGTGGAGGGTTGAGGAAGAGCGAGGAGGGAAAAAGGAGAGGAATGGACGTGGTTCCTTATCCCAACTCCCCAGAAAAGTCTGTGGAGGTTCTGAGCTCTAGGTGGGGCTCCTGCCATTCTGTTAGAGCTGTCCTCACCAGTAAAAGGTTTCTCCCTGTCACCATAGCTGAAACGCAGACCGAGGGATTTGGGGTAGGTTCTCTGGGGCCTCAGGGCTGATGGGGCTCCCCAGAGGCACAGCCCACCCCACACCCGCCCTCTCCCTCATCCCTGGCTCTTCCCTGTCCCCGCCTGGGCTGGGTTATAAATAGCTGGCGTAGATCTGAAGGGCCCTCTCAGCCACAATTCCTCATTTGGTTTGGGCGGGTGAGGCTGTTCCCAGCGCTTGGGAAAAACCAGGCCTGGCATTCCCCAGGGCACAAGCGTGCCAGCCCGGGGCTCTGTGCCAGTCTGTCTCCCATCCTGCAGGCTCCGAGTGCACGGCATGGGCTGCCCGCTCCGGTCGGACAAGCAGGTGTAATGGGAGAAGGGCCTGACAGCCCAAGGGACCCCCCCCCCCGGCACAGTGTCCCTTCCCCCACCCAAAGGAACATGAGGGGCCCTCAGGAGTCTCCGAGAGTACCCCTGTCTCCACTCCCCATGCCCCTACCTAGCACAGCAGTGTCGACACCCACTTCTTCCAAACTCTGAAAGCTCTCAGAAGCTGCTCCCTGAACATCCAAGGCATCTCCACTCCACCCCACCCGGGTTGGCTGGAAATTCCAGTGAGTAATTTGAATGCCCTTCCATCTCCACTGGGCACACAGACTCCACTCAGTTCTGCCCCTGGAGGGAAGTGACTCACAAGTCCCAATGGTGCTTCCTCCCTTTCCCCTACCAATGCCCTGGACACGAGCTTCCTCCCTGCGTCCTCTACAACTCTGCCTGCTTTGGCCTGGCTCCGGACCCTCCTCTCCAGAGAAGCAGCTGCTCCAAAGGCCTCTAAACTGCCTTATTCCAAAGTCAGAGGCCGCCTTCTCTGCTCCTCAGCCTCTGCAGTCTGGCTGCTCTTAAATCCCTCAGCTTCTGTGTCCGTGCTGATGCTGCCTCTGATCGCTCTGGTTCCGGCTGGCCCTTCTTCTTCCTGCCTCCTGTAAGTGTGGAATCACCCCTTCGGACCAGGCCGCAGCCCTCTGCTGTCTATCCTTGGAGAACTCATCCCTTCTCACTGCTAGGCCAACGGCAGCCCGTCACCATCTGCAGCTCCAACATCTTGCTCTGCTGCAGTGTGACATCTGTGCTGTCAGCTGGTTCTCCTCACTTGGAAGTCCCATGAGCAGCCCCTCAGCTCCACATCTCCAGACCAAACGACCCTTCCCCCTCCCTAAACCGGCCTCCCCTTCTGGCTTCTCCACTTCTGTTGGCGGAGCCGCCATCTTGTGACTCTTCCTTCCCTCGGGCCCCACATCCCTTTCACCAAGTCCCCTTGGTTCTTCCTTCTCTTCCTTTTCCAAAGCCGCCACCCCAACCAAGGTTTGTAGAATCTCACACCTACATAACCGCAATAATATTCCACTTTGACTCCTGATCTTGCCTGTCCATCTATCTGTTCATTCAACCCAGAGAAGGCCTGGCATTACAAATACACAGACCTGGGAGACACAGGCCCTGCCATTAGAATGCTCTCAACCCACAGGGGGTGAAGGACATATAAACAAATGAGGCAGTGTTCTCACTGGTCAACACAGTGGGGACACAGGACAAAGGCACTAACCCTGCCTGCGAGGTAAAGCTCCACAGAGGCGTGGCTTCTGAGCAGCATCTTAAAAAGGGGAAGCATTTCCAGGCAAAGGGAGGAAAATGTTTTGTAAGGAACCCCAGGAAGCACAGCTGGAGGACAGAAAAGGGGCAGGTGGTGAACCTGGAGAAGTGGGCGGGAACCACTCCCCCACGAACAAGGGGCACGGACTGAGATTTCAGACACCCACCAAATCCACGCTTTCTACGCCACCAACAGTTTACTCTCCCCAAACCCAACAGCCTTCTCTCACACTCATTCTCCATCCCCTCATTCCCTTACCCACTCAATCAACAAGCATCTATTCATTGCCCACCATGCACCAGGTGCTGTGCTAGCATCCAGGACACAGCCACAAGTGGGACGCTTTGTCTCTACCTCCGTGGGGGCTGATGGTCTCGGGGACAGACTGACCACCGTGAGCCAAGGCAGGGCCAGGGGAAGGGCACGATCTCAGAACTCGGGGGCTAAGGTACAACTCTTCCAGAAAGAATAACGTGGAAAAAGCTATTGTGATTTCATATGTTCTCACCCTCTGACTCAGCACCTCCACGTTAAGGAATTTTTCTGCAAAAACATTTCTACAAGGACTCAAAGATCTTTGTACAAAGATGTTCACTGCAATGATGGTTACGCCAGTGAAAGACTGGAAACAGCCCAAATGTCTAACAGAAGAGGACTGGCTAAGTGAATTATGGTACAACCATTAAAAGAAACACTGCATACAGTCATGAAGGAGAATGAGTTGGTCTTTAATTACTGATATGCAAGATGTCCAAGACTTATTAAATAACCAAAGAAAATTGCATAACAGTATTAATAGTATGATCCCACTTTTTAAAAAAGTGTATATATATAATATATACACAGAGAAAAATGTACTTTTTACATATATGTGTATATATATATATATGTACTATCTCACATGGAAAAACAAGATGTCTCTTAACAGACATTCTCTCTGTAGGATGAGACTTAAGGAGACTTTCACTTTCCATATTATATGTTTCTGTAAAGTTAGAATTTTCAGTGATGTAATCAGGAAAAATAAAGAAATTAAAAAAAGAAGTGTGGTAAGTGCTATAATTGGGCAAGTAGAGAGTCACAGAAGGTTCTCCAGAGGAGGTGACATTAAAACTCCTACCTGGGGCTTCCCTGGTGGCGCAGTGGTTGAGAGTCCGCCTGCCGATGCAGGGGACACGGGTTCGTGCCCCGGTCCGGGAAGATCCCACATGCCGCAGAGCGGCTAGGCCCGTGAGCCATGGCCGCTGAGCCTGCGCGTCTGGAGCCTGTGCTCCGCAACGGGAGAGGCCACAACAGTGAGAGGCCCGCGTACCGCAAAAAACAAAACAAAACAAAAAAAACTTCTACCTGAAAATGAACAGGGATTAGCCATGCCAGGGGGACTCAGGGGCAGACAGGATAGCGTGAGGCATAATGAAATGAGTTCAGTCTGGGTGGCAAGTCTTCATCCATTCAACCAATACTTACTAGGCATCTCTTATGTGCCAGGCACAGTTTTGGCACTACAGTTTGCAGTGAGCAAACATTTTGGTACAAAAGTGACAAAGCTCCGTGGCAGAGCTCACAGTCTAGCTGGGGAGTTGTAATGAGCCTGCAGAGGTAGGCAGAGGTCGAGTGGTCAGGTCAGGCACGGCCTTGACAGCATCGCTACAGGCAGGCATTGAAGAATTTTACAGGGAGTGACCAGACAGTGTTTCAGTGCATCCCTCCTGCTGACATCAGATTACTGTTTCTAAAACACTGCTCACTCTGTACCCAGCAGGAAGCCACCAAGTCAGCCCTAACAAGGGCAGTGGGGCCCTTGCTGATGACTCAACTGATCAAACGGTTGACAACAACTTCTGCTGTTTGCTGTCCCATGAAAGGGCCAGGTGCGTTCTCACCTCCAGGCCTTGACCTGGCTTGGAGCCCCCTCTCCCTCCTCTCTGCCTATCCCTGGCCCTTCCAACTTCCTTGGTAGGAGCTCAAGTCCCACCTTTCTGGAGCTCAGCAGACCCTGGGCCAATGAGAACTGACCCCAGGGGCCAGTGCCAGGGGCACTGTGTCACTCGGTCCTCCCAGCAGCCCTTCCAGATAGGAGGTATTTATCCTTATTTACAGCTGAGGGGACCAAGACTCTACAGGTTATCCAAAATCACAGAACCAGAAAGACATAAGGCAAGGGCACTGAGGTTCCTGTTTTGGAGAGGTGGCAGAGAACAGCGGTGGTGAGCACCCACCACTGGCCAGCTGTGGGACCTCAGGTGGGTTATGTCACCTCTTTGCACCTTAGTTTTCACATCTGTAAAATGGGGCAGTAACGGTGCCTACTTCCCAAGGTGTGGCGAGGACTAAATGAGTTAGTATTTATAAAGTGCTACAACAGTACCTGGCATTTAGTAAGTGCTATGGAAGCCTTTCTCTTCTTTCTCTTCTTTCTGCCACATAGGCAGGAGGGGGGCTGTGTGGCTTTTCAGACAGAAGCAACCAGCCCATAACCCTGTGGGAGGAAGGTCCACAAGGGCATCATCAGAGCATCATCATGGGAAGAAAGTGCTAGCACCCACTAGCGGAGGAACTAGGTGAGGAGGATGGAAAAGAGAGTCTGTGGGTAAGAGCCAGCCTGCTGCTGGGATGCTCCCTGCCCTTCTGCACCCTGGCAGAACCCAGAGCCCAGGGGGACATCCAGCCTCTGCCCCCTGGCGGCTCACCTGTGTGGCCAAACATCTCAAACTGAAGGCGTTCTCAGGGGCAATTTCACACCTCTTGGTGCGATTAGGCGGGTCGGTTGGCCTCCCTGCCCCACCCCCAAAGACTCCCGAACCTCAAGGACAGAGAATGGGTCTGGCTCACTCTCCTATCCACTGTCCCTGGGACCTGCAGGAGATGAGCAAACCTTCACCGAATACATGTTGCTTTGGAAGTCGCCTTACTGGCTGATGTGAAACACACAGCACAGTAGCAGGGAGAGGGAGATCCCAGGCAGGCTGTGAGCACTACGGGATGCTCCAGGTCGGCTGCGTGTGGTCAGTCAGGGAAGCCCAGATCCCAGCCATGTGTGAAAGGGGGGGCGATGAGCCAGAAATGCCAGGGAGCACCAGCCATGGAGGGGCTGAGGACCACAACCAGGGCACTGTCTCCCTACTTCCTATTCACATCCCCCTCAACTCACACAAGCCAAGGAACCCCCTGAGCCATAGCTCCTTCATCTACAAAATGGGGGGCTCTCCCAGTGGTTGCAGGGATAGGTGGCGATGAAGCACCTGGCACGTAGTGGGAGCCAGGCAAGCTCCTCCTCTTTGGAGTGGGGACCAAGATCCAGAAAGGGGGCAATGGGGAGCAAGGCTGCTGAGGCAGGAGGTCGGCAACCTGAGGAGAGATGTCTCTGGTTTTACCTGCATCTGGAAACTCCTGGGAGGCGTAAAGATAAAGGGCAGCCGCCAACCCACCCGGCCCAGGCCTCGAACGCCGTCCAAAGAGAGCAGACCGGGACACGATCTCAGATGTTCCCGGCTTGCCACGTGGCTTTTCCTTTCACCTAGAAGCGACCTCCTTGTCCTGCAACCTCAGATCCCAAACCCCAAGGCTTCAGAAGGGACCAGGAAGGGAAGAGGGGGCAGCAGTTCGTCCTAGCTTCATCCCCTGAGACTGTATCTGCCCTGCCTCTCTGCTCCCTGGCCAACCCAGTGCTACTTGATTCAATTCCATAAACGCCGGGTGAATACTCCTAGGTGCCCGGGAGCTGCTGATGCGGGTCCCGGAGATGATCGGGGATCAGGGCTCCGGATCTCGCAGGGCAGACATGCCCCACAAGTAACTGTCCCCACGGTCCCCAGACAGTGGAGGGCTCAGCCATGGGCTGGAAAACCTTCACAAGGGAGGTGGTATCTGAGGGGACCTGGGAGCACCACACAGACTCCAGCGTCAGAAAGACCCAAGTTTAGGGATTTCCTGACAGTCCAGTGGTTAAGACTCTGCTCTTCCAATGCAACAGGCACGGGTTCGATCCCCGGTCAGGGAACTAAGATCCCACATGCAGGCACGGCCAAAAAAAAAGAATAAAAGAAAGACCAAGTTTAAGTACATCTCTGGCTCCCCATGTAAAAGGCTCAAGGTGAGTCTAAGTAGCTGTGAGGAAGGGGGGGTTGTGCGGGGGAGGGGGGAAGATGAGGATGACAGCGGTGATCATCTCAACTCTCCCCCACCTATCTTTAAATTATCCTGCCGTCTGGAGTCTAAACTCCTCAATTCAGCAGTTAGTGCAGTACTAACATGTACAGACTTTACTGGCAGCATCTCACAGAAGCCTCCCGAGAGCTGTGTGAGGTCAGGAGGGAGGAAATTCTCAGTATCTTCACTTTACAGATGAGCGAACTGGAGCTCAGATGAGTGAAATCCCTCAGGTCACACAGCTAGGAAGTGGTGGCACTGAGACAACAACCAGATCTTCTCTCTGCCTTGTGGCCCCTTTTCACGGTGCCTCCCGAGAGGGGAGTCAGAGGAGTCCATGGCTTGTGGGGCACACGCTTTTCTGAATGACCACGGTCCTGGCAGGGGAACATGTGCCCCGCTTGTCAGTGAGATGGCGAGTCCCGCCCGTCCTTCCCAGGGTGAAAGCAGGCCCTCTCTGCTGAACTGAGCCACCGGAGGGAGCTGTACTCAGCCTGGGCTTGGGGAAAGTGAGGGTCTGCAGGGCGGGCCTTCAGATTTCACCCTGGTACCTCGCTGGGCTGCACACTGGGGCACATCTAAGGTGAGGGCAGAGTGAGGCTGCAGGGCGTTCTGGGGAGTGAAGAGCATTTGTCCTGCAACACCGGAGACCCGGTTTCATCTGGGCTACCACACCTGGGAGGACAGATCTGACCCCAGAAAGGAGGTTGCAAAAGCAGATTCAGTTGCTGTCCAGCAAATATTTCATTAGACCAGGTCCTCGCAGTGCTCTGGGCTCCCCGCCCCTCTAATGGCTGGTGAGAAGAGTCTCGTGGGCCCTGGGTGCCAAGGACTGAGGACCCACAGTGAGCCAGGCCCAGCGCTGCAGGCCTCACCTGAGCTATCCCAGTCCGTCCTCTCAACAACCCTTCAGGTGATTAGTCCTGTTTAGAGATGAGGAAACTGAGGCTCAGAGGGGTTATGACACTGATCCAGAGTCCCACAGCTAGAGAGCAGAACATGTTCATCTATGCAAAGCTCACGTCCCTTCCATTCTCTGAGCTGCTGGGAGAGTAAGACCGTGAGGGCTAGTTTTAGGCATCAACCTGACGGGGCCACAGATACCTAGCCGTTTGGCCACACATTATTCTGGGTGTGTCTGTGAGGGTGTTTCTGGATGAGATTAACACTTGAATCAGTTGACTGAGTAAAGCAGGTTGCCTTCCCAATGTGGGTGGGCCTCTTCTAATCAGTTGAAGGTCTGGATAGAACAAAAAGGCTAAATAAGGGAGAATTCGCTCTCTCTGCCTGTCTTTGAGCTGGGACATAGGTCTTCTCCTGCCTTTGGACTCAATACGGACTAGAGCTTACACCATCAACTCTCCTGATTCTCCAGCCTTTGGACTCAGACTGGAACTAACTATACTGTCAGTTCTCCCGGGTCTCTAGCTTGCTGACTGCAGATCTTGGGACCTTTCAGCCTCCATAATCTAGTGAGACAATTCCTTATAATAAATCAATCCTTCTCTCGCTGTATCCTAATGGTTCTGTTTCTCTGGAGAACCCTAATATAAAGACCAAACCTTGGGCTTCCAGGAACAAGTTGGATGCACATTTGGGTGTGGAATGTCCGGCTGCCAGAGGGTAGATATCTGAATATCTAGAACAATCATCTGATTTGGTCCAAAAGTCCCCTTGGTTCCCAACGCCCCAACAGGAAGCCTGGCAGGGAGGGGACCTGCCTGGTCAAATGAGCAGAGCCAAGTAGCAGAAACCTTGGCTTTCTTTTTCTTTCGTTTTTTTTTAAAAACTGAAACAGCCCTCAAGTACTCCGGAAGAGGTGTGTCAACTCTCTCCAGCACCCCAACGTACACAGCAATACTTGCTGAGTCCACTAGATGGGGCCAGTGACACAGCAGAGAGGGCAGAAATGCAACTCAGGAGGGAAGGTAGGCAGGCAGCGGGTACACTGGGCTGGAATCTTTGCTAGGATCCCCAAGTTGGATTAATGCTCCCCACCCCTACCTTGTATAATTTCTAGCCAATGGTGCAAAAATTAATCCTGGGCTTCGCAAGCACTCTGGCCAGTTGTCACCGTAGCATCTCTTGGATTTCAAAGTCCTCAAACCAAGCTCTTCCCTTGGGAGTCACCAAGCAAAATGGGCAGCATCGTAGTAAAGGAAGTCCCTGCCCCGAAGCCTCAGAGCTCCAGGTGGGGGCATCTCCCTGCTATGCCTGTGACCCGTTTCACTAGAGAAAGCACCTGAGTACCTTTCACCGGGGAACCTAAAAGTCGATGGACAAAAAGCACTCCAGCAAGGTGGTCATGTGATGAGGGAAGGAGACAGGACAGGAAGCAAGGAGGAAGGCAGAGGAGAAAGGGAAATAAATGGCTTTTCTCTTCAGCAAGTGGCTCTAATCTGGCCACACGTTCTCAACTCTCAGCCAGGATTCCTGGTGCTGTGTTGAGTCCTACAGTGACTCTTTCTGCACCAGCTCACAGGGGTAATAGCTGAGTCTCCGGGATGGGAGGGGGATGTCTCTAAGCACTGTTGTGGTCAGAGACCTAAAGACAGAGACAGGAAGCAAGAGCTGTCACTTTGCTTCCCCTGGTTAGAGTCAGTTCAGGTCCCAGAGCACCCTCTCCTCCATCAGTAGCAAGAATCCTGCCCCGCAGGTCCAAGATGGCTGTCTCTCACCTGCCACCCTTCCTTAGGACGACAGGACAATACCCCAGAACGTCAGCTGTGGGGGGCCTGAACCTGATCGATGCCCTTGCCCATCACTTCCACCTCCCACCTGCCCCCACCATCCCTTCCCAAACTTGCACTGCCTGGCAGCTGGTAAGCTCTGCCTAGGCTTCTGTTGCCGTGGCAACAATGTGGCTTCCCCCAAGTGGGAAGCTGGTTGCCAAGGCCCTTGTTGCCAAAGGCTATAACAGCCACCCGGCTGTGTGAAGAGGGGGTGAGAGCTCTACGCAGGGGTGGAGGGTGGCCGAGGAGGCTGGGAGGGAAGGAAGCAGGGGGTTCGCAAGAAATGGTAGGGTCCAGGCAGTCCCCTGGCTGGAGTGGGTGTGTGCTGGGCCCTGCAGGAGAGAAACAAGTATCTCGCAGCAACTCAGTGACTGCTCCTCGAGGGTATTAGAGGGAAGAAAGGGGACTCCCCCCTACAAAACACACCTGGACAAGCCCCCTACCAAGCAGGACCAAGCAATCCAAGCCACCCCCCACCCCCCGCCCAAGAAGAAATTTGATTCTTCCCAATTTCTGAAAAATAGCCCCCAGGAATCCCTCTGTCTCACTTGCTCTTGTGTCTCAGACACACTCGCACAAGCTGAGCACGGACAGAACTGGTCTCTGGGCCCAGGAACAGCATTAATTACAAGGATTGCAAACCTCCTCGCATCTCTATCCCTCCGCCTGTCTCAGAGCACATCCTCAATATTGCTTGTAAAATGCTTCTCTTTGGAGCAGAGCTCTCATCGGTGGACAAGAGGAGAGGTGGACACCATTACGGCTCATTCCCTTCCAGAGTCAACAGAGGAGGGCTGGACGGGGCCCTGGGTCCTCAGGGAATGCTACAGGAGCTGCTCACTCCCCCCACTGCCGCGCCCAGGCCAGCCTTGGTTTGCTGAGCTGGGACCTGTGCGTTTATAGCCCACAACTCACATATGCAGCCACTGCCCAGCCCGGGCCCAGAGCGGAGAGCCTGTTCCCTCCCACAAGGTCCCATCCTGCTAGAGAAGAACTGAGAGAGAAAGCTGAAAGAGCAAGTGAGGTGTCCAGGAGGCAGGGGGAGCAAATGGCTGGTAGAAGAGGCAGGGGTAGGTGCAGCAGTGGCAGAGAGACCAGCAGGCGGGGGGCGGGGGCTAATCTGAGAGGCCCAGGACCGGAATGTGATGATGAGGGTACCAAGAGCAAGCCCAAATTTCCCGAGTCCTGCACCCCAGTAGCGCTCCAAGCAGAGCCTGGCCCACGACACCCATGCCTGCCTACCCCCCTCCCCCAAAGCCCCCTCTTCCCAAACCCAGAAGGAAAAGCCGGTGTACCTACCCCAGGTGCCAGCCCCTCAGGTGGGGTGGGGGAGATGCTGTCCCCGCCACCCTGGTTCCGGGCACTGAGCTGGGGCGACATGGTGGGCGACTCATCGATGTACGGCATGGTCTCCGAGCCCTCCGGGGGCCCCTTCTGCTCTTCATTCCCCTCTCCGTCGTAGTCGTCTGCCCCGTAGCTGAAGTCTGAGACAAGGAACAAGAAAGGCCACTGAGAGTCCTCCACGAGGGCTGCCAGGGACTGGTAGCGCAGTGGGCGCCGGCGGCGGTCCCCAGCTGCCATGCCCCGGGCCGCACCATCCACGCCCAGCCCGGGCAGGGCTGCGCGGCCCGGAGCGCCAGCAGGCACCAGGCGCTGCGGTTCAGGGGCCGCTGGGAGTCGACGGGGAGCGCCTCCGCTATTGCCACCGGCTTAATAGCATGTCAGTCGCGTATTTCGAGCTGCTGTTTCCTTTGCCTCCTGCCTAATTCCAAGTCTAAAAATTAACAGTGGTAGCAGGCAGCAGGACGCTTCCAACTCTCCTCTCTGAGTCACCATTTTGCTTTTTATAGGGAATAAGGAGGTGCGGGCGGGCCGAGCGATGTCACTTCCTGAGCCCCTCCTCTTTGGGTACCATTTGTACACTGAGCCCCATCCCTGGATCGGGGGGCAGAGCAGGGTTCGGGGTGGGGGCTGAGGAACGGCACCCGAGGGAGCCCTCACCCCTCGAACAAGGCTCCGCAAAGGTCAGAGCCCAAGGCTGGCAGAGCATGGGCGAGAAGGCGGCCGGGCCTGGCAGGCATGCGGTTGCACAGCAGACTTCTCGAAAGCCGGCACTTATTTCTGTAATTTCAATGTAGGATTCCTTGGGAAAAGGAGGGAAGAAACAGCCACAGGGAAGTCAAGCTGCCGTCAACCCCATCGGCTCTGCCAGCACCACTCAGGGGCCAGAGCCCCCACCCAGACACCCCCTTCCTGGACAGCAGGCCGGGTCCATGGGGGCGCAAGGCAGCATCTCAGAAAGGCCCTCATCACACCCCACCAGTGCGGGTCTCTCCTACAGCTGTGTGAGGGACCCTCCCCCACCTCCACCCCTGGCTGGGTCTGTCCCATCATCTGCTCAGATATCACCTCCTCCACAGTGTCCCCCCCCACCCCGCCCCCAGCGTCCCAGCTCAGAACTCCTACAGTGCATGGCCCTCTAGTGCCCCCAGTGATCCTGTCCATTCGTCCCTGAGCACCTGGCGCGGGAACTGGGTGACAGCCATCGCTGTGTGCCCAGCAGCCACGGCCCACGTGGGTCAGGTTCTTGGGAACGTGTGTGGAGTGAGTGAATGGGCAGAGGAATGCACCGTCCCTCTCAGGTCTGAGGCCTGAGCCAAGTTCTCAGCGGGGGCCCTGGCTCCTCCTCCTGTCACAACACACCAGCCCCCGGGGCCGCCGGCAGCCTGAGAATGGTGTCAACGGGTCACCAGGGCGCCCGGCCACGGCCACACTCAGTCCAATCTGCCCCTTTGGCAGCCGAGAGCGTCCCCCAGCCTCGCTGCACCTGTTCCTGCCGACTTCCTCTCCAGTCCTGTGCTGACGGCCCATTAAGCTGTCAGGGACGTGAGCTATTATTTTTTTCCCCAGGACAGGCGTGCACGTGAAGAACCACAGGACCTAGCCATCCAGACACTGGGACGTGTGTGTGCCAGGCACCCAGGAAACAAGACCCACTGCCGGGAGGACACAGGGTTTCTGTCTCAGGAGCAGGTGGGGGTAAGCCGACTCTGCTATTTCCACCCCCCCAGTGGGGGTCTCTCCTACAGCTGTGTGAGGGACCCTCCCCCACCTCCACCCCTGGCTGGGTCTGTCCCATCATCTGCTCAGATATCACTTCCTCCACAGTGTCCCCCCTGGCGTCCCAGCTCAGAACTCCTACAGTGCGTGGCCCTCTAGTGCCCCCAGTGATCCTGGGAGGGAGGAAGAGGAACCACAGCATCCGGGCTGCCCGAGTCTGGCACTGCGAGGGAGCCCGGCTGTTCGGTGAGACCTACTCACTTTGGAGAAGCACGAGGAGGGAACGAAACACCACGTTAACCTGCGGTCTTTCCTCCAGGAGGCTCCAGGCTGCCCTGTTGGTGCCTAGAGTCAAGCGGGGGATGTGAACTCTGATGAATACTGGCCTGGCCATCCGTTCAGATTCCAGCAGGCCCCGCTGATTCTCCTGGACACTGACCAATTCCCAGGGGTCACAGGACCAGAGCCTTCACTCTCAGGATATTTCCCAAGGGCAAGGGGAGAAGGGACCACAGGGAAAGTGGTGAGGCTTGACTCCACCACAGTCTGCAGCTGCCTGGGTCACAGCAGGGTGGGAAGGTCTCTGCCAGCCTTCCACCATGTGTGCCCAATTCATCCTTATCAGAGTGGTGCCCCTGGACCCCACATCTCAACCTAGCCACATCGGAGAGGCTGCTCTCACGATCCCCAGTTCACAGGCAGAGTCACTGAGTCTCAGAGAGATTTGCACAGAAAGGATCTGAATGCAAGTCTGTCTCCAAATGCCATCTTTCCCCCTCTGAATCTCACTAATCTTCTAGGGAAATCTCCTTCTACAGCCCTCGTCAGGGGAGGCTGACCAAGGAGGGGAGAGAGGGCTGCCAGCCACAACAGCGGGGTGCCCGGGCGTGAAGGAGAGTGCCCGCAGAGCTCTCTGCAAATGTTCCTGGATACTGTCCCTTTCATTCCAACCTCCAGGAGACCCTGACAGCCCAGGAAGTCAGCCAGAGACCCCGGAGAATCCTACCAGGAAAAGGGATACAGAAGACAGGGAAACCAACTCTTTGAGAAAGCAGGAGCCCTGGGGACTCAGGAGGGTGGAAATCTGCCAAGCACAGCCTTCAGTCTGTGCAGGTCCACAAACAGGAAGGCTGAGTGGACCATGGCTTGGCCAGCAGGTGTCAAAAGAGAAAAGGCAGAGGAGGCTGCTGACAGCCAATATCCATTTCCCCTCCTAGTAACAGAAATCTCACTATCTTTGGAGTGGCAGTGTGCTCCGTGGCTAGCTAAAAGGCTGCTTTTCCTAGTGGTGTGGGCCATGTGATGAAGTTCTGGCCAATGAGATGTTGAGTGGATATGTGTGGAACTTTGAAGAAAGTTGCTGAGATTGTTTTCACTGGAAGGTATTTTTCCCCTCTCTCCATGCTTCCTCCTTCTGTTGCCAGTTTGGAAAGCAGATAGGAGAGCTGGAGCTCCAGCAGCCATACTGAGCCATGAGGGGACCTTGAGGATAGAAGCCAGTGCTGAATATAGCTGAGCACAAAGCTAGGAGCTTGGGCCCATGACGGCACAGTGAGCCAACATACCACCCCAGGAATGTCTACCTCTGGACTTCTTTTACATGACAGAAGAAAAATGCCTATGTTATTTAAGTCACTGTTATTTAGTTTTTACGTTATATGCAGTCAAACCTAATTATAACTGATCCAGATGGTTTTCCTTGACATTCTATCTGGGTGCTTTTCCTACGGTCTTCACTGTTCCTTCTAGTCTCCTCGGTGGAATCCTCTTTCCCCGCCCACCCCTTAAAAATTGGTATTCCCTATACATCCTTACAATAGAATACTGCTCAGCAGTAAGAGGGACAAAATACTGAGACACACAGAAATGACTCTTACAGGCATTATGCTAAGTGAAAGAAGCCAGACAAAAGAACACATCCTGTATGGCCCACTTATGTGAAGTTCTAGAACAGACAAATTTAATTTACGCTTGGAAAAAAAAAGAAAATTGTGGTTGCTTCTGGGGGTCAGGTAGGGACAGGAATTGACTGTAAGGGGCACAGGGAGTTTTCTAGGGTGATGGAAATGTTCTGTATCTTGACAGGGATTTGGAGTACACAGGCGGATGTGTTCACTGACTTCGTCAGATAGTCCACCGCATCAAAGATTTGTGCATTTCACTAAATATTTAACTCTAGTTAGTGACATGAATGTTTAAGTGTCGAAGTGAAATGTATTGATGTCTGAAACTTACTCTGACGTACATAAAAAACAAGATGGGTTGATGATGTCCAGAGGGATGGCCAGATGTGTGATAAAGCAAGTGGAGAAAAATGATAATTATAGACTCCAGATGGTGGGTACATGGGTGTTCACTATACAATTCTTTAAACTTTTAGGTATGTTTGAAATTTTTCATAATAAAATGATGGGGAAAAATTGGTGTTCTCCAGGCTTCTGTCACCGCTACTTTACTCCCTCTCCCAAATTTTATTTATATTCTAGGGAGAGGTCTGGGCTGCAGACCCATCTCTTTGATTGTTTCCTGGACATCTCCACCCCCAGGAACTTCAAACCCAAGTTTTTCCTGAAGTTAGTCGGCCAGATCACTCAAGTTGGAAACCTAGGAGTCGGGCCAGATTCCTCCCTCTTCCTCCTTACCTCCTATACCCTGAAATATCCCCACTCCCTATCCACCTTCCCACCCTCACCAACTCTTACAAGGACAATTCCAACACTCTCTCCCCATGACTGCCAGACTGCAAATCTGATCGTGTTTCCCCACTGTTCAAAATTCAACAGTTCCCCATTCACTTCAAACTCCCTGGCTCAAGGCCTTTCCTAGTCAGCACCTGACTCTTCCTTTACAGAGTCGTATTCTGCTGCCCTGTAATATCAGACATCTTCTAGGTAGGTCCCTGAAAGGGTCTGGATAGTAGCCCCCAAATACATATGTCCAAATCCTAACCTTGGTACCCATAAATGTGACCTTATTTAGGAAAAAGGTCCTTGTAGATGTAATTGAGGATCTCTAGATGAGATGATCCTACTTTAATTGAGTGGGACCCAAATCTGATGACATGTCTTTATAGGAAACAGAAGGGGAGAAGACACAGACACAGAGAAGAAGTCCATGTGAAGATGGAGGCAGAGACCCGAGTTATCTGGCCAAAAGCCAAGGGATGCCTGGAACCACCAGAAGTTGGAAGAGGCAAGCAAGGATTCTCCCCCTAGTGCCTTGGCAGGGAGCATGACCCTGCCAGCACCTTGATTTTGGACTGTGGCCTCCAGACTGTGAGAAAATAAATTTTGGGGTTTTTTTTTGGCCACACAGGTTCTCAGATCTTAGCTCCCTGACCAGGGATCGAACCCATGCCCTCTGCAGTGGAAGCACGGAGTCTTAACCACCGGACCACCAGAGAAGTCCCTGTGATGACTTTTTATTTTTACTTTAATTTTTTAAAATATCAAGGGGCTTCCCTGGTGGTGCAGTGGTTGAGAATCTGCCTGCTAATGCAGGGGACACGGGTTCGAGCCCTGGTCTGGGAGGATCCCACATGCCGCGGAGCAACTAGGCCCGTGAGCTACAACTGCTGAGCCTGCGTGTCTGGAGCCTGTGCTCCGCAACAAGAGAGCCCGCGGTAGTGAGAGGCCCGCGCACTGCGATGAAGAGTGGCCCCCGCTTGCCACAACTAGAGAAAGTCCTCGCACAGAAACGAAGACCCAACACAGCAAAAATAAATTAATTAATTAATAAACTCCTACCCCCAACATAAAAAAAAAATATATATATATCTCTTTATTGGAGTATATAATTGCTTTACAATGTTGTGTTAAGTTTCTGCTGTACAACAAAGTGAATCAGCTATATGTATACATATATCCCCATATCCCCTCCCTCTTGAGCCTCCTGTGATGATTTTTTTTAATGGCAGCCCTATGAAATTAACACAGTCCCCAAACACACAGTTTCCCACCTCTGGACCTTTGCACATGCTGTTCCTATACCTAGAACACCCTCCTCACCCTCTGACCGCCCAGCGAAGTCCTATTTAGCCTTCAAATCCAGCTCAGTTCCACCCTTCTCCTATGAACCTCCTTGCCTCCTGAATATATAAAGCGCTTTTGCAATCCAATGAGAAAAAGACGAATACCTCAACTTTCTAAATGAGTTAGAGAAATGAATGGAAAATTAAAAAGAGAATTACAAATGCCCAATGTGTGTGTGTATATATATATATACGTATAATATATATATATAAAACATATATATGTTAAATGTTAACCTCACCTGTAATCAAAGAAAATGCAAACCTCTATTTTTTGCAATTTTCCTATCAAATCAGCAAGGAAAGTACTCAAGCTTGTAAGAGAACAGGCACTCTCAAAATCTCTTGGAGGATGTGTAGAACTGGCACAACTTTTCTGGAGTCAACTTGGTATCAAAAGCTTTAACAGTTGGTACAGCTTTTAACCCAGCATAATCTAAGACTGTGTCCTAAGAAATTAATTATAAATGTACATAAAATTAAAGTTACAAGGTTATTAATCACAGGGCTGTTTATGATTGTGAAATATTAAAAATAAGCTGAATGATTAATTATAGGGACTTGGGTAAATTATGGGATTTCTCCAAGATGGACTACTATGTAGTCATTAAAAATTATCTGGATGACTTACATCATCTTATTAAGTGAAAAAGAAATTAGTAATAGTATGTACAGTATACTGTGTTTGAAAAAAACTTCTGTATGTGCATATGTCTGTACGTTGCCTGCAAGGCAACAATACAAAATAATTATAAAGCATTCAGATTCTGAGAATCTGGGAGCAATTAATACATGGTCTCTGCTCTCTAGGTTACTAGCAGACACTGCTTGTCTCCTACTCAATATCTATCTTCTCTCCTTCCCTGCTTACCTTATGCTGGTTTCATATGAGGTGGCAATGAACCCAGTCCCTGGCAAAATACCCACTTTCTCTGCCTCTCTTACGACTAGGAGTGGCCATTTGACATAGTTTTTGGTCAATGAGATGCAAGTGTAGGCCTCTGACAAGGCCTTTGCTTTGATAATTAAAAAGGGACTTTATACCTTGAACTCAGATGTGATGACCAGAGCTACAGTGGCCATGCTGCTGCCATGAGGAAATGATCATGAAAGAATGCAGACATTTCCCGGATGCTACTGAGCTAGTGAACCACACTAGAAACAGCCTACCTCACCTCTTGCTAAATGGGAACTATAAGCCCCTATATGTTCGATTTTCTGCCACATAAAATGAACACATTCCTAACTGAAATCCTTACAGCCCAGTAGAGGGAGGCAGTCCAACAAGCATGAAAACATCCTAGATGCTATGACAGAAGTACCTCACGGGCAAGGCAAAGAGGAGGGAGCAGGAAACAGTGTGGGTGAGAGGATGGCTGGATGGGCTTGGGTGATACTCCAAGGAAGGTGGTTTATCACTGTGGCTAAGAGCAAGGACCCTGGGGTCCCACAGTTTAGGTTCCAATCCAGGCTGAATCACATCCCACTCCTCTGTGCTCAGAAGAGTGGCTGGCACAAGGCAGCCACTTATAAATGGATACTGGTTAAACCAATGGCCGTGAAAGAGGATGACAAAGAGATGGAGTACACAGGGCTACTGCAAGGATTAAGCTGGATAACGCCCGCAAGGCACTCAGCACGTAGTAGCACCCAATAAATCTTAGCTGCTATTAGTAATATAATTAATCGAGTCTTGAGAGATGTGTGGGTGCTTGCCAGGCAGATGGGGGACAGGAGCCGAGTTCCAGGCAATGAGAAGAGGCTTGGCAAAGGCACAAAGTGCTTTAGGGAACTGTGAATAGCCCAGCCTGGCTGGGACACTGAGTGAGCAGGGGGCTGACGGGGAAGATTGCACCGGAGAAGTGGGCACAGACCAGCACACCCAGGGCCTTGTGAGCTGAGCTAAGAGTTAGGTAGGACCCAGGGAAGACGGTTGATCTGCACCACTTCCTACCGTGGGGTCTTGCCAGCCACACGGTTGCCGGGCATCTCTAACTTTAGATAATTTCTCCCAATGGACGCGCATGTTCCTCTGCTGAGTTACAATGCAGGCAGAATCCTGTGACCTCCAGATCACCTAGGAACAGCCCAGATTGGGACCACATGTGAATGTAGGGTTACCTATGCTAAGCCTGTGATGGAGTCTGTGCCAGATGAAAGGATATGAACCAACCAGTGACAGACCGTGGAGACCTCAAACATGCTCTTTCGGGGCAAGGTGGAGAGTTGGCCAGTGGGGGTAAGTTCAAACCCAAATGACCAGCTCTCGTTTCTACCACCTTCAGCTCTGGGAGGCGCAAGGCGGCGGGGAAGGGGCGCCCGGGTGGCTGGAGGCACACAGGTGTCAAGCTGTTTACAACGCTCCCCTGAGACTGCGCATCGCCAACGACTGATGGACACAGCCAAGAATCCATCCTGGTAGCCCAAGCCCCGAAAACAGATGCTGAGGGAAGTTTGCGGGTTCTTTCCAACCTCCTCTTAGACACTCTAAGAACCTGTGGGTACAGGATAAAGATAAGTTCCAGGTGTGGAAAGGTCCTGCCCTCCCAGCAGGGGAGGTACAAAGGCTGATATTAGGTGATTAAACCCACTTTCTGCCCTAGAACTGACAATGGGAGTGCGGGTGGAGGGAACCTTAGGAGAACAGCGGAGGGAAGCTCAGGCCTGCCCATCGTTCCCACCAAAGCAGCATCAAACTTCCTCAGAGAGCATCAGAAGCCTCTGTATGCCACACGCTGTGTCAGGTGGGGACAGGGCCACAGGGCACAGGCTCCGTCCTCCCCTCCAGGACCTCACAGTGTGGTCCTAGCATGCTCACTGTCATCCGTGACTGGGCCGGGCCGTGGGCTGTACGCTACCTCATTTCACCATCAGAGCAACCCTATGATGGATGAATCTTACCATGTGTTGAGCAAAAGAAACCAGACCCAAAGGAGCACGTGCAGTAGGATTCCATCTCTATGAAGTTCAAGAACAGGCAAAACTAAGAGACAGCGATGGAAGTTCACAGTAGTGGCTACCTGGGGGTGGGCTGCAGGAGGCAGTGGGTATTGACTGGGAAGGGGCTTGAGGGAACTTTCTGGGTTACTGGAAACGTGCTACATCTCGATCTGGGTGGGTATATGAGCAGACATACGTAAGAGTTCGTTAAGCTGTATGCTTAACATTGGTGCACTCAAATTTTTTTTTAAATTTGAAAACCAAGTTTAAGTACCACCATTGTGATTCTCATTTACAGCTGAGGAAGTGAAGGTATAGGGGATTAAGTCACTTGCCTAAGGTTTAAAGGCTGTTAAGTGCACTTAACAGACTAGCCAGCTAGTCTGACTCCAGGACCTGTGTTTCAACCATTATAATGTGTAGGACCTGTACAAGTAGAAGAAACCACCTGGGCAGGCTGCTCTCAGGGCCCACGAGTGGAAGAAACAACCTGAATCAAAGTCTGGAGGAGGAGAGGGTCGTTTGGCGAAGGGTCTGAGTGTGCCTTGACAGAAGTGAGAGAAGAGGGGCAGGAAGAGGCCATTCCCACTGAGGGGGACACAGCTGCAAAGACCCCGGGCAGGACCACGCCCTTCTTTTCAGGGCACAGCTGAACAGACTGGTGTCGCTGAAGCTGAGGTCCCTCCTGCACGGGTACAGTCCTTCCAACTTGCCACTCCTGTCACTAGCTCCCAGCAAATGATTCTGTCCCCTGCTCAGACCTCCCCTGGATGCCGGGCACTGGATTGAGGCCTGCACTGATCCTGCTGTGAAACCGTGCACATGTGTTTTCCCAATGTCGGCCCCTCCCCTGGGAGGTGCACAGAGCTGCCCATTTCCCCCCAGATCCTCGAACTCCCCCACACATTCCCAGCAGGCCAGGACACTGGCTGTTCTCAACAGGTGGGTCCGTTCTGAGGCTGATAAGCGCACACAGTGACCCTCATCTCCTTCCCACAGCTCGAGGCACACAGGGCTCCAGAAGTTGGCCTCTTCTCCCCCAACAACCTGGGGGAAGCCAAGATCCCCAAGGCAGACTCAGAGTCCAGAGCCTCGGAGCCACTGAACCGGGAGGACTGCTCTGCGGATCGTCAGCTGGTTGGCTCTGGCCGCCCCAAACTTCAGTTTCTCATCTTCGAAACAGAATAACAATGCCCGTGTCACAGGCTGGGTGTGAGACATTAAACATTATGGGGGTTAAAGAACTTGGACAGCATCTGGGCAGAACAGTCCTCAGGAGAGGTTGCTGAAGGAAGAGGAGAAAGGGCTGGACACTTTCAGGACCCCGTGACCCCAGCTGACCCCGGAGATCCCCTTGGGAGCCCCTCAGTGGTGGCATGGCACCAAGGTGAGGCATCCTGGGACCAGCATCTTTCCCATGGGACAAGCCGCCTCCTTCTCAGCACCTCCTGCCCTACAATTGATGGAAGAGGGAGCTGGGAGCCGGGACAGAGCAGTGGTCAAGGGCATGGGCTTTGAGTTAGACTCAGGTTCCAATCCCAGTATCATCACTTAAGAGCCATGGGACCTTGGGCAAGCTATTTAACCTTCCAGAGCCTCAGTTTCCTCATCTGTAAGATGGGGATAATACACAATGCCTATACCTCATGAGGTTTTTGTGGGGTCCCCATCAAAAAATAAATGCAATGAAAGGCACCTGGTCCAGGGCAGGTGCTAAATAAACAAGTAGCTATTATCATTACCACCCCAGTCCTCTTCCTGAGCAGTAAGTGCCCTCAGAGATCTCCTAGTCCTTGAAAAACAAAACAACAACAACCAAAACAAACCAGAGCTTTGGAAACATACAGCCGGGCTAGGCTCTAGCAGGCTTTCCTTCATCAGTGGACCCAACTGTTCATCGCTCAGCCTACGTTCAGTACGCTTAGCATCAAGCAAGGCACCGCAGGCCACGGGAGTGTTTAAAATTTGAAGTTGGGACTTCCCTGGCAGTCCAGTGGTTAGGACTCGGTGCTTTCACTGCCGTGGGCCCAGGTTCAATCTCTGGTCCGGGAACTAAGATCCCATAAGCCCCACGGTGCAGCCCAAACAAAAACAAAGAAACAAACAATAAATAAAAAATTGAACTTCAAGACACCAGTTCCAACCTTCCCTGCACACTGGAATCCCCTGGGGAGACTGGTGTCTGGCCCCCAACCCAGAGATCCGTATTGAGTTGGTGTGGTTAGCTGGGGCAGCAGGGCTGTTAAAAGCTTCCCAGGTGATTCTAATGTATTGTAAGGCCGAGAACCACCAGTTTCAGACAAGGACCCTGAGGTCACAGCCCCTAAAGTCAAATGAAACTAAACTCTGAAAGAGCCCCAGGAAGCCATCTGCCAGGCTCTGTGAGAAGCACAGGAAAGGTTACTTTAAGAGGCAGGGTTTGACTTAAGCCTTGAAGGACTGGGAGGTTTGCTGGTGACGAGGTGAAGGAGGCGCACAGACAGGGCTTTACCGTGGGCAGGCAGGGAGGGTAGCCCCTGTCCCATTCACACAGAGCCCTCAGACTCGGCCTGCAGCAGTCGCCTGGACCGCAGGATGGCTTACCCCTCACCCCCAGCTCTTCCGGCAGGCCTGGAGCAGGGGCACTAGCCCCGCAAAGGAGCAACTGAAAGACCCGGCAAAGGCGACCCTGTAGCTGGTTCCCGGAGGTGCTACCGCGTAGCTGGAACGCTCAGTTCTGGCTCCGCCCCCGCTGCTTGGAACAGACTCTGGCCCCCCGCGGGGGTGCGGCTCGGACTCTCTGGTTGCCATGGAGACGCGATCCGATCCTCCACCTCCAGGCTCCCGGGGGAAGGAGGCAGAGGCCGTGGACGCCAGGAAAAGCCAGGACTCCAAAGCCTGAAGCAAAGGAGTCGTAGGTTTTGGGCATCAGTAGTTGGGGCAGACGAGGCAGGCGAGGGATGGGGGGCCTGCCAACTGGCCCTGGGCAGAGAAGGGAGAGAGGCTTCACTGTGTCCAGGCTCAGAAAGATGGATGAGAAACGCTATTATCTGCACCGTATTTTGCAGTGTACAAATCAAGGCCACAGCCAGGATCTCATTTCATTCTCAAAACCCGGGGAGGTTGTCAGAGTAGATATTACTCCCCCATTTTACACAGGGGAAAACTGAGGCTCAGAGAGGTTCTGGGTCTCATCCACAGCCACCTGGCTAATAAACAAATGAGCCACAACTTAAAGCCTGTTCTTTGGATCAAGTCTATTGCTTGTTGTACTTTGACATAATTCCCCACCTGGGCAGAGGGGCCTAAAATTCCTAACTGATCTTAGGAAATGCAGTTATATGTCCACCAAACATATGGGAATAATGGTGCAGAATGACCAGATGACCTTACCATAATGGAGGAAAACTTACTTCATGTGTGAATGAGCAATAGTCATTCAACAAACATCTCCTAAGTTATTACGTACCAGACAGTGACAGGAACAGACCCTAAGCAGCAGTCAGCACTCCCACCTCTGCTAGCCAAAGATCGGCAGCCCGGGCTAGAAGTCAGATAGAACTGGGTTCTGGTCCCAGCTCTACACAGCCTCTCCTTCCTCACTGGAAAATGGGATGATGCAGCTGCCATGCCCAGTCCACGGGGCTGCTCTGAAGACCAATGAGAGACACCAGACAAGAAGAGTATTTCACAAACAGTACAGTGGTCAATCAATCAGACCAAAAAAATAAAAAATAAAATAAAATAAAAATCCTCTACAAAGAAAGTCAAGTGCATATTCATTTGGCCTTCGGTATATCCTGGCTTCCCCACTAGGTGGCAGGAGTCTGGAAGGCAAGGATGGCCCTCCTTTTTTTTTTTTTTTTTGGGTTCCACCAGGTCTTAGTTGTGGCAGGCAGGCTCCTTAGTTGTGGCATGCACGTGGGATCTAGTTCCCTGACCAGGGATCGAACCCGGGCCCCCTGCATTGGGAGCACAAAGTCCAATCCACGGCGCCACAAGGGAAGTCCCAGGCTGGCCCACTTCTATTTTCTTCATATTATTCGTGGCACTCGGCACAGTGTTCACACACAGTGGATGCTGGATAACTGCCGACTGGCTGATACAATCGCTTAAAAATCCTCTAATCTCTTCCCATAATAGCCAATTCAATTACTTAGGGTCTGGGGCCAGGAGGTCACTGACAAATCCTATAGGAGTTCTAACCTTTGATAGAGTTAACAGCTTTAACTTGCCTCCTGCTTCCCCTCCAAACTGTCATGAATTGATAACAAGTAATGATCCTGGACTGATTTGATTTAAGGCTCTGTTCTTCCTCCCCTCTCCCCGCTTGCTGGTGGGAAATGCAGCTGGGCCCCCAAGGGGGGAGAAGTGGGAGCAGCCAGGAGGCAATGGAGGAGGAGGAATCAAAGGACCATTATGACAATGACCTTTGGATCCAATCCCACTTATCACCGGCCTCAGAGCCCCTCTCCCATATATGGTTTCATGAGTCCTTGGGGTATTTGTGAAAAATTAAATGACTCTCAATCTAGTGCTGAGAAAAGGCAGGGAGAGTTCATAGAACAACCATGTAATACAAGGTCCAGAGAGGCCAGTAAGACTCTCAAAGGGCCTTGCACGTTTGTGGCAGCCAGGATCAGCATCTATGACCCCCCCCCCGTTACATCAGGGGCTCCCTTCAATCCCAGAGCCTGGTGGCTCCCGGTTCCCCACCCCCACCTGCAGAATCAGCCAACACATTCCCAACCTGAACATGCTTATACACCCTCACCCATACACCCAAAGAAACACCCTGCACCTCTGTCCGTTGCTGCCAGGAGGCCAGCTCGCTGGCATTCAGCTCAAGCTGCTGGCCATCCACTCAGAGTCTCCCTAGACCTTAAAAAATTTCTACGATTGTCCAGGGCCATAACAGGATGCCTCCAAAACTCACGTCCTTCTCCCTTCCCCTCAGCTCCAGAGTGCCAGTGGTGTTGCCTGTTCCAGCTTGGTCAACCACTGAGGGGAGATGAGAGGAACTCCCCAAGTCAATGGCCTCTTCCTTAAACACCAAAGTCACCTTTCTTCTGTGTGGTGCAAAGCCAGGTGAGGGCTAAGCTGGGGAAGGGCAATGGGGTTCCCCCCGCCAGCTCGTTTCTTCTCTTTGCCAACACGCGTGCGCGCGCACACACACACACAGAGGAGCACACACATATGCCCACATACACACACACATATACAGACACACTCACCTCCTTAAGGCCCTGACGCCCCTGACTCCCACTGTTCTGGTCAGCCCTCATGCACAATTCTCCCTCTCCTTCTTCCCCTGCGGCAGTGACCTTGAAGGCCTTGGGTTCCAGATGGTGCAGCCTCCATTAGGTTGGGTCCCTGAGTGACCACGTGGAGCAGAGGCCCCACCTCACTTGCCATGGACCAGTGAGCAAGTAGCAAACCTTGCTTGTGCTCAGTCATGGGGATTTCAGCACTAAGCTTCTTCCCCGGCATTACCAGCCTGCCCTCCAGCTCCTTCATGTGGGGTCACCTGGCCACCCCACTCTCACAGAGGCTCCATGTGCCCTTCCCAACACCTGACAGTCACTTTCTCCTAACGCCACCCATGCTGGGCTCATGGCGAACCACCGCTGCCCTCCTCCTGTCCATGAGAGAACCAGGAATCCAGCACCCTCTTCTGAAGGCAGAGGGGACGGAAATCCGGAATGTCCTCAAGCAAGTAGGTTGGTGCCAGGAGCACTGACATCTTACTGTTTGGTAGAAGCAGACACCAGAGGGCCGAGCCTTCCGTCAACTTGGTGAGCCACCCACTCTCCTGGGGCCAAGTCAGTGGGCCCATCCCTGACCAAGCCCCAAGGATGGCCCATTGCTGACGTGTGAAGTAAGCCCAAAAGTAGACAGGGAACACCCATGTTCATTGCAGCATTATGCACAAGAGCCAAAAGGTGGAAGCAACCCCAGCGTCCATTGATAGATGAATGGGTAAACAAAACGTGGCATAGACATACTATGGAATATTATTCACTGTAAGACAAAGGAAATTCTAGCATGTGCTACAATGTAGATGAACCTTGAGGACATTACACTAAGTGAGGTAAGCAGTCACAAAAAGACTGTATGACTCCACTTACATGACGTTCTTAGAGTAGTCAAACTCACAGAAACAGGAAGTAGAATGATGGCTGCCAGGGGGCCGAGGGTAGGGAGAGAAGGGGGAGTTAGTGTTTAATGGGTGCAGAGTTTCAGTTTTTCAAGATGAAAAGAGTTCTGGTGGTAGATGGTGGTGATGGCCGCCCAAAAATGTGAACGTACTCAACGCCACCGAACTGCATACTTGAAAATGATTACGATGGTAAGTTTTATGTTATATGTATTTTACCGCAACTTTAAAAATAGAATAAAATATAACTTCAAAAAAAGCACATAGGGAAGGAGAAATACCAGAGAAACTCTTTCATGGGAATTAGCAGGGGGGGACAGGGACTAGACTAGGCCTGGAACCCATCAGTTTCCAAAGACAGCTTTCAAGTCACCTTCTAAGTAACAAAGCCAGGTTCCACCTCCATAGCTCATTTCTGTCTTGCTGCCAACTTCCTGGCACAAGACAAGCCTGGCTCTGCCCTAGGCTAGGGGCTGCCAGGCATCTGTCAGCTTCAATTCCAATACTCCTTCCCCCATCAGGCAGCACCTGGGCACCCCAAGTCCAACCTTCCAGTGGCAAAGGCAATGTCTTGGGGAGCATGCAGAACCCCCAGGGGTCATGGCTGGATATGAAACTTCCCCCAGGTCACCCCTTTTCCCTGGCTCTGCCCCTATCCCTCTGTCACCTCCCAAGTCCTCTACTCAGATCCACACAGCTCCCACCTGGCAGCAAGAGATGCCAGCCTTCTCCCACAGGAAGGCAGCCTCCTCCAAGAATCAAGCTCAGGACCAGACATGGCCCAGGGACTCACAGGAGACGGGGGGTTGGGAGTCACAAGTAGTGGAAAGGAAAAAGAGATGTTTCAACTCGGCTCTCATAACAAGGGCGGCTGTAGACCACAGGTCAGAGAGGACAGGAGAGAAACAGGCAGCAGGGCCTCCAGGGCTGGCAGGACCTGCCCTGCCCCAGGTGTTCACACTGAACCACCTGTGTGCAGGCAGACTGGCGGGATGAGGCCAGAGCAGCAATGGCCAAAGTTAATTACCTCTGCTCCCAGGAGAGCTCCTGGAAACGTCACTTCCATGCCTGAGCACCTGAGCATGAGAGGAGAGAAGGGGCACAATTCCCACAAAAACTGAATGATGTCAGAGGCCACATCTCATACACAGGACCTGTGGGCAGGGAAGTGAGTACAACCCAGTCTCTCAGGAAAATAAAAACAAGATTCTAAACTGGGGGCAGAAAAGGGTTACAAGGTCTGGACGCTTCCCCTAGGAGGCATGAAAGGACACAGTCGTGTACTGTGCTTTCATATGCTCTGCAGCCTGGCTACCAGAATTCAAATTCCAGTTTTAGCTGTGTGACCTTGGGCAACTTGCTTAACCTCTCTGTGCCTTAGTGTCCTCCTTCATAAAATGAAGCTACTGATAATAGAACTATTTCATAGAGCTTTTGTGACAGTTAAATGAGTTAGTTCAAGTAGAGGCACTAAGAACAGTGCCTGCCATGTAGTAAACAAGGTTAGTTGCTGTTATTGTTAATTTCATTATTTTTATTATTATCTTAATTACTTCTCCCTACAATCCTGGCCCTGGGGAAGACAGGAAGCCCATTTTGTCTGGAAGCAGCTGCATGTTGTGTGGGTAGCAGACAGGTGACCCAAGCACCAAAAGAGGCACAAGAGAATGCCCCCCCACACACGGCAACTGTGCTCCCACTTTCCCTGCCTGCTCTTCCTGGGGCCCCTGTCCACTCTCAGCGCTAGATCTGAGCTCCTTCCTGACAGCCCGGGGCCCTTCAACACAGTTAGGCAAGCAATCCAGGCACAAGGTCTGCAGCAATATCCTCCACAGCTCTACACCAGAGAGGGCAGAGCACCCAGCCTCCGGGGAAACACAAAGGGAGGGAGGGAGGGAAGAAGGGAGGAGCATCACACGCACGTACAGGTCTCCCTGGGCCCCCGCAAATGCACAGGGCATAGCCATCAATACACAGAAGCTCACAAGTGCAGCCACGAGCCTTCCTTCCCACTGCACACACACACACACTCCTCAGCGTGGGTCATACAAGCTAACTCCCTATCATCTTTCCAGAAGGTACGAGCAGAGACAGTAGAACATTTGGTCAAGAGCTCATGCCCTGGAGTCAGACTGCCTGGGCTTGAATCCCCAGCTCTACCTCTTACCAGCTGTGTTACCTTGAGCAAGTCACTCAACCTCTCTGTGCCTCTGTTTCATCTTCAAAACGGAATAATAGCAACCAAACTCCCAGGGATTCTGTGAAAATGAAATGAGTAATTATATCTAAAGTGCACTTCAAAGAGTGACGGCACCATCTGAGAACTGACTGCCGTTACTATTCCTCGTAAGCTCAGCAAGTCAGATCTGATGACTGTCAGGCTCTCGCTGAGGCCCTAGTTCTCTTCCGGTTCTACATCTTACCCTGGACCAGTTCACCAGACACCTCTTTGTTGAGAACTCATCTGACAATTGATCCGCACCCGTAGAGGGCCCCAGGCAGAAATCCCAGGCTGTCTCTGTACCAAGTCTGGGCTTTGTCAGTGCCCTGCCCTGACCTCACCAACTGCTTCCCAGGTTTTCCTCTGTCTGCAGGCAACACCCACATCTCTCATTCTTCCCGTTCAGAAATCAGAAATAGCTCCAGTCAACCATTCGTCACATAGAAACTGTGTTTTTTCTGGGGAGAGACACTGCCAAGATTTTTCCACTAGAAGATGTACAGTGTGTCTCTTTACTGGACATCCTAAGAATTCCTGTTTCTAAGGGCATCTGGAATCCAAAAAAACACCAGTCATAAAGCCCAAAGATTTCGGTTTAAGTCTTTGGGCAAGTCACTTAAACCCTCCAGGTCCCAGGGCTTGCTCCCCTTCAGAACCGGGGCAGCATCACCTGCTCCCGAGTGCAGAGGTAAGGAGATGATAAAACGATGAGGCAGTGTCTAGTGCAGTGCCCAGCACACAGAAAGTGCTCAATGTGGCTGGAATGTAAACTTTTTTATCTCCTTTCCCACTGCAGGCAAAATGTGAGAGGAGAGATCTGAACTAATAAGTACGGTGCTGGCTTGGCCAAGCAGCCGTTATCTTTAGCAAGATGATGAGCTCTGTCAGGTGGTTTTGAAAAAAAATCATGATGAAGCCTGGGCAGGTTTCATTGGCTGGGATTCAGAGCAGCCTTCCGTTCTGGGTGACAGGTTGCACCCTGGTCCCCTCCCTTCCCCCAGAATCTGGTTTACTTGGTCAAATCACCCACTGCCGCCAGAATGAGGCAGAAGGGAGCCAATTGTGTCCTCTGTCACACGTCACCAACCTGGTCAATGCCCACATAGTTTCTGGAGCAGCTGTCCATCATGCCCACCTGAGCAGATGACACATCTCCCCATGCAAGGGCTGAGAACACAGACCCTGTGTGCCTATTACAAGACATCATCACAAGACAAGAAAACCACACCCTGCGACTAACTAACTCATCCTTCTCACTGGTTTGAAGCCTAGTGGTCACCATAGCAACAGGCTCCCGCTCCAGCCTGCCAGGCGGGGCTGATGCAATTCTAAGGCAGTGAGCAGCTCCAACCCAGCTCACACCGCTCTGCTCCCACTCAGGGGCGGGCGAGCGGGGAGAACAGCTGAAGAGGGAGGAGATGGGCACAAACTCTACAGAAATCTCTGCTCTCCCTCAGTTCTGCTTCTAGGGATCTAAGGAAGGAAGAAGTGGATTCCCCTCCTGGGTCCCTAACAAATATAATGTCACTGCAGTGGCTGCCACTTGAGGAAGATTCATCTCCAAAGCCTTAGGGGATTTGGAGGGGCAGGGGACACCCTGTACCATGGGCCTCTCTACTATAATGTGGCCCCTTCCTCCTTCTGAGCCAGCACCCTACCAGCTAAGCACCCCAACTTCTCTCAGCTCACAGGCAGCCCTGCCCTGTAGAATTCAACAAGTTGTATAATGCAACTTTACAATTCTCTGCTCAATTGTGTTCTCTGCCTGAGCTGCACTAAAGCACCCATAAATTCGGAACTCCCTGCAAGCTAGAATGTCCCCGTGGTATCACAGAGCGCCATCCTCCCAGCTCTCCATCCCACTCCGCAAGGGGCTCTGGCTGCCCTGGGGAGTCTTCTTCACTGGCTAGAGTCAATGTGAGACCACAGTCCTGCACCAAGGACATACCGGCCAAGAGCCACTCGACCTCTTAAAGCACACACGTCCCCCAACCAGAAGGAACAAGCCCTCGGAAAGGAGGGGGATCAAGCCACACAGACACACACACACACACAAAGGAAACAGGGACAGAAGCCACCTTAGGAAGAGAGCCTGGCTATGCTAATGGCCCTCTCTAGCCTCCTAGTGCCTACCCATTGATGCAGGCTCTCCCTCCCAACGCCGCTGTTCTGGTGAAGATGCCTCTAGTGCCAGGAGAGGTTAGGTAACTACCTGGTCCGCATCAAGGGCATCCACCCAATTCGGAGCTGGGCCTCAGCACAAACAGGACCTGCTCTGGGAGGAGATGTGCCGGCGTGCAGGTGAAGGGAGAGAAAGCACGTCTCCACGGCATCCTCCCCCACATGCCCTCAAGGGCGGGTCACACTGGGTCCTCCCAGTGGTCCCCCTGACAGATGCGGAAAGTGATTAACTCCAGGGGGGCCATTCGGGAGATGGCGCTCGGCTGTGGGATGTCCCATCAACGCTTCTTGTGGGAGTTTCCAGGACTGCTGAGAGCAGATGGGCAGAGACGGTAAACTGTTAGAGATGGAGGTGGCTCTCCAGATATATAGATCAATGCAGTAGACTCGAGAGTCCAGAAGTAAACACATCTACGTATGGTCGACTGATTTTTTTTTTTTTTTTTTCATCACGCGGGCCTCTCACTGCTGTGGCCTCTCCCGCTGCAGAGCACAGGCTCCGGACGCGCAGGCCCAGCGGCCACGGCCCACAGGCCCAGCCGCTCCGAGGCACGCAGGACCCTCCCGGACCGGGGCACGAACTCGCGTCCCCTGCACTGGCAGGCAGACTCCCAACCACTGCGCCACCAGGGAAGCCCTGGTCGACTGATTTTTGACAAGGGCGCCAAGACCATGCAATAGTTTTTTCAACAAATAGTGCTGAGACAACTGGATATCCACCTACAAAAGAATGAAGTTGGGCCCTTACTTCACACCACATACAAAAATTAACTGAAGATGGATCGAAGATCTGTAAAACTCTTAGAGGAAAACAGGGATAAAGCTCATGACCTTGGATTTGGCTAAGGATTCTGAGATATGACATCAAAAGCACAAACAGCAAAAGAAAACATAGATAAACTAGACGTCATCAAAATTAAAAACTTCTGTGCTTCAAAGGACACCATCAAGAAAGTGAAAAGAGGGGCTTCCCCGGTGGCACAGTGGTTAAGAATCCGCCTGCCAACACAGGGGACACGGGTTTGAGTCCTGGTCCGGGAAGATCCCACATGCCGCGGAGCAACTAAGCCCGTGCGCCACAGCTACTGAGCCTGCGCTCTAGAGCCCCGAGCCACCGCTACTGAGCCAGCGAGCCACAACTACTGAAGCCCACACGCCTAGAGCCTGTGCTCCGCAACAAGGGAAGCCACCACAATGAGAAGCCCACGCACCGCAACGAAGAGGAACCCCCACTCGCCACAACTAGAGAAAGTCCGCGCGCAGCAACGAAGACCCAACGCAGCCAAAAATAAATAAAATAAATAAATAAAGTTATAAAAAAAAAAAGAAAAGACAACCCATAGAATGGGGGAAATCTGCACATCATATATCTGATAAGGGACTTGTAGCTAGAGTATATAAAGAAATCTTACAACTCAACAATAAAATGACACATGACCCAACTTAACCAAAAAATAGACAAAGGATCTGAATGGACTTTTCTCCAAGGAAGGTAAACACGGCTTCCCTTCATTCGATTGACAGATATCTGATGTGCACCTACTATGTGCCAGGCACTGTGCCAGGCAATAGGGACAAAACTTGGAGGCACAGCAGATTCAGCCTCGGCCCTCAGGAGACTTACACCCAGTGGAGAGATAGTACACATTTACCACGTGCCTGGTACATGTAGTAACACACTCAAGCCCCACAGTGAAGTAGGTACTCTGAGAGCCCCCAATTTATGGATGAGAAAATTTAGGCACAGAGAGGTTAGGTAACTAGCTCAAGATCACACAGCTAGTAAATGGTGTGGCTGAGATTCATACCCAGGGTAGTTTTCTCCAGGGTCCATGTTCTCAACAACGACATGCTATTGAGTATTATTAGAAGTGTTTCATTCTATTGGGAGTGAGAGACGGCTGCTTGAGGGAGGTGACATGAACTGGGTTTGAAGGTCTTCATCAGGCAAGCAAATGGGGAAGAAGTTTGAGTTTGGGAAACACTCGGGTGGGGGAGGGCCGGCAGTACTAAAGTAGAAGGTTCAAGTGCAAGGTGAGGGGTGGGGAGAGTGATGCGGCTGGAGACCCCAGGGGCTATGCTGGGCAGCGGGACCCCTCCCTCCCACAGGGCAATTGGGGGCCACGGAAGGGTTTTCAGCAGGAGGGGGACCTGATCTGATTTTAGTTTGGGGACACCCTAAGGTGGCTGGGAGGCGGTTCCAAGGGAAGGCAGGTGGTCTGGCTGACCAGCTGTGGAGGGCTGGGGAGAAACGATGACTCGGGTGCGTGTGGTAGACAGCAGTGCACTGGGAACGTCCCACACCATCCTCCACCTCACTGCATCCACATCTATAACAAGAATACGGGGTGACGGGTAGGGGGGCATCTGCTGGCTATCAAGGGACAGAAGGAAAAGTGCTCATTGGGGGGCATTACATGCCTATGCACAGATGACCCCCAGACTGGACTCCAACGTGATCCTCATTGAAAACAACGGGAGTCCTGTGGGGACCCGAATGAAGACACCCAACCCAGAGCCCACACCAGAGGGAAGGCGAATATTCCACACCCACCCCACCAGACCACACCAGAGGGAAGGTGAGTATTCTAAGGAGCACACACTTTGTGGGGGGCGGGGGGGTGGGGTGGGCAGGCCTCTGGCTGCAGTGGGCTTGTGAGTGGAGCAGTGCCAAAAAATGAACCTTTGCTGAGAGGGAACCTGGGGCCAGGTGGCCGCTCCTTCCACATGGGGTCACAGTGAGAAAGTAAACCTCTTTTCATGTTAAAAAAAGAAAAAAAAGAAAGAAAGAAAAGGGATTTCCCTGACAGTCCAGAGGTTGAGATTCCGCGCTTCCACTGCAGGGGGCATGGGTTCGATCCCTGGTCAGGGAACTAAGATCCCACATGTCACATGGCGCAGGAAACAAAACAAAACAAAACAAAACCCCCGCCCCGAAAACCCCAGCTGTCTCTGGAGTATCAGGCTGGAAACCAGGTAGAAGGCGAAACCAGATGCTGTACTGAAAGCTTTATGAACATTATCTCATTCAATCCTATTAACAAGCATGTGGTGAGTTCTATTATTGCCCCCATTTTGCAGATGGGTAAGAGGAGGCACAGGAAGGTCAAATAACAATAATAATGGAGCTGAGATCTGAACGCAGGCAGCCTGAGCGCAGAACCAGCTCTTTTTTTTTTTTTTTTTTTTTTTTTGGCCATGCTGCCGGGGATGCAGGATCTTACTTCCCCGCCCCTGCACCCCTGCAGTGGAAGCACAGAGTCTTAACCACTGGACCGCCAGGGAAGTCCTAGAACCAGCTCTTCTAGCCACCTCCAGCTTCCTTTTAACTGGGTGTTTTGACCTCTTCCTAGTATAGCCACTGTGCCCAGAGATATTAACAAAGAATTAGACAGATTTCAGCCCTGAGGCACAGGTGGGCTCAGTAGCACCCCAACTGAGCCCAACACACAGCTACTGAGTGGCTAAGCTTGGAATCCAGACAGTCTGATTCCAGACACTAGCCTCTCTCTTGCTACCTGACTAAATCAGTAACGCTACAGCGCACACATTTCTAACATGCCCCAGGGTCTGGTCCCTCAGGTCACAGCCCATGAGATGCAGCCACTACAAGGGCAAGGCCAGAGCTAGAACGTGCCCAGCAGGAGCAGGGAGAAGACAACAGCCAAGACAGATGGAAGGACAAGAACCAGCAGGCACCGTGGTCTGGTGCCAAGGGGTGTGTGCAGGCAGACAGCCCTGTGGGGAGCAGCAAGGCCATGCCTGCCTGCTGGGCACGGAACCACAGGGCCACCACGCCGGACACATGAGGGGGAGCAGCCAGCCACTGCAGGTTGACCCGTTAGTGGATCACGCAGTCAGTTTGGCAGGTCACCTTTGAAATGGATTGAAAAGCAGCAACTCACATACTAAGGGAGGATAGTTTTATGAAGCTAATTCAGATACACACACACACACACACAAGGTGTGTGAGCTGTGTTGCAGTATAAAATGAAATCCCTACTAAGGATTTTGTCCAAAAATGTAGGAGTACCATTGTTACCACTAAATAAGCTGTAGTTTATTCCTATAATAGAATTCTATGCCGCTTTGACAATGAATAATCTAGAACTATAGGCAAAAACAAAGACAAATCCCAAAAAACATAATTCTAAGCAGAAAAAGGCAAGTCACAGAAAGATACTTCTACTATTAGTCTATTTATATAAATTGCGGGCAAAACTACATTTATATTATTTAGGGACACATACCTATGTAATAAACCTCTAAAGAAAAGGAGGGAATGATTAACACAAAATTCAGGACGGCGAGGGGGGCAGTGAGGTTGATAGGTTGAATTGTGTTCCCCCCAAAATTTGTTGGAGTCTTAACCCCCAGCACCTCAGAATGTGACTTTTTTGGAAACATGGTCTTTATAGAGCTAATCAAGGCGGAGATCGGGTGATGCATCTATAGATCAACCAAGGAGCGCGAAAGCTTGCGAGCAATCCACCAGAAGCCAGGAGAGAGGCATGGCCCTCAGAGCCTCAGAGGAACCCACTCTGCTGACACCTTGATTTCAGACTTCTGGTCTCCAGAACTGTGAGACGATCAACCACTGCGGTTTAAGTGCCCCTACTCTGAGGTGCTTTGTATTAGCAAATAAATACAGTGGGGCACACAGCAGTTTCTCAGGACTGGCAGCGGTCTCTTGAAGTTTAATGGAGGGCAAATGGATGTCTGTCTTATAAGTCTTTATGAAACCAAACCAAGACATTGTATATGCTCTTTCGTATATATGATACATTTCCTATATAAAATAGAAATAAAAACCAGGTAGGGGTAGTCCAACCATTACATTTTGCAGTGGAAGGCACAGAGGACCTGCCTAAGGTCACCAGGGAGTAGCTGAGCTAGGGGAAGATCCCCGGTCTCCTGCCTCCCAGTTCAGTAAAGGCCACCATCACAGCCATGGCCCAGAGGTACCCAGAAAAGGCTGAATTCAGTTCAGACTACAGGGAACCTGGAACTCACAGTCCCCTGGGAGTGAGCAGGGACCCTTCACTCTTTCATGCCTTGATCTATCCATGGTAGTCTGGTGAAGCCAATGGTCCCTTTTCCTAAGAATGTTTTGAAATGCATTAAATACATAGGATTGTAAAGGAAATCAATTATATTAAAATGCTATTCTAGCCATGGGGACTCTAGTGAGTCCAAGAGAATGAACTGATCGGTGCCTGTATACAGTAAGCAATCAGTAACATCAGTGGTGGTTATTACTGTTAACATTAGGAGCTGCTTCCACGTCCTTGGGCCTGGGTCAGTGATACTGAGAAGAGAGACCCAGGGATCCACAGCCCAGAGCCTGGGCACCACTGCAGGGCCTGGACTCAGCTGAGGGATGAGGGACGCTGCTAGGTCCTCCGAGCACCCCCTACGCGGCTGGCTAAAAGTAACGACGGCATCCACTCTCCTCTGAACGCCAATGAGGTACATTTCACCGCAGGGAGGCTCATTAAATGACTTGCTTGATGCCCTATGAACATTAAGCAGGGGCTCTGGGATTCAAATCCAGGCTTTTGCAATTCTGCAATTTCTTGTTCCTTTACCCATATGTCCTTTGGAGATGAGAGGCTCCCCAGCAGAAGTGAGAACGTGTAAGACTCATTCTGTCGGGGGTACCTGGTGAGTGTTTATCAATAATAACAATTATCCCTTACTCTGGTGTTAAATGATGAACACACACCGTCACCATTCATCATCTTAGTTGATTTTTACAAACCCCAGGACATACACAGGGCAGGTATTTCCAACCCTCCCTTTGCAAATGGGGAAAGATGCAGAGAGAATGATTATACCTGGAGTGCACCCCTCCAGGTCCATTCTCCCTGCCCCTCCACGCTGTTTTCTGCCCCAGCAGGAGATCACAGGAAGGGAGGGGTGCGAGGGAAGCTGGAATATTTCTCCCCGCAGCTCCTCCCTGTGGGCCACCCAGGCTGTGTCGTAGCTCCTGCCAGGAAGCCGCCCCCATGGCCTCTGTGTCTCCAGGTATGGGAACCAGACCCTCCCCTCACCCTGCCCACACTTTGGTCGTAGTCTTGTTACAAGCTCTCCCCAAACCCCCCAAGCTGGGTGTGTCATCTGTTTCCTGCTGGACCCTGACAGATGAGGCATTTAAGTTGGGGACTCTGGTTGGGGACTCTGGTCTCCTGACGAATGAACCAGGGCCTCTCTGAACCTGCCAACAAGCATCTACTGAATAGTCCCTTGGGGACATGTGGGGAAGGGACAGGGAGAAAAGGAAGATGGCAGAGACACGGAAGGAGGTAGGAGCAGAGGCAACAGGCCAAGCTCTTAGTCTCAGATTTCTCTTTGAATTAATTGGAGTTAACCTTCAGAATATGGGGAAAGACCACAACACTGAGAAGCTGGGCCTGGGGGAGGCCTGTGGTGGGAAAAGAGGTGGCAAGACTTGGAATCTGGGCTTGGGGCCAGCAGAGCCTTTAGTGCTACCTACAAAGTGTTCGGGAAACCCATCTCTGGTCATAAGCTGAGACAGGACGGGGCAGCCCCTTCCAACAACGGGCACTTCTGCACTGCTACTCATGGCGTGGGTGGGGGTGAGGACAGGTGGGCACGTGAAGCCCCTGAGAGAAGGGAGCTCCGGGCACCTGATCCTCACCTTGTCTCAAAGAGCCAGTCAGGACTCTAGAGAAGGCGAGATGGTGCCTACTGGTTTCCAGACCCTGTTTCCAACTCATCCCCTTTGGCACAAGCAGCCAGGGGTGGTGCTGGGACATGGGGCCATTTGAGTTTTCTATCGTGCTCTGGCCTGTAGCCTGGCCTCTGCCGAGAGCGCACAGTGGGGCTGCATGACCAGACCCCGGGCCACAGACAAGAGCAAGGAGGAAGACTCACCTCAGGGGGTGGGTCAGTGGCACATGGATTTCCTTCCTTCTACTTTTAGGTATTTTTCTAGTCCTTAATAACTATATGCATTCATTTTACAAAAGGAAAAACATTGTATCCTGGAAAACCGTGAAGGATCTCAAGAAGAGGACATCACACGGTGGCACAGTTATCTGTGAATTAATAAGATTGAAAAGGACCTGGATTAGGGTTTGCAGGGCCTCAGGGATGAGCTGGAGACTTTCACCTGGTGACAGGCTGGCACATGGCCAGTACCTCTGTGACCTTCAGGGGTGGTGGGCAGGAAGAGATAAACCATAGTGTGAGCTCCTCAGGCCTGGCTGAACCCTCTCTCCATGCAAGGATCTCGGCGGGGGAACCCGGGAAGTCACACCTCCCTCTGGGAACGTGCTGTGTTATCACCTGCTTTGTGAAACCATCCCTGTAGGTTTCCATGTCCTTGACCTTAAAGAAACTTTACATCTTTAACTGTGGCAGTTGGTAGGCAAGATGCAGCAATACGTCCTTTTAACACCAAGAACACAGGGGCCAGATTGCTTGGGTTCGTATCCAGCTCATCACTTACTAGCTATGTGTCCTTGAGCAACTTATTTACCTAACCTGTGCCTCTGCGTTCTCATCTGTAAAGTGGAGATAAGCATCTTCTTCATAGGATTATTGTGAAGGGTAAGGGGATTAATATACAGAAAGTGCTTGGAACAGCGTGGGACACAGCCAGTGCTAGGTAAGTGACACCTATTATTATTGGCACTTGTCCATTAATCACTCATTTTTGTGTCAATTTTATAAAAACAATCTCAATATTTCTGTGACTGCTCCACAGAAATGTCTCATCAGCTTGGCCTCCAGGGGTCAGCGGGTGGCACAGAGGAGAGAAGAGAGTAATGAAACGAGCAAGGAACATTTAGATGGGGCCCTTGCTAAGTGTTACATACGATACACACCATTTAATCCAGCAACAGGGACACCATATAAAATGCAAGATGCCCAGTACAATTTGAACTTTGGACGAGTAATAAGTTTTTGGTATAAGTATATCCCAAATATCGCATAGGATATACTTATGCTTAAACAAGGATTCATTGTTTAACTAAACCTCAAATTTAACCGGGCATCCTGTATTTTTATTTGCTAAAAAATCTGGCCACCCTATTTGGTGGGGTTGGTAAGCTTCTTCCCATTTTACAGGTGAGGAAAATGAAGCTCAAAGAGGTGAATCCCAGCAAGTATTCAAAGGCTCTGGTTCCCCCTCAGCAGCAGGCGCTTCCCTCCAGCTGCTCTGCTCTCAGAAGGGGGGCAGGCCTATAGCCAGAGACACAGCCCTCGATCACCTGCCCACAGCCCCCAGGCGGGAGCCTGAATGCAGGAAGAGATACTTCTTTTTCCCAGAGAGCGGGGGCTACTGCTCCCCAAAACCAGTGCACGGGGAGGCTTCCTGCAGGGGAGGGAGGTTGGGAGGCAACAGGGAGGAGGTCCTGTGAGGGCTGCAGTCAGCCAGGGCAGCACCCGCAGCTCTTCCGGGAGCTGCCCCCTGCCTGGGGCTGAAATCTGGAGGCAAAAAAATCACAGGAGAAAACTCAGGAAGCACCAAAGGAAACTTCTCCGGAAGTCCTGAAATATTTCCACAGCTAGGAGAGAAAAGTTTAAAGTGAAAGCAGCTATGGGCTGGCCTCTCAGAGCCCAGGGTATGACCACAGCATCCTGGTAGCCCCGGCCCAGGTCACAGGGCCCCCTCCCCAGAGCTCCCGCAGATGGCCTGGCCTCCCGGGCTCCACAGAATGTCCTACATGCTCCACTCTGCTCTCCAGATTCCAAGCTGGGGCTTCGCTTGAGTCACTCTCAGCTCTATTTTTACTCGAAGGTGCCAAGAAACAACGAATGTTCAAAGCAGGACAATTAAGTCGCCTGATTCCACGCCTCTCCAGGGCCAGGGACCATGGCTGGCCTTTGCCGGGAGCAGGGACAGGGAAGGGAGTCCAAGAACCTCTGGAGGGCTTCTCTCCAGACCCAGGAGTCTAGAGCCCATTCCCCAGTCTGTAACTTCCCAGGAAGGCGACATTCAGCTTCCTTCTCACCTGGCCAAGAAAGGCCAAAGCACATTCCTCCAGGCAAAGTAATGGCTTGTGCAAAAAGCAACAAACTTTGGCTGGGGATGGTGTGTCTGGGGAACAGCGAAGGATTCAGTGCAGCTGCAGGGTGGGGAGTGTGGTTAAGAGAGCCAGGAGGTGAGGCTGGAGATGGTGTCTGAAAAGGCTCCCGTGCTGTGCTAGGAGTTTAGGTTTGTTCCTCTAGGAAGGAGGGAGGCGGGAAGGTGCTAGACTAGTGAGGGAAGGAATCAGATCCTCCAGGAGGGCTTGAGGACCCCAGGGCCTTCCTACTGAATGGGCATCACCTGGGGGCTTGTTAGAAATGCCAAACAGGAGACCCTGCCCCAGACCTGCTGGACCAGAATCTGCATCCTCACAAGATGCCCCAGCTGATTCGTATGTCTAGGTGAGGCCGAGTTACGGCTGCAGTGGAGAGAGGGTCACTGGTTTGACCTCTCCAATAGCCTTTTCTGACTGCCCTTCTGCCTTCCTCATGCTCAGCTCTACTGTCTCCTTGCATCCTCCCTGCTCCGTGATTCTCTTAGGTGGCCCTAAGTGCTAGAACGCAGCCCCCTAGAACATCCTTCTCTTCATACCCCCTCACCAACCACAAAGCATTTCCAAGCTCCCACGTGCTCGGGGCAAAGGGAGATAGATGCACGCAGTGGTTAAGAGTCAGGGTGTTCAGAAGAGCTTTGCAAACACACAGATGCTGGGCCCAACCTCAGGTTCTCATGCCGAGGGCCCCTGCACTTGAGCACCTCTGGCGAGAAGCACAACCTCCGGCATCACACAGACCTGGGTTTAGAGCCCAGCTCAGCTTTTCCTAGGCTGTGTGACCTTAGGAAAACTGTTTACCCTCTCTGGGATCATAAACAAAAAAAAAGTCTCCTCATCCTTAGAAGTGGATAAAAATAGTTGAGCCCTCTGCAGCGGGGGCTGAAGATTAAACGGGACATTGTTTGTCAAGTGCTTAAGGACAGTGTCTGGCCCCCTATAAACGGCAGCCTTTGTTATTCTTCTTTGTGCCTCTAAGGAGTGTAGAGTCTGGCTGAGAAGAAATGACAACAGGGCACAAAGCCTACATAGGTAAACACTACAAAACAATAAATAAGAAAGAACTCAATGTTGTGGCCCAGCAAGAAGTGCTGGGTTCTGAACTGGGGTGCTCACCAAGGCCAGTGCTATAATCACGCAGGGCTTCCTGGAGGTGGTGGTAGCTTGAGCTGAGGCTTGAGCACAGAGGTTGGCTTGGAACGGTGAGGGTCTCACTGGCTAGAGCAGGGGGCACGTGCTGGGATGCTGGCAGATCTTAATGGATGGGTAGTGCGAGGTGTGCCCCAGCGTGGGGGATCTTGAAGGCAGTTTGGATTGGATGTGGAAAGAAAATGCCTCACTGAAGGTTTCTGGGCAAAGGAGAGGCGGATGGAAGCAGGTTTAGTGTAGTCACAGGCAACTGGATGGGGAGTGGTGTCTCAGGTCAGGGAGGGGGCCTGAGGATGCTCAGGTGTCCGCAGCAAGGGCCTGGCTGTGGTGGCAGCCACCGTGGGTCCCCAGGCAAGAAATAGCTCTTCATCCAATTTGCATCCCATCCTTCCTTTCCAGGGAGCAGGAGACAGAACAAGGTCCTACTTCGGGTGTCTAAAGTTTCTGCACCCAAAGACGGCACACGATGCCCACTGACCCATCCAGGTCAGGAGCTGCCACAGGGTCTGCAAAATGTCTGCAGACCAAATGCAAAGGAAAAGGGCCCTTCCACATGGCTGGGTGGCACACCAGCTGGTCTCTCATTAACCCTCTCAATGATGCACTAGAAAATTAACAACTAAGGCTTTCTGCTCCATTAACACCGAAGTTGGCCCTTGGCGGGGTGGGGTGGGGGTGGGGGGCATGGGGTGTGGGGGGTGGGGGGGTGGAGCGGGACAGGTTTTGTCTAGACAGAGGAACTCATAAAGGCCAGATGCCTGGGCTTCTGCCACTCAGGAAGGGGGTGGGCAGAGGAAACCTGGTATGTCTCCCATGGTGGGTGCCTCCCATGGAGAAGTCCCCAGCAGAGACCAATCACAATGGCCGCTCCCTCTTCTCATCCTTAAGATGAGGTTAACAACCTTTCACAGCTTTACTCTGAGAATTAAATGAGATTGCGAACATGAGAACACTAGCTCAGGTGTGGTACCCACTAGGTGTCCCATCAATTGCTTTGTTATTTTTATTTTTACTGGGAAACAGAAGGGTCTGACTTGGTTCAGGGTCCACAGTCAGTCCCCTAGGAGAGGGTATAAAGGACCCTGGAGCCCTGCTACCCAAATCGTGGTCCCTAGACCGTCAACAGTAGCATTGGCATCACCTGGGAGCTTGCTAGAATACAGAACCTCAGGCCTCTGAATGAGTCCTACTGAATGAGAATCTGCATCTTAACAAGATCCCCAGGCCATTAAAATGCACAGTAGAGTTTGAGACTCTGCTCTAGTATATTTGGTCCTAGGAAAAAACCATCTTCTCCCCTCTCCTCTCCCATCTCAGGAAATACGGGGCCCAGGACTCCGGGTGGACAGAAGTAGAGGATGCTGATGCCGCAGGGCCCTTTGATTAGCACCTGCTTGCTTGCCATGCTGCATTAAAGCACACGAGAGCACATGTTGAGAAAATTACTCCCTTCTTGATGCCTTTCAATCTTTCCCACTACTGTTTGGTAGTAGATGTCTTTAACATCGATTCTGTTTCTTTCCCTTAAACAGAGACGTAGGAGGCTCAGATCTAGAGCTTTCCAAGGGCAACAGTGTGTAACTAGAATTAATAACACTGTTGAGTGTTTAGTGCATTTATTTGTAAGGAAACTTTTTATTTATTGCAAGAGATACAGATCTTCCATTCGTTTCCTTTCTAAGTAACTGATATTTAAAACAATGAGTCAAATTGAAGAAAAACAGTTAGGTCCATAATAACGGAAGGGTGTGAATCTGGCAAAAATCACAACACGGATATAAATCACGGCAGTTTGGTAAATTACTATTCCTTACAGTTCATCAGAGCCCGCTGAGATCAGCTCATCCACTTTTTTCATATTACAGGTCATGAAATCATTGTAGTAGGTCATGACCAGCACTTCTTGGGTTTGTTTTTAATGGAGTGGAATGGAATGGAATAGAATAGAAGAGCATAAAATTATGAGAACATTGCAAATGTGATAAAACAGTAAGTACTATCCCACAAACTTCTGTTTCAGTTTGTGTGTGTCCTGGCTTACAATGTAAAATGTCTGTATTCTGTATGGGCTGTGGTCCAAAGAGTTAGCAAGCCACTCATGTAGTCCACTCTCCCTTTGGTAGGTGCCCCTGGCCTCTGCTAACTTAATTCCAATGGGAAGGAGTTGACTCCTTTGGCCAGACCACCCATGAGCATGTGTCGACGTCCCACCACAGCTCTCTGGCTCCTCTCTCATGACAGAACTGACAATAGTAGCCCCCGCCACAAGTTATTAAACGGATGCTTCCCAGCCCCGCTGAGGTGAGGAAAGACTCAGGCACCTGCACAGAAAGAAGTGTGGAGGTGCACTAGCATGAAGACATGTCATTTTTGGAGGGACAGGATCCCCATCACCAGGATCTGCTCTCCTGGCCCTCTGAACCCTCCCAGGCTTGGGCAGCTCTGTTTCATTGGTCTTCCCTGAAAGATGTCTCTTCCCTTGAAGAGCAGCGATGGAGAGGGGGAAGGAGGCTGGGGGAAGGGCAGGAAGAACAGGAGAAAGCTCTGGGTGGGGGAGGGGATAGAGTTCAGCACAGGGTGGCACTTGAAGGATGGACTTGTCAAGGCTGAGCCTCTGGCCGGCTGCATCCTGGACCCACAGGGAGGGCAGGAGCACGCCGCCAGGGCAGCAGGAGGAAGAAGACTGGGGCAGCAGGTTCAAGGTCGGGGGAGGAAGGGGTCCGGAGCGCGTAAGGCCCCAGCGCCAGCTGAAATTTCACGCTAGCCCCCCTACAAACGGACGAGTGAGCCAAGGGGAAGGTTCATGGGTCTCTACACCCTACCAAGCAGGAATTCCTAAAAATGCCCGCAGACTCAGAGAAGGAAGTAAGCTGCCAGTGACATCTTCAGCAGCAAAGGGAAAGGACAAGAATGGAGTTGTGGGACCCTTTCCCCTCCCCCACGTCCCCACTTTTACCTTCCTGCTTCGCTTGTCAGCTCAAGGCAGTCTTTCACCCCCTTTATCATACCCCAAAAACTCTCCACACGCAAACCCTTTGTGCGACAAGCCCTCCTATCTTGTTTTAGCCTTTCTGGCTCCAGCCAAAGAGGGGTCTGCTAAGGAGGAAGGCCCCAGGCACAGGCTTCCTCCAGAGGCCTGAACTCTCGGCGGGGGACTCTGGGTCTGCACTGGAGCCGCCCCATCATTAGCATGCTTTGTGTGGGTGAGTTCAAATGCAGAAGCTGGTTCTGTAGCCCAACTGGCCCTGGGCCTCAGCAAAGGACCTTGGTGCGCAGTGGCCTGATTTATGGCCGAGAGCTCTCTTTATTTTCCTTTGGAAACTATGGGGGTGAATTTTAAAAGGCCTGAGATCAGAGCCAGCGTACCAGCTCTGCCAAGTCCTCTCTTCCTCTAGTCCCCACTTACTTGTCCCTTGCCCTGCTCTGCTCTGGAAACTGGGCCTTCGCTGTACCCCATCCCTACCCCCAGAGTCTATTTTCTCTACTTCCTCTTTATCTTGGGGTTAACAAACAGTGCCTCTTGCCAATAATCCAGGGACGAGGTAACTCTGGGATATGGGTTCCAAGTACCCATGGGAGAGCTCCTTGGGAATCATCCTTAGGAAGAGGCAGCCCAGCTGGTGGGCACTTACAGGGAACCCAGAGGCTGAGAGCTGCCCGAATACCACGGGGGCAGCCAAGACAGTCTCCACAGTTGTCATTCTAGCTAGAGAGGTGAACGGATCAATCAATCTCCACGAAATACCAGCTCCCATGAAAGGCGAGGGAGTGTGGGAGGAAGCGTGGTTTCGAGTCAGGCCAACCCTGTGCTCCATTCCTGGCTTGTACTCTAGCGCAAGGACCTTGAATTAATTACTTAACTTCCCTGAGTCCCAGTTTCCTCCCTATAAAATAGAGATAATTCCTTCCTACCTCATAAGGTAGGGGCTGTTGAAGATTAGTGATAACACACGGGCACTGCCCGGGACCGTGCTGACACACAGTAGGTCCTCATCGATGTTGGCTAAGATCATTATTGCTGTGGGCAGCTGAGTGGGCTCTATACAGAGTTGGAGCCATCTAAGATCCTATGCAGCTCAAACTGGGAGACCTTCGGCAATAAGTTAACCTCTCAGGGCTTCAGATTCCTCATCCATAGACCAGGGGGATGATAAAAGGTACCTCGGTGGGTTGTTAGGATAAGGTAAGGAAGTACCTACCACAGCATCTGGCGCATAGTACGACTGGTTAAACTTTATGTTTTCTGCCATTCTTCCTCGACCAAATGGAAAAATCGAATTTCCTTGAACTTGGTTGGACTAACGGGCTTTCTTTTCCTTGGGTCCAGTGGTTGTGAGAGCCCCAAGGATGAGGTTTCAAAGGTTTCTCCTTTGCAGAGCTCAGACACATTTCCCTAAAAGGTCCCCATTGCACAACTCCAGGGGTACCATCTCATAGAGCACACAGCCACCCAGACCCCAAACCTCTCAGAAAGGGATCTTTCTCATAAAGCCGTACCTTCAAGGGAGAAACTCACTCAAAAAGATGGACTATATGCTTAGGCCCAGGGCAACCTGCACCTGAATAGTGACCACAAGTGAGGAAACCAATTGCCGTTGTCCGTGGTAGCTATCCCCCAGCTAGGGAAATAACTAGGCTTAATTGTATAACATCTTCAGTCTCCATAATCTTGATCCATTAAACCCTTGCTGTTGGCCAGGAGGCAATGCCCAGGAGGAAGGGGTTAGCCCAACACACTAATAGGATCAGCCCTTCAATCCCATGAAGGTAATTATGGCCACATCCTTCCCCAACAGCCCTGAGTAAACCCACAGATCCCTAGCCAATTTGGGGCTTTTCTAGGTAGTACCAGCTCCACTGACACCACAGGAAGGCCAAGAGCTATGCTGCCTGGAGTGACGAGGACTCTGAGCTCCATCGACATTGGCCCACCTGAGTCCTCCCAGCTGCCCAACTCCTGGAGACGTTGCTCACCTTTGACAAAATGCCTGACCACGATCTGCTACGTCTATCTGTGGTCTAGAGGGACACGGAAGCCTCAGAGGTGAAGGTGGAGGAAAGAGGGGAAGGGCACCTGACCAATTAGTTCACCACAGAGCCCGCCCTGTCTCCCGAAGACCACACTGACCCTGTCAGTTTCTATATGGCCAGTAAATCCACATTCGTCTTTCGTCCCGCAGTATGGTAGGGAAGGAAGGGCAGGAAGAGAAGACAGAAATAAAGCACAGGGGGCAGAAAACGGAGTGAGAGGCCCAAATGAGGTCTGAACCTGGGGGAAGAGAACTGGCTGTCCCATCTGCAGTGGGTCACGGTTGCAGCCGGCCCCACCTCAAAGGGCTCTTTGCCAAATGCCTTGGGCAGGGAGTAGGCTTGGGCGTCTATCCCCAACCCTCTTATGGGGGTGCATCCTCTAGTTTGCCTGTTGCCCTGATTTCCTTCTTCTTCCCCATTTACAGGATCAGGTTCTCCCCAAGCTTCAGAGACAAGCAGAACGCTCCCACTGCCAATCAGGGCCATCCATGGCTCCATCAGACCATATCTTGCCCAAAGGAATGCAAGCTAGGGCAGACCAAGGCCACAAGTCAAAACAATCAGCCTCTCCTATCCAGCCCCGGAGACAGGTAAGCCTGCAGGCCTCTCTCCCTGGTACTCAGTGGAAAGCGCCAAGCCCCTGCAGGTAGAATGTGGTGGGAACTCCAAGCCCCATGGATTCCCCTCAGCCTACCAGAGCCAGGGGCCCGGCTGAGGCAGACGTCGTGGAGATGACGTGCAGGTGTCCTGAAGCTGCCTACCTCCTGGTTTGGCCCAAAGGGCTCCAGCTGAGCCAAACAGCTGCAGCACCAACACTGGTGTGGGGAAGGCTTCCAGTCACATAATCACAAGCCCTAGCAATGCGTGGGACTCCCTTGGGGGGTCTACAATTACCAGATCCACACAGCCAGAAACTTGTGAATGGACCAGCTAATGGGTTTCTGGGGTTTGCTGGTGGAGTGGGGAGTTAAAGGAACCAAGAACCCAGAAGTTTTCTCTTCCCTCTCATACTCACACACACAACTGGAAATTACTGTGGGCTGATTATAGCACAAGGCACTGGGCTAGGCACCAGCTGAGAACCTGGTCCAACATTCTTGCCCCTGCCTGTCCCCTCACACACTTCCCAGCCCCTTCCAAACTCCTCTGCAAGCCTTTCGTGGATCCCTGTTCAGTGACAAAGGCTGTGAGGAGCTGGACAGTTGATCAGTTCAATAGCACTCCTCATCTTCAAAGCACTTGAGAAACATTAACCGGTTAATCCCCGTGGCACCCACGGGAGACATCGTAGCCTCACTTTACAGAGAAGTGTGAGTAAGGAAGGTAACAGAATCGCCCCTGGACCCAGAGAACAGCCCAAGTCGTCCATCCTACCGGCTCTCCCCGCTTCTTCTACCCACCTAGCTATTTCTTCACCAATGTTCCTGTCATTCCTTCCTTTTCCCAAAGAACGATAACAGCAGCGATCACAACAGCAACAAAAAAAATCACATTTCTCTGAGTAGGAGACTTAATTCTTCTGCCAGGCCCACCTCTGGGACTCCAGCAGCCACGTCAAATATGGGCTGGTGTTGACAAGCAGGCATACGTGACGGAGGCCTTGTCACAGGACAAGAAAGCATCCATTGGCAGGTGTTCACTGGCACCTCAGAGTGGTCTGATGCCACCTGGGTAGGAGAGTTGCCCTGATCAAATCCACACCGACTGTCAGGCCAGTGGCCTGGTCCTTGGTGCAGCTAATATAGGAATAAGGTGGGAAACGGAGGCAGGTTCCTGATCATCTGGAGATGGGTTTGTATCCCCACAGCCCCAGATGCTTTCCTGGCCATGGGACAGGGCACTGAGTCTGTAAGGGGCATAAAAAATATCACCAGAGATTTCCCTTGGAAATGTCGCTTGGGGTCACAGAAGTGAGCTCCAAAGGCAGGTTCTAATAACTACAGATGATCATGTTCTGTCTTCTATGAGGCCCAAATATCTAGAGGTTTTGCTTGGCTCCACAGTCGGCATGTTTGAGGCCAGAGCTAAATTGCCTGGGACAAAAAAGAGGCTGGAATGGCCAAGGAAGAGACCTTAAATGTAGCCCTCAGTTCTCTTTTACACAGATCCTGAAAGATTTCGTCTCTACTCGGAGGAACAGAGAAAGTTTCAGAGCACCTCCCATTTTTGTTATTCCACAGAACTTAGTATGATCCAACCTGATCCCGTGGTACAGAAGAAAACCAAGAGAAAGTGGTGTCTAGTGGAAACAGTGGTGAGAGAAAGACAGAGAGAAGATAAGATGAAGAACACAGGCAGAAAAGACGTGCGGAGAGAAACACACCAGCTCCAGGGAAAGAATCTAGGCAAGGCACTGAGGGGGCAAAGCTGACACTATTACATTCATGTAGGAAAATGAATGGTCCAGAGACAGGAGGTGGGGTGGCTGGAACTCTCATCCGCCACACTAGTTTACCGGGGGCAAAGGCCGTGCTCCAATCAGTCCCAGGTCACACGGGCAGCTGGGAGCCAGCCCATCTCCTTGAGTCAGACAGATCTCCATCACTACAGACCTTCAGGACTTCTACTGTAGGGGAAAGAGGGGGTCTGAGGTTCACCCCTTGTCAAGTGACCATGAGCCTGCAGCGGAAGTGTGCACAGATGCTAAAGCCAGAAAGATTGAACCGACAACTCCAAAGGTAAGACGTGTGAGGGGAGGGTCTGGCTGTCAGCCTGGCATCTTAGGTGTAGAGAATCACCAGCCTCAGTGAAATTAGACAGAGCCTCAGCCACCCCTGCCCTGGCTCCAGGGCCAGCCCTCAGTTCCTCCAAGACACACAGAGGCAAGTTAGGCTCAGTCATTCAGACCACTTACCCCGCTGGACCATTTTGGGGAGAACTCTGACAGAGGTCCCCCATTCCATGACATTCCAAGACCTTGAATAAGTTCAGGCATATCTAGGTGACACTCAGTGTCTTCCTCACCAGCCTAGGGTATGATCTAAATCCGAGCCTTGTCACTTACCAGTCATGTGACCTTGGGTAGTGATTTTAGCCTATTCAGCCTCTCTTCCTGTAAAAGGGAGATAAGACTACCTACCTTGCAGAGTTGTGCGGTATGGACAGCCCGGATGGAGTGCCTAGCGCAGTGCCGGCATATGGTAGGTCCTCAGGAGACGCTACTATCACTGTCACCTGGAGCAGCGCTTAGAAGGAGCCTCCGTCACTGGGTCATTCACATCCCTAAGAAGTACACGGGCTACCCTGTGCCCTGGGTACATCCCCTTTACAATTCCTGATGGACTTGGCTTTTGTGGGGACTTGCCACCCTGTGAACCTTGTGGGCAGAGAGCTTCCTGAGAGGCAGAGGAACTTCCTCTGGGAGGCACAGAAACCATGCTGCCAGGCAAATGACAGCTTGGGTATTTGTTTTAATTTAGGCTCTTGTCAAGAGGAAAATTTATGGCTAACAGCCCAAACATGACTGCACAGCACCTCCCCAGGAAGCCTCATTCTACGGCTCTCCAATCAGCTGTTTGGAAGAAGGAGGCAAGGACTCCTCCTCACATGGCTGCCAAGTTGGTGTGCCCCCTCCCCTCCATCCAGGCTGCCCCAGGAGCCCAGAGGCTAGGGCAGCAGCATAAGGGTAGACAGCTCAGATGCCAGCCTGCCTGAGTCAGGGCTGATAAACAGGCACCCCTCAAAGAAGGCCTCCGTCTAATTCCCTTTTCCAATCCCACCTTCCTCCAGTCGGAAATTTTCGAAGCACCCTCAGGCAATTTTGCTCCTTTGCTCCAGGTTGTGTTTGTGTGTGGGGTTAGGTGTTGGGGTGGGTTGGGGGTGGTAGGAAAACTTGGAAATGATCAGATGATCAGGTGGGGGAGTCTTCTTTAAGGCAATGAAGAGAAAGCCAGAGACAGGTTTCCATAGGATTCTATGCTCTGGGAAATAGGGAAAGCAGTACTGGGTTTTGCAAAGAGTCAGAAATATTCAGGAACATAAGCTGCATGTGAATATGAGGCATTGTTATGACTGTTATTTGCAAGAGCACAGCTAAGAGAAGGTCACTAATCCTTCCTTCGGGTCAGGAGCTGATCTGCAGCAGGGCTCTGAACAGATGTGTGCCCCATTCAGGCAAACACACGTGCACACACACCACACAGCAACCGTGGGCCCTGACCTTCACCCAACGATGCTGGCCTCTGCAGGGGAAGGAGCAGATGGAGTGGCTGGGCTTGGCGGGGGACCGACACCCAGGGGATCCAGCTTTGTCCCTTTGATGTTGAAAAACCAAAGCAGAATGAACCATCACAAGGAGAGCTGGGGCGGGGGGGAGGCGGAGGAAAGGAAAGGGAAAAGGATGGGGATGGGGTGGGGAGGAGGAAAGGAAAGGAAAAAGGATGAAGGGAGAAGAGGGAGAAGAAAAAGGTATGGGGAATGGTGGGGACCCAAGGGGATACAGAGGTCAGAGGTTGGGTACTGAGTACTGAGGAGCCTCCAGGGCAAGCCTTTGGGGTTCAAGGCATCACCTTGTCCACTCCGCCCACCGTAAGGCTGTTACCAAGGAATTCGAGCCAGGTTGACCCTTAAAAATGTCCTTGTCCCATGGCATCCAGGGTCCAGAACCAGAACCTGGCTCCACCTATCTCCCCCAACCCCTGCCCCTGCCTCAGGACTCTGGGCTAGGAGACCTAGCAAGAGAGAGTGGGAGGGTCCCACTGAACCGATCAGGGAGGGTGAAATCCACTTACTATCTTCTTCAGGGGTTATCAGGACCCTCTTCCTGTACCACTGAAAGCTAGGGGAAGGTGTCTCAAGGGAGGGGTGGGAGAAATGCAGTGTTTTAGCCACCTAAGCAAGTCGGAGTCGGAGTCGGAGTCGGAGTCGGGGTCGGGGTCGGGGTCCGGGCGCTGAAGGCTGGGCGCAAGCCCCCGGAAGGTACGAGTGGTCAGTTACACATCCCCAGCGGCAGTGCAAGGGCAATCACGTGATCGCGGCAGATTTGGGAGCGAGGGGGTGGAGACGCCGCCGAGGTTAGTGTTTTTCTTTTTTGAGGGGTGTGGAAGGAGGGGAGAGGGGGAGGGAGGGGGAAAGTGCGGGTGATGCTGAGCCCGGCAGGAAGTACTGCTGAGCTGGGGGTTTTCAGGTCCTGAATCCAAATGGCCCCCACAGAGATGTGCACCTACAGTCTCCCTTACCACACGACCCCACCCCCACCCCGAAACACACTGGCCTCAGGATGTCCCTGAGGTGGCAAACTCAGGCGCCAAGGACTTTACCAAAAATGGCCTTTCTGCTTCAACGTGGGCAGAAGGACAAGCCAGTCGAGGAGCGGAGGCAGCACCCTACAAGAGCTCTCCCCTCTTCCCCAGGGTTGGGGAGTGCTCGGTTACACAACAGGTGGGAGAGGGGTGACACAGCTCTCCTGGCCCCGTCGGTCCACTGCGCACCCCCTCCGGGTTGAAGTCCACTCTGGTGACCCCATCCGCGGCCGATCGCGGGACCCTACGCCGCTCGCCCGCCTGCCGGCCCGCCGGGCACCTGGGCGGCCGTGCCCGCAGCCCTTAGTCCGCGCGGGGCTCCCCAGAGAAGCCCGGCATCGCGGGCCTCGGGGCCGTCCAGGCGCAGCGCGGGGTGCCGGGGCCCCTTCCCGCCTGGCCTCCCCTGCCCGAGCGCACACGTACTGCTGTAGAGGGTGTCGATCCAGGAGAGGCGCGGCAGGCCCCGGTGGCTGAGCGGCTCCATGCCCGCGGCTCCGCGCGGCGGCGGCGGCGGCGGCGGCGGCTCCGTCAGATCGGAAACCCGACCCTCATCGCACAACAAAGGAGGGAGGGCGCGGGCGGCGGGCGGGCGGCCAGCCCCAGAGGCCGAAGTTGCCGAGCGCGGGGTGGAAGCCGGGGGAGGCGGGGAAACAGGTAGCAGGGAGGACCGAGCCGGAGCTGCCCGGGAGGAGGGGAGGGCGGGCGAGGGCCGGCGAGCGCCCCCGGGAGCCCTTCCGGCCCCTGCGACCGCCGCGAGCCCCGCTGCGGATCCCGGAGCGGCGGCCCCGCAGCCCGCCCGCCAACTAGCAACTTCTCCGGGGCTGCACGGCGCCCAGGGGCGGGGGGGGCGGGGGCCGCGACCAATCGGCGCGAGGCTCCCGCGCCCCCTCCCCGCAGCACGCCTCCAGAGCCGGGTAGGGGTGTGGGGAGCAGCCGGGGTCCCCACGCGAAAGGCGCTCCAGCCGGTGACGGAGGAGTGGCCCGCGGGGGGTCTCCGGGCTGCGGCGCAGGCCCAGGCTCCTCTTCCTCCCCTCGCTGGGCTCGGCCAAATTCTGGCAACCCGCTGACTAGGTGCCGCGGGGAGACCTACGAGCCCGCAGGGGTGACATCACCTGCCACCCCAGGATCTCTAAGCGCAGTTTCAGGGGCCAGTGAGGCTCCCAGGCCCCTCCCCTAGGCAAGCCTGGGGAGCGGCGCTGACGGGGTTAACGTCCTGCCCGCCCGCGGGAATTCTTGGCTGCCCTAGGACTCTTTCCTTCCAAACCTTAACAGTGCCTCATCTATTTAAACACCCTTGACCCAAAGGCCGGGCGGTTCCTGCCCTACACACCAGCGGGCGGCGGCTGGAGAAAGGCGGGAGGCCGGGGTTCGTCGAGGGGCTGTGGAGGATAAACTGGGTTACAGGAGAGACCCCAGGGTCTCCGCTGGGTTCCCTCCAGGAGCCTTCTCTGGGGATCCCAGCCACAGCCCCTGTAAGGAGAGACACCATGCATGCCTAATCACAAGCTGAGGGAAGGCTGGGGTCAAGATGCCTTTGAGAACAGACCTTTAGAAACAAAATTCCTTCTAAGACCCGCCCCCCCCGCCCCCCAAAAGCTGTGAAGAGGTTGGAGTGGGGGAGTTTTATACCTGTGCCCTGGGTGCACGTTCTAAGTGACCCAAGGCAACTTGGCTGCAGGTTTGGTCCTACAGGCCTCCTTGGAACAAAGGACCCTGGAGAAGGGACTGGAGAGGAGGGAGGGTCAGGCTAGGGTGGTCCAGGGCAGTGGGGCTAAATCTCCTTTCCTGAACCCAAGGGAAGGGAGGCAGCGGGCTCACAAGGGAACCCTGCCCTGGACCATTTACCCTGCTTTTACCTCAGATAGTGAGGTTTCTGATAATAGACCAGACCCTCCCACCCCTCATGTCCAAGCAGCTTTAAGGGCAAAGACTTCATGGGACCCAGGTCAATGGACAGGGTTACAAGGCAAAGCTCACCCTGGCCTCTATAGGGGGCAGTGTTGTCAGCATCTCCAGAGCATTTGGGGGGGGGGCTCATCATCTCAAACAACCACAGATCTAGTTCTTCTTAAAAAAGAAAAAATTTAATCGAAGTATAGTTGACATGCAATATTATATTAGTTTCAGACCTTGTTCTTAAGCGGAGAAGCAGACCCTCACCCATGATGCTGACAGGAAGCCTGCACCCAGCCCCTGCAGCTGCTTAGGGAGCGGCCTCCAGAACTGCCCAAGGGGAGGTGGTGGCCACTAGGCTCACAGCAGGCTGGGTAAGCCCCTGGGAGTTGCAGGGGAAGATGCTCTGGGGAGTGAAAAGCCTCCATAGGTGGCTGCGTGGGTGTTTTTCAACCTAGAGGTGACACTGTCCCCTCACTGCATCCACTTGGCTCTCTAGCACCCCAGGCCTCCTGGCTCAGGCTCTGGATCTTGTGGGTCTCCCTGCTCAGCTGTCACCCTCCCACCGTCTCTGACTTGCACACAAGACTGGGAGGACCAAGCAAGCAGGCACCTGGAGCTTGGCAGAGAGGGGGGCGTGCATCTCCAATGAGATGCTCCAGAAATAGAGCCAGGATGGGAGAGGAAGCAAACGGGCTCCTGGAGGAACCAGAGGGAGGACAGTGAGATGGAGGAGCAGAGAGGGGCCCAGGGCCTCTCTTCTTGCCACACGGGAGGCACAGAACCCAGAAGAAAGGTGCAAGCAGGAGCCCCGCCCGGGGAAGCAGCAGCACTGCCCCCTCCCCAAGGACCCCCATCTCCACCAAGGCAGCCTGGGCCCTCTCTGCACGCTGCCTGATGGCCACATCTGGGCACTGACTGCGAGGAGGCCATGGATGTATGTTTCTGCGTGAGTCACATACATTTGCATACATTTTACATTTTTATCTACAAAGGCTGGAACAAGCTATTTTCAGACTAAAATGTTAACAGTTGCTCTCCTTAACACTGCCATAGTTTGCTTTTTTCTACCTTCTGTCCAAGCCTGTCCTGGACCTCCCAATCCAGAACAAAATAGAGGGGAGAGGGGAGAGGGATCTTGGAGGAAAATAAGGAGGAACACTTCTAATACTTAACAGAGAACGCCTGCAGTGGACCTGGCTTGGATCTTAAGGCTTTGTTTACATGACAACCTCACTGTTAGCTCAGCCCCTTCCATTTTCCAGATGAGCAAACTGGGGCACTGGTCAGCTAAGTAACCTGTCCAGACAGTAAGCGGAGGGCTGAGAACCCTGGCAGTCTACTCGTGTAGCTAAAATGCCACGCATGCTGCCTCCACTGTCAGGGTTGAAAGCAGGATGGCGAAGGTCCCTGGAAATCTTCGCGGGTCCGTGGGTTAGAGACCACCTTCTAGAAAACTCTCCCAATCCTCTTCCATCTCCATACAACTGTCTCACACATATGTCCCAGGAAAGGGCAGTTACTTCAAGATCCCTTGATGCCTATATTGGATGGCTTCCAATAGACACTAACATCACAAACGTTAGACATTAACATCTAACCTTGGCTACAGAGACAAGTGTGTGGAAGCACCAGGGTGATATGAGACCAGGACAGAAACCTCCAGATTCCTGGCACTGAGGGTGGAGAGCAGGTGGGGGGAGACCCAATACCACATCCTAGGAAGGAAGGAGTTGCAAGAGTCATTCTCATTCGCCTTGTGCCAAAGGTGAAGTGCTCTGCCAGCAACCCGCATCTGTCAGAGCAGCAGGGGGACGTTCCGTGGACAGGCCACCCTGATTCAGCTAAGTGTGGACCTGCCCGTGCACCCCAAGGCACTGAATCAGCACCCATCACACCTCGTCCTCCAAGTCTGCGCTAACCATTTGCTGTCTAGCCCTTTGGGTGAACACGTTCCTCCTTCCCCTCTGGCCTGTGCACTCAGTCTGTCCTGGCTCCCTGCTTCCCATAGCAACGGGCCTGCTCCTGCCTCACCACCAGATTTAAGGGGGATTTAAGGGTAGGTTGCTGGGAGCACTGGGCTGATGATGAGGGGCCGAGTGGGAAGAAGATCTATCCCATCCTGAAGGTCAGCGGCCTTGCCCTTAATCCCCAGGGCTGTGCTACTCACTCCCTCTCCAATGGGAAAAGGGTGACCATGCTTAGAAACAAAACTGGGTATCTCCATTGTTCTTCCCTCCTTGCTGTTAACAGCTCAGCTCCACTGTGCACAACAGGAAGGCCCCTGGGAGTCCCTGCAGGGGTCACTGTTGATGAAGAGGATGTCCATTCACCTCTTCCCACTCTGAGTCCCACAGAGAGCACCAGCGTGAGCAGGCTGGAGGTACAGGTGGTCAGGGGTGGGGTGGCGGTGGGCTCCGCATTCAAATTCACAAAAACAAGGGACTTCCCTGGCGGTCCAGTGGTTAGGACTCCTCGCTTCCACTGCAGGGGGCACGGGTTCCATCCCTGGTCAGGGAACTAAGATCCTGCATGCCGTACGGTGCAGCCAAAAAAACAAAAACAAAAACAAAATCAGACTGTGATAGTCAAAAACCCGTTGGCACCCTTTCTGGCAGATCAGCTCTTTAAAAGCTGGGACTGCATCTTTTTTCACTGCACTCAGCCCCGTGGATGAATGAAGCAGGTAGACCTCCAAGGCAGCCGTTACTACACTGCGCCCCCAGACCAGCATTCTGCCAAAAGCCCCATAGATCGGCCTTCAATAATACATGCTGAATAAATAAAACTAATGACGGCTAACTTTGATGGAGTGCTTCCTGAGTGCCAGGCCCTGCTTCACATAGACCACCTTTCTTAGTCCTCATAATGAACCAATGAGATAGGCACTACTAGTCTCTCCATTCCGTCCTGCAGAAGCAGGAAGGCTATGCTATTGGCCAGCTAGCAGGTGGTGATACTTGGAAATGAACCGAGATTCTGAATCCGGAGTCCACATGTGTAATCTCTGTACGGGGCTGCAATGAGGGAATAAATGAATAAACAGAATGAAGTTATAGACTCAGGGAGGATGAAATTGGAGCTACAGGAGGAAGGCAATTCCAGAACCCCCCAGAGCCACCAATGATTAAGCAGAAAGAGAACTGGTTCCCAAAGAAAACCGCATCTACTACAACAGGGCACAGGACCCTGGAGACAAGCTAGCTGCAATCGATCCGATGACGATTTCCTGAACTCTAGTCCCCGCCAAACCCCACTTTCCAGCCTCAGTTTTCACATCTCTAGGTGGGCACCCAGGTGGAGCAGGGAGATGACCTCCAGGCTTCCTATCTGCCCTGGTAGACCCCGGATTGGCCTGTTTCTGGCTCCTTGCTTCATTTCCTTTAACCTCTGTACAGTAAATCAGCATCTACTCTTCTAAGATTCACCCTCACCCCTTGGGCCTGGAAAGAAGAGAATTCCCCAGGCCTCTCCTGGGTCACCTCTAAGTGGGAAGTTCTGGCCTAACAGTCTGTCCTTTGCCCTCTTCCTTCCCGTCTCTTCCGAGGCTCCTCACTTTTCCAGCAGACAGCGAGATCTACAGGCAGCACAGGCTTACTGGAAGCCCTCCTCGCTGTTCATTTCTCTTCCAAAGTTTTGCGTCAGCTTGAGTCACGGGAGAGATGTAAGAGTCATGGCAAGATGTAAACCAAAGGATTACATTCACCTCCTTGTTGCCTCCCTCGGCACCCTGGTCGGGAGAAGCACGGTGACATCCAGGTCCCTGTAGCTGTGAAGCTCCCCACAGACACCCACATATTTCTCGGGGGCTGTGCTGAAGCCCCACTCCCATGGCTAGGGCCACAGTGAGTCCAGCATCCCTGGAAGAGTAGCTGCTTTAGAGTACACTAAGCAAGCTGCAATTTCAGGAGGGCCTCGGGCCACGCCCCAGCTAAAGTGGCCCTCACCCGACAGGGCTCGGATCGTTCCACCGAGAGGTCAACATGCGAGGTTTCCGAGAGCAGATTAGAGGGCTCGACAGTAGGGTCTGGAGCCCCCTGCCTGATTTACTTACCACAGCATCCCCATCAGCATTTGGAAAGAGGCAAGCAGAAGAGACAGAAGGATTCTACAAGTCCCCAGAACCCAGAGACAAAGTTCAATGGCTCCAACCTTATCAGCTCCAAGTGAAGCAAAGGCATGACTCTCTGGGGCCAGAGCTCACAGGCTGGCCCTCTGCCCTCCCGTGGTCACCATTCCCCTGAAGCTGGCTGTGCTTCTTGCTCTCTCAGCCAGAGTTCTGCAGGTGCCTCCCAGCCCTGCGCTGCTCTGCCACGAGCTCTGACGCCACCCGCCAGGCTGGCCCTGTCCCTGTCCCTGTCAGGCCCAGGAGTGGCTGCAGGGGCTGAGGGCTGGCTGTCAAGGAGACCAGCTCCAAGAGGTGGTGGCTCAGCATTCAAGAAGGGGAGGACAAAGGAGCATCGGAGCCTAGCCAGTGGTGCTTGTCATCAGTGGAGTCTCGCTCTGGGGTTACCGTTCAAGTTCATGGTGTGTGGCCCTGTCTCTTTAAGGACCAGGCCTCTTTAAGAGGAGTTCCCTCTGCAGTCACTCCAGCCACCAGCGGTCCTGCGGCAGACAACGGGGACTCCCAAGCGCCATCTGGTGGTCCAACAGAGCAGCATCTCAGCCACCCTGGACACAGTCCTGCCACCCTGGACACAGTCCAGCCAAGAGGCCTGGAAATACCTGCACCAAAATCTCAGCTTCGTCCACCGGATCTTGCTCTGGGCTTTTGGGTTACCACTGTGAGCAATGAGGCTACAGAAGTCAGGAGGAACTCCCTTTGGGGTCAGGAGACAGCAGGAGCCCCCATGAGTGGCCTGGGAAGAATAACCATCCCACTGGACCAAAGCTTCTCTAAGATATTCTGAAATTAGAGGACTTATCAAGTCTTCCTGCTGGCCATCTGCAGGACATAAGGCCTGTATGTATCCTGTTCCCATAAACACTGGAACAGTAGTTCTCAATTAGGAGAGGGCTAGTTTGTATTGCCCCACCAGGAAGTATATTTGAAAATGTGTCGGAGCATTTTAAAGCCAGAGATGTTGAAATGTCCTGCAGTATGCAGAAGTATCCCAAAGAAGGTCTGTCCCCAAATGCCAACAGTGTTAAGAACACTACTTGGTTAGGAGGGACAGCGGCTTGTTCCTTAGCAACCACACACACACACACACACACACACACACACACACACACACACACACCACCGTTCTTCTTTCCCCCATCATTCTGCCTTTGGCGTCCTCCTTAAATTTTACCTTTATAACCTTACAGGTGGAGAGAGGGAGTGATCTGGCCAAGGCACCCTTCACAAGGAACGCCAGTGCCCCTGGCTGCCCCTCCCCCAAAGCCAGGCACACACTTGCACCCAGTGTGCGTTGGGCTGTTATGACCCTTAGATGGGAAAGGCAGACAGGCTGGCAGCCTGACTCAGACCGTTAGGAAGCAGCAGATGGTCTCTGAGAAGAAATCACAGAAAACTGGCCCCTCCTTCCCCCAAGGGGCCACCCTGCCTTCCTTCCCACATGGATGACTCAACCTAGCTTTGCTCTCTGTCTCCAAACTGTCCCGTGACACCCATCTTTCACATAAGGCACTTTCAAGTACTGATCGTGAAACCCGGTGAGTCCTAATTTCTCCTTCCCCAAGCTCACCGCATCCTGATCTGGGCTGGTCAGCTCAGTTTCATGAACACTGTCTGGTGCCACTGGCTGACATGAGAAACCGACACACGTGACATATGTTCTAATGACGGAAGAGTGGAAAAAAATGAAACACCGTCTGCAGTGGTCAGTGGAAGCCACACAGTGGTCACATCTGAGCTGGGCCTGTTGGTCTGAGAAGTCGCAGGCTCATGAGGCTGACATCATAGCTAGAACGATCAGTTGGGGGAAGAAGTTTTCCAGCATCAAACGGCAACTAGAGAACACGTCCCATTGCTGTCAGAATAAAGACCACACCCTTTCAGTGGCACACAAGGCCCTGTGGCCTGGCCCCTCCCCTCCTCTCATCTTCATCTGGCACATTCTTCTCCCGGTTCTCTCTTGCTTTTTCGGAACTTTTGAACAGGACGACATCTCTGGCTAAAATGCTCTATCCAACTCTGCCCAGATACCTCCTATCTTCCCTCTAATCGTAAATATCACTTCTGCTAGGAAGCTGTCCCTAACCACCAGACCGGGGAGGCCTGCATTTCAGATGACTCAGTGCTCTAGTAAATCACCTAATGCCTGTCTCCTCTGCTAGACTGAGAGCTCCGAGAAGGTATGAACCTCATCTCTCTTGTTCACCACTGTACCCCTGGCACCTTGAAATAGTGGTTTCAATGAACGAATAAGTAAATGAATGAATGAATGACCAAAGATGCTCCTGGTCACTAAGACCTTAGAATGCGGGAGTACAGAAGTTTCAGCCGACCCAGCTCCAACTGGAAAGAACTGTTGGGGGGAATTCCCTGGCGGTCCAGCGGTTAGGACTCTGCGCTCTCACTGCTGAGGGCCGGGGTTCAATCCCTGGCTGGGGAACTAACATCCCACAAGCTGAGCAGTGCAGAAAAAAAAAGACAACAGTCAAGGCCAGTTGGAATGTCATGTCGAGAATGGTCTCACTCTCCGAAAGACGCAGAAAAACAACAGGATCCTAGAGTCGGATCTGGAGCAGAAGAATCGCTGTTCCAATTAATTCTCTAACTGCTCACACGAAATCCCAACTAAAAACTCCCCAGTGCCCAGGGCTCCCTTGCTAAGCAGTCAGCATTTGATGCTGCACTCTTTTTCACCCAATCAGACACCAACATGGAAATGGAATAGAAACTGAGAAATGGTTCAGCCCATTAAGGGAACTTTGGTCTCAATTTTCAGAGTCCTTCTCCTAGGCCTGTCCCAAATTTGCAATTAATTTTGATTTGGGTACGTTCCTGTCCTGTCTCTCCTCCTGGTAGGGTGCGGACACTGGGAGCCCAGGAGAGAAGATGCCAGTGGCCTGTAGCTATGCTGAACTCCCGTGTCCCAGGGGGCTGTAGGCTGCAGCTGTCACTCACCAGCTTCCAGTGATAACTTTGATGCCCCTTCAACCGGACAGATGGGAAATCTTGCTTTCAGCTCCGTGATGGGAGAAGGAGGTGGAAACTGATTCTGGGCACCCTGTCCTCCTGAGGACCCAGCTTGAGACGTTCTACAGACTGCCTGACAGTTGGACAGACAGACGGACAGGGCTTGGGCAGACCCTCTGTGGCTGCTGCTTGCACTGAGCTATGGTGACCACTGGGCAGACCTGAGAGCCCTGGAGGGCACTACACCAGACTTACCCGGTCTGCTGGGCACCTGCGAAAAGGGAAGCAGGTTTCTTTTCATCTTCCCCTTCACCAAAACAGAGACAAATACAATGTCCAATTATTCGTCCAGGTCTGATTTGTTGGGCCTTGGGTCTCGATGGTCCAGGACATCACCCTAGGCCACTGGGGTCAGTAACCCGGATGGTTAGTCCTCTACGCTACCTGCCAACTTCTCACCTACTGCTTAGTAAAGAAGTTCTGGCGTAGTTAATACCCTTTGTGTACTTCTCTTCCCTGAAATGAAGGGACCTGCCGGGAGGAGGCAGTGGTTGACAACAAAGGGCAGAGGAAGGGTAATAAAGGCAACAGCAACAAACACATGGTGCTTCCCGTGCCAGGGCTGATCTAGGGACTGCATGCATTAAATCGCTGAATTATCACAGTAACCCCCAACTACCCCAGAATCCAAATTTTTGCCCTTCAACACTCTACTTCCTCTCCCCAAAGAAACACACTAAACTGAGCACACCCTGAATCCAGGTCCTGGCTCTGCCCCTAACCTGCTGTGTGACCTTGAGGAACTCTCTTTCCATCTCTGGGCCTCTGTTTCCTCACCATGACAGGCATGGATGAAGGCTGCCCAGACTATCATTCCTTGAGAGATGACCAGGAAACAGCTGATGAGGGAGAGGAAAACTTTCTTCTTTCCTACGCCTCAGTTGCCCAAGATTTCAGGAAGTTCCATGGGTTATGAGGGCTAGAAAAGTTACGCATTACCTCATCGAATAGTCCCTGAACCCTATATAAATAAGACTGTGTTCCTTTGCTCAGGATGCTTATGACAGTGGATTTGAGACATGCCCAGAAGTCACCAAGAGGCAAGGCAGCCCCTGCTGTGCCCAAAGAGTGGTCTAGACAGTACGGTATGGAGGGCGTGGGGAGGGTCACCACTTGGAACTGAGTTGCTGACTAAACTTGCTTCTTGGAGGAAATGCCATTTGAACCAGGGCCTGGAAGGACATCTCATATTTCATTGGCAAAAATGGTGGGGTGGGGAGGCAGGCATTCTGGCGGGGGGTGGGGGGGGAAGCATAAGCAATTACACAGAGGCAAAAAGTGGATGAGGAGGGGGACCAGAATGGATGACTGGGGAGAAGGTTCTTTTGGGAACTGGGGGAGAATACAGACTTGCTAATCTGATGTGCAACCTCAGCATGAATCAGGGACACAACAGAATCTGCAGCTTTTCTTAGGCCTGTCTTTGTAAAGAAGCCTTTCTGGGGCACCTCTTCCCCCTGCAACGCCCACAAAGGTTCAGGACCACCTCCCCTCCCTGTGAGTTTGTGGGCAGAGGCACTCATTCCCGAAAGCCCTTCCATCAATGTGTCCCCGGCTTCACCAATATTTACGTTCTGGGCACTGTGCTAAGCGCATGACTTTCACTCTCACTTTTTTTCCCCAGCTGTATTGAGATATAATTGACAAAAAACATTTTGTAAGTTTAGGGTATACAGTGTGATAACTTGACATAAGAATGTATTGTGAAATGATTACCACAATAAGGTTAGTTAACTCATTTATTATCTCACTTAGTTACTTTGTGTGTATGTGTGTGGTGAGAACATCTAAGATCTACTCTTTCAAGTACTCGATACGGTATCGCTAACTAGAGTCACCGTGTTATACATTAGAACCCCAGAACTCATTCATCTTATAACTGAAAAGTTCGTACCCTTTGACCAACATCTCCCCATTTCTGCCGTCCTCTAGCCCCTGCTCACCACCATTCTACTTTTTGTTTTTATGTAACTCTAACCTTTAATACATGACACTTCTACGTGGAAGACACAATCATTATCCATACTTTATAGAACAGACTCAGTCACACCTCCAGTAAGTGGTAGAGCCAACTTCAGTCAGATCTGACTGGGTCCAGAGCCCAAGCTCTCAACAGCTTTTTTTTTTTTCCAGTTGACTTTTTTTTTAACATCTTTATTGGAGTATAATTGCTTTACAGTGGTGAGTTAGGTCCTCAACAGCTTTTACGGACTGAATGTTTGTGTCCCCCCGTCCCCACCATTCATAGGTTGAAGCCCTAATCCTCAATGTGAAGGTATTTGAAGGTGAGGTCTTTGAGAGCAATTAGGTTTCGATGAGGTCACGAGGGTGGGGTCTCCATGATGGGACTGGTGCCCTTATAAGAAGAGACCAGAGCTCTCTCTCTGCCGTGTGGACACACAGCAAGAAGGCAATGACCACAAGCCAGGAAGAGAGCCTCACCAAGAACTCGATCACGCTGGCACCTTGATCTTGGACTTCCCAGCCTCCAGAACTGTGAGAAAGTAACACCTGTTGTTTAAGCCACTCAGTCTATGGTATTTTGTTATAGCAGCCTGAGCTGATCAAGATACCCACCATGGACTGTGCCTGTCCACCAGTCATGACGCCGCATGAGGCATCCTAGCTTTTGACACCCCAAGATTCTTCACTGGCAAGGGAGCCAAGTTCCCGGGCATTCCAGGCAGCTTTGGCATCTAACGCTAACGTGCATTTATCGGCAGAGCTCTTAAAGCTATTCTCCAGACACAAAAGGACACAGAGGGAATTCCCTGGCAGTCCAGTGGTTAGGACTCTATGCTTCCACTGCAGGGGGCACGGGTTCCACCCCTGGTTGGGGAAATAAGGTCCTGCAAGCCGCTGGTGCGGCCAAAACCAAAAAAAACCCCAAAGAAGACACAAAGGTACGTTTCCATCCTTTCTCCTCAACTGAAGTCTGACAAGCTCTGGGGTCTTTCGACTACTCCTTGGGCACGAGGCCTGTAGCTGGAGTGTTCCTGGTGGTGAAGGTGTTTTGCAATGCAATAGGAAGTCTCTGGGGTACGTCTCTCACAAAAGCAGCCCCCAGCCTTGCCTGGGCTCAGGTTCATCCAAGTATTGTAAGGAGCATTTTAAGGAAAATCATCCCTTCGCGAACCTGTCAGGGGAATGCAGGAGAAAACTGGGGTATCAGCTCTACATCCTGCCTTATCCAAATGTTCATGCCTCCACTGCCCTGGCCCTAAAAAAGAAGACCAGTACACTCAGAACTTTCTCGAAAATTCTTTGTTCTCTGAACAGAGCTAGAGGCCTTGGGGGAAGGTAACACCTCATGGTAAGGTATAAGAGATTCACTCTCCTAAAGAAGGACACTGTGCTTCTGAGAAAGCTTCCCACAGAATCTCAAAAGGCAAAGGCTCTGAGGAATTTCAGTCCCCCGCCCTGCCCCGGCCCCTGCAGTGCCACCTGGGCGGAAGCACTTTTCAGTGCTGCAGGGGTTGGCTCATCTCTGAGGCATCTCTCCCACAAAGGCAGCCCCCAGCCCTGCCTGGCCCAGGCTCAGCTGAGAATTATTAAGGAGCACTTAGAGAGAATCCTTCCTATTCCAGAGCCAACTGGGAAACAGGGCCTGGTCTCAAGCTCTGCGTGGAGAGGGTGAGGGCTGGGAAGTGGGAGCTGCAGCAGCCTCAGTTTCCTCTGAATGATTTCAAACACCTGCCCCTGCACATCCCTTCCAGCGTGGGCCCCATATCCAATGTCCAGTCTGACAGGTGGCAAACAGGAAGACCCTGTCCCTCTGCCCCCTGCCCCCTCCAAAGTCTCAAGCTCTGGAGACTTCCTTAGATCTTAGCCATGACTCGGATGAAACATGGTGCCTCACCCTAATCCCCCTCTCACAGCCCAAGGTCTTCTAGACAACTCATTGCCCAATCTCTTACATGCCGCACTGAGTTATTTTCCAGGTTCCGGTTCCTATTTCTATCTGATTAATCAAGTTTCTTTCCTCCAGGAAGCCACGTGTTCGTTACGTGGGGGTAGCCATAGGTCACCGGTGGCGAGGAGAGGGTGCTGGGAAGACCCCAGAGCCTTGGGTAGTGGCTCCCCACTCTGAGCAGCCAGCATCCCAGGGAGCCCGGGGCCACCCGGGGGAGACAGTGCAGCCCCAAATGAGATCTTGACTTGGTCTCCAGTTTCCCCGGAGAACAGTCTCTTTTGCAGGAGGCCCCTGACATGGGCTCTGTGTCAGGCAGCCCAAGGCAGAAGGCAGTAGCAACCACTCCAGACAGGCCAGGAAGGACATGGTGCCTCCTCTTAGCACCAGCTGGCCCTGGCTCCGGGCCCGCTCTGCCCCTCAGATCCCTGGCTCTTGGGGCAAATGCAGTGTTGGAGCAAAGCTGCTGAGACAGGAGGTTAGTTCTCTGGGGGCCCTCAGGGACGCTGGGCTGGTTTTTTTCTGGAGGTAAGCGGGCCGCTTTTGTAAAAAGAGACTCTGTGTGCCTCCCATCACAGCGGACCACAGACGAGGAAGGAGCCACAGAGGAGCTCTGGCGGGGCTCCTTGTTCCCGAGGCCACACGTGGAACTGCAAACGCAGGCAGGCCACGTTTCTTTCCAGGCCCAGCCACAAGGAGCTCTGACTTCCTACAAGACCACGAACCCCAACAGCAGGACACGTGGGCGGCACTTCTGCTGATTTCTAACGTGGCTTGAGGACCCAAAACGAAGAGGTTCTGCCTTGTCCAGGAGAACATGGCCCGAGCCACTAACAGCAGCTGACTTTCCACCTGGCCTGCCTGATCCTGCTGGCAAAGGTGCTTGGTTCCAAGGACAAGACACTCTCTCCCATGCAGCTGGTGAAGGTGTAGAAGCTTCTGTCGGGAGTGGTCAGGGTCACAGACACCTCGTGTTGGAAAACAAGTTCTCTCTCGCTCTGCCGGTGGCAGGGAAGAATAGGGAAACGTCCTGCTGTGAAGAACACCTAAGCTGTCCGCTCAGAAGCCACACTGCAATTAGCACCCTGCCATTTGCTCATTTGTATGCATTTCACATGTCACCAGAGGCCTCAAAGAAGGTGTGAGGCATATAGGCTGTTGGGTTTTTTTAACTATAAGTTTATGCAATTTGTTTTTCCTGTTGTGAAAGGAAAGCCACAATTAAAAAAAATTTAGACAGTAAAAGAGTGAAATGCGACCTGCTAATGCACCACCGCATTAGCATTTTTCAGCCCTTTCTGGTATGTGCACCAGGGCTCTCCGGAGTGTGCTCAGGAGCTTCTCGGCTACGGATCCTCAGCTGGTCCAGCCTTCCTTCGTTCTCCGCCCCTGTCCTGTTACGTCCAGCAGGGCAAGCGCTACCCAGACAAGCTATGACCTCACTCTGCTCAGGGTCTCCTTGGCGCCAGACACAAAGATCAGCCCCTGTGTGGAAACTCTAGTTCGCCATCCAAGATTGTTCACAGTGCAAGTGAGATGTCTCTGGTTCCTTGGGGGAGGGAGGAACATCACCACCCGCTTGTCAGCGCCACCAGGGACACCAGAGATAAAGTCTCATCTGCAGAGTCCTTGGTAGGAAGCGAGAGCTGCTCCTGATGGGGCCCCAGGCCTCTTACTTCCTGGGGGCTGGGTGTCAGCTTGGAGATGGGAAGGGAGTCTGGGGGTTGGCCAGGGCTACCCACCTGCCTCAGAGGGGCTGTCCTAGTGATGTCAGCCCTTCAGCAAAGGAAACTGAGGAGGAGGGGAGGGAGGAACAGGGAGAATGGTAAAGACAGAGTTCTGCGGAAGTTCACTGCCTAAACCCTAACCCCCAGACAGGAACGGAACGAGTGGAGGGCTGGGTTTGCCGTTCCCATCTCAGGAGAGCAGGACAGAGAAGCGCTGGCCAAACTTTTTCAGCCGGTGGCGTCTGCAGGAAATGCCAGTGTTTGCACAGCATGCTGCCATGAGCAGACAAAGCTGCCGGCTGTCAGAGGTGAGGGGGGGCCGTTCCGCTGCCCCATGACTTGCCCTGAAGCTGAGATGTCAGTATTTCCCCACACCTTCAGCCTGTTCTAGGCACACGGATCGGGGAGAGGGAGTGGGGAGAGATGGTCTTCTGCTTGCAACAAACCCTCCCAGGTGGCCGCAGGCTTCGTAAGCATTTCAGAGTTTAGAAGCCCCCACAATGCCAAGAAAAAGCCAGTGAAACTCCCTCTAAGGCAGCAATGCCAGCCCCCATAGCAGGTGAAACGAGGCAACGTCCGGGTGAATTCACCCTCACACCCAGACAACGGGGCTGAGGGCACACTTCCCAGGAGGACATCCTATCTGCTGGGCATGGCTGCTGATAAGGCAGAATTGACAGCCTGGAGGAGAATGCCGTGGCTTGGGTCAGACAGTGGTTGTGCCGATCTTGTCAAAAAGTTCCTGTTTCCTGGCCAAGGTGGAGACTGATACTTACTTTTACAAAAGCAGAACTGCCAACACGGTAGCAGCTCTTCTCTGATGCTCCGGGCCTGGGTTAGCCCATCCTCCCATTCCAGGTGCCTGGGGGTAGGGACACCGGCTAATTCCCTTGGGCACTGCTACCAGGAGCTTTGGTCCCCTGCAGGCAGCTCACATCAGCAACAGCTACAAGAGGCCAGCTTCTGGGCTTCTGCAGAGCTGAGTGTGTAGAGAGTTCCAGAGTTCCGGATGCAGAGCTTAATGGTATAGGTCAGGATGTGGGTTCTGGAGACAGAACGGACCTGGGTTCAAGATCTGGTGTCCTTAAGCCATTCAACCTCTCTGAGCCTCAGTTTCTCTCATGGTAATATGATAGTATGGTAGCTGCCTCAACTCCATGGTTGAAAGTATCAAATGAGATCAACAGATGTTAGACCCCTCAGGGCAGTGCCTGCCCCATTACATCCACCCAAGCAAAGTTAGCTCTTATCATTATGGTGGTTGAACTCTGCATGCACACACACACACACACACACATTTCACAGCTCTCTCCTGAGGGCCAAACAAGGCAAAAAGTGAAACCTGGCTGAAAAGGTTACCGCAAACCTAAAGTAGAGACACTGCGACTTACACTGAGTCCACCAAAGCCAAACCACACACTTCGTTTCCTGTAGCTGTCTCACTGTCACTGCAGAGTTAATTTTTTAGCATTTTTAAGAGACAAAGCAACCCTATTCTTCTTAAGTGTGCCCCCCCCATACTTTGCTATTCAATAGCAGCTGGAATAAGAAAAAGAAGATCCCATCTAGAAAAACATAATCTCCCTGCCTTCAAGTCAGGGCTGTCATATTGGAGAGAGGCAGGAACTTCTACATGGCTAAAGATCACTGTCCTTGAAAGATTTCAAGGACAATGGAAACTGAAAAGTTGAGTACAGTCTGTAAGCTCTCCTGACAAACAGAATTTTCTCCAGGGCACCTAGGTAGAGTACCCTCTTTGAGTAAAAGGGAAACTGAGGTCTGAAGTGTTTAAATGTGTTCAAAGAAAAAAAAAAAAGATATATGAGTAATTTCATGTTAAAATTATAAACCTTGGTTTACCCAAAGTAAACACTCAATCAAAATCCTGGACCAAAAAAAAATTTTTCTTAAAATCAGAAATTAGTGTACCCCCTCCCCACTACACACAATTCTACACAAATAAATTATAAATTTTAGGGCACGTCACTATTATTATAGGGACACGGGATCCGGAAGGACCTCTTATAATAACAGATTCAGCTATGCTAGAGCCCCACAGCTCACATTAAAGAGAAAATCTCTAGTCTACGTCTATTACTCATCTGGAACTTCAGTGTGATGGCTCACTCTAAATTGCAAATTGAAAGGGTATCCTTCCTGCCTTTTCATATACTCTTCAGCAAACAGTCTCCAAACACAGATGTGCCAGGAAACACACACACACACACACACACACACACACACACACACACACCTTTAAGGGCATACATTTAAGGGCATTTAAGGGTATTTCCCCTGTGGACAAGAGGCACAACTTCCCAACTCTCTTCTGAAGGTATCATAGCCCCCTCCCCCATGGTGTGCCCACCAGAGTGGAATATCGCCTTCTCATGCTTCCATGTATTAGCCCTTGGTAAATGTTGCATGAAATTTGATGATCCTGTTAGGGAAGGGAAGATGATTCATAATCATCTATTCCTAATCCGCAGACGCCTGATGAAAGCCTGCCTAGGTTTGGGGCTTGTTTAGAAACACTGCGGCTGGAAACAGCTGGCTTGAAGACAAACGGCTCTCTCATTTGAACGAGGAGCCCCCAAACGCCTGCAGCAACGGTAAATGCAACTCTCCCCGCCCCCTGCTAGCTTCTCCATTAGTTCACGTGAGCATCGGATCGATGGGGCTTCGCAGCTGGGCTCCTGGCCAGCTCCCCGCCAGCTCCCACGGGGTGGGGCCGCAGGCTCGCAGTCACGTGACGGGGGCTGCGGCATTTAAATGTGAAATCTAGCACCGGCAGCTAAACCTCGCGGGCCACCGGCGCTGCCGCCGTCTGCACGCATGATTAATCCGACATCAAATGAGAAACCCCGTGGTGGCCTGCAGCTCACGGAGCCGGGTAGGCGAGGCAGCCTGGGTTTGTGAGGTTTACGCAGTTATTGCAATGCACGTGAATTCCGGGTCTTGGGCCTGCTTTCTGTGACTCTCCCAGGAAGGCAGATGCCACAACGCTCTGGGGGCCTCTCTACACACTCGGCACTTGGGGGTGGTGGTGAAGGGAGGCCCAGGCTCTCCCTAATACGTGGGTGTGGCATTTATGTGGGAGCTGACACGCCTCGGCCAACACCAGCAGGAAGCGGCAGACGTTCAGGGAGGTGCTGCCTGATGCGGGATGTGAAACCACCTCCAACGTTTATTGTCTAAAAATAAACAGATCAAACAGCTTTCATTTTCTGGCCTAGGTACTGGGTCCACTGAGGAAGTCCCTGGAGCAGAGCCGGAATGAGGGAGAAAGCACAGGCCCACGTGCCCAAGGCGCTGGGCCGGCCCATTTCCTCTTGGCTTCAACTCCAGCTCTTCCCAGGTGAAGCCACGGCCGGGGTCTCCTGGATTTCCCCCAGAGCACTTGGGGGAAGAACTGTTAGGGTCCCCAGCACCTGAAAACCTTTCCTGGAGGCACTTCAAGGATGTCTTTTCAACACGCCCTAGGAAAAGGGAAGATCTGAAATCCAGATGAGCGTCGCCTGAAATTCAAATTATAAATCAAGGGCTTGCCCACTCAGGTCTCCCAAAGGACAGCTGCTAGAGGAGAGTATAGCTGAGCTGAAAGACCCAAGTGTCCCTTGGGACTCCCTCAGACCGGTTTGGGTTTGTGAAAAAAAGGCATTGGCTCTTTTCAAAATGAGAAACATGGGTTCAAACTAACTAGCTGTGTGCTCCTTGGCACATTACCCAATCTTCTTAGGCCTCAGTTTTCTTATCCATAAAATGAGGTTAATACTAACCTCTTACGGTTGTTGTGAGAATAAATGAAGCAATGCAAAGATTAGAAAAATACTTGTACATGTGCCAAAAAAGGACTAGAAGGATATAAAATCTACAACAGACTGTTAACTGCAGGTTCCTTCTGGAGAGAGGATTGAAAGTGGTGGGGAAGAAATGACAAGACTTTCATGTTCTACTCCAAAGACTTCAGTACTGTTTGCATCTTTTATATTGAAAATACATTTATGTTTCATGCAGGGACTGCTTCATGGTAGATACTCAGTTGTTAATTTTTAAAACTGAGATCTTAGTTCTAACTTAATTTTCTTTTAGAACTTCTGGTTCAAGGTGGAAGACTGAATGCATGTAGTTTTTTTTGTTTGTTTTATACCATTATGATAAATTTGTCATATGCCTCTCCCTCTTAACCCAAATCTCTAGACATGCTTTGTCATATAGTAACCCCAAACCTATAACAGCCCAGGAAAGTAACACAGGGTACTCGCAAGGATGAGGAATTCTAAGTAATCCCTGAAAGGAGAGGATGTGGGTATTAGATTGAAAGAGGAAGCCACAGGTCACAGCATGCCTAGGACAGGACTGCTGCCAACACGTGGGGTGGGGTAGGGTGCAGGGAAGAAGCAGATCCTGGAGCAGGAAAGCTTCCAGGGCCAGCTATCTGGGAGACAAGTGGAGAGGAAGCAGGAGGGGCCCAACAGGCTCTGGCTCTAGCTCTTTTGCACACTTGGCTTTTATTCCATTTCTGGTTCATGGAGATATATATCTTATGTTTTAGTCCACCTATACCTTTTAAATGTTAAAAACATGTTTTATTTATCATGGCTTTGTTTAGAGCAGAGGGATTAACTTAAAGCATGAATTCACAGCATGAACTTGATCAAAAGTTTGAGATGATCAGTTTTCCAGGAAAATATACAGGTAATGGTTTGAGAGGAAAATCCTGCAAGAGCTTCCAAACCTTTACCAACAGAAAATGCCCATGTTATAAAAACTGTTTCAGGACATAGAAACAGCTGGGAGCTACCTAACTAACCACTATGCAGGGTTGTGCAGGTTGTGCACTGCACAACTGGATGCCCTGTGAGTGAGTTGTATAGTGTACAACTGAGCCGCCCCAATCCCTGTATATCAGATCAAATAGGGTTTATCCCAGGAATATAAGCCTAGTTCAACATTAGAAATCTATGTGTGTAATTCACCACATTCATAGATTAAGGAAGAAAAAACATATTTCTCTTATCTTAACATATTTGATAAAAACATTGTTAAACGTTGACACCTATTTCTGCTTAAAAAGAACAGAAAAAAAATACCCCTGGAAACTAGAAGTAAAAATTACAACAAATTTCCTTAACTTAGGGAAATCTAGAATTAGCATACTATTCAAGGTGAAATGTTAAATGTATTCACATTAAACCTAAAAAGTGGGCAAAGAATATCACAAAGAAGAGGAAATACGAATAGCCAAAGAATATAAGAAAAGATACTGTACCTTATTAGTAATCAGGGTCATATGTACATTGAGATGCCATTTTTTTGTCTATTAGATTGGCACGAGTGAAATATGATAGCAAATATTGGTGAGGGACTAAACTGGTTCTCTCAAAAAGTATGGCCAGAGTATCAACTGGAACAACATGTTCAGAGGACGATTTGACAATATCTGTTAATATTTTAAATGCACATTTTTTTCAGCTTTGCAATTCTATGTCTAGATATTCTCTAGAGAAATAGTCACGCGGGTGCACACATGGGTTGTGTACCATACATGGTTTTTCACTGTGGCGTTGTTTGGAATAGCAGAAATGGGGATACCCTGCTAAGGATTAGATTTGTCCCCGTTGCCTTTTCTCTAACAAGAGAAGTGCTGGGAAAAAAGTACTCTTGGAATCACAGACCTTATAACCTCATAATTCCTTGGAGAGCTTCTCTTAGAAGATCAACCGCTTTGGAGCCACTGACATGAAAGAGGGTTTAAGAGGCCCCCTGTGTTCTGAGGGTTTGAAAAGTAGTCTGACCTCCCCCCAGATGGGTCCCCAGCGATGGAAAGGATATAGTGGTGGATTCTAGAACTTGTCCTGCCTGGCCTTCCTGGGCAGATGGACACATGGGAAGCAGCTCTGCCTGTGACCTGAAGGATGTGAGCGTAAGGAGTAGGTGTCCCCAGCTGAGCTCAGCACTGAGGAATGGACATTGTCTTCTCTCCAAGGATAGCAGCAGCCTGTGCTAGGTCTCAATCAGTGCATTCCCACTGCCTCTGTGTACCAGGGACATCTGTTGGCCTGTGAAATGAGAGGCCCCTCCTGTTAAGGAGACTCGGGTATGGTAGCCCCAAGCACTGCTCCTTCTTTGACTCTGTGAGGGAGAGCTTCAGGAACTGCTGGACTTTCTGCTGGAAGGCACGTGGGCACTGGAGCTGAAGAAATAAGGAAAAGTGCCAAATGGTATGCCCTCAAGATTGTGGAGCGGTGCTATCACTTTCATAACTACTGGTCATCCAGCAAAGGTGTGGTTGGTATTTGAACAGCAGTGGCTGCCAACAGTTTATAAAGACCTACCTTGGGTCTTATGAGACAGTTGAAGATGGCAAGCCCTTAACCTGGGTCTCTATGGTCTATACACTTAGGTGGTGAAAACCTGCTTACCAGCCTAGTCCCACAGTGAGACCGTGAGATCTTGAAGCAGAGATTTGAACCCTTTCCCCTGGCTCACTGCTTGGCACAATTCCGGTGTCAATAAAGGTTGCTTTAATGGTGCCTGCATCCCTTTTTCACAGATAGAAGGAGTTTATGGTAGCCCAGAACTGGTCTCTCGTGGCCATAAAATCAGACATGCAATGCTTTACTCTCGGGAACCTGCTTTGAAGTAGGTGATTTTTATTGTCCAAATCCTTCTCTTTTAACCCTCTAATACTTGGTGATTTAGATACCCCATAAACATTGAGAATTAAAGGTGTTTTGTTGACCTTTTTATTGGTGGGTGTGGAGGTTATAAGTACTCCATGCTCTCACAGTGACTTTTAAAAATTACCAGAAAAAGTTCCATTTATCAAAGTCCGCCAGGTTTGCCTGTTTTTAAACTCAGCAAATTTACAAATTGCAGCAAAACTGTCGTCTTAATATCACATTGATCTCTCCTGCCAAAGAAAACACCACACACACACACACACACACACACACACACACACACGTATTTCATGCCACCTAAATCTGTTGATAAATCAGTGAAGGCTGATCTCTTTGAGAGAGGCAGAAAGTAATGGAATTCGGAGAGGCAGAAACTCAGCCTGCCTATTGGGACTTAGGGGCTGTCACTTGTCACCTGGTTGGAACGAAGTGACCCTACCCCAGTGACCTCCTTCCCCAGAGCTCAGCAGGGAGAATGAATGTGGGTGAGCCTTCACACCTGGAACCTGACACCTTCAAACACCATGATCACTATCTAGGGGCAGCAAGAGGGTCACCTACATAATTCAAATCACAGCCGGCCAGGTGGTTTGAAATAGCAGATCTCAATGGATTTCTCTGTTCCACCATCCAAATGTCACTCAGCTTTCTGCTGCTGTGTTTGCTCTCGGGCCAAAGGTCACCTCGGGCTGCTTCCTCCCTCTAACCGCTCGCTGGCTCCTAACACAAATGGATTATTTAATCGACTGTCTGGCAACTCCTTATCTAATCACACAAACTCAAAAGGGCTTTTCCTTCCACATTTTGCTTAGAAGCATCTAAAGTTCTTAAGTAAACTGGAGATTTCTTTTTTTTTTTTTTTTTGGCGGTACGCGGGCCTCTCACTGTTGTGGCCTCTCCCGTTGCAGAGCACAGGCTCCGGACACGCAGGCTCAGCGGCCATGGCTCACGGGCCTAGCCGCTCCGCGGCATGTGGGATCTTCCCGGACCGGGGCACGAACCCATGTACCCTGCATCGGCAGGCAGACTCTCAACCACTGCGCCACCAGGGAAGCCCTGGCTTCCTTTTTAATGTCAACCTTTAGGCTGTATGGACAGAAAGGGCCTCACCAGACATAAACCAGCAATTCTACTTCTGGGTATACATACAAAAGAATTGAAAGCAGGGTCTCAAAAAGATATTTGTACACCAATTTCATAGCAGCATTATTCACAACAGATAAAACATGGAAGCAACCCAAGTGTCCATGGATAGATGAATGGATAAGCAAAATGTGGCGTATACATACAATGGAATATTATTCAGCCATAAAAAGGAAGGAAATCCTGACATCTGCTACAGCATGGATGAACCCTAGGACATTATGCTAAGTGAAATAAGCCAGTCATAAAAAGACAAATACTGTATGATTCCACTTACATGAGGTACTCACAGAATAGACAAATTTCTAGAGACAGAAAGTAGAATAGTGGCTGCTAGAGCCAGTGGGAAGTGGAGGGTGGGGTATAATGGGTATAGAGGTCATTTTACAAGATGAAAAGAATTATGGAGATGGAAGTGGTCATGGTTACAAAATATTCTGAGTGTATTTAATGCCATTGAGCTGTACACTTAAAATGGTTAAAAATGATACATTTTATATTATGTGTATTTTAACACAATAACATTTTTTGAAAAAAAACAAAACCAGAGAGAGAACGTACATAGCCTAACTCTGTTTTCCACATTTGGTGGTAATTGTAATACAATTTCTTTTTCAGTGAAACAAACTATAAAAGTGCACATCAAAAACAACAAGAAAAACACCAGACACTGACCACCACCTCATACCAAGCACTTAGCAAAGCCTGCCGAACTCTGGGGAGCTGGGCGGGCTGCTGAGAATCCCCTTAGACCTGTGAAAATATAGATTCCAGGTTTTGCCCAGACCCACTGGGATTCCACTTCAGTGGGCTCTGGTAACAGGAATCTGTCTTTTTACAGTGTCCCTAAAGAGAATTCTGACTTGCAGTCAGTACTTCATCTCGATTATTCCAAAAGTAGAAGAATGATAGTTTAGTAAGTTCCTCAATTATTCTTTCAGGTTAACCAGCAAACATTTGTCAAGTAGGCAAGACACAAAAGATACTGTGGCAGATGCTAGGAAAACAGAGGGTAAATAATAATGAGTTACGACTTATTGAGTGCTCACTAGGTACAGAGAGGCGAAATAACTTTTAAAAATCCTCACAACTAGTAGATCTGATGCCAGAGCCTGCACTGTTTACCGCCATAAGCCAGTTCCTACCTTCAGCAGGCCTTGTGAGGTGGGGGAATCCCTGAAATGACCATAATAAGGGGCAGAATGATATAAGTGTTAAATTGAGATGCGAAGACAAGTCCTAGGGGAGGAGCCATGTTTGGGACCACAGTTTGGACTCCAGAGATTTTTCACCTCTTCATCAAACAGCGAAAGGACTGTGAAATTCCCTAGCAAATTCTGGAATGGAGTCACAGAGAATCAACCCATCTGTCCATGAGACAGATCCACAGAGGTTTTTTTTTTCCTAACAGAGATCTTCCTTCAAGACGTGGCAGCAAACAAGCTGCGGCCTGGGACCAAGCGAGAAACCTGGCTCTTTCCACTTCTCACTTTCTAAAACCTCTTGATTTTGTAATGTGCTTGGGGTGGGAGTCGGGTCAGGTTGGGAAGTGGTCAGACGTGAAACTGAAGATTCTGGATTTTCCTTCCACGTGGTGCCAGTGATTGACCCGAAGCCTGTGATTCCGGGTACAGGGAGAGGTGTCAGGCAGTTTGGGACCCAAATAGCAAATTCAGGGGCATCTAAAATCAGGAAGATGACCCTGTTTTAGGTGACTAAGCAGATATTATTTCGTCTGAATTAAGGCCACAGAGGTTGAAGGTCATTCCTAACTCAGAAGAAGTTCTTCTGCGCTGGCTTCTCAGGGATTGTGTGTGTACTGCAGCAGAGACACTGTCTTAACCCCACAGTGATCGCATGTCTTCAAAGATGACAGGATCTGTGGTTCCAAAGAAACAAACTGGTTAAAAAAAGGCAGTGCAAGACTTTTTATTTTGAGGAGACGTGAAATGCTCTTTTTGTGTGTGTGTGTGTGTCTCAATCCTAAAGATTAGCTATTAGAGAGCTCCTCCAACCTAAAATTTTATTTTGGCTTTCATCAATATTTAGAATTTATCTAGTATATTTTATTGTTCTCTCTCTCTCTCTCTTCCTATTTCCCCATGAGTCACTGCCTTAATTTTTAAATTACCTATCTTAACAAGGCCAAATGCTAAATGTCTACAATGAACCCAATATAAAGGAAGAAAGTCGGAGAGATTTAAGATTTGAATATAAACATTCTGATTGTAAATGTCATTTTTCCATTAATTTGGCAGTTATTTTAATGTACATGTCAGCACCACGGCTAAGTTGTATTTCCCTCCAAGTAAGTAACCCAGACGAAACACTATGCTCAAGTCTAATTCTGATATCCTAAATCAATGCTTTTATGGTACATATGAATTTGAAGCATGAAATGAAAAAATAAAATGGTTGTTTCTCTCCTTCTTCCCCCCCAAAACCAAACAAAAACAAGGCAGTCACCCTTGGAGACATTTCATAGGCGAAAAGGAACAAGAAAATAGGTCCAGGGAGATGCTGATTCGGAGCTTATTTAATATGACCGTGGTGGCAAAGACAGTTGAGGGTTCACCAAATATTCCTGCCCCAGACCCCTCCCCAGAGTAGGGCTGTTGCTGGGAACCAGCTGTTCAGTCAGGGGCTACATTTGCCAAGACCCCACCTCTAAGAGGGGACATGTGCCTTGTGTTTGCCAATGGGATATGAGCAGAAGAAATGGATATCAGTTCTGGGCTAAGAGAGTTAAGAAGCAAGTGTGGGGCTTCCCTGGTGGCGCAGTGGTTGAGAGTCCGCCTGCCGATGCGGGGGACGCGGGTTCGTGCCCCGGTCCGGGAGGATCCCACGTGCCGTGGAGAGGCTGGGTCCGTGGGCCATGGCCGCTGAGCCTGCGCGTCCGGAGCCTGTGCTCCGCAGCAGGAGGGGCCACTGCAGTGAGAGGCCCACGTACCGCAAAAAAAAAAAAAAAAAAAAGAAGCAGCAGCAAGTGTGTCTTCACTCTCTGGTTCTCCAGTGCTCCCTGATAACTGAGAACCACAGAGATCTAGAGGAGGGCAGATCCACAAGAGTGCAGGAGCCTGGTTTCTGAGCAACCATGGGAAGCAAACCTGCCCATCAGGAACATGTACATATACTACACTTAGCCTGTTAAGCCACTGACACTTTGTTACGGTGGGTAGCACTACTCTGTTACATTCCAAGGCGCTGAGCTTAGGAGCTGGAGGAGGGAGTAAACACTTATTAGTGAGTTAAGACACACACTAGGAAATAAATACATTTTTTTTTCCTTCTATGGGAAACTGTGTAACACAAGGATTATCATCTCAAATGCCTAAAACACTAGGCAGGTACGTAGCGTTAATACTACTATATATTAACACCTAAGCAGTACTTATTATGTGACAGGCGCACTATTCTAAGCACTTATTCTAACTCATTTAGTTCTCACAGATTTGTGAGGTAAACGGTTATAATCCCCATTTAGCAGATGCAGAAACTGAGGCCCACAGAGGTTAAGTAATTTGCCTAAGGTCACATAACTAGTAAGTGGCAGAGGCAGGATGCAAGGCCAGGCAGCTCTGTTCACCACAATACACACACACCTCTCACAATGTGAGTGAATAAAGGGGCCAGAGGAAGCTGAAGCAGTCAGCGAAATCATGTCCAATCTCAAGGGGTCAGCTACTCGGCGCTACCCGTAATCTCCACATGTATTGTAGACCTTCCCATCTTTCAAGAAAACTCAGAAATCCAGATTTTATGTAAAAATCTCCCAATTTTAAATTGTTTCCATTTTGGTTTAACCCCCTGAAGCACAGACAAAGCACGTAGCATGTAGCCCGGGGCCAGACACTTGCCATCCCTGCTTTCAGAGCAGCTGTCTCCAAGGATCACACCACCTTCTGCTTGTCCAGAGGCCCTGGGGAATTCTGGGTCTGGTAGCCAGGAGAAGACTCAACTCTGCAAACAACAGCTCTTCAGGCCCACTGATATGAATAATTAATTTCTGTTTTCTCACTGCCAGCCCACAAAGGTTACCAACAAGCCCGGCATTCAGGAAGAATGCCATGTCCTCCTGAGACAATGAGGACAGGCATGGGAGATCCTGGGGGCGCACAGGGAGCCCCATAATGAAGTCCAGCGTGGTGGCCTGTGCTCAAAGGGAGCCTGTGGATGTAGGCACAGGCCTGTGTTGCACGCTCCCTGCCTGGCTGCTTCAGTGGGGCCATCAGAGTGTCCACAAGGCTCATTAGAGATGTGACACTCAGTGGCTTTCTCTGCTGACTGTCAGCGGGAGAGGACTCTGAATTCCTCAAGATGCTTTAAAATAAAACAAAAAGGCGCAATTATGCAGCCAAACCGAAGGCAAGGCAGCTGCATACAAAGCAGGGCTTTCTTCCTAAAAGGACCACAACCTCAGCTAGACAATGGTGAGACCTCACCTCCTCCCCAGGGTTCCAGCCGTGAGGCATCCGTAATTGGACGCTCCACTGCTTCAGCTCTTGGATTATTCAAACTGCAGGATTTCCAGAAGCCTCGGGTTTCAATTAAGGATATGACCAGGCAACAAGATGAGCAAGATACCGTTTTTTTCACCCTTATTGTCTATTTCAGCGATGCAAATGGCCAACAACAGTAATGTTTGTGATAATAATAAAATTAGTCAACACGCTCTGTTTACTAAGTGTCAGGTGCTGAGTGCTTTATGTATCAAGTTATTGAATCTTCACACACACTTAATTAGGTATTGATATCATATTATTATCACTCAGTCTAAGATAAGGAAACTGAGGCACAAAAAATTTAAGCTAGCTTAAAGTCACATAGCAGTTAAGTGGCAGAGCGGGGATTCAAACCCAAGCAATGTGGTCCTAGACGGTATGCTCTTGAGCACCATACCGGCGGCTGTCTGCATTTATACAGAGCTTATCGTATGCCAGGCCCTGTGCTACATATTTTCTGTCTATTATTTCATTTAGTCTTTACAACATCAGGTGAGATATAATCATCTCCGTTGTACAGAAAAGGAAATAGGTTTATAGAAAAGTGAAGTAACTTGGTTAAGGGCACAAAGTAACAAGCAGCCTGCAGCCTGGATCCAAACCAGGTTCCTCTGATTCAAAGCCAAGCTCTTAACCATTACTTGGTACAGAGTCCCAGCTCATCCAATTTACTGGTATTCATAAAAGTAGGCCTGGAAAATCATCTAGTCCAATCACCTTATTTTAGAGACGAGGAGCCGTAGCCTGGAGAAATTAAGAGTTAGTGGTGAGATGGAGTAGAGTAACTCTGGCCCCAGAAAGAGCTGGGCTCTATTCCTAGCCCTGCTTTTTTTTTTTTTTTTTTTTTTTTTTTTTTGCGGTACGCGGGCCTCTCACTGTTGTGGCCTCTCCCGTTGCGGAGCACAGGCTCCGGACGCGCGGGCCCAGCGGCCATGGCTCATGGGCCCAGCCGCTCCGCGGCATGTGGGATCTTCCTGGACCGGGGCACGAACCCGTGTCCCCTGCATCGGCAGGCGGACTCTCAACCACCGCGCCACCAGGGAAGCCTCCTGTTCTTTATTAGCTAAGTGACTCGTTTCTAGACTTATTATTACTATAGAATAAGAATAATAATACTTGGTCTTATGGGATTATACTGATTAAAGTACGTGTGTAATATATACTTGTACTAAACACTCGGCATGGCAAAACCATATCATTATAGTCAGGTATCCCCAAATCACAGATTGATAGTTTCAAACTTTTGTTTACAAGTGTGTTCTTTATGATTTGAAATAACAGTGTAAGTGGTGAGTAGGTTGTGAGGAAGCCCCTCCACCCCCGATCTAATCAACAGACAAAGACCTTGGAAAATTGCATTGTACTTCTGCAACTTTTCTAAGTGTCATGTTCATTCCAAATGTGCAAAATCCCTGAGGAAATCACATTTCTCAGAGATCTGGGCAATCAGACATTTAGGCATTCCATCATCACAAATGAAGTTAATATCCTACCATCATAAATGGATGTTGAATTTTGTCAAAAGCTTTTTCTGCATCTACTGAGACGATCATAGAATTTTTATTTTTTAATTTGTTAATGTGGTGCATCATATTGACTGATTTGCAGGGATTAAACCATCCTTGTATCCCTGGGATAAATCCCACTTGATCATGGTGTATGATTCTTTTAATATACTGTTGAATTCAGTTTGTTAATATTTTGTTGAGGATTTTTGCATCTATGTTCATCAGTGATACTGGCCTGTAATTTTCTTTTTCTTGTGGTATCTTTGTCTGGTTTCAGTATCAGGGTGATGCTGGCCTTGTAGAATGCGTTCAGAAGTGTTACTTCCTCTTCAATGTTTTTGAATAGTTTGATAAGGATAGATGTCAATTCTTTAAATGTTTGGTAGAATTCAGCTGTGAAATCTTCTGGTTCTGGACTTTTGTTTGTTGCGAGTTGTTGTTGTTTTTACTGATTCAATTTCTTTACAGGTAATGGTCTGTTCATATTTTGTATTTCTTCCTGATTCAGTCATGGGAGATTGTACATTTCTAGGAATTCATCCATTTCTTCTAGGTTTTCCACTTTATTGGCACATAATTGTTCACAGTAATCTCTTATGATCCTTTGTATTCCTGTGGTGCTGGTTGTAACTTCTCTTTCTTCATTTCTGATTTTATTTATTTGGGTCCTCTCTCTTTTTTCTTTGATGAGTCTGGCAACAGGTTTATTAATTTTGTTTATCTCTTCAAAGAATCAGCTCTTAGTTTCATTGATCTTTCCTATTTTTTTAAATTCTCAATTTCATTTATTTCTGTTCTGATCTTTATTATTTCTTTCCTTCTACTAACTTTGCGTTTTGTTTGTTCTTCTTTTCCTAGTTCCTTTAGGTATAAGGTTAGGTTGTTTATTTGCATAAATACTAGGATAAAATATTATCCTAAGGCGTGTGTTGTTGGGTTTTTTTTAGTTAATTAATTAATTTATTTTTTGGCTGTGTTGGGTCTTCGTTTCTGTGCGAGGGCTTTCTCTAGTTGTGGCAAGTGGGGGCCACTCTTCATCGCGGTGCACGGGCTTCTCACTATCGCGGCCTCTCTTGTTGTGGAGCACAGGCTCCAGACGCACAGGCTCAGTAGTTGTGGCTCACGGGCCTAGTTGCTCCGTGGCATGTGGGATCTTCCCAGACCAGGGCTCGAACCCACGTCCCCTACATTGGCAGGCAGATTCTCAACCACTGCGCCACCAGGGAAGCCCCTAAAGTGTGTTTTATTCTGTCAATCAAATAAACAAAGTTGCATAGGTATAATCTATTCTTTATGGTAAAAAACAGTCTCAAACCTTGAGACTGAAACAGACTTCATTAGGGGAAGATATTCCATATATGTTTTCGTGTTTGCTGTTAGAGAGAGAGCATTCCAATATGGCCTAAGACAAGGAAGGACATCAAAAGCCTGTGCTGGACCTCTCTGGAGTCTGTTGATACATATATTTTTTCTTGCTTTTGCTCTGTATCCTCTGTAAAAAAAAAACTTAGCCATGCGTACAATCTGCTATTGGGTCTTATAAATCCCTCCAGCAAATCACTGAATGAAACAATGGTGAAACCGTTTAGCCATTTCTAACATTGTTTTTCACATTTTTGAGACCTACCCTCTCATATACACATACAAACAGCTATGGTTACCACTTGGCCTTAGTGAGAAGGGAACTTAGAGGTTTTCAGGAAATTACTTTGAGTTTTGAGGCTCAGAGAGCCATTCTTCTGTATGAAAATAAGTCAGGTGTTTGTGTCAGTCAAGATAAATGAGGTAATGCTGCAGTAACTAACAGCACCAAACATTTCAGTGGCTTCAAATAACAATGGTTTATTTCTCACTCTAGGACATGTCCATTGAAGGTTGAATAGGAGCTCTGCTCTGTATTGCCCTCCCCCTAGGACCCAGGCTGACAAAATTGCCACCATTTGGAACAGTATACGTTGCAATAGCAAAGGGAAAAAAGTGCTCTGAAGGGTCTCATACCAGCATGAAATGCTCTGGTCTGGAAGTTGCACAATCACTTCCATTCAAATTCATTGGTTAGAACTAGGCAAATAGTCCTACTCAATTTCAAGGGAACCAGGAATATAATCCTACCTACCATGTTCCTGGACAGCAAAGGGGAACCAAAATGCTTAGTTTATGGTCCTAATGACTAGCACAGTTCTTCATGAGTTGGGGAGGGCCTAGTTGGGCAGGTTTGAATATTGGCCTTTCTGTGCATTGACCACCTTCCGGAAACAGCACACTCCTCTCAGGAAGAGGGGCACAAAATGGCAAATTCTCAACTGGTGGGCAGGTGGATTGTGGTAGTAAGCCAGAAGGGCAGACATCAAAATCTCCTTGGGGCATGTAATGTTTGAAAATAGCTTCAGGAAGAAGAAGCCAGCACATCCCTTGAGAATCACAGCTCTAGAATACATCTTATCCTACTGGTCCAAAAATAAAGAGGAGAAGGGAGAAGAAGAGATGAAGAGAAAGGTAAAGAATAAGAAGAGGAAGGGGAAGAGAAAATGAAAAAGGTTTTAAATGCTTAAAGACCCCAAGAGTCTGCCCAGATAGTCCCAATCCCACAAAATTCTTACTTGAAAATGTACAATCTTTCTTTTATTGTTCAATAAACACCGTATGCCAGCATGGTGTTAGGGGCAGGGATACTAGAATTTTTAAAAATGGTCATCCTCTAACACACACAATTTAGGGGCTTGGAATCCAGCGGGGAAAACAGAGAGGCAAACCATTTTAAATCATTTTATAATTGCTCAAATGAATGCGCAAGTTCAGGGGAGGATTGTGGAGCCAACACTGGGCTGGTTTTCCAAAAGCCATTCACAGTCCCCTTCTCCCTTAACACTCTTTACTATAGAGGCTGAAGAGTGTAAATTCTTGATTGCCCAGCCCTCTTTGCAGCTAAGGGCAATATGACCCAGTGTTGGCCAATAGCATGGAAGTAGCAGTTGCTAGGTAGGACTTGGGGGAAAGTCTTTTAAAGGGACAGTCAACCAGTATGATCACTGCAGTCTAATCTCATTAGATTCAGGGGCTAGAGCAATCGCTTTGTCTTTAATGTGGAAGATAACTGGGGCTGGAGGAGAAAGGCTAAGGGCAGAACAATAAGTTATAGCAGTGATTTACATTAGAGGTAATGGAATAAACCTCTGGGTATTCATCAACACTTATTGAGCATCTCCCATTATGTCAGGCACTACGACATTCTGGGGCTACAGAGACAAATAAGATACAGGTCAGAATAAGGGTGCCTCTCACCATATCAATCACAACCCCAGGGCAGGAATGAGGGGTGCTCATGGAACCTCAAGTTTGGGATATTCTGCCCCCTGCCCCAAGTTCAGGAAACACAAATGGGGTAGGATGGGGCCCAGAGAAATTAAAGCCAGCCCCATTCTGCAGCAATTCAAGGGGCACCAGGACTGTTGCAGTAATGGGAAGAAAGCGACTTAAGAGGCGATGCTCTTTTTACGTATATATCTCACCCAAACAAGCCCTGATGTTCCTCCAAATCCAGTCTAGTTATTTTAAATCACTGCATGTGGCAAATTAGAAAAGGAAATGGCAAAGTTGTAGGAGAAGCCTAGGCTCGAAACAGTCCTACTTGACCTGATGAAAATGGTCTGGAATTGGAGAGTGACAATGACTGCACAACTTTGTGAATATAGTAAAAACCATGCCTATCCATTTTAAACAGGTGAATTTTATGGTATGTGAATTATCTCTCAATAAAATTAATTAATTATTTTAATGGGAGAAAAAATAATTCCACCACTTAGCCCTAAGCAAACTTGGGCTTGTTAGTTAACAGGTCAGAGCCTCAGTTTCCTCATCTGCAAAATGAGAATAGTATTACTTTCTTTACAGTAAGAACAGAACAGTAGACTGTTCTGAATATTAAATGTGACCATGTAGGTTAAGCATGTAACACAGTGCCTTGCAGGTTGTAGAAGCAAAATATCTTCTAGTTCCTTTCTTCCTAAGTGCCAATAAAAATTTTAAAACAATCATTTTCTCAGCCACAAGATGTGACATACGCTCTAGGCAACCTCCCTTCAGACAGTCTTATCTCAGGCAGACAAGAGCAGGGAACGAATGGGAAGACAGGAACACGGACAGAAGCTGATGCTCACTGCGGAAAGACTGAAGATTTACTCTGCAGCTATGCAGTGCAGAAATAACGGGAGCGATTCATGCAGTGTGAAAACAGCTACACAGACAGAGCAGTGTTAAGGAAAGTCAGGCGGGTGCAGACATTTCTGCTTATCATTCTAGTTTAGTATCCAAACAGAATCCAGTTTTGCAAAATAGCCAAATCCACCCCAACACCTGGACAAGTCCGTGTGGCCACAACACAGCCCTGATGTTTAGAGATGACCCAGGCCCCACTCTCCTTGCTATGGTTCCTCAAAACCAGACTGAACCCAAAACAAACCTTACACAACCAGAATAGTTGGGCACAGTACCACATTAGGGAATTTAAGTCTTCACTGAGCTTCTCTTTTGCAACTATTAGAAAATCAACCAGGTACTTTTCAAGTACCTGCTGTGTGCCCAGCCTTGTGAAAGATACTGTTGTGAGGGAGAAAAAGAAGCATAAGCCCTGATCCCTGCTTTCAAGGAGCCAGCTAACCTCTTAGGTTTGAGAGCAACACTTAACAGTAAACGTATAAAAGGCATCGTGCCTTGCACAGAGCAGTGGTTCAGTTGTTATTTGTTCATTGGGTCAATGAATTAATGGATGGCACAATAATAAAACAATTGTGTACATGTGGGCCTCACTCTAAGAACCACAAGATGGGTTGGAGTACTTGGAAAAAGCTTGTGCCAGAGGCTGCTAGTTGCCTACTCAATATCAATTCTTCCATTTTTCCTTGTAACAGAGCCCCTATTTTATTGGAGGTGGCCATATGCCCAGATAAAATACTACATTTCCCAGCCACCCTTGTAGCTAGAGATGGCTAATGAGATCTAAACAGGAATTGTCATGAGAGCCTTCTAGGAAAGTGCCTTAAAAGGCAGACCAACAGCTGCTACTCACTCTTATGTCCTTTCTCCCTTTCTTCTAATTCTTGTCTGAAACCTGAATGTGATGGCTGGATTTCCAGCAGCTATTTTGGACCATGAGGCAACCTTGAGACAGAAAAGCAAAAAGAAGCCTGAAGTTTTAGCCACAGCAATCAGAGAAGAAAAAGAAATAAAAGGAATCCAAATTGGAAAAGAAGAAGTAAAGCTGTCACTGTTTGCAGATGACATGATACTATACATAGAGAATCCTAAAGATGCTACCAGAAAACTACTAGAGCTAATCAATGAATTTGGTAAAGTAGCAGGATACAAAATTAATGCACAGAAATCTCTTGCATTCCTATACACTAATAATGAAAAATCTGAAAGTGAAATTAAGAAAACACTCCCATTTACCATTGCAACAAAAAGAATAAAATATCTAGGATTAAACCTACCTAAGGAGACAAAAGACCTGTATGCAGAAAATTATAAGACACTGATGAAAGAAATTAAAGATGATACAAATAGATAGAGAGATATACCATGTTCTTGGATTGGAAGAATCAACATTGTGAAAATGACTCTACAACCCAAAGCAATCTACAGATTCAATGCAAACCCTATCAAACTACCACTGACATTTTTCACAGAACTAGAACAAAACATTTCACAATTTGTATGGAAACACAAAAGACCCCGAATAGCCAAAGCAATCTTGAGAACGAAAAACGGAGCTGGAGGAATCAGGCTCCCTGACTTCAGACTATACTACAAAGCTACAGTAATCAAGACAGTATGGTACTGGCACAAAAACAGAAATACAGATCAATGGAACAGGATAGAAAGCCCAGAGATAAACCCACGCACATATGGTCACCTTATCTTTGATAAAGGAGGCAAGAATATACAGTGGAGAAAAGACAGCCTCTTCAATAAGTGGTGCTGGGAAAACTGGACAGCTACATGTGAAAGAATGAAATTAGAACACTCCCTAACACCATACACAAAAATAAACTCAAAATGGATTAAAGATCTAAATGTAAAGCCAGACACCATCAAACTCTCAGAGGAAAACACAGGCAGAGCAATCTATGACATCAATCACAGCAAGATCCTTTTTGACCCACCTCCTAGAGAAATGGAAATAAAAACAAAAGTAAACAAATGGGACCTAATGAAACTTAAAAGCTTTTGCACAGCAAAGGAAACCGTAAACAAGACGAAAAGACAACCCTCAGAATGGGAGAAAATATTTGCAAATGAAGCAACTGACAAAGGATTAATCTCCAAAACATACAAGCAACTCATGCAGCTCAATATCAAAAAAACAAACAACTCAATTCAAAAATGGGCAGAAGACCTAAAAAAGACATTTCTCCAAAGAAGATATACAGATGGCCAACAAACACATGAAAGAATGCTCAACATCATTAATCATTAGAGAAATGCAAATCACAATTACAATAAGATATCATCTCACACCGGTCAGAATGGCCATCATCAAAAAATCTACAAACAATAAATGCTGGAGAGGGTGTGGAGAAAAGGGAACCCTCTTGCACTGTTGGTGGGAATGTAAATTGATACAGCCACTATGGAGAACAGTATGGAGGTTCCTTAAAAAACTGAAAACAGAACTACCATACGACCCAGCAATCCCACTACTGGGCATATACCCTGAGAAAACCATAATTCAAAAAGAGTCATGTACCAAAATGTTCATTGCAGCTCTATTTACAATAGCCAGGATATGGAAGCAACCTAAGTGTCCATCAACAGATGAATGGATAAAGAAGATGTGGCACATAAATACAATGGAATATTACTCAGCCATAAAAAGGAACAAAACTGAGTTATTTGTAGTGAGGTGGATGGACCTAGAGACTGTCATACAGAGTGAAGTAAGTCAGAAAGAGAAAAACAAATACCATATGCTAACACATATATATGGAATCTAAAAAAAGAAAAAAGACCAGAAGAACCTAGGGGCAAGACAGGAATAAAGATGCAGACCTACTAGAGAATGGACTTGAGGATACGAGGAGGGGGAAGGGTAAGTGAGACAAAGTGAGAGAGTGGCATGGACGTATATACACTACCAAACGTAAAATAGCTAGTGGGAAGCAGCCACATAGCACAGGGAGATCAGCTCGGTGCTTTGTGACCACCTAGAGGGGTGGGACAGGGAGGGTGGCAGGGAGGGAGATGCAAGAGGGAAGAGATATGGGAACATATGTATATGTATAACTGATTCACTTTGTTATAAAGCAGAAACTAACACACCATTGTAAAGCAATTATACTCCAATAAAGATGTTAAAAAAAAAAGAAAAAAAAAAGAAGCCTAAATTCCTGATGATCATAGAGTCACCATCCTCTCCCTGGACTGCTTATCTCTAGTATTCTTTTACATGAGAGATAAGTAAACCTCTATCTTGCTTTTTGGGTTTTGGCGAATGCAGCAAACCCATATCTTAACCAATACAAGGTTCCACAGAAAAGCCAGGCCTTAAAGGAAGGGTTGGCTTTCCAACTGGGGAAGTGAAGCGGGGAGGGCATCTCAAATGCCAGAAAGAGCACTGGAAAGGACACTGGCAAGAAGGAGCACTGGCCGAAGCCAAGTGGGTAGAGTAGGAAATAAGGAGAAGTCAGATGATGGTTTTGCAGGGGAGACAGGGCTTGACTGGGGAAGGACCAGGGACCACGGAGGGCTAAGAAAGCTTGTTTCCCTCTGAAGGAGCGAAACATCTCTGGAGCTGGAGCAGGGTAAGAAAGGAAACAAAGAGGCAGATGAAGAGGCTTGGGGACTTTATTCCATGAAGAAATGTGAGTATGAGCTGTGGCCTGGTTCAGCCAGCTGAACGTTCCTGGACTGAAGATAGTAACTCTTAGATAGTAACACCATCTAAGATTTATTAAACACTTATGTGCTCTGCTGTGTGCTACATACCCTGTACACATTATCTCAGTGAAGCTTCACGACACATCTATGACACAGTCCTATCATTATCACCCCTATTTGGCAGACACAGAACTGGGGCTTAGAGCGAGTCAGTAACTTGTCCAAGGTAAGCCTCACAACCCCGCAAGCTGGGTAACATCCAGCCCGTTTTTCAGATGCAGAAAGTGTTTGTACCATTCTTTCAAAGCTAAGAAAAGGTCTGGGGGACCTCCCTGGTGGTGCAGTGGGTAAGAATCCACCTGCCAATGCAGGGGACATGGGTTCGATCCCTGGTCCAGGAAGATACCACATGAGGCAAAGCAACTAAGCCCGTGCATCACAACTGCTGAGCCTGTACTCTAGAGCCCGCGAGCCACAACTACTGAGCCCGCGTGCTGCAACTACTGAAGCCCGTGCGCCTAGAGCCCATGCTCCGCAGCAAGAGCAGCCACCGCAATGAGAAGGCTGCGCGCTGCCACGAAGAGTAGCCCCGGCTTGCCGCAACTAGAGAAAGCCTGCGCACAGCAATGAAGACCCAACACAGCCCAAAAAAAAGAAAAAAAAGAAAAGGTATGAAGATCCTGACTTAAAACACAAAGAGGGCTTCCCTGGTGGCGCAGTGGTTAAGAATCTGCCTGCCAATGCAGGGGACACGGGTTGGAGCCCTGGTCTGGGAAGATCCCACATGCCACAGAGCAACTAAGCCCACGCGCCATAACTACTGAGTCTGCACTCTAGAGCCCGCGAGCCACAACTACTGAAGCCCGTGTGCCACAACTGCTGAAGCCTGCACGCCTAGATCCTGTGCTCCGCAACAAGAGAAGCCACCGCAATGAGAAGCCTGCGCACCACAACGAAGAGCAGCCTCCACTCGCCGCAACTAGAGAAAGCCCGCGCGCAGCAACGATGACCCAACACAGCCAAAAATAAATAAATAAACAAAATCTATAAAAAAGAAAACACACAAAGATTCAGAATCAAACACAGGGCCAATTGCTTTGTGAATAGTCTCTTCACCAGAAGAAAAACAGATGAGAGGAATAGAAAAGTTTTCAGGCTTGGTTACGTTTACCTCTTGTAGAGGAGGAACACATTGTTAACAAACCCACCCACACCCCCTGGCCGAATGATGTTCACGAGGTGTAGATGTTGCTAAGGTGGGCGGGGGGAGGAGTGGGGGGTACCACGCATTAAAGAACCAAGCAAACAGTGAGGCCATGTCAGCTCTGGCTACAGATGAATCGTGGCCAACCACCAGCTCACGCGTCTCAAGTAGTTTTTTAATCTCTCTCCACAACAGGGAATGGGAAAAAAATTACTCCCTCACAGCTAAGGCTGAAAATTCCATACTTTGACTTAAGATATTCAGACACATCCAACGAACACAAGGAATTCTTCCTGGAGCAAAAATCTCATTAGTCACTAATGGGAAGGGGAAAAAAAACCATCAGGTTCCAAATGAACTAGGTAACATGAGTGCCTAGTAGGAAATGCATTTCCCATGAAGATTAAAAAGTCTCCATTGGCAGCCTGGGAGAATCTGATGCCAGGGTCTCCTGAGTAGTAGAGAAATCTGGAATTCTACAGCTGGTCCAGGACAGCCTTACATACTGGAAGTTAAAGAGTGTCAGTTTTGTAAGCCTGACCCAAGTTCCAATGCTGACTCCACCGCGAGCTGTTTGATGCTGGGTAAACGTCCTCACCTCTCCCAGCCTCGGCATATTCACCTATAGAGTGGGACAAATAACTTCCACCCACTAAATGAGGCTAAATGAGACAGTCTGCTGCTCCTGTTACTATGATTTTGACAGCAGGGGTCCCCAACCCCCGGGATCTAATGCCTGATGATCTGAGGTAGAGCTGATGTAATAATGATAGAAATAAAGTGCATGATAAAGGTAATGCGCTTGAATCATCCCGAAACCATCTCCCCGCCCTGGTCCTTGGAAAAATTGTCTTCCATGAAAACAGTCCCTGGTGCCAAGAAGGTTGGGGACTGCTGTTTGATAGGACTCACATCTTAAGTTTTCTCTGCTTAAAATTCCAAGAAAGAGAAGGTCATAGGATGCAATGGAAAGAGCCTGGATCTGGCTCCTAGACCCTGCCTTGAGGGTCATAAGCATGTGACCCTGAGGTTACTTTTAGGGCTCCAGGGTCCTCATCTGTCTGGAGAGGGCCAGGAAGATCCTAGATTTGGAAGACCAAATCGAAGATCCTTTCTTCTTCTGTCACTGAGGTTCTAAATGGCAGTCCTTACTTAGTCACTCATTTCAGGATTTAACAAGTTACCTGCTGGAAAGCTGTTTATCTAAAAACCTTTGGTTTCTACCCTGGAAGCAAAAAAGCCAGTGAGGACCTTGAGGGCAGGTCACCGACTTTTGCCATCTTGACCCTTAACACAGACTTGGCACAAAGTAAGACCTGCATAAATCCTTGTCGAGTGGAATGGACAAGTGAATGAATGAAGGATTTCCAAGGGCTGGCAAAAATGACTGTTCATCTTCCACTAAGCAAAGTTTAATGCAAGGAGAAAACGTTACCAATTTAAAATATTAATGATATTGATTTTGTCATCTGAACTACATCAGAATACCAGATGAATAGCTGCTGCCAGTCAAAAGGATGCCTGACTTGGGCTTTAGCTGGACAAGCGCACTTTGGTCCACGTGTGGCAAAGGGGATGCCACAGGCTACAGGAGGGATAGGTAAACTCCTGGAAGGACATGTTACCCAACCTCTTTGGCAGGGTTGGCACAGAAGCATGCCAACATGAAAGCAAAAATACCAAGACCTCCACATGTGGGTGTGCAGTTGTGTCTGCCCAAGAGCTCCCAGCTGAGGAGGGGAGATCTAAAATCCAGCAGGTGGTCTGCTCACCTGTGAGGCCAAGTCCACGCAGGAGCCCTCAGGTTGCCAGCAGGTGGCAGCCCTCACGGTTCACCTCAACAGCAGATGAACTGGGGTCTTCTGGGGACTTTAGTGATAAAGAAAATAATACTAATGCATACACATCACACAAATGCACTTAATGGTCACTGTGTGAAGAAAGTAAACTCTTTAAGTATTTTATTTTAGGTAATTTTCATAACTACCCTGGGAAGTAGGTGCTATTGTTTGAGGCAGTATAGTTTGCTATTTAAAAGCACGGACTTGGGAGTCAGACTGCCTAGATTCAAATCCCAAGTGCCACTTACAAGCTGGGTAACCTTGGGCAGGGTTATTTAAGCTCTCTGAGTCTCATGCTTATCATATGTAAAATGGAAATAATAATAGTGCCTGTCTTATGAAGTTGTTGTGTGGTATAAATGAGTTAATATGTGTAAAATGTTTAGAACAGGAGTGGGCACAAAGTAAGCCCCCAGGAAGATTAGCTACTTTTGTTATTTCCGTTAATAGAGACTGAGGTGCAGAAAGGCCAGTGGCTTATCCATGGCCTCACACCTGCTGCGGGGCAGAGCCTGGGCACACACACAAGTCTGTCTTCAAAGCACACATGACCCAACACGGCTAATTCTAGCTCTGCGACCCCCACCCCACCCCATTCACATTACCACCCGCATCCATGCCAACGTGGCCTAGTCTTTCTTGGTACCAACCAAGGCTGCAAGGTGCTAAAGGGAAGATACTAAAAGAACTGGCATTCTAACTGACTTAAACCCTGATTTGCCTACTACATGTAGAACAAACCCAAGTGTGTCCTGGTATGGGGATCTGTCCCTTAGCTAAGAGAAAACGGGCCTTTTCCAAGGAGGGGAGAACCTCTGCCTTTGGGCCTTTTTATGTAAGGCCTCACATGCTCTCCTCCAAACGCTGAGAGGAAGACAAAGCCTGAATTGTGCAATAAAACCCCATCAGGTGAGGTTCTCTGAGTAGAGATAATGGGCCTGGTTGCTGGTGGAGAGGGAGAAACAATTTGAGGGCCAATCCAGCAAGAGAGCCTCATGAGCCAAGATTACCACTCTGCCCTGGGTCCTGCCCTGCTCCTGGAAGGTTCTAGAAAGAGCCAGAGCCTTGCTAGAAAAAACACGTGCATCATAGAAAACCAAACCATCTGTTGTGGTACATATATACAATGGAATCTTAGCCCTAAAAGGGAACGAAATGGGGTCATTTGCAGAGATGTGGATGGACCTAGAGACTGTCATACAGAGGGAAGTAAGTCATAAAGAGAAAAACACATATCATATATTAACTCATATATGTGGAAATTAGAAAAATGGTACAGATGAACTTGTTTGCAAGGCAGAAATACAGACACAGACATAGAGAACAAACATATGGACACCAAGGGGGGAAAGGGGGGGTGGGATGAATTGGGAGATTGGATTTTACATACATACACTAATATGTATAAAACAGATAACTAATGAGAACTCCACTTCGCTGTACAGTAGAAACTAACACAACACTGTAAAACAACTATACCCCAATAAAAAAAGCAAAGAAAAGAAAACTGAACCATCTGTGATCCAGAATGATCTGGGAGTGGGAAGCTTTGAAGCATTAACTCAAAGAAAATGACCCACAGGTGTAGTTAGTTAATACTATGGGTGCATACTGTGTGCCAGGGCCTGTTCAAAGTCCTTTAGAAATAATATCCCATTTACTCTTCATATCAATGGTATGATGTAACCTGTATTTATTAGTCCCATTTTGCAGATGAGAAAACTGAAACACAGAAAATTCAAATAACTTCTCCCAAGGTCACACAAGCAGTCTGGCTTCAGAGCCCATGGTCTTTATCAGCATTTTCCAACCTTTTGGCCCAACCCACGGCACGAAACACATTCTACATCAGGACCCAGTATACACTCACACAGTTATATAGAACTGAAACAAAGTTTTAAAACAGAATATTACTCACCATTACCATGTGCAATGCACTCTGGTGTTTTCTATTCTATTCCATTAAAAAATATATATCATTCAACAAATATTTATGGAACACCTATTACGTGTTAGACACCGTTCTAGGCTTTGGGGCTAAGTCAGTGGATGAAAGAGATAAAAATCCTTGCCCTCTTGGAGCTTGCATTTGACCAGAGAGAGAGAGTGAATAAGATCCACGTGCAAAATCGTAGCATCTGAGGTGGTAATTTGGTGAGCGCTATGGAGAAAAGTAAAGCAGGGAAGGCCACGGTGGCCAGAGAAGGCCTCATGATGTGTTCACTCCCCACTATGCTGATTTCAGTGGGCTGTCACTCACAGCGGGAAAACCCTGGCCCCTAATCTCTCCACTCCAGCGCCTCCTATATGTCTGGAGGCTCTTCCTCCTAGATTGTGCACACGTGCACGCTTGTATGTGACTACGTGCACATGTGTACACATGGATAGGCATGCATGGATGTGCTACATGCATGTATGCATACACATGTCCACCCCATCCGCTTCCTCACTGGGGACGTTTGGGAGACAGGAGGCAGGGCTCCCACATGCAGCTTTCCGGGGGCTCCCTACACAAGCCTGCCCTGCAGAGGGGGTCCTGGAATGGGGCCTAAAAAACAGCCCAGGCACTGTCAGCCAATGCCACAAGCGCCAGACATATGCCCCGGCTGGAGTCGTAAGTCAGAGGAAGGAAAATCTTTTTATCACTGGTCCACCCAGAGGGAGCACCTCTTGTAAACTGTTAGGCCAGAGGGAATGCTAGTTCCTAATCTGAATCAAGGTGCTCTATGTGCTAGAGTGCCCTTAAGGATAGAGGAGACAGAGCACAGAAATAAAAATCACTCCCTGGGGAAAATCCAGTGCATCGAGCACACCTGGCAGGGTGATTGAAGTGGGTCTCGGGGGGAGACGGGATTGGGGCCAGCTCTAAAGCAACTCTGGGGGACTTCCCTGGTGGCACAGTGGTAAGAATCCGCCTGCCAATGCAGGGGACACAGGTTCGAGCCCTGGTCCAGGAAGATCCCACATGCTGCGGAGCAACTAAGCCCGTGTGCCACAACTACTGAGCCTGCGCTCTAGAGCCCGCGAGCCACAACGGCTGAAGCCTGCACACCTAGAGCCGTTCTCCGCAACAAGAGAAGCCACTGCAATGAGAAGCCCACACACTGCGAGGAAGAGTAGCCCCCGCTCGCCACAACTAGAGAAAGCCCACGTACAGCAACAAAGACCCAATGCGACCAAAAATAAATAAATAAATTTAAAAAATAATAAAGCAGCTCTGGGCCACTTGGGTAACCTCCACTGAGCGCATTTGGAACTTGGCACTAGAGTGAAATCTTCAGACTCCAAGTTAAAGGGGCACATAAAAATGTTACTAGCATGGGCAGCAAAAGCATTACCTATGGGAAAAGCAGTCAGTCTCTGCTAATGAGTAAGTGTAATTGATCACAACAGATGACTTGATGGCCATTCCAAATGCGCTTTTAGCAAAGTGGACAGTTTTTTTCATTCAAATGCAAGCTCACCTAGATAAGATCTAATAATGGAGATTTTGGAAGAATCCCAGCATCAGTGATTTCTTTTTTTTCCTCTTTCACTGAGCAGGAAGGCATCTTAAGTTCCTGGTCACAGCTTGACTCAATCAGATGACAATTTATGCTTTCCCTATGGCTGAGGAGACCGTGACAGTCCCTGGGGGCAGCAAAGCATCAGTCACAGGACAGCCCACATCCTTATCTGTCCTTTCCTCCTTAGCCCTTTTCCCACTCCCAACCTATGGGGAGCTGGGGAGCTGGAAGACACATTCAATTCAATGCAATCGGGCTTCCCTGGTGGTACAGTGGTTAAGAATCTGCTTGCCAATGCAGGGGACACGGGTTCGAGCCCTGGTCCGGGAAGATCCCACATGCTGCGGAGCAACTAAGCCCATGCGCCACAACTACTGAAGCTTGCGCGTCTAGAGCCTGTGCTCCCCAACAAGAGAAGCCACTGCAATGAGAAGCCAGCACACCACAACGAAGAGTAGCCCCCGCTCGCCACAACTAAAAAGAAAGCCTGCGTGCAGCAACGAAGACGCAACACAGCCAAAAATAAATCAATTGAATAAAATTAAAATTCAATGTAATCATCCACTTATTCAATAAGTATTTATTGAGCACTTACTGTATGCAAGGCACTATGCTGACCACCGAAAGGGGATTCCACCACAACATGGCTAAGACCGGGTCCTGTCCTCAGAAGAGAGGGCAGATGTGAGGAGAAGCAAGAAAATGACAGGAGTGCCGAGTGGAGGTCCCAGCTCACTCCAACAAGCACTTAATCCTTCTGGGCTTCAGTTTCCTCCTTTATCAAATGAAGGCACTGCTCTAGACATGATCTCTGGGCACTAGGCCAGCTCAAAAACTCTATGATTCCAAGCCCTTCCCTTCCCACTCAGGCTCCTAGGCGCCTAGGAAGCTGACAGATCAGGTGGTGCCTCTTAGGAAGGGGACAGTCAGCAAAGGAAGCGGGTGGTGAGGATTATTATGTACCTTTCCCACAGTGAGGGGTTCTTTCATTTTGGCCAGAACACAAGGTACAGGCTGGAGAAGATGAGCGATAAGTTCAGAACATTAAGTGGAAGATTTAGACTTCCACATCAAGGAATCTGGAGGAAATGGGAACCACTGAAGTTACTGCAGAGAAGCATACTATCAGTGTGGGTGGTGCAAGGGAATCTCACCGACTTGCAGAGGATGAGTTGGGGTGGGGGGCGGGGAGGGCGGTGATGTTGCAATACAGAAGAAAGGCTGAGGTCTGAAGTGAAAGATTCCTCCCTCCCTTGGTCTGGTCGAGCGCATGCATCATCCCCTCATCCCCTACCATCGCCATAATGCTTATTTTCTTAAACTTGCCCAAGCCGAAATCACTTTGCACCCTCTTTCTTTTTTTTAAGTTCCACGAGTGCCTTCAAGGTAAACAGGTAAATTTTATCTCCCTTCTGCCCAGGCGCCTGAGGTTAAACAGAACCAGCGAGGTGTGCCAGGGAGGGGTGGGGAAGCGGCCAGCAGGCGAGGCCCAGGATATAAGAGACGGGGATCTAGAGGGGTGCGCCTACCTGCAAAGGAGCCATCCTCGTGGTCGGAGCTGTTGTGGCTGCAGTCACTGCCCCTGTCGGGCGAGCTGTGACTGGGCGAGTCCCGCTCGGGCAGCCCCAGGAACCTCTTGCGCCGCCACGGGGGGAGGGGCTCGCGAGCCCTACGCTGAAGGAGCTCCTCTGCCGCCGGGGGCGAGCCCCGCCCGTCCTTGACCTCTGCCTCTAACTGCTCCAAGTCGCGGCTCCCGCGCGGCTGCCGCCGGCTCCCGAGGATCAGGTGCATCCAGCGATGGGAACTGTACACCCGCGCTGGCTTTTCCGCCTCATCGCAGGTCCCGGGCCGGCAAGGGGTCACGAGCAACTGGGTGGGGGTGAGTTTCCCGTTCAAATCCACCATCTCGAAGTCGTGGTCACTGCTGTCGCCCCCATCGTCCGCGCCCGAGGCGTCCGGCTCGTCATCCTCCGAGCCCCGCCCCGCGCGGGTCCGGGCGGACCGCTCCTCTCCCGGGGCGCTGGGAACTGTGCCATCGTGGCCGGGGGGCGCGCAGTCCTCCCGCGGCCTTAAGAGGAGGCGAGGCTGCAGTAGCTGCTGGTGGATGGCGGCGGTCAAGCTGCGAACAGCGCCCCCAGCCCCCGCCGCCCTGGGCCAGGTGGGAAGGTCCTGGCACAGGTAGGGGGGACTCTCGGCCTTCGCGGCCACCTCCGTGGAGGGGAGCGACGGGCCCGGGGGGTCTCCGCCGCCGCCCGCTGCGCCCTCCTCCTCGAGCGGCGCCGGCTCCCCCTCCGGCCTGGCCGGCTCCTCAGCCGAGGCCCCCCTGCTGTCCCCGTCTCCGCCCTCCAGGCGCCCGCAGCCGAGGTCCCGCTTCTCCAGGGCCGCCTGCAGGTAGCCGACTTTGAACTTTTCCTCAGCCAGCACCTGTTGCAGCCACTTCAGGTTGAGTTTGCTGCGCTCCAGCTCGCGCTCCATGTCCGGCACCGAGTCCAGCCGCATGACAGGCGCCTCCTCCCCAGGGAACTCGGCCTGCCAGTGGCGCTCAAAGTCCTGGGGGTCCCACATACCGGGAGCCCCTTCGGGCCTCCGGGGCCCAGCTCGTCCGCGCGCAGCGGGTTGGTGTCGCGCTCGGCTTTCTCCGCGCTGGCGCAGTGGCCTGCCCTTCCCTTCAGCCCCAGAAGAGAATAAGAAAAAAATAATAAAGTTTTTCCCCTTCCGCCCTCGTGCCTTTTTTCTTCTTCTTCTTCTTCTTCTTCTGGGTTTCGCCTCCCTGACGTCAGCGCCCACCGGCGGCGGCGGAGGCGGGCGCCTGGGCCGGCGATCTGCAGTCCCGGCGCCTTGCCCTGCGCCCCGCGGGCTCCGGTGTCTGGAGAGCCGCGGCGGGGGCGGAGCCTCGCGGGCGAGCTCTGGGTTGCGCCGGCGGCCGAGAGGCTGCGAGAGGGCCTGGCACGGCGGGCCTGCGGTGCTGCCCACTCCACAGGCGCCGGCGATACTTGAAGCTGGCCGCCGCCGTAGGCCCGGCTCGCATCTTCCTGGCCTGTCGGGCTGCGCCGCTCCCGTCGCCGCCGGCGCAGTGAGCGCCGGCTCCCTGCAGCCGAGCGCGGGGCCGCGCGGCCGGGGAGGCGGGAGCGGCGGGGAGGGAGCGCGCAGGGTCGCCCTGGGCCGCAGCCAACCTCCGCTCGCCCGGCCCTCCACAGCCTCGCCTGTCCAGGGTCCGGGCGGCGCCTGGGGCCGAGAAGGAAAAGGTGGGGGAAAGGCGATGTGGCGCGGCGGCGAGGGCAGGTGCTGAAGGGCTGACCGACGGGGTTGTCCTCCTCTGGGATTTATGGAGCGCCTTGAACTAACTTGTCCAAAATCACGGAGCTGCTTAATCCAAAGCTGGGGATAAACCTGTTTTGTTTTGTTTTGTTTGTTTTTTTGGTTTGTTTGTTTTTTTTTTTGAGACCCTTTAAAGCTTTCTCTCCACTGCTCACTAGAGCTTTTCAGGTGAGAAATAGGCAAGGGTGACAGCTCCAAGGGGCTCTGCTTAGAGGCCCCTGTGACTTCAAAGCTGAGGATCCTCCCATGTGACTTGTTGTGATGAAATCAAACCATGACTGGCAGGGGCCTTAAACACCTGGGCGTCTAAGAGGACCCTCCACTCTGCTTCCTCTTTGTGGCCTCAAAAATTCCCCTGGGGAGGAGCTGGTACCGGCGCCTGGCCTGACACTCCGGGTGGGGCGGATGGAGGGCTCCCGCCTCGCCTCCCCTTCACTCCTGGCTGCACCACTTTTCTAGGGTCTTCGGTGAGGTCCTACTGTCTGCAGAGAGAGGGCCTGATAAACTGTCTCGCGCTGTCCTCAAGGGGGGACCTTGTCGGTGATTCACATTTTCTTCGTTTTAAGGATGTTGGAAATTGATCCTGTAAGAGACTAAGTGACTTGGCAGCTGGAAATTCTTCCTGGCCACAATGCCCTTTGGGGACTGGACCTAAACTCAGCGACCTCTTCTCTCCAGATCCCTGCCACTAGCCGCTCACTTGAACCATGTGAACAGGCCATCCCTCTCCCACCTTCCAATCCCTTTCAGCCTATCCCTCAAGGCTGGATATTGGAAAGATACCAGAAAGTATTTCTTAACCACAAATGAGATAGTGTCATGCTTCTGTTCAAAACCCTCCGGTGGCAGGGACTTCCCTGGCGGTCCAGTGTTTGGGGCTTCGCCTTCCGATGCAGGGGGTGCGGGTTCGATCCCTGGTGGGGGTGCTGGGATCCCACGTGCCTCACGGCCAAAAAAAAAAAAAAAACCAAAAACATAGAGCAGAAGCAGTATTGTGGCAAGTTCAATGGAGACGTTAAAGATGGTCCACATCAAAAAAACAAAACAAAATCTTCAAACAAACAAAACCCTGCAGCGGCTCCTCATAACGCACACCTCCAGGATGGAGTCCAGACTCCACTGACAAAGGAGGTCCTCGCACATTTGGTCCCTGCCCACCTCTCTGCCTTTCTCCTAGGCTTTAGCCTTACCAACTCCCTGCTGCCTGGGGGACTCCAACCCTCCTTTAAGACCCAGCTCCACCTATGAGAAAACTTTTCCGGCCCCTCTCCCTCCTCTTTGTGTCACACTCCATCGTGTATGTGTCTTTATATTTGCCCTTGTTCCACTTTATGGCAATAATTAGTGACATCTTTTGTTTCCCTTTCTCATAGCTGCTCTCAAGGTCAGGGATTGTGTCTTTTCCAGTTTTGTATTCTTGCTACTTCTTGGAGAGTGTGACTGACAGACAGCTGATAATTGTTGAATGAAATGAATGAATGAATGAACAGGCAGATGACTGAATCCTCACCTTGCAGTTCCTGCTTCGCTGCTCCAGTTGTGAATCACTCTGGGCTGGGAGCAGATGTGCTTCCCACAGACACTTCTCAACTCTGGAATTTCCTTCCTTGACAAAGTCTGTGTTTACTCACTTTCCCAATATCCCTTCTTCCTTTTTCTTTCTCTTTTTCTTCCTTCCTTCCTTCCTTCCCTCCTCCCTCCCTTCTTTCCTTCCTTCCTTCCTTCCTTCCTCCCTCCCTTCTTTCCTTCCTTCCTTCCTGCTTTTCTTTTTAAATTTGCTGTGCCACTGGTATGACTCATCTCTGTGTTTGTCTTTGTGCTCGATTGCTATGGAGAAATGGATATGTTTTAAAAAACATTAGTTGCATATTCCCCAGCTTGTGTGATTTCTCAGTCCTTCACCTAGTCCCTTAAGCTGCTCTCTCTTCCACCTTTGCTTCATATTTTGAAGAGACTCTCCCTACCTCCCTAGAGGGCACCACCATCTTTGTCTACTGGGAGGGATTGAGGTGCTCCCAATGCCTACAGCCAGCCAGTGCAGGGGTGTTCCATCAAGCGGAGTCCACAAGCATCTTGGCCTCTGTGAAGATTTCAGAATGGGGGAGAAATGCAGCACAGCAGACATGGATAACCCCAGTCAACAGCGTATTGATTGGAAGATGTTTCCATATGTATACTTAAATGCACAAAGGAAAAAACCCTGTAAGTTACTATGAGCATCCGTTTCTGAATTTGTAATTTCCCTGGGAGGATAGTTTCAACTCTGTCCTTTAATTAAAGCAGCAGTATGATTCCCTTTCTGTCCAAGGAAGCTGTTACCAATACCACTAATTTTTTCCACGAGGACCAATATAGCCAGAAATGCCAGCATTCATCATCTGTAAACAGATCCCAGGAGCAACCTTCATTGTCTCTAGCTGGTCGATAGTTCAGCTTTATTACTTGGCTTTGGGTCATCATGGGGGCAGGGATAGAGTGGCTGACATTTATTGAGTCCACACTTCTAGTGGCCATGCATCTTTGATCTCACCTAATTTCGACAACAACCCGGTAAAGAAGGTATTATTGTCAAGATAGTGAGAGAGAGAGAGAAATGGAAGACCAAAGAGGTTAGAGGTCGCACAGCTAATTTTCTGGAGTCTAAAGCTCAGTAGCTTTGCAAGGGCTTGGCCCAGGTGCATCTGGTCATCAGCATTTATTCATTCAATAAATATTTGTTGAGCACCTATTAAGCTCCAGAGCCTGGCACATAAAGTTTAAACTTTGTAACCTGGCATATCAGACGCTTCACAATGGATCCTCTGACCCCAGCCTACTTGTCCGACCCCATTTCTTGAATTCCTTCTGCTTGCTGCACCCATTCAGGCCCCCAATCTGAGTCACCCACAGAGAAGATGCCTTTTCTGTTCTGTGCCACCTCCCTTTGGCCCATCTTGGGTTTCTGCGGCAGCTGCAGTGGACAGTTCCCAAGGGCTGCTGGGGTCTCACCTCAAACACCCACCCCTACTACTCTCCACTCTTCTGTCCTAGGGGTTTTCTCAAGCATCCCAGATGAAAGCTTCTTTGGGGGGAAGTTATTCCGGGGCATCCCATGGCCAGTGGAAATGGGAGTTGGTTAATAAATGCCGCAGGCTCCTGTCTTTGGAGGGCCTGAGGTATATTCTGCATGGCTGCTCAGTGGTCTCCGAGAGGAATGAGCCCCCACTGTTCACAGTGGTAATCAATCCATGATGAGCTCTCTATTGGCTTTCCCTTCTTGTCTGTCTCCCTCTCCCTCACTCCTCCTTCCTGGAATAATCTCCTGACTAAAATACTTGTACCGGGTCCTTGTGTCAGTCCCTGCTTTGCCCCTCTGGTCCCCCCACTAAGACACCCTCCAGCCTCCCCACACCCTCTCTGATAGCCACACAAGGCGCTTCACCGTTCCCCCAATTACTCCCCCATCTCTCTTGTCTTCCTTTGCCATGTTGCTTCCTCCAGTGTGAAAGGATGAGATCCCTTTTCACCTGCCCAAGCCCAGCTCACCTGTGACATTCTATCTGAAGCCTTCCCTTCCCCAGGTCTAGTTAGGCGTGCTCGTGTACAGAGGGATTTAACTTAGTCACGCCACATTGTAATTAGTTCCATGGCTCCTTGAGGAAATCCTGGCTCCAGCCAGCTGGTACCTCTTATTCCTCCTACTGCCACAGCCCCTGACACGGTGCCAGAGTCAGTGCCTAGTACATGTCTGCTAAGGGAATAAATGAATGATGAATGAGTGAGTGGACTCTTTACACCAAAACCTCACGCTATCTTAAATCAGGACCACCCTCACCCGAAGGAAAAGTGGGAAGACACCTCTGAGCTCATGCTGTCAGGAACTCTGCGTTTTACAAAATTCCTTTAGATGAACAAGCAGCCTCTATGGAAATATAAAATGTGACTATCAGTCATTCACACTTCAGTGTGAACTGCTTCTCCCTTGCTTTTTCCAGAGTTATCTGAGGTTCGTATTAGAGGGCTGGGAGTTTGGACTAGGAAGGAGAATTGAAGCAGAGTGCAGCCGGAAGGAGAAGGGTAACCTGGGGAGGACTGGGCTAGGATGAGGCCTGCATCTTTGAGTGCTAAAGGTGTGAACACAGAAAAAAGGCCCCTCTTTTGGGGGACCCTCTCTACCAGGCTTGCTTCCTCTAATGCAGGAGTTCTCCTGAGTACAAATTAGAATAACCTGGGGGAGCAATTAAGACTATTCAGCCTTGGACTTGCTTCAACGCCAATTCATCCAGAATCTCAGGAATGGGACCCCACATCGGTATTTTCTTTTCTTTTCTTTACCTTTATTGAGGTATAATACAATAGATTCATTTTTCTTAAGTATGCAGTTTGATGAATTTTGGTAATTGCAAACCATGATGTGTGTAATCTCCACATTAAACAACATACAGAATAGCTCCATCACCCTCAAGAGTTCCCTCCTGCTTTTTTGCAGTCAACCCCTTTTCCTGACTCCCAGTACCAAGCAATAATTGGTTTCTATAATTTCTGTCACTATAGTTTTGCCTTTTCTAGATTTCTGTATGAACGAATGCATCTTTGGTGTTTGAGTGCTGAAGTTCAGTGTCCTATTTTTGAGTTTCATCTGTTATGTGTATTTATATTTCATCCCTTCCCTCCCTCTCCCCCCAGGGTCAAGTGAATAGGCATTTTAATGTACTTTGTCACGTTCAACCCCCATCATAGTGCTGTGACAGAAGTATTATCACCACCTTGCAGATAAATTATGGTTTGATGAGATTGAGAGAGTTGGTATAAATTACCTCCTTTTTATTGTTGAGCAGTATTCCATACTATGAATATATACCCCTATTTGTTTATCCATTCTCCAGTTGCTGGCCATTTGGCTGTCTTTTTGTGGACATAGTTTTCATTTCTGTTAAAAAATACTAATACATAGGAATGGGATTATTGGGTCGATGACAAATATATGTTTAACTTTATAACATCCTGCTAGGGACGTCCCTGGTAGTCCAGTGGTTAAGACTCTGCCCTTCCAATATAGGTGGCACCAGTTTGGGGAACTAAGATCCCGCATACGGCTCAGCCAAAAAAAAAAAAAAAAAAAGAAGATACTGCTATGTAATGTTTTCCAAAGTGGCTGTACCAGTACCATTTTCCATTACCATCGGCAATGTCTGAGAGTTGCATTGCTCTACATCCTTGTCAACACTTAGTGATGTCAGTCTTTTCATTTTAGCCATTTTAGACAGTGTGTAATGGTATCTCATCATGGTTTTAATTTGTATTTCCCTGATGACTGGTGATGTATAGCATCTTTTCATGTGCTTTATGGCCATATGTATATCTTCTTTGTGAAGAATCTATACAAATCTTTTGTTAATTTTTAGTTGGATGTTTGTCTTCTTATATTTGGGTGGTAATAGTTCACATATTCTTTATTCAGACCTTTTGTCATATGTGTTTTGCATTTCTCTAATGATTAGTGATGTTGAGAATCTTTTCATATGCTTGTTGACCATTTGTATATCTACTCTGGAGAAATGTCTCTTCTGGTCCTTTGTCCATTTTTGTTTTGTTTTGTTGTTTTTTGCGTTACGCGGGCCTCTCACTGTTGTGGCCTCTCCCGTTGCAGAGCACAGGCTCCGGACGCGCAGGGTCAGCGTCCGGGCTCACGGGCCCAGCTGCTCCGCGGCCTATGGGATCTTCCCGGACCAGGGCACGAACCCGTGTCCCATGCATTGGCAGGCGGACTCTCAACCACTGCGCCACCAGGGAAGCCCTCCATTTTTTTCATTGGGTTATTTTTGTTGTTGTTGTTGAGTTGTAGGAGTTCTTCATATATTCTTGATATTAGGTCCTTATCAGATATATGACTTGCAATTATTTTCTCCCATTCCATGTTACCTTTTCACTCTGTTGACTATTTCTTTTGATGCACAAAAGTTTTTAAGTTTGATGTAGTCCCATCTGTCTGTTTTTGCTTTTGTTGCTTTTGGTGTCATACCCAAGAAATCATTGCCAAGTCCAGTGTCATGAAGATTTCCCTTTATGTTTACTTCTAGGAGTTTTGTAGTTTCATGTCTTACATTTAGGTCTGGTTTTTGTTTTTGTTTTTTTGTGGGTTTTTTTTTTTTTGAGTTAATTTTTTGCATATGGTATAAGGTAAGAGTCCAACTTCATTTTTTTTGCATATGTATATCCAGTTTTCCCAGCACCATTTGTTGAAAAGACTGTTCTTTCCCCCATGGTGTGGTCTTAGAACTCTTGTGAAAGATCATTTGACCATAATATGAAGGTTTATTTCTGGGCCCTCTATTCTGTTCCATTGGACTATGTGTCTGTCTTTATGCCAGCACCACAGTTTGTATTACTGTGGCTTTGTAAATGTTTTGTTTTACAATAAGAGAATTTGCACTCTTCCCAATGAACCAAAAATTGCTATTAAAAAAATTAACCTCAAATAGGTCTTGGAGATCCTTCTATGACAATACATGTTGTGTGATTTTTTTCTTTCTGACACCAATCAGTCCTACAATTCTCTGACACTAACAATTTAATTCAATTCTGACACCAACTTCCTGAAGTAAGTCAGATCCCACAGGTTAAGGGCTCAGTCCCACAAGACTGCCCCTACTTCAGATGCCAGCCACAAATGGGGGCCCAGGCTACCCACACTTCTGCCCAGTGAACTACAAATTTGAGGATTCCCATACCCTACCCTCAGGTTTGATAATTTGCTAGAACAACCCACAGAACTCAAGAAAACATTAGATGTACTACTACAGCTTATTATAAAGGCTACAAATGAACAGCCAGGTGAAGAGGTACACAGGGAGAGGTCTGGAAGGTCCTCAGTGTAGCAGGGGTTGGGTTTCACCACCCTCCCAGGACACGGATGTGTTCACCAACTCAGAAGCTCTCTGAATTGTGCTGTTTAGGGGTTTTTATGGAAGTTTCATTATGTAGGCATGATTGTTTAGATTATTGGCCACTGGTGATTGAACTCAACTTCCAGGTCCCCTCTCCTCCCTAGAGGGGGAGGCAGTTCTAAGCCTCTAATCTTGTGGTTGGTTTGTCTGGCCACCAGCCCCCATCCTGAAGCTATCTAGCCCCCTATCATGAGTCATCTCATTAACTTACAATAGACAGTGAATTCCAAGGGTTTAGGAGCTCTGAGCCAGGAACTAGGGACAAAGATTAATGGTTTATTTTTTATTTCACCGCAGGTGTGGATCTTCCTCATTATTTTTAATAGATTCATGGCAGTCCACTGTATAGATGTACCATAATTTATTTAAACATCTGCTATTGACAGACATTGCAGGCGTTTGCCTACTCCTGCTATTGCTAACAGTGGTTTATTGCAATATCCACTATTGATAGATGTTGTCAGTATTTGCAGTTTTCTTGCAAACACTAACAAAGTTGCAGGAAACATCCTTGTTGAGTATTCCTTTAGGTTAGATTCCCAGAAGTGGAATTCCTGGGTCAGAGTATATGTACCCTTGACATATGGATAGACACTGTTAAATTACCCTTAAAAATCCTGTACCTGGGCTTCCTTGGTGGCACAGTGGTTGAGAGTCTGCCTGCTGATGCAGGGGACACAGGTTCGTGCCCCGGTCTGGGAAGATCACACGTGCCGCGGAGCGGCTGGACCCGTGAGCCATGGCTGCTGAGCCTGCGCGTCTGGAGCCTGTGCTCCGCAACGGGAGAGGCCACAACAGTGAGAGGCCGTGTATTGCAAAACAAAACAAAACAAAACAAAACAAAACAACCACAATCCCCTGATGACAACTCAATAAATTAACAATAGTCCCTTAACAACCTAAATGCCCATCGACAGATGAATGGATAAAGAAGACGTGGTACATACATACAATGCAATACTACTTAGCCATAAAAACGAATGAAATAATGCCAACTGCAGCAACATGGATGGACCTAGAGATTATCATACTAAGTGAAGTAAGTCAGGAGGAGAAAGACAAATACCATATGATATCACTTATATGTGGAATCTAAAATATGACACAAATGAACCTATCTGTGAAACAGAACCAGACTCACAGACATAGAGCACAGACTTGTAGTTGCCAAGGGGGAGGGGGGTGGGGAAGGGATGGACTGGGAGCTTGTGATTGGCAGACTCAGACTATTATATATAGGATGGATAAACAACAAGGTCCTACTCTACAGCACAGGGAATATATTCGATATCCTGTGATAGACCAGAATGGAAAAGAATATGCAAAAAAATGTATATACGTGTATAACTGAATCACGTTGCTATACAGCAGAAATTAACACAACATTGTAAATCAACTATACTTCAATAAAATAAATAGTTCTTTAGTATCATCAAATATCAGTCTTCAATTTCCCTATTGTCTCATAATTTTATTGGTAGTTTGTTTGAATCAGGATTCAAAACATCCCATAGATTACAGTCTATAAGTCTCTTTTAACTTATAGGTTCTCCTTCCATGTCCCCTCAACCCCTACCTTCATCTGTCCTTGTAACTTATTTGTTAAAGACATTAGATAGTTTATCCTGTAGAGTTTCCCACAGTCTGTATTTTGCTGATGGGAACCTCATGGAATCCTTTAACATGTCCCTTCTGTGAATTGGTAGTTAGATCTAGAGCCTTGATCAGATTTAATATGGGGGAGAGGGTAGGACTGCTTTGCAGGTGGAGTTGTGTTCTTCCCTCGGATGGTAATCATGTCATCATGTCTTTTCTTCGTGATGAGTGCAAAAGGTGTTATGCCATCATTCCTTCTCCACGTAGCAGCAGGAAAATGCCTATAAAGAGAAACTTCGGGCTTCCCTGGTGGCGCAGCGGTTAAGAATCCGCCTGCCAATGCAGGGGACAGGGGTTTGAGGCCTGGTCTGGGAAGATCCCATATGTCGTGGAGCAAATAAGCCCATGCGCCACAACTACTGAGCCTGTGCTCTAGAGCCCGTGAGCCACAACTACTGAAGCCCGCATACTACAACTACTGAAGCCTGTGCGCCTAGAGCCTGTGCTCTGCAACTAAGAGTAGCCCCCGCTCTCTGCAACTAGAGAAAGCCTGTGTGCAGCAACAAAGATCCAATGCAGCCAAAATTAAATAAATAAAAAAATTTTTAAAAAGAGCAAAAACACCCAAGAAACAAAAAGGAAACTTCCCCTCATCAACTATTTGTTGACCCAGAGGTATAGTTCATATATGAAACACAGGATGATTACTTGACTCTTTACCGTTATTTCCAATTTTTAAAATTGAGTTGGTTCACTGGTATCCTTGAAAAGGAACCAGTGAGGTTTTCTTTTGTTTTGACTTGTTTTTAGTATAATGATAAATTCAGGGATTTAAGTGTATTTATGCATTTTGTTCTAGTATAGTTATTAACCTTCTTGACATTCAAAGTGTCCCATCTTTGGCCAGCGGGAGCTTCTTCAAGGTAACTTCTGAGGCCTTTTGACATCACTCTAGTAGTCTTTGATAGTTTTGTTCCTTTCTTGTTTGACAAGATATTTCAGGCTTATCTTATATATTTCCTGTCCTAGACATAAAATCAGTTGTTCTCCAAAGAGCTCTGGTTCTTTTTAGTGGGAAATGGCATTAGGAGACCTCAGTCAAGGTATTAGTGGCGTTTATTGCTACTGGATTGGTCATTGTTTATAGGTCTTTTCAGGGGAAAAAGCTAAGAAATACACACATTTAAACCATGTCATGAGTGTATAGTGAATTTTGCCATTAATATTCAGGATGACAGAATTTTCACTTACTCTCAAAGATCTCACTTTCTCCTTCTTCCTCCTCAGAAAAGAGCCCCTGTTCTCAATAATACTAATTCGATTACTCACATAACAGCCTCACGGGATTGGTCATCACTTTGCATGTCATCTGTGCCCAGGGACCCTGCCAAGGCTCTCTGTGTCATTCTACATCTAGTATCTGTGCCGCTGAAGTGAGAACAAACTATATAATCCTGACCAAACTGAAAGGTGGAAAATTGTATCTCATTCTACTTTCATTCTGCATTTGTCTGGTGATTAATGAGGCTGAGGGGGTGTTTCTTCATCACTGGCAAGTCAGTGGTTTAAGTCTCTTCCCCCAAATCGTTGGTATCCTCCACACCGCATTTCCTGAACTTCAGTCATCTGCTTAGTATGTCTTTTCCCAATTAACAAATCACGCATGCTATTATTGACTGAATATATTTTTAGTTAATGAGCACCACCCCCCTCCTAAGTCGTCATATACAAGCACAATAAACATGAATAGATTTGGTGTCCACTTATATACCTCCCTAGTGCACATTAACATAAATACACATTAAATAAATGTTAAGAGGTTACCTGGTTAGGGTTAGGGTTAACACTTAATAAGTGGGTACCACCTGAAATCATCTCATGTACAACCCACCTGTGGTATGAGCACCACGCTCTGGGAATCACTACCCTACAGGCTTTGGCATTTTGTGATGAAAACGGGAGGAGAGACGTCGGTCATTGCCCCGTGCCCACCTGTCTCTCATGAGAAGGACCACGTTCTGAGAAAAGCCAGACCAAATGCCTGCCTTCACTTGGTGCTGGACGCAGCTGCACAACGGCAATAATGCGCTTTACCATTTGATGTGACAAAGAGGACCTGGGACTTGATTTGCAGAGCTGCCAAGAGCCAGCTGGGTGTCTTGGGGAAACCACATCACCCCTCAAGCCCTCAGTTTCCCCATCCATAAAATGGGGAAGTTGGAGGAAATGATTTGAAATCCCTTCCAGGTTCGAAGGCAAGGTTTGTAACCCCTTCCATCTCCATGCACTGAGAGTTCCTAGTTTAGAAACATTTTCTCCCTTCAGAGTTCCTGGCTCAGGACTGGTGGGGGGTGGTTCCAGTCCACACCAGCAAGCCTCTCTCTGGTGTCACTGGCAGAACATCTAAGCAGCTGACCAGCTCCTAAGCACAGGAAGCGCCAAAGGGCAGCTGAAGCATTAAAGCAGCCCCGTCCAGATCCTGGAGGGGCTGCGGTCGGGGCAATGCAGGCTGTGTCATCATCACAAGAGGGTGAGACGTGCCATGAGGTAAGCACACAGTTTATGTTTTTCTAAGAGAGACAGGGAGAAAGGAAAAAAGACAGAGCAAGTTAATCAGAACTACTTCTCCAGGAAGTGGGGGTGATGGGGTCGGGGAATGGTCTCCAGCCCCGAGTACCCAGAAATACACAGAGGTGGGGGCTTCTCTCACAGAGCAAAGGATAAAAGCAAACAAACAAATAAACAAAAACCACCCAAAACAAACAAACAAAAGTGCCTTGAGGTATTTTGTTACTCAAGCAGGGCCCGGCGCCCCTGGCCTCACCCACTAAGGTGTGTCTTGCTAAGAAAAACACCACCACCTGAAACTAACATAATGTTGTATGTCAGCTATATTTCAATTTAAAAAGGGGAAAAAAACACACATTTTTCAGTGGCATGTGTGCCTCGTGTTATCTGTTTAAGGAAGAAGCTGAGTTACCAGTGATAGTATCTTCTATGGAGATGGCTGTGCAGCTCAGAGGGGTGTAAATTGCACTCATTCTGCAGGGAAAGTCATGGTGAATTACCGTGGGTCAGTACCACCTAGAAGGGCAACAGCTAGATCTGTGGGGCGGGCCATTTTCTCATACAGTTACAGGTACAGAGGAAACCATACATTGCTCTGGACGGTGGGTCAGGTAATCTGTTTGGGGCATTAAGCTCAGCTCCAGTCAGTGCTGGGGCCACCCAAGCATCCCGTGATCAACGAATGAACGAATGCTCGTGACCCTGACATAATCTCTTCCAGATGCCACACCCACAGAAAATGGTGCCCCAAAGGAAGTTGTTTCTTCTCACCAGAACAGCGTCCCAGACCTATTGCAACATTTACTATTTTTGTGTAAGTACTTAAAAAAAAAAGTCTGGTCACGTCCTTGTAGCTGTGTGCGTGTGTGTGTGTGTGTGTGTGTGTGTGTGATATCTAGAGAGACAACCTTCCTTTCGGCCCCTTTCCTCAAGTGCTGGGGAAGGTTTGAATCCTGAACCATGTTTGACTATTTCCCTGGGATTTTTTCCTGCCGTGGGTTATTCTCCTTTGAGACTGGCCGCCAGAGTCAGCATGAAAGATTCAAGAGGCATCAAGAAGTTTCTTTATACCTTCCCAACACTTCCCCTCCCTGCTGGCAAAATGACTCAGGTTCCTTAATCTAGATCAGGCCTTATGTTCTACATCAGGAAGCTTATTCTGTAAAGAGCCAGACAGTAAATATTTTAGGTGTTGTGGGCCATACAGTCTCTGTCCCGGCTACTCAACACTCTGCTTAGAGCTAGAAAGCAGACATAGGCAATGTGTAAATGAATGAGCACAGTTGTGTTCCAATAAAGCTTTATTTACAAAAGCAGGAGCCAGACTTGGCCCCGTCAGCAAGAGGTTGCCCACCCTTTGTTCTATACTTACAGAGATGGCAGTGGGGTGGGGGAGGGAGAGCTGATATTTATAGGATATTTACCATATGCCAGGCACTGTGCTAGCACCTTCATTCGTGGTATTTCATTAGGTCGTCACAAAAATCACTGTGTGGAAGGTATAATCGATACCCATATTTTGTAGCTGAGGAAACTGAGGCTCAGAGAGGTTAAGTAACTTGACTGAGGTTGTTCAGCTGATGTTAGGATCCAATCTCAGGTATGTGAGGTTCGGAAGCCTGTGCTCTTTAAGAATGCTGGAGCTCACCAAATCCAACATCCTCATTTTATAGAGGAAATGAGAATAGTAGGGGGAGATCAGACCAAGACAAACTTGTCTTCTTTCTTCAATTTATACAAGAATGGTTCTCATGCCATCACCTGGGGCATAGCAACTCCCCTCCTGAATAAGTAGTCTTCAGTCGGGACTCTCACTTCCTTGGGCCAGACACCAAACTTCCTCTTCACATGCTTTCCATCCTCCTGCCCTTATCCTCTGCTGAACTTCCAGTAACACATCACGGAAACAACTAACAATTTTCTCTCACTGGAAGATCTATATTTCTTGTAGCATTGATTATGAAGCCTTGAATTAGCTGGACAACTTTATGCTGCAAGTAATAGAAACTCCAACTCAAATTGGCTTAAAAAAATAAAGGTCATTTATTGGCTCACATAACTGAATGGTTCAGAGACGGGGTTAACTTCAGGTGGGGCTTGATACAGGTTCAAACGGTGTGCCCAGTTTCTCTCTGTTGGTTTCTCAACGTCCTCAGTTTTAATCTCAGGCATGCTCTCCCTCATGGTAGCAGAATGGCTGCCAGGCACTCCTGAGGTTACATCCTTCCTTATTTGCATACTTCTGCCCCCAAAGGGGGCTTCTCCTTCCCAGAAACACCAGCAAACATTTCCTTGCATCTGACTGGCTTGGGTTAACTACTCATTTTAAACTAATCACTGCATCCAAGGGTGGGGACACTCTGTCTTAAGCAAATCAGGATCCATCCCTGGAACTGTGGGGCAGGGTTAGGTATATCTAAACCACGTGGCTGAGGGAATTCCCTGGTGGTCCAGTGGTTAGGACTCCGTGCTTCCACTGCGGGGGGCATGGGTTTGATTCCTGCTCGGGGATCTCCCGCGAGCCACGTGGCACGGCTATAAAAAACCAAAAAACAAAAAGTACCACATGGCTGCGAACGAGGGAAGGGTTAATTCCCCCATGAGAAATTAGGGTGGTGTGGACAGAAGAGGGGGTGGCAAACAAAAATATCTGCTCTGTGTTGAACTAAGGGTACTCAAAAAAGAGCTCCCCCGATTCCAAGAGTTCATTGTGTCATTCTTTCAACTCCTCAAGGCAGAGGAAGCTGTTTTTGCGTACATGATCCCTCCCTTATCTTCTTGGAGTTAAGGGTGAGCCTCTTCTGCCATCTGCCTGGCAGCAAGCCACAGTGAGAACTGCACACAGGGTGAATGTGGGGCGACTATGTACCTAACAGGCGCTTCTCCGTGGCCAACTGTGGGACTTCACAAGTGACCCACTGTAGGAGGGTTTTGAGAAGTTTTACATAGAGGAAGCAGCCTTGCCAATAGCCACTCACCCACTGTTCAGGATGAGCAAAAACGGATGCCAGAGAAGGGCAGGGTGCTTATTTCACAAATTTGGTGATACCTTGGCTCAGGGTTAATGCCGTTTAGGATGCCCCTGCCCAGAAGCCCTCTCAGAGGAGGTCAGAACGCTACCAGCAAATTATTAAGCTTTTAGCTTAATAATTTAAAAGCAGCAGCTTTTTTCAGAGTTCAAAAAGCAAATGATACATTAGTGCCACCACAGGGCAGCTTTGCTGAGTGCCAAAACTCCCATGAGGCACAGCTCAGGTTCCAATTTACCTGTGAGTAGGTAGAAACTGCAGATCCATCTGTGCTTCCTATAGGGGGAGTGCCAGGCATCCTTTGAAATCCTTCCGGCCCTGGGATGAAGACAAACCTGAGATACCAACACAGCTGTGGATCACCTGTGGGAAAAAGTCGACGACATCAAAGCCCGTGGCATTCAGTTGCCTCACGTTCATTTTGGTTGTGATGCGTTTATGTGTAGACGGGGCTTGGCTGTTTTACATTGTTTAATTGTTTGTATTTTAACTTTCTTCCTGATTTTCCTTGCAGTCAAGAGTCTTCACAATCTTTGAGGAGTGTTGCTCTGGTTAGCTCATTTGGTTAAAAGCCAAAATAAGGGCAGTTTCACTCCCAGGTATATGTTCCCCAAAGAGCTGAAAGCAAGGACTCAAACAGACCCTTGGACACCAACGTTCGTAGCAGCATTATCCACAATGGCCGCAAAGTGGAAAGAAATCCAATATCCATCAACTGATGAATGAAGAACTAAAATGTGGTATATTTATACAATGGAATATTACTCAGTCATAAAAAAGGAATGAAATTCTGGTGCATGCTACAACATGGATGAACCTTCAAAATATTATGCTAAATGGGGCTTCCCTGGTGGCGCAGTTGTTAAGAATCCGCCTGCCAATTCAGGGGACACGGGTTCAAGCCCTGGTCCGGGAAGATCCCACGTGCCGCGGAGCAACTAAGCCCATGCACCACAACTACTGAGCCTGCACTCTGGAGCCCACGAGCCACAACTACTGAAGCCCGCAAACCACAACTACTGAAGCCCACGCACCTAGAGCCCGTGCTCTGCAACAAGAGAATCCACCACAATGAGAAGCCCATGTATCGCAACAGAGAGTAGCCCCCACTCTCCGCAACTAGAGAAAACCCGTGTGCAGCAGCGAAGACCCAATGCAGCCAAAAATTAAAATAAATGAATAAATAAATTTATAAAAAATATATTATGCTAAATGAAATAAGCCAGGCACAAAAGAACAAATATTGTATGATTCCACTTATATGAGAATAGGTAAATTCATAGAGACAAAAAGTAGAACAGTAGTTACCAAGGGCTGGGGAGAAGGAGGGATGGGGAATTGTTGTTTAATGGGTACAGACTTTCTATCTGGGATGATGAAAATTTTCTGGAGATGGATGGTGGAGATGGCTGCACAACATGGGGAATGTATTTAATGCCACTGAATTGTACACTTAAAAGTGGTTAAAATGCTGACAAAACTATAATTCAAAAAAGGTACATACACCCCTATGTTCATAGCAGCACTATTCACAATAGCCAAGACATGGAAACAACCTAAATGCCCATTGACAGATGAATGGATAAAGAAGGTGTGGTACCTACATAAAATGGAATACTACTCAGCCATAAAAAAGAATGAAATAATGCCATTTGCAGCAACATGGTTGCAACTAGAGATTATTATACTAAGTGAAGTAAGTCAAAAAGAGAAAGACAAATACCATATGATATCACTTATATGTGGAATCTAAAATATGACACAGGGGACTTCCCTGGTGGTGGTGCAGTGGTTAAGAATCCACCTGCCAATGCAGGGGACATAGGTTCAATCCCTGGTCTGGGAAGATCCCACATGCCATGGAACAATTAAGCCTGTGTGCCACAACTACTGTGCCCATGTGCCACAACTACTGAAGCCCACACGCCTAGAGCCTGTGCTCCGCAACAAGAGGAGCCCGCGCACCACAATGAAGAGTAGCCCCCACTCGCCACAACTAGAGAAAGCCCACGCACAGCAGTGGAGACCCAATGCAGCCAAAAATAAATAAATAAATTTTTAAAAAAATTTTAATAAAAGAAAATAAAATATGACACAAACGAACCTATCTGTGAAACAGGAACAGACTCACAGACATAGAGAACAGTCTGGTGGTTGCCAAGGGGGAGGGGTTAAGGGAGGGCTGGTGTGGGAGGTTGGGATTAGCAGATGTAAGCTTTTATATATAGAATGGATAAACAGCAAGGTCCTACTGTATAGCACAGAGAATTATATTCAATATCCTATGATAAACCATAATGGAAAAGACTATTTTAAAAAAGAATATATATATATGTATAACTGAATCACTTTGCTGTACAGCAGTAATTAACACAACATTGTAAATCAATTATACTTCAATAAAAAATGGTTAAAATGGTTACTTCTATATTATGTATATTTTACCACGATTAAAAAATTGTTTCTTACGTCAAAGTTAGAGGTAAAATTGAAGTAGGGGCCTGTTAGCTCCATTCTGTCTCATAAACCACGTCAGCTGCATTCCAAGCCCAGCTGGTGATTAGAAATCAGTGCCTTTGGCCAGAAGAGAGTTCATCTCAGGGCAATCTCTTCTGGTTTCTGGGAAATAGAGTCCATCTGCTACTTTAATAGTGGGTTAGGAGGTTGGCCATGACACTGAACGTTACACCTCAGAGGTGTAAATAAATAAGGCATCCACATTGTTCAAACATCCAATAAAACAAAACACAGGTAGTAAAAAGTCTCCCTCCTACCCTTTTCCCATCCACTCAGTGCCCATGTCCCTTAATAGGTGACTCTTGATTTTAGTTTTTTGTTTACCCTTCTAGAAAAATTATGTGTATACCAACTACTATGGGTATACGTTATTTTTCTCTCTTTCTTTTTTTACCCAAATGGTAGCACTCTGCTCCGGACTTTGCCTTTTTTTGTTAGAACGTACCTTGCTGAACTTTCCATAAAATACATAAGGAATTTCCTTACTCTCTTTTTACAGCTGTATAATATTCCAACATATGGAGGGACCATAATTTATTTAACCAATCCTTTATTGTTGAACATTTAGCTGTTTCCATTCTTTTGCCATTACGTAATTATGAATATCATTTTGCACATGTGTAAGGATATCTGCAGGAAAAAATTCTGGGACTGCTAGATCAGAGTATAAACATTTGTAATTTTGATAAATACTGACAAATTGCCCTTGATAGGGGGTGTCAATTTACCTTCTTTCTGGTAACGTGTGAGAATGCTTGTTTTCTGACCCATTCAGTCTGATTTCAAATTTTTGGATTTTACCAGTATAATGGGTGAAAAATGATACCTCAATGTGGTTTTAATTTGCATTTCTCATATGACTAGGGTTGAGCATCTTTTTATAATAAGAGTCATTTCTCTTTTCTTTTTTGTGAACCATCTGTGGACCATCTTTTGCCCACTTTTCTCTTGGGCTAGTAATCTTTTCCTCTGTAAATATTATAATTAACTCTTTGCCTGTGATTTGAGTTGAACATATTTTTCCAAGTTTATCATTTGTCTTTGTTTATATTTTGCATTGCAACATTTTTTATGTAGCCAAATGTATCGATTTATTTTTAGTGGCTTTTGGATTTTGTGATATAATGAGAAAGGCCTTGCTCCCTTTGGAGTTAGAATCCTCTCATATTTTCTTCTATTATTTTCATGATTTCATTTTTCTTCCATTTCGAACTTTGATTCAATTGGAATTTATCCTCATATGTAGTGTGAAGTCTGAATCCAACTTTGTTTTTCAAGTGGCTACCCAGTTGTTCCAATACTACATACTGAGAAATCAATCTATTCCCCCACTGCTTCTAGATTCTATCTGAATTAAATACTATGGGATGGAACCACAGTCCCTACCCTAGGTGGATTCCATCTTTTGTCCCCCATCCCTATGGGACTGCACAAAGTACATCTTAGACTCTCAGCACATTTTCTGGAAAAAGTGACCCCAAGTGCTCTGCTCACCAACCCACTTTCCCAACCTCTCCCAGACCTCATTCGGTAATTGATCCCTATCTTATTAACTCTTACTAAAATATTTTGGTTATACTTTGTCTAACTTAAAGATTTTTCTTTGTGGAAAGTATTCTTCTAAATTATCTAGTCCACTACTACCAGAAGAGGATGTTCTGGGTTTTGGTAGTAGAGGTCTATATGTTGAACCACCCTTGAATTCCTGGAACAAACTCCATATGATATATTAATTTTACTATGCTATATTCCTTTTATTAATATTATAATTGAACTTTTTGCATTAATAGTAATTAATGACCTGCACCTATGTTTTTATATTTAATGAAGTCTTTACTGGATTGGTATCAGTCTTGCGCTCATATTTCTAAAAGATTTTGGAAAAGTTCCTCTTTTTTCTATATAGCATGTTTAAACAGCCCTGGGATTATCTTCTCTTTAAAGGTTTGTTAGAATTCCCTTGCGAAACCATGTAGTGCAGTGGTTTTAATTGTAGTCATTGGGACCCTTGCTGGGGGGCTACGGAGGGGAGAAGTGTAATCTAAATGACAGACAGTATTTGATTCACACCAGCGCACACAGCTGGAGCTGGAGCAATTGTGTGATTTAAAACAATTTAATTCTAGTAAAATTTCAATACCATGAAATTATAAAGGTTAATTTTTTGTGGGTTTTTTTTTTTTTTTTTGCTCCAAGAGTCCAAAAGCGTTAAAGTCTTTTCGTTTACTTATTTCATGCTCTAGCCTTTTTCAGAGATCAAAATATTAAAACACTTCCCAAACATTTATTCCACCTTTCTTGGCCATCAGAACTCTAGAGCTACGTATAGTTGCTTCAGGCCATAATGATAACCCTCCCTCCAATACTCAAAGCTAATCTCCTATAAAATTGGACATTTTCTCATCAGAAAACAGTTCCTATTTCTGGGCTTCTTATCTGTGCTGTTCTCCCCCACAGGCAGAGGGTTTTACCTCTTTGATTACTCCTATAAGTGGAATAAAATGTGATCATTAAGAATAAAGATGAAAGCAAGATGGGGAGGTGGAACATCAAATCTATACTCTAAAGCAAAATCAAAACAAACAAAACATCAATAACGGCATATGTCCAAAAGTCCTTCAGGACAAAGTGTTATTTATTAATGGGCTATTTTTACATCTCCCCTCCTGAGGGAAAAATCACTCACAGAGACCCTGACGCACAGCCAAAGGGCTTTGGGTCAAAAGTGACCTCGGCAAGGTGGCCTGGTTCCACAGGAGATATGGGATGTAGAGCGTAATCTGGAGCTTCAGAGTAATAGGAGACTAAGGGCATCTGAACTGGAACCTCCCCTGCCCCACAACTCTGGGAAAGAGGGTGGGAGTCAAGTTCACTGCCAAGGTAAGAGGTGGTTGAATTTCAGAAGGATGTTGTCGTGTCCACCCAGTATGTATCCTTACTATGTGACTGGTGTGATTTTGCTGGCTAAATGAAGTTAGTTAACCACTAACTAGGGGAAGCTGGAAATTCTAGTTGCCCAGATTCATGTCTGTCTCTGTCTCCAGGCTATAATCTCCTTGAAGACTGGGATTATATTTTAATCTCTGATTCCTCAGTGTCTGGCACAGAGTGCTTGCTCAGTACATGAAAGAATGAAATAATTAAAGAAAGGTTTATATGAATTCATTCATTCATTCATTATGTATCATGTATCCGTGATACATGTGTCGGTAATAGATCAGAGGACAACCCTGATCTTTGCTCTAATGGCATTTGTGGCCCAATGGTACAAGATGCCCGAGCACCACAGGAGCTCGGATGAGGGATGATGGATGTGGGCTCACCCCGCGCTCTAGAGACGCTTCCCACCTGCTGTCGGTGGGACCTGCAGAGCACAAAGCAAAGGAGTCTTGAGGGAAATGGCTCAGACACCGGGGGTCCTCTCTCTGCCTTAGCCCCCATGGGGTGGGCGGCGATGCTCTCTTTGGGTGTGAAAAGATGAAGAAAACCAAGGCGCTTGCCTTGACAGCCGCTCCCAGCCCGAGGCCCAACGTGCAGAGATTGTAATCTACATCCTTGCTGTTACCAGAGAAGGAAAACCAACACAGAGACGGGAAGAAAAGCACACTTTCTGTGCAGATGGTGGGGGTGTGGTTTCGCAAGGGAGGGAGGCTCGAGCTCTAAATCAGGCAGTGGCGCGCCCCCTGCTGGATCTAAGATTGTTCTGCAACTAGCGGAACAAGGGCTAAACCCGGTGGGATGATGATGGCCGCAAAGTTGGAGCAAGGAATAAGGAATGTTCCTCGTTCCTCCCAAATGCAGAAACCAAGTTGCCAAGGGGAAGAAATCTACCAAGGCTGATCAAGGGCCCCCCATCTTCCCAACCTTCTGGGGGAATCAGGAGTGGGTAAGCGGTGAACAAAACTCCACCTGTAACCGGGGCCTTGGCTAACCACTCTTCTGGCAAATTCACTACCCCTTAATGCCTCAGTTCCCATCTTGGGCTCAACCTGGGGGAAAATGTATGAATTATTATAAAACATCTGTCCCCCCTCTTTTTCTGCAAATATAAGAACACTGGGCATGGGTAATAATACAGATAGCATTCTTGTACGGTCTTTGTATCTAGCTTACTGGCATCCCCCATCACTCCCTCCCCAACAGCATATAATTTGAGGATTTTCTTTAAAACAAACAAACAAACAAACTTGAACGCCCCCAGCTAATCTTTTCCAAATAGCAACAATTATAAATTCCAAACAAAAACGTAGAGGCATGTGAGCCTCTCTTAGGCTTTTCATTTTAATCGAGCTGCTAATTAAAAGCTATAATTTAACAAATAATGACCTAACCATCTCACTTTGAAATCAAACAAAAACCTACCACTAAAATGTTGGACTAGATAATGAATCCAGGCACAATTCAGACTCTTGCTGGGCCCGTGCTTGGCCCCCTTCCAGCAAAGGGCCTGACGCCTTTGATTAGCGGCAATAGTTTTCCAAACCATTTGGAGCAAACTCACTATGGGGAGGATAAGTGAGCAATTTGTGAGGCTAAGTGTTTTTTTGGACCCACTCCCACTGCTGATGGAGCCGGATGAATATTTATCCCTTCTTTGCCGTCATTCATTGTCACTTGGTCAATTTCATTTTCTCCCTGGCCCCTCTTTGGCCCCTGGGGAAGAATGTTGTTCTTGAGGTAAAAAGCAGGAAGGAATCGCAAACAGGAAAACTAGAGATGAAACCAGGTGATGCTCACTGCATACAGTCTCCTAAGTGGTTAATAAAATAATAAACGATGGAAGCACGATTGCTTCCCATCTACCACGCCCCCTCCCTTAGCTGGGAACTGGGCATCTGTGCCAGGCTATAAATAGTCTCCTGTTCTGGAACCTCCCCCGCAGCCCAAGCTCACACCAGGTGCCAGTACGTGCCATCCAGTGGCTCTGCAGGCAGGAGGACCTCAAACACTGGCCCCTTTCTGAAGTCCTAGGAGGGGAGAGAATTGGGTACCTCTGAAAAGGCACCAGGTAGTGGCAGAGCCCTCCCCATGGATCCGAGGCAGGAGGAGTGGGCACTGCGTGAGACCCTGGGAGAATACAGATCTTGGACACTCAGTCTATCTGTAGGTGCAGGGAGGACGGAGCTGCCAGGTGTATGCATGTCACACGGCCACTCTTAGGACCTCGGCTTGGGCTGTTACATCCCCAGGAGCTACTCCTGCTTTGAAACCTTAAACCCTAATGGCCTTTCTCTTGAGTACAATCCGTCGTTTATCTCCCTCTCCCCAATCATTCTACCTGTACCTGTTCTTCAGCCTCAAATAGACCTGATAACAGTCATAATCGTCATCACCACCATCATCACTGCCATCCTCAAGGCTACCATATATTGAGTGCTTACAGTTCACCCAGCACTTCGAGAAATACTGTATGTGGATTGATTCCATTAATCCTCCCAGCAACCCTAAACCAATAATAATAGAGTTTTTAATCCCTTGTTCCCTCATTAAAAAAAAATTATTTATTTATTTGGCTGTGCTGGGTCTTAGTTGCGGCGCGCGGGATCTTTAGTTGTGGCATGTGGGACCTAGTTCCCTGACCAGGGATCGAACCCCGGGCCCCCTGCACTGGGAGCACATAGTCTTAGCCACTGGACCGCCAGGGAAGTCCCCCCTTATTTTCTTCCAGGCTCTTTCTGGATTCTTTTCCTTTCCTAACCAACTGTACTGCACAAGCCAAAGAGTTCTGAGTGCCTGCTACCCCCAGAGCCCTCCTCTGAGGAAATTGGTTACATCGGTGGGGGGCAGTTCTTGTTCTGTCTTGTGTCATATCACTGGACTATGCTTCTGGTGCCAGTGGTTTAGTCTGGGGGTGGGCCCAAGCCCGAAGTGGCTATGGGTAGGCTGGACATCAAAATGACCAACCACCCATGATATGGGTCTGTAAGAGTCTGTCTAACAGAGATGCTCCATATTGGATAACGACAACGTCACCCAATCAGATTTTCTCTGGAGGGATGAATGTGAGATGCACACTGGGACGATGAAAGGCAGCCTCCACAGAGATGACAAGATGACAGATGATAACCATGGTATGTACCTGGATTTGTGTTTACTAAGTGCCAGGTGCCCGGCTGAATGCTTCTCAAATTTTAGATTATCTTTCAGCAGTCTTACAACATAGATACTATTAGCATCTCCACTTTACAGATAAGAAAACAGAGGCTTAAGCAAGTTAATCCATGTGCCACGGGTTACACAGCCATGGTAGGGAGGAGATCCAAACCCAGGCAGCAGGACTGAAGATATTAGTCTATTTCTTTGAATAATAAACATTTTTAAGTT